>NC_089737.1:10166528-10786528 GCF_035083965.1 Branchiostoma lanceolatum
CCAATTCAAACGGCTTCCTATAAATTTGCAATAGATACTATCAATTTCATAGCATAAGATACGCGCTAGTAGTGTTGTTATTGGATTCCATTCTACATACAACAGATTCATTGGTGTGTTGAAAAAGGAGCGTTTCCTAAGAAAGTCCTCTATGAAAAATCCAGAGCTCTAGTGAATTTCATTATTTTATTCATTGTTGCGAGTTTCTCCCTAAGCCTGTCTATGTATTTTCCACCTTATACAGTTTTGAACCAAGAAGGCCAAGTCAACTTACTTCCATCGCAATTGTTACGCCATAATCCCCCTAACTGCTGCCAATCTACAATATTCCAATAACTTCAAACACACACTTAGCAAGCAAACCCAGACAAACTTAACATAATACCTTTACTGAGGTAATAATACTAATGCCATTGTATATATTCAAAAATAAAACCTAGAACATTTTCGAATGGGCAACAATTAGCCAATGGAATGGAATCAGCATTTGATTTTTCAGCATTTTTCAGCGTTGCGCTGTTTACAAAACGTTGGCGCTGAATGTAGAAAAAGGTGAATGAACCTAAAACGACTTCAATAGCATTCTGCCTTCCCAGCACGTGGTAAACTATAGAAAAACAGGCGATTTCACGGTGATTAAAAAATCCGGGACGCCCAACCTGAGGGCATCTTGCTACACGTAGAAGGTTGAATCTCCTGAAGCGGATAATAACCTTAATAAAGCTGTCTTCTGTCCAATATCCGTCTACTTTACGAGGCATAAACAAGACCGTCAAGAAATCTTAATGATAAAGAGCACATGACATATAGAGTTATGTACATTTACTGCAATTAACAGTTGATAGTTAAATTTAGCTTAGATGGCCCTTCATTGTTGGTCAGACCTAGAGATATCGCTGAATATGTCAAGGTTCAGTTAATTGAATGGATACACATAGCTTCATCGTTGGTCTGCTTCATCGTTGGCCATCATTAGATATCTTAATAATTGGTGAACGTAGAGATTTGTTAAATATGTGAAAGGTTCGGTTAATCGTATTGGTAGAAAGGCCAATTATACCGTTATATAGTCGGCATGATAAAAACGTGTTGCTAAATTCAAACGTCTATACGTTCATGGATTGATAAGAAACAAACAAAAAGATAAAGACATTGATAAAAATCAATTGCATTCTTGATGCACATCTATGGAACCAATGTTATCAATATTGCAAAACCAGATTTATATTGTGCCTCTAGCAGATGCCACATGATCTTACAGATCAATAAAACCGAGGAGGCGCCTATAAAGGGTAACTGATCATTGGAGGCTTTAAATTGTGGGGCAATTGAGTCTCTTCTTGGATAGACCATTGGCAATACGTAAAAATCTAAATGCTAGCAATGAACTAGGTATTTGATAATGCACTAGTTTGATGTTTTACGTTTTTTTCCTATTGTGTATTTTGTTACTCAGTATGCAAAAGTAGATCTGTAGCTTAGGGGTGGCATCGCATTGTAAACCGTATCCAAAAGCTAGGATAAAATTAAGGAAATATATGTGTTTATTTACCAGAACAATCGAATGCTTAACCGTATTGATTAGTATTACCTTTAGCTGTTATGAAATGTGTTTCCTGCCAATGTCCTGCGTATCTATGGATGTATAAAGGGCTTACGCATCGAATTCCTGTCAGTCACATATGTAATATTGTAAATTTCAGCTTGGGAAGTTGTAAAAATGACCAAAAGCATTAACGGATGAAAAATCTAAAAGCGGGTGGTGCGTAGAGAGTTGGGATTGGCTACACGCCATTTCTGTTGGGACGGGGAATCATTCAGGATATTTTTGTGCATTGATTTTTTTTGCTGCTTGATGCATGCTCAACGCCATGATTCCTGTATCACAAAGCATTAAAGTGTCAGAGACACTCATGATCATATGTCTAACGGTCGAATTCAGATTTCATGTACTTTGTGCCAGACTCGTTACCTCCATGAAAAACGGAGGTATTGTATCCGTCTGTGTTTCTCTACGTGTGAATGTCCGTCTGCTTGTGTATATTGATATTTATGGTCAACACAAATCAATGACAGTTTGATGAAACGTAATGCTATTGTACTTGTGAGTAGGTCTTCTCGTGAGACAAAGGTCAAGGTCAAGTTTAGGCTTCCCTGCGGCTATCTTTGGCATTGCAGTAGAACTTTTTGTTGCAGTAGAACTTTCTGGACAAGCAATGGTCTTGCTTTTTTGTGGCAGTATGTGTAATGGAAAAATGCGCCACAAATTTTAGCAATGGTTGATTATCTAGAAGATATTATAGCAAGGGGCTGGATTTCTTCCCTAGAAAAGGCCTGCAGCTGTCGCCTGAGAAGACATTACAGATTTCAGAAAGCAGAGAACGTACCACTTAAGTGCCGAGAACGGTTGGGTGGTACGCTGGTGAAACCAAAATAGTATACTGTACAGATAGTGCGAGTTAGCAATGTTGTCAAGTACAACACACGGCTATTCTAAAAACTACTACGGAATACAATCTACGCTTTTTGGGTTTGACTTATAAGCATCTTCTTTTTTATCTTGTCGGACGACCTTGGATAGCGTTTGCAGATATGTGTTATTCTACATAAACATGGGACTTCAGAGTGCGACCTATTGGCAGGCCTTTTTCTCTTAAAATTTGATAATTCATACGGTGATTTCATTAAGAAAGTTCTATTCGTTTGCATTTACAGATCTTGTTTTCTCGACCTCTGACATAGATGATCAGCGCAGGTTAACAATGTAAGATAAGGATCATTGCACAGAATTAGCTTTGACTGATTACCCTTATTTGGATTGAATGTAGACGTAATTTTCATTAGCGTTGCCCATAGATGGGTTTGTAGTAAGGGTTCACTGACTTCAGTGGGTAATTCCAAGATCAGACAAGGTCTAATGTCTGCAAATCCCATGTCTGTGTTACAGGGTCAGGGGTGAGAACTTGGATTTCCCTTTCTGAATTCTAAACCCTTTTATGTATGCTGCCTGTGACTTTCGAGTTCTCGTTCAAGTCTTTCGAATTCGGAAGGAATGGTCCACCGGTTCAAACTTTAAGAACGAGTTCGTCTTCATGAAAAGAGATTCTCTCATGCCTTGACTAATTTCATTTGGTTATGCAAATGAATTTTTAATTAACATTGAATGTGTCATTTGATAGCTCCATACATGACAAGCATATTGCAAATGTATTACTATGAGAACACGAAAAAAAGACGAACAAAAACAACTAATACCTCCCCGGCCCCGTAAATGGGTAGCCTCTTCCATGATCCATCAACCCTATGACCTGGAATGTCTGTCATGCGTAATACACGACTAGCTCTACCAAACCTGAACTCTATTTCCTGTCATTCCAGGCAAATGTGACGCCACCCTTCTACTTACATCCTGCCAATTCACACACTACGGACACAAACATCTAGACACACCAAATGCTAAACCTTGACCATATTATTGATAAAACTACCTGAGGTCATTAAGCATTTACCTATTACATCTTAATCATGTGAAGGGTTGTGCAAATGTATTTTCCGGTTATGTAATTACGCTATGTGAAGAGAATCACTCCTGAACCAGAGAGTACTTCATCTTGATACTTGTATTGTCCAAGATTTACATTTGGTTTTATCGTTAATATTCTAATTTGAATATTGAAAACAAAGAATATAAACAGACAACTGCAGCAGAGCGTAAATTCAAAAAGATTGCTAGACAATGACTAGACGCCCCATGTATGAAGGTAAACTGAATAATAACGAAAATGGCAGCATGGTAGACGTTTCGATGAATAGAATATTCAGTATGCCGAGGTGCACAAATGAAAACCTCCAATCGATAGAAAGCCCAACTCGTCTATAATGAATCTTTCCTGACCCGCTATATTTGTCGATCTAGAGGTCTGCGTAGGTCGACCGATCGTACTTGATAGAACTTGAACAATACGATAGCTGTATCCTTGTGGTGCGGATGAGGTATGAAGAATCATACCATGCACTAAACTCTCCTCACAAACTAACGTATTGTATACTCTACATGAATCAATACGTCCTTTTGAACAACTTTATGTTTTTGTTAGTTGATGTACCGCTCTAGAATGTTACGAAAATGATGTTAAATAGTGCTGTCATGGAACAATCTTATTTATTACCAGATTGGTACAAAACTGGGACAAAGTAGACACAACCTGCAATATCTTTTAAATCTAAAGGATTGATTTATCTATTTATTAATTTCTGCTTTCTTTTATCATGGTGTCTCTCTCAGTGACTGGGTATTATTCTATAGGGATACGATGGAAACATATATTACAAAATAGGCAAAAACACATTCGCACATCAAATGTACACCGTTATTCAAAATTTTAATCATTACCCACGCCAGGGGGAATTGATGTTAACTTTTCTTTACAGCGCAACGTTTATTCACTAAATGTAAAAACCTGATCAATTCCTTTCGGTTTACCTCAGTCATCAAAATCTCATTACCATCATATTCATTTGTGGGAGTAAGACAAACGACGAATCGATAGAATAAGGCGATCAGTTGGTCTAGATAGATATATCCATCAGCAATTGCATAAAGCTTACGGATAACAACCATAATGGTGATAGTTAACAAAAGAAGGAGAATACCTCTTTCTCCCTATCTTCTTTTTAATTGCCTTTCATCATTCCAGTCCATCAAAACATATCTCCGTCAGTAACTTTATAAACTTTGCAGGTAAAAAGCATATATAAAGGATTATTATGACTTCAAGAAAGAAAATAAGAATACCTCTCTCCCCTGTCTTCTACTACATTGTACTTCATCATCTTTATCAAAGAGACTCCCGCTCAATGCCAAACGTTTAGAGAATGAATTGTAGCCATAGTCGAAGCTCTTTGGGTTCATAAATATATAATGTATCGACCGAGTCAATCTATGATTTCAGTATCATGGTGAATTCCTCCTTAGGGGTTTCCATAATGCTCATAAAGTAATTATACACCCTCATTTATGCGTTTTTATATTATATTTACCCTTGAATGACCTGGATCCAATGTAGTAATGGTCAGACAATAAAGTTAACGCTGAGATAAAGCTAATTTCGCCCGTTAAAAAAAGAACTCTGTGGGATTCAGTGTCAGACTAGTACGTGACTTGGCAAAAGGATTTTAATCCAACAGTTGACCCATAAAGAATAATAACTCCGTTTTAACGCCATTTTCAACGGGTGACCAAAAAAATAGCCATTAAGAAGAATGAATAAGTATTGCGTTCTTGGCAGAAGGGATTTCGTTACTAATTTTGATTGTACTAAGGCCTTAAAAGTAGCGAACGTTGTCTTCTATGAAAGCGGGTATTCCATCTTCTTGTGACTGATCGTGCAGATCCAATTTTTTTTCGCTGCCATCTAAAAATCTGACTTTGTCCGAAATATTTTATTAGCTTATTATTGATTCGTCGCCAGTAAGGTATTGCTGCAGTGTTTATTGAAAGGCCCTCGTTGCTGACGGTTCAAAATCATCTAAGCGTTAACTCAACTTCATGGGTCCCAAAGAGATCAACCGAAAGTGCAAACCATGTATCTTAGTGACCTTTATCTTATAGAGGGATCATGAAGGCAGAAAGATTTGAATCCACCACGCTAACTGATGTGTCTCAATAAAGCGAATTGGGCAGTGGGAATCAGTAATGCATCGGCGTACTAATATCTTGGAACACTCACTGAAAAGTTAAAGGTTTTGCAGTTAGTTACAATCTGAGATTTTCTGTTAAACTCTGGCACAATTTTAAAGAATCCCACTTTATTGTTGATTAACATTAGGTTATGCATGGTTCATAACATAGTATACAATCTCGTGTGACGGTTGCAGCAATCTTGTATTTCAGAATGCACATATGATTAAAGTAATGTAAAAAACAGAATGTTTTATTATATATCAATCACTCGCACCCTATTGACTGAATCGCGGGTTCATGACCATTGTTTTGAAACTCGTTCTAAACTGAAGTACAATGACAATTTTGAGCAACAAAATGTATCTATCCAATATGAAACATGCCAAACGTACGTTTGAAAAACATTCTACGAAGGACTGAATGGTGTAAAGCACGGTTAATGCTTATCAGTGAACACAGACACGTCCAAAGGGACCAGTAAAGAGATGAGAAGCTGACAACACTATCATAGATTTGTCACGACCTAACAGGTCCTCCTCTCTCGGTGATAATAAAATAACACTCCTCGCTCTGATTGCGTCGTGAAAGGTTTGTAGGCCTTCCGGGAATTAGGTAGAGGGGAGAGGATTATATTACATCTAAAGGTCATCTTATATCGTAACGTAACCCTCAGTGCTATTGAGACTTGTTCAGACTTTTGGAACAGTATTAGAGAACCTCTCTAGCATACCGGCTTTGAAATCCGTACCTATGCCGCGCCGAGTATTGTAAGGATTGGTTTAATGAAAGAGTAAGATTAATTTGATTACCAGGGAGAGTAACCATGGAATAAAAAAACGCAAGATGCAAGCAGTACTCTTAAAGCGTTCCACAATAGCAGGGCTATTTAGAAGACGAATATTGTGTGTTACTAAGCCTTCTTCCAAAGTGGACCCATTTCCTGAGATTTTATTGATTTTGAATACAGTTTCTGTGGATTATTTGAATGGTTTTGGAGAAAAGTGCGTGCCATTAGACGATGTCATTGTAGTATTTCAAAGATTTTATAGTCTCATAATGTGAAGAATGTGCACCGGATTGCTGCCATTGATAGGTTTCTACTGCAAAAGTTTTTACCAGGAGGTGTTCTATCAATGGCTAATGGCGTTTCTAAAGAGTTCGCTAGGAAAAGTTCAGATCTAGTCATCAATCAGTTTTCACATTGAAGTCCATTTTGAATGCCTTTTGCATGGCCTACGTATATTTCCAATTATCAAACTTATGTTTTGTACATCATCATCATTGTCATCATCGTCAATATCATCATCATTCAATCAAACATCATTTTGATTTTTAGAAAACTTAATGTAAACTTAGCATAGAAAGTTCGCAACCTCCATTTCGGTCGATCATACCTCGTTATGTCATCGTTAATACCGTATCAAATAAACCGTACTGTGTTGTGTTGTATATCGTTGAAAAGTTTAGTGACCTTTACTATATCAACGGTATCCCATTTTTCTAGAAACGGTGGGAATTCAGTGAAACCCAGTGTCCACTTCCGGACGCCATGCTCAGTCTGTGTTTGTGGCAGCACCATAGAACTGTTCCGGGTGTATAGATACGCCTGGGTTCTAATGATGTGGATTACTCAGCCCTTTGAATCCTTTTGAAAGCCATTTATTGTAAGGCTCCATTGACTTGCAAAGCTCCCACCAAGTGTAAGAAATCCTTCAAAAGTAATATGAAAAGCCTGTGGGTAAACGTGCATCGATCGACGTTACCATGGGGAAGGAGAAGGCTTTTTAGTGAATGGAAATGTAATCCTCTGGAGTGAGAAATACATTTCCTCAACTGGAAATATTGCAACCGTTTGCCATTTTCTTCTCACAAACTTTCTGGTTCACTCTAAAAACCTCACTGGTTAAATATACTTTCTTACCGGTTTTATATGGTTGTGCGTGGTGCCGCCATTGGTAAATTGGGAAGTAGTTCGTTCGTTGACTTTGACTCGTTCGTTTGTTTTTTCGTTCGTTCAGACCCTTGCATTACCTTGAACAGAGTAGTAAGTTTCTTTGCCGTTTCAGTAGCAGGGTGCATTTGTACAGGGAGGGGTTGCTAGCCCTTCCCCTGTAACGTGCTTGACGGGCACAAACTTGAGACCTCCATTTTGCATCCCTTCCGAATTACAGGTGTAGTCTTGAGCGAGCTAGATGGACTGGCGCAGGATTGAACTGGCCAGTCAGCAACTAATTGGAACCAGGAGCTCGACAGTAAAGCTGCTACTACATGATCTAAAGGACAGCCTTATTGAGGAGTGGTACAATTCGCTGTCTGGTTCTGTAGCAGTTGTAATACTATCAGTACTCATTGATTGCAATGTTCGGTTGGTTACAGGTATATAAAGTGCCACCAACAATTATTTATGCTTCTAACTTACAGTCAGGGGTTCTCTAATATCCTTTCTAGTTGGTAAACAATCCTAATATATAGAAAATTGGGAACGCAGTGAAATAAGAAAGAATATTAGCAACTCTCCGTCAGGCTGCAGATAGCGTCTTGAGATGAAAACAAAAGTTATATTTCGTTGAAACTAGCAGCCCCAAACTTTGTGGCCACAGGGATTAGAAAGACAGAACAAACAGTTACAGTATCGGATATGTTTTGAAAGTTTTGTATTCCGTTAATCTATGGGGAAATCAGCTTCTTGCTTGAAGCCAAACATACAAAACATCGGTACATTTATTTTCCGTCAGCAGGTGTATTGACTCTAACAGTTCCATTTAGAGGAGCTTCCTTTCCATTAACAAGTGCTTGGTGAGAAGTGGAGTGCATCGGAGGGTGTCTAGTTTCGACGCCTCCATAATCTTTTTTGGAATACTTCAAAGTTCTTCCTTATCACCTATCATCAAATTCGGCTTGAGACGGATTTATCACGGCACACATGATAACGATGGTTTATTGGGAATGCTTCAATAGAAGCATTCCCGATTCGCTTTCTTTTTTAACATGATAAGGAGCATATATATAGTGTACTTTAGGATCACGTGGAATGGCTCACATTTAGCATACACAATGCAGGGGTGACTAAGACATCTAGTAAAGGAATGTATTTGCGGAAATTCTGGACAGTTTGAAATCAAATTTTGGATATTTTTTATTACTACATGCTCTACACTTCCTTTACAAATGGCAGAATAAAAAATATCAGTAGTTTGCTTTCTTTAGTTTTTTCCAGCCGCTTCTAGAATTAGAAAACTTGGCTGTTGACAGATAAGATGTCCGTTATGCCCCTGTCACAGTCGATGAGCGTCGGCTGTATTTGTTGGTCATCTGTCAATATCTAAAGTTCGCAAGATGATGACTGGGCGTATTTCTGTCAAAAAAGTCATTTAGAACTCGCAGACTCTTCGGCCGATCGATATCCCTGCTGTGTGATAGGGGCTTCAGTGACAAGATAGGAGTGGTGGGGATGAAACAGGCCTCCGGTTGTCTGCTGCAGAGTCGATCTACATCCGCCTCAGTCTGCGTTTGACGCTGGAGGCTACAGAATATGGACTTATAGCCATGTTGTGTAAGGTGCTCAGGTCTCACTCTCATGAGAATTTCAAATAAGGCCATAATAATTCGATTTTGGAAAAACCTCCTCCTGCAACCACAGCTGATGCGAGCGAGCTGACACAACAAAAGTTTAGCCAAAAAAGCTATGCAAGTGGTCAGGGAGGTTGAACAAATGACTAAACACACCGAGTACGGTATACTATGCTATGATATAGTCTTCTTTTACTTTCGATTGGACTTCTACAACATTAGTTTCCAATTTCGTTTTACGATTTTATTTCTTCTATTTATAATATATATTTGATCATTTGATCAAGTGCTATGTACAATTGACAGCATTGGCGAAAACTTTCTTTTTTTAAACGGACGAAAATTTCTGCGCGCGCGGATATCATCCATATAACCAAATCAACATGGCCTTACCCAAAAGTGTTTTAAAAAGTATCGACCAAACTTTGAAAAGCACGTCAGCATTTTTGTGACTGCGGTCATCTTGCGCTGGAGGATACGCTTAAGTTTGGTTATTTTGAACGTTTATCTATCGATTTTGTTGCTGACGGTAGACAACGTTCTTTTGATATCATCTCTTTTCACATCGCTTCCAGGCTAAGAGTATTAGCTTCATTTTTCTTCCTACCACAATCTATTTTTCCAGAAGGTAGCTGTGAACATTCACCCATTTTTCATTCGCAAAGACCAACGTTCGATAATTTTGCAACAATTTGATGATAGTAGCATAATTCAAGTGACGAATCGATTATCTTATTGTATTAAAGATTTAAGACAATATATAAAAATGCACTCTTTCGTTCAATAGTAGTCAAATATTTCCTGCCATCGTCAATTTCTGAAGACGGATCGTTTTTGACTCGATTAACTTAAATCTTGTACATGTATTACATTTGCTTAGTTGTTTCCTTTCACGCCATTAATTTTATTCTAACGGTCTTGTTTATCTTCATGGTTGATCTTGCTTTTATCTGTGTTTAAAAAAGGAGATGGCGTCTATTAGAACATCGCTTTTGCCCAATCCTTGGTAAATATGTAGGAATAAAATAAAATAGTACTTTTTTATCATGAGAACGGAATGTTCAACAGAGCACATCCTACGCTTGCAAAGGCAGCGGCACTCAGGAACAGACATCGGCCGGCAGAAGAAAATAAGGCCAACCCAAGAATACATGGCGCAGGACATTTCAAGATCCCTTAAAAAGAGTTGGTATCCCTGGTAAGAAATATCCGGCAGCCGACAGAACTGGATAGAAACTTACTGTTCAATGTGCCTGAAGGAACAAGACGACCTGACGTCTGAGGTGTAACTTTGACAACCTCATTTGGCGTTAAATTTAGCTTTGGGCTACGCTTTTGAGATAACTCTGTTATGTTTCTCGTTATCCGTGGTCTGTTACTCTATTGATCTACTCATTTACGGCTTATTAGAGTGCTTGTCGTATTAGCGACTTGATTACCGTCGGGAGATATTCTAAATGGTGCAAGGTAGCTAGATCTGGGTCAGATAGGGTTTCAACTATCTTTATGTATCTACTTTCTGTAGCGAGGAAATGACTCTTACAATTAGCTTAACATGAGTCTTGTCAGCGCTGTCTCACAGATATTGTTAACCTAATTCTTTTATTGATTTTTTTTTTTCAGGTGTTGGTATCATACTCAAGTCGTTAGAGTTATTTTCATGCCGGCACCTAAACAAACGACAAAAAAAGGATACAAATATAAATCAAGAGCTAGAATTTGAACAAACTTTTATGTCCATTGAGATTGATCGGTCGATTTTATGAAAATGGTCGTAACTAAAGTGATTGTAATCCGTCAAGTACAAGTAATAGTAAATTGTAGTTTGGATTAAATCTTCGTGAATTTGAATCGGTCAGGGGTTATTTTGTTGTTTTTTTGGGCCATTTTGCATGCATTTTCGCGACGTACTTAACTTCGGATTCATGTATTCACATTCAGTACCCAAAATGATATTGGTCTTAATCATTCCTGGGTAAAGTACCTTTAACCTTACGGTAGATCTGAAAAAGAAACCAACTAGACTAGGTGTGGTGATGGTCGGTAAAGTGTACCTCTACAAAGTTGATTTAGTTATGCTACTTCCATCTCCCTGGTTATCTGGAAATCCTAGTTTTCTCCCATCATTTTACACTTTACCATTAAGTGTAGCATTGGGTCCTCCCCCTGGTTAATCCCATTTGGCTTCCATATAGCAGCGATCATGGCTATTTTGAGGTTTTCCACCCTCTATACATGACCCATTGTATAGGTAAAACACTATATAATATAGGCAAAGTCTCTGCTTGGCACTGAAGGCAATGTTATATATTTCACATGAGCTGTGTATAGCGTTAAGGCCTCACATCTGAACAACTTGATCGCACATATAGCTGTACGAAATATACATCTATACTCAATTTATCCCATACAGTTTATTAGTTGATATCTTCCAGCTGTTACCGTCGGTTGTCTATCCAATTATCCAATTATCAGCCAATTTGGACTCGATCTCTCTTTAAGATGAAGGCAAAGATGGATCGTGCAATCTTAATGGTGGGTTCTCCGTTGGGACATGACGGCTTTTAGAGTTAAGAGGGAGCTTTCCGTGTCCTAGAAAAGTAGGTTTCCAGGCCAACACATGGGTCCCGGTCACAGGTCACGAAGTGTACAATTAAGCTGTCACGTCGAATTTCGATGACATTTTAGATTCACAATCGTAACTTCTCCTACGCAGAGCCTAGACCAAGTGTTCAATGTTCTGGACACAGCAGAGCCGACTGGAGAGCTCTGGCCGAAAACAGAACATCCTGGAGGGAGATGTCTGCAGCCGCCATGCATCTGCCCTGATGCCTGCGGTCGATTGATTGAGAGCCTAGACAGCGGCCTATACAATACACTTTTCAAGAACTTTGTCTTCCCTTTAAGACGGATATATATTTTAGTAATCTTATAATGTATATTTTTCACTGACCTGTACGTTTTCTGCAGCAACTGGAAGATGGAGATAAGAAAAACCGATATAGACTTACCTGCAGCTAGACTCGCACTCGTTCGTTTTTAAAAAAAGTTTTTTTTAAGTTTTTTTTTTTTTTTTAGTGTTCTCCTACCATAACTTGTTAACAAACAGAAGAGAAAGTTTATATGAATAGAAGCAACACTGTGGTGGGTTGTTTAAGGTGGTTGAGTTGTGGATCTCCACAAACACAGGACATCGCATCCAATAGGACGTCCGTACTCATTTTCACGTGAGTCAGGTGAGGAAATGCGCTTTTTGTTCAGTGTCTTTCTAAAACACACAACATTGGGGCCTACCAGGAATTCGAACCCAGAACCTTTAGACCATTCAACAACCATAGCCACAAGACCACCTTACCACCGATGCCCCGCTTTCATTCTCTGCGATGCTCTTTAACAGCTTTTGACCAAGAGAATTCTGCCACTCTTTAATTATTCACGGTGCGTCAGATCGAATCTTGTAACCCGTCAATCCTGCCCCCCATTTCCCGGCAGGAGACACTTCGGAGACCTGATTGTTTCTTTACTGACTTCCAGTGTAATACATCACGGTACTCAACGACCACGGGGACATTTCTATAAGCACCAGGCCTCAACCGGAAACAAGAGACACAGCTTACATTTTTGGACAGTTATGAAGAGTGAAGCCTTTTATGAATGCCATCGAAAACTAAAACAATTGTTGGCATTATTCTGTAGCAGTAGCGATAAATGGGAGAAAAGGAAGAAACGTGGACAGTTGAGCTGCGATCTGTGATGCACGGGTCAACTTAAGGGCTTTCATCCCTCACCTCTAAGAAACTCCCTCTAAGTCACCCACCTAATACCTACCCACGTCTTGTCGGTTCAGCTACCAAGACACTTCTCATCAAACATTATGACGTCTTCAAAGATTTTGAGGCACAAAGAACCGACCCACACATGTAGCTCTGATCACAGTTCTAGCGTTCGTTACTCAACCTTGTTTTTTCTTATCACTTAACTACTGATTTTCAGAAGGGAATCGCCTGCAACTTGATGACCACAATGATTTTAGTCATGGTAGGCATTATAAAAGACCTCATCTTTCTTTAATATGCCCCAAATTTGAGTTGTGCCCCTTGATTCTGGGTGAGGCCTAGAACGTACTTAAGGAACCTTTCAGCAGCTTGACACATGGGTCATCAGCCATTCCGACACTTTACCTGAATCACGCAACATAAAGGAAGATTCCTTGCAAAGAAGAGACATTTAGGTTTAGTACAGGGGCTGTTGCTTTAATGGGTATATGCGATTTACTCAGTGTGTGGCAATTTTTCTTAGAAAACCAAGCGATAAGTCAGAATACTTTGTACAAGTAAGGCGAAGCCAAAAGGTGGGGCATGTTTAGAAATAAGTGTGTCTGAGTGATGGGTTTGGTTGGATAAGACCGGCTTGGGCCAGTTGGATTATGCCTGGTACGTTTGGTGAATAATAAACAAAATGGTAGCCATCAATTCTTCCAAAAACGTTACAGTGTCCACTTTGGTGTCTGTATTTTTCATAAAGGTAAAGGTAGGGCTAGACCAATTCAGAGGCCATAGGGTATAGTGGGTGACACAGTGTCTTGGGCATCCGGCATAGTATTGAAATGAGGAGGTATCTCTTTCCTTCCTATTTTTTAAATCTATTTAAGTGAGAAGAGATTACAGACGTAGTGGTGACGAACTCAAGTTGACAAACTTATATTAGCGCCACCACTAAACATTATATACACAAGACAGAAAGTGAACAAATAAGAATACAAACTTTTGCAACAATTGTCCAAATAACAAAAAGCAAAAACGCAAAAACGTTTTAGGAAAGAGTCCATCTAACTCCCCTCCATAAATTTTATCCTTGGACGTTGTAGGTTTCAAGCTGTCTAGTAACCTTTAGTTTATTTACTCACTTACATCATTGAATAATAATGAATAAGTATCAAAACTGGCTTTATATTACAGACAGTGTACATGTTTTATTGGCAATATCGCCCCTTGGGTTACATTCATAAATGTTACTTACGCACAATGCGGCGTTACGCCTTTATAGAAGACATAATATGTGTCACTTATTCTATCACGAATGATGATATGTGTTTCCCAATACGATAAGTAGAATTGGATCTTGGAATTGTGTCTGGGCGCCGTACGGTCTAGACCGTGCAACAAGGTCTGTAAACACAATGATTTACAGATTAAGTGGGGGGGGGGATACTATTTCTTGGTAATAACAGTATAGGTGAATATGAAGCAACTTTCTGAGGTAAACTGCGGTATTTCGAAGACAAGGTACGTCTGATTGGTTGGTTTATGATTAAATTATCCACTGAATTCAGTTTAGGTTACTACAATCATTAACGTATTTTTGTTTGTATCGTGCAGCCTGGCAATCCCCGTAGCAAGTGGCCAGTAAATGGTTTGATTACGTAGAGAGACCTTCAATTTGCGAGAGAAGAAAGGCAAACTAATACTGATTGCTTATCTTTAGAAAAAAAAAAAGCTGTCTTATTGCGCAGATGTCTTACTGAGGGATGACTGGGGTGTGAAAGATGTCGGTTAGCTTGAGGGATGAATCCATTCTCCTTTATATTGTTGCGCAAAAAGACTTACAAAAATGTGTTATACCTAGAGCCATGGGGAGCTCCTCTCCAGACCCCTTGACGACGTCGGTATAAGATCCTATAATCTTCTTATCATCGGCCGCACATGTTTGCCCAAACGGTCCTCTTCTGTAATAATCTTTAGTATTCATTTCTCCGTTGTATCACGGTGTATTGTACAAGAAAGAGAAACAGAAACTGACAAATGAGGAAACCCTTCTATAATTATGTTGGCTAGACGAGCCTGATGAACGGATTACCTCAACTTCCGGTGAATCAATAGATGTTAATGCCTCTAATGATCAGATGGAGTCGTTGTACGTTTGTAGTATGGGCCAAATAGCGATGGGTGACTGGCCGCATCGTATCGAGTTAAGTACTACTAGCGGAGTATTATGGTACTGCACGATGTCTACAAGCACGCGTATCTGGCATACAGCGTCGGTCTGGCGACACAGCAAATGAAGACTACGGCGTTTTTCTTCTATGTACCGTAGGTTTTGCGTCGCAGTGTCTCGTTGTTTGACAAACAGTGTTTTGTTTGTTGTTCGTAGGTTTTTTTTTTAAATTTTCAGTGCATTATCAGTAGAGTAAGCTGGAAGTGAGAGAGTGGGGAGACTGGTGTTACCACGAAAGTCACTCTTGTGGGAATAAAAGGATGCAGGCAGTAGAACTAGTGGTTTCATACATGACAGACATTCCAGGTCACGGGGTCAATGGAAAAAGATACTAATACACGGGGACGCATCATTGTTTTTGCTCCGTCTATTTGTCGCATTCATTTAGTTCTCAGTTATGACCAATGGACGCGTACATTGCCAATCAAAACCTAGATGATTATATACTTAATGAATTACAATAAAGAGAAACTTTACGTACTTCACAATTGTATGAATTGTCACAATCGTTTATTGACTGACCTGTAAAATATACCAATGGTTTAGAAGGGCGTTACGTTGGGGAGGCTCACAAACTAATGCAGTGTCACTGTCAACTACAATGAAAACGCTTATTTAATCACAATAATGGTCATTATCTGACTGCATTCTCGTTAAGTCGAAATGTTAAAAATGTGTTAAAGTACTGTTCATGACTGGTATCCTACTATATGTAGTAGTAAATAATTTTTACTCTTTTTATTGATATACTCTACTTTACCTAGCTTCTGTATTGATGCGGACTAAAATTTTTCTGGCCTTCTCATACATGTTTTCAATTCCATTGCATGTTGGCAATTGGATATCAAGTAGAACTATTCCTAATACTGATTGGCCCATTGACCATTTCTTGTATCGGACATCTTGTGTAGGTACTACTGCGCCGTCCACCCTCCGTCCATGGTCATACAGGAACCGGTCATCTGGTCAGCAGCCGGAGAGCACAGGTACACAACTGACGCTGCCACCTGGAACAGAAATTACACCGAGTTGTTTGTAAGCTACGTAAACAGGGATATTGTTTTCGATGTGCTTGCTTGTCCGTTTTCTTAGTTTGGTTTCCGTCTTTCGTCATTAATGTCTGACCATAGAGTGGCAGGAAGTGAAGGACAAAAGGTCAAAATTGCGGGTGTGACAGGAAATGGAGCTAAGGCATGGTAGAAAAGGTCGATTGTTTAAACCTTGGACTAGATCTGACAGGCATTCCAGGTCATGGGGTCAATGGAAAAGACTAATAGCGTGGAGGTAGTGTTTGGATCTGTCTGCTTGTATATTTCCGTAGCACTATATATTCCATAATATGCTGACGTTCAACATATAGTGACGGGAAGTGATCAATTGTAATAGTACCTGCTCAATGGTGGCGAACTGCATGGACGGTTGCTTCTGGGATATCAGTAACAACTGTTGTAAACAAAGACGAGTGTGTGTGAGAAACAAAATAACGTCGCCATGCCTACTCTCAAATTACAGCATGCATGCTTCAAGTTGACCTTCACAGGCGGTCGAACGTTGTCATTTTTTACCGTACTAAGTCAGTACTTTTTAAGGTTGAGAAGGAACATACCTTCGCTTCGTCCCAAGAAATGCCATTTTCCGCAGACGCTTGAGCTATCTGCTGCTCCATCACTGGAAGCAGACATACTTATGTTATATCAAAAGAAAAGAAATAGCAACAGGTAAGTAAAGGATTCGAACTCGGGACCTCTTGGTTCTGAGTCAAACGCTCTGCCGTTGCGCCACACGACCTCACATCCTTTGAATTCATTTAAGTGTGACGGCCGCTGACGGCAAATGTTTGACATCTGTTAAAATCGCCACCTTCCGATTTGTTGCAGAACCTCACACACCCTTTTTATCTCATTAAATCGTTCAAACCTGCACGTGGTAAAACAGAATGATCCTATTGGGACAATTAGCAAATAAATCAAACAAGATTATTTACATTATACTTACTGGTAGACAGCACCCATCCGGGACATATTGAGTTACACGTGACCCCAGTCCCCGCCGTCTCCAAGGCAACGACCTGTAACATAGACAGTGACGTAATCATAAAGAACACTTCCAAGAGCAAATTACGGCGCATTTAAACACTTTAGAAGGACCCCATACGGGCTCATTCTGCAGTGCAGCTGCCGGCCGCCTTGTGGCGAAACGACCATGAACTTATATGTACCAAAATCTTGCTAAATTAAAGGCTCGTAAGATGGGTTTGAAGCTTTGAGCACAGGCCGGTATTTCTGGAGCCCTAATGATAACGCTTTGATGTGGCTTCCCTACCTTAGTGAGACCGTTTAGACCATGTTTTGCGGCGACATACGCACACTTGTTCACAGAAGCCACCAACCCGTGCACCGTGGACACATTGACGATGCGCCCCCATCCTGGTGAGAGATGAATTGCAGTGTTATCCACATAGTCAGTGTAGAAACTTGCAAAAAAGTATCAGAGATCCTAAACTAGGTAAATTACGTTGATTAGTATGTCCGCTGTCATTGCTATTTTTGTAAAAGCAGTTCCTCGAGAATGAGAATCTTCTTGATGTAAGGTTCAAATATGAAAATACAACTTTTAGATGAAAATTGTAATGGCATAATTAATAGCATGAATTTCACAGCAGTGTAACTGTAACCGATGTCATGAACAAAAACGCCCCCTGCAGAAGAAAGCTGCTGGAGGGACCAAATTTAGATCACTTCTTCCAGAGCGCAAAAGTTATCTGCTACTCGAAAATCGTAAGCATAGCTTGCACACAACACGCGATATTAAGACCGAAAGTCCTGATGAAGTACCTAGAAACGCTGCCAGGGGAGCCCGGTTATTTCTTTGACAGAACTCGATCTAGCCACATAATAAGGTTCAAGAAAATCCACATAGACCATAGCTTCTTGAATTACACTACTAAACCATAAACATACATACATTTATGCATACAAACAAACATAAACGGTACAAAAAAAACCTTCTTGGCGATGGTAATCAAAATTTTCGTTGTGATAAATACAATAAATGGTTGCATAGTACTGTATCCCGTTCTGTGCCTGAAAAAAGCGCGGATCGTGACGGGCACGGAACGGGACATGACAAAGGACACCTATGTTATAAGCCATTACCTTTAGCCTTCATGGCGGGCAGCAGGTGTTTAATGACTTGGAACGGGGCAGTCAGCATGACGGACATCATGGTATCCCAGCGTTCCAATGGAAACTTCTCAATAGGACACACGTGCTGGATACCTGTATGTATGTACGGCGAGAAAAAGCACGTATGAATGAACACATCCATGAGTGCATTGTATTGTGCAGGATCTAATTAGTCATTAGACAATATATAAGCAGCTTCACGGATCTTTGCTACGCATGCGTAAGCAAAAGGTGAAGGTCCCTGAATTGTTGAACTTGTGTCGACCATGCTTTACACATGTTCACATACATATGGCCTTCGTTGGTTTGCATAACTATGTCCAGACCTGTTTTATTTATTTCTCAAGGGTCTTTAATCTTGACCTTTCCATGTGCAGTTAGATCCGTGAAAGTATTAATTTTATCTATAAGAAATGAGAGTGGGGTGGGGGGCTTGCATACTAACTCCCAAAAAATGTTCTCTTAGTATACATTTTACCTTTTTCTTCATCATATGTATTTTGTCACACTTTTGGCGACGCCTCATGTGCGGAAGCATTTATTAAAAAGTATCATTCAATTTATATAATGTCATGTGCATTTCCGTACCTGCAGCGTTGATGAGAATGTTGACGCCCTCTGGATAGTACGCCATCGTCTCGTGACATAACTTCTCGATGTCACTGGGACGGGTCAGCTCGGCAGGGATGTAGTTAGCCTTGACCTTGTGCTGCCTGAAAAACAGTGTTTTATTTGACCCTGATAGCACACTTTATTGTCCTGAAATCGTGCCGTTCGTCAAGGTTTTAAAAACATATTTTCTTTTCAACATATTAAGATGAAAAAGTTTCCACGATATTCAGTGTGAAGGTAGTTAAGACAGAGCTGAACACAATGACATGCAAATTTCACAAATAAGGACCTGATCTGTATAATTGATGATAGAAATCTATACTTGTAATGTCGGGAATTTAATACATATAACATAAATAATACATTATCCATCAACTATGGAAATAAGGGCATGATTTGCATAATTAGTGCGAACATGACGTACTAGTAAACGGTGGTAATTACATAATTGGTATTGGACGGTGATTGGAAGCACAACATTTTTTCAAGGCCTTTCGGACGTTCAACTCTTGACCTGCCCACGCACCTTCATGGTTTCTAATCTGTTTATGCTGACACGAAGCTTGTATACCCTGCCGGGTTAGGGCAAAGTCAGAGGAGTTAAAAGACCTTGCTCTTTCTATAAATGATTGATTGCTCTTGAGAGGTGTTGCGCGGTCGAGAAGTAGACCACATAGTGAGGTCGTCTTCTCATCCTGCATATCACACGCCAGTTAGAATATTTTATTACGCGTCACTTGTAATTCAATTTATCATAGAAATAAAGAGAGCGAATAAAAAAGGAACACAGCTATTTTGCGGATTGGTTTCTGAAGTAACAGAGCTGTGAAGCACCTCCTGACGTCATAGTCATGTGCTCAGGCAGGTACACCCGCCACTCGAAGAAGTAACACCCGTACAGACCGTCTGTCGTCCGAAGACAACCACTAACCACTGGTTTCCAATACTGTAGGTACGTGTGATATTATGTGTACTACATCTGAGCAACATCTGACGATAAAATCGTTAACAGTGTCATATCTAGCCTAAATTAGAAACATTCTTTGCCTTGAGTTACAATAGCACAAAATGCTACGGTTCTACCTGCCTATGTTCCCAGGCCATCATGTGAGTTACGGTCACAGTTGGAAAAAGGCGCGCCGCCGGCTTGTATATACGGGCAGTTTTTGCACTTTCAGGCGTTACCCCGAGATGACCCCGTGGGATACCCTGTGCTATTTTTTGGGCACAGCCAGGTATCTGAATTATCTTGACTCGCAATTGAAATAAACTGGGGACCCGTCCACCTATAGACGCCGTCAGTAATCATGCAAGCAGCAAAACAATACCCCCCTCCCCCGTATCCGGCAGTCCGACGGGGAAAATTGTGGCTTCAGAGCCTAGCCGATGTAAAAATTATGTCCCAAATCCCATTAGATGTCCTATCGAAGAGTTTGAACTCTTGCGGTTTTTTTGGTACTGCAGCAAAACTTTTATGTCTCGTTTTCTGGTTGTGCCGACAGGTATACAATGGAGAGCCCTATCCCTCTTGTCGAATTCCTACCCTACAGCCTGGAACATTATAGTGCCGATGATGACCAACTTGTCGCCCTGGCTGGTCAAATCATCCACGCCTTCAGCACCACCGGGTTTGTGTATCTATCGAACCACGGCATTCCCACGGCTCAGGTGCGGTTCTCTTCATTATAAGTTCTTTCACACTTCCGAGTACGCATGCGCGACGAAAGAAAGTGTAGGCAATATGTCAAAGCCCCTGAGACGTAAATGAAACCCATCTGGACATTGTTACGCAAATCTAGAAAATGGTCGAGGCGAAAACTGTTTATAAGCCAGTGGCCTTCGCCTTTGATCTATCACCCATTATTTCTGTCACCCCGCATGCGTACTCGAAAGTGTGAAAGAGCGTATTTGTGTGTTTACAAAGTTTAACGTGCATGTATAGAGAATGATTCATCCCGTTTCATTCAAGGTAGAAAACTAGTTGTCTCTATGCTATCTAGGGTAGAGCTTCATGCCTAGAAATCAGTACTTATGTCATGATTTGTTTTTCGTGCTATATCTACAGATCGAGCAAGTCTTTCAAGTAGCAGAGAAATTTTTCTCTCTTCCCAAGAACGTCAAAGAAAAGTACGCTTGGTCGGTGGACAGCGTCCACGGATGGGTGGCCCTAGAACGTGAGAGCCCCCACCCGTCGCGTCCAGGCGACCTGAAGGAGGCCTTCAGTGTGAGGTGGGTGCCGGAGAAACCATCTGCATGGCCAACGGCAGAGCTTACAGAGTTCCAAGACGTCGTGCTTGACTTCTACGATAAGTGCAAAAAGCTTAGCCTGCAAATTTTGGAGCTAGTTGCCAGGGGTCTACATCTGAAGGATGCCAAGGTGTTTGTTAACTCCCACGCGTTGATGGGTACGGGGGGTAACCCCACGGCGCTGCGCCTACTTCACTACCCGCCAGTACCCGCTGAGACCAAGCCGGGCCAGGTGCGGTGCGGCGAGCACTCCGACTACGGCGCCATCACGCTCCTCTTCCAGCAGGTGCCTGGGTTGGAGGTCCTCAACAGGGACGGGGTCTACGTCCCGGCCCCCATCATAGAGAACGCCGTGCTGGTCAACATCGGAGACCTGATGCAGAGGTGGACGTCCGACCGTCTGGTGTCCACCAAGCACCGCGTCCTGCTGCCGACCAGCCAGGGCCGGGAACAGGTGCGCCAATCGCTGGCGTTCTTTGTCTACCCCGACAATGACGTCATCATCACCTGTCTCGACGGGTCCAATAAGTACGAACCAATCACAGCAAAGGGATTTCTTGATCAGAAGTTTGGAGCTACTTTTTAGGTCCGGGGTCTATTATCAAACCCTGTCCCAATTTGCATTGTGGTAAGGCAATAAGGCAGCCGGGATAACAAAGTCAAGGAAAAGTGGGTTTGAGAACTTCATGCCACAAGCCAACGAAACGGGATTTTGTTAAAAATTAAAAGTTGCTTGAACCATATGCTACAGGTTAAAACTTAATATCTATCAAGCTTCGTACATGATTGTAAGTGGGTCTAGAGTAACTGATCTTCTACTAGTAACGGACTACCAAGGGTGTGTTCATCTTAAAGTCATCTCATTCGCTCATAAAAATCTAATCTATGAACTGAGATATTTCTTTGTGCCAAATTTCAACTTATTCGATAAAAAATGAACGTGTAATAAAAGCATGTGTATTAGTTCCTGACGCAAAATCGTACATTTCTCGATTTTACGACATCTGAATTATGACTCAAAATAGAAAAATCTTGCAAATTTTCATTTTAAATTTGGTTTGAACAATTAATGTGTGACTAACGGTGTATTTCGTTGTTCAGTTTACTAACACACTTCTACTTAAACAACACATATCTGTATCATGTTGTTGTTGAAAATAACGGTGTCCAGTTGGCACTCATTACCACCATGAAAAAATGAGGGGAGAAATTTCGGCGAACTCCAAACTTTGCACTTTATATTTATTATCATTATCAACAAATCAATCAATCAAACGGTCATCCAATCAATCAATCAATCAAGCAATTAATCAATCGATCAATAATTTCATATCGAAAATTAATTCTATATGAAAACAATAGGAGCTATTGTCCCCTTTTACTTCAACCTTGTCTTGAGTTGTCTAATTTGCTTTCTGTTGGACTATCTGAAAAAAATTGTCTTCTCTTTATTTGCATATTAATTCATAGTTCGTGGTTATAAACCTGCTGTTCGACTGATCTTGCTCACAGTCACTGACGAAAAGTAGTGGATTCTACTTGAAACGTCTGACCGTTTCCAAAATCATATCCAGTTGTTTGAGTAACTGCTTTTTTGGCGGATCAATAATTTTGTTACGTCTCAGCAACCCCCCTCCCCCCTCCTCCCCCCATACCTGGTGAACTCCTGGTGTAGTTCCCTAATGCCGGCCTCGTCCTTGTGCCCGGTGAACACGATGTTGCAGCCGTTACTGGCCAGTGCCCGGGCGATGCCAAGTCCGATCCCGCTGGTGGAACCCGTCACGATGGCTGACTTTCCAGACAACGGCTTCTCTCCCTGCGACATGTGTCTAGAACAAACATTGTTTATTTAATACACTTAAGTTCGTGTTTTTTCGATGTTGACCCAGTTATATCTTTTCCATGTCCTAGTCACGTTCAACGTAGAGTAACAGGAAGTGATCAATGGATGTATGTAAAACATTATTTACATATGTTTAAGTTTCAAGGCTGCATAATCAATGAGGTTGTATTAAACTACTTCTAAAAGGAAAATGATCTCGGGAATTTGATTTCGTGTTAGGGAGAAATTGAGTGTTCGCAATTGTTTTAATTTCGCGGTTAAAAAGCGGGTATGCGGGGAGAATACAGAAGAATCATTGCGTCGAATTTAAGTTTCCGATGAAAATTTCATCACGAATTTTAAACCACCCCGAAAATTTCCCATTTCAGCGCACACAACAAAGGGAGGGTTGAGATCTTCGAACTCTTGTTTCTGAATCCTTGTGAAGCACATATAGACGTGGTTGAAAAGTCCTTCAAATTGCCTTGATATTGCAACGTAGGATTAAATACTCAGTTGTCAACGAAAATAACAGGAAAGAAAACAATAACTATTTTTGCAAAGGAGGAATGAAAGAATAATATATATAAGCCATATTTTTGGTCAGTATTATAAGAAGGCACACGTAGAATTTTCTTATCGTTTTACTTTGTTTTGAATTCAGCTTTAGGGGTCACTGCCCTTGTGACACCTGACAAACTGCCATGACACCTGTTGCTAGCTGACCTTTGACCCTACAACTGGTAACATCCGGTTGCTGTTTGAACAGCCGCTTGCGTGAGTAAACTATGTGGAACAGACTGCACGTAACACATATTAAGTAGACGGATATACCATGCTCTTGTATATATATAAAGAAATACATTGCTCGCCCATTTGGTGTATGTTATGTAATCAACACAGTATGGCAACAACAATGAAATTACGATTTAACCACCAAAACGGGCTAGCAAAAGGGAGAGAAAAAGACTACACAGGAATAAAAGTTGCTGTAGTATTTGCATGAAATGTACCGGTATATAGGTGCTTTTGCTATGAAGTTGACTTTTTATATTTTTCATATTTTTGTAATACATGCAAACATACGAGAATGTCTTTGTGTATCAACCTTTGCACAGATACGGCTAATTTAGCTGGAAAAATGTTCGGCAAGGCTTCTACAACTAGGTTCAAATATACGCTAAAATGTTGTTATCGGTCGTTTTAGCACAAAAACAACACCTGTAAATTGCTGCCTTTCATACAATTCACAAAATACCCCCAGAGACCAGTATACACAACAACATGCCGTCTGCAACAGGTGCCTCAACCATTCAGGGATCGATCAATAACAGTCACAGACTGGATCCGCTTTTTTTGCAGGAATTTTCGTTATATCTTCGCAGGGATGATATCTATAACTGAATTTGCACCATTACGAAAATTAAGTGAAGTATACACTAATCAGGGGTTTCAGTATAATCTTTTACGGGGGGGGGGGTAATTTGGGGGAAGGGCGTCCAACCCACAACCCCACCCACGCTCCACCCAGGTACTGTCGCCACGGGCCAAGTGAAGAGTTGTATGTACTGTCCACGTAGCCTGTGCCTTTAAAAGTATTGCATCAGTCGTAGTTCTGAACTTTCCATGCAGTTTCCAAATTCTTTTCAAAGTATTGCATCAGTCGCAGAGGCTTACAGTATAAACAACCTCAGACAAGGTTATTCAAATATTTCATTTAAGTGTTTGCGTACAATGTATATGTAGTTATATACTGTACTGTAAAAAGTAATAATTTTTACACGATGGCAATGAAAACGTTGAAATGGCTTCAATATCAGTTCATGATGAATATCAGATGTATTATCCATTTTTGTAAGAGCGTATATACTAAGCAATTGGGCAAAAGTTAGAAAGTGACAGGCTTAGTTCTTGTAATCTATAACTGCTCTATACACACTTCGATGTCATTAAGGGCCATCATAATTTTAGTTACCTTCAAACTACATGTACAAACATGAATTGGATCACATATACTTAAAGAAATTTCACTTACCTTGAGACGATGAAGCGAGATCCCTTAGATTCAACTTGCAGTCTAACCAAACGCTGTAATGATCGTCTTGCCAGAGCCGCCATCTTGAAAAAATGTGAAAATACCAAAATGCTTTCACTCTTTTTATACTGTCTAGGGGCTATTGTGCCAAAATCAATAACACCAACGCTTTCGACCGGAAGCAGAAAGAGGATAAGCCACGCACGCCTTGTTTTACATCCGGGTTCAGATGTATTATCAGTAGAATTTCTACACTAGATTGAAAAGTAGTCTGTAAGTTTTGGGCGTGTTGTGGTGAAATACACATTAAAACAACTTACGCTGACATGGAATTTTAGCGATGCCAGGCAACGTTAACTCGTGGTATTATTGCATCATTCTTACAAGTTAAGTAGGTTCCCGAAGAAACAATATGACGTCACCATCTCTGAGCTCTAGGTAGATCCGGTTTAAACAGTGTTGGGTTGATGTTTACCAAGCCGGGCTCTGTCAGGGGAACGTTCGTTTCACATGTACGGGCGGTCTTAAATTGCAATATCGCTGTATCAACAGTGCTAGATAAGAAATATAACATGTATAGCATCAGTTACAGCGGTATATTTCGCTAGATAGGTGTCAATTGACTCGTACGGGAAAATGCGTAGGATTTAGTTTAGCTATCGTTACGTAAGTGAGAGAGTGAGTGAGTGAGTGAGTGAGTGAGTGAGTGAGTGAGTGAGTGAGTGAGTGAGTGAGTGAGTGAGTGGATCGAGCAGAGTCTGTGAATGAATGGGTGAGTGAATGATAGCAAACATAACCACCAGTATTTTGTCTTGACACCTACAACTGGGTTTACGTTTTCGTAAATATCCTATTGTACTACGTTATCATGCATCCACATTTTGTAAGATAAATCTGATACAGATATATGATAACATATATATATACAATGATACAATAATGAGCAAGTATCAGGGCAGTGGTCATCGTAAGCGGTTTGCTCTCGATTGTTTGTTGGCATGCAACAAGAGCCATCTAGCGATATCAAGGTTAAACGCAAGATAAACCATTTATAGGGTCATGGAAAGGTAAGCTATGCTAAACTCGATCTATAACATGTGGACCTTGACCCGTGTAACAACAAGAGTCCTTACGAAGATGGCGTCCCTTATTCGTTTCGCCAAGACGTCATCCTTTGTACGATATACACAAACAGCCACTGGTACGGCGTTTGCAAGGTAAGACGTACGAACTTTTCCCCATTTTGGAATCGCTAGATGTCCCCGTTCAAGGTTCAAGGTTTCTAGGGTACGGAGCGCTTGTGTGTGTGTCTTGTCGCACGTAGGCACTGGATATCTGTGCACGTTGAACTAAATTTCCTCAATCTCAAAGCAGTTATAGGGTTAGGTTCAGTGTTTTACGTGTGCTATAACACGGACCCTATAAAAGTCTGATTAGAAAGAAGGCGCCACTAACATCGGCCATAGCGATTGTTGCAGGGCTTGCTGTCTTTTATGTAGCCCGGTAACCTAACGTAAGTGACTTCTAATTGATGTTGGGGATGAATGTTGCGCATTCGATAATCCAAGCTATTTTTGATTGCTCGTGAGAATAGACTGATGATGATCCACTTAATAGATTACGCACAGCTAACATTGGCAAAAACAATTGCTATATCTGATTCAGAGACAAGACTGTGGGTCGACTGAAATGATGAACTAAAGGCTTACTGTATGTTGGCAGTCTGTGTAAAAGTAGGTAAAAGTAGTTCCATCGCCTTTTTGAGGCCGTATACGGGACAGTGCGTTGATATCTACTGTGTCTAGCTATAGGGCACAGTATTGGAAGGCGGAGCCCGACTCCATTCTCTCACCCCCTTTTACCTCACCAACTGAAGCAATGTACCCATTTTTACACCTGGGTGTCGTGTCGTGTAAAGTGCATTACATGACATGATTAAAACCTGGGACCTCGAGATCTGGGTTCTGGGCCAAAACACCCTGCCCTTACGTCACACGACTCCATGCGTGTGGGTTCTGTAAAGAAAAGTATATTTTCAATGTCATTTATTTATCAAACCTTGCAGGCTTACTTGTTTGTTTAATCGTTTGTTTATTATGCATTGACCTCATCTAGAAGTAGGTAATTTCATTTTCTTTTTTTAACTCACGGCGTTGTAAGAGTAAAAATATGCTACTAGTACTAATCCTCTGGGGCAGCTACTGCTGACACAAAACCAAAGGCACCTCTAAATACAGAGGTGCCTTTGGTTTTGTGTCAGTAGTAGCTGCCCTCGAGTATGCATTGATATATGCCTTTTGGTTTGCATTGACAGGTGCCTGGGAACCCATCCTGCCCCCCTGAAGGGTCGGTCTGCCCTAGTGACCGGGTCTACCAGCGGCATCGGACTGGGGATAGCCCGGGCACTGGCTGAGAGCGGATGTGACGTCATCTACACGGGGTTCGCAGACGAAAAACTTTTAACTGACCTTCAGGAAGACTTCCGGTTGGTTTAATCGTTTTTTTGTCCTTCTGTCTCTTTCCCTTTGTCTAAATCCGATTCTATCATCAATACACTTATTCTCCCCTTTCCATCCAGACACAGCATCATCGCTTTCCCTAAAGGAATAAAGATAATACGGACGAGTGGTTGCCATAGAAAGGTTCAGGGAAACTTCCGGATAGTTGTAAATCTCTCATTCCTCTTCTTCGTCCTTCTCTCCTTCACTCCATTCTGATCTGAAGGGTATAATGAACCTTCAACGATTCATGATATTACATCAAAATGAGCTCAAACACATTTCATGGAGTGTCCCATCTTGAACTTGAAGTTGGTTGCCAGGAGCCCGATGATTAGCCTGAATATCATTCTAGTTCCAGCGCTCCCATACTCTTTACTTTTTTTTTAGCTAATTAGGATAGCACTCAGGCTAGCCCATTAATAACCTTGGCTTTTTTTCTTTGCATGACCTACCTACAAACCAAATATAATCACAAGCCATCCAACCTTTACAGAAATTACAGCGGTGTAAAAGCCACTTACATCCCGGCAGATCTGACAATGCCTACGGAAGTAGAAAGATTGTGTACGGAAGCCAAGGAACATTGTACGGACGGAGTGGACATTGTAGTCAATAATGCAGGTGGGACCATTTAGTTCTATAATGACAATCGTCCTAGCTTGGTAAACTCTTTGCTTCCGTGTATGGAGTTTGTTTTTGGTGTGTCCGCTTAAGCTTTTTGTTGTATACGTAGTTATTTGGATATACCCTTAGTAGCGAGGCAGGAGGCGAGTGGGAAAATGGGGTCAGACTTGCGGCAGTTAAAGTTCAGAGGTGATAGAACTCGTCGTTAATCAGGCATGACAGTCAGCCTGTAGCCTCTACCAGTACCAGGCCCCGCGGATGGTTGGGGAAATAGTAGAAACTTGGCTAGATAGAGCGAATAGTTTGCTAAGGGAGTCGGCTAAGGAGAGAGGGTTCAATCTGCTATCAGCCTGCAAGTCAAGCCCTAGCAAATATTCTCTCATATAGCCTGCGTAGTCACTCTGGTTATAGAGACTGGTCATCCCAGGTCATAGGGTCAATGAAAACTCATGTGTCATGAATATATCAGAGCTTCTATACTCTCCAGCCTGTCTATGTTAGGATTTCAGCATACATCACCTATCGAGTCGTTTCCCTTGGCAACTTGGGACGCCATGATGGCCGCCATGTTGACCGCACCATTCCTCATGATCAAGCACCTCCTACCGGCCATGAAGGCAAAAGGTAAACTTGTCCACACCTGTTTGACTACGAAGACTAGGAATATATTTTTTAGGGTTGTAAGATTTCTTGTACCTAAGGTAGAAAGTTTTGTTGTTGTCCTGTGCAAAACCACTTGCAAGCCTTAGACTAGATCTTCGAATTATTTGTAAATCGATCGTGGTATTTCTTTTATAAATTCCACCCCTGAGGCGTTGCTAAAATAGATTCATTCCCACTTTTGTTTCAGGATGGGGAAGGATAATCAATATTTCTTCAGCGCACGGGCTTGTGGCGTCTGTGGAGAAATGTGCGTACGTGTCGGCGAAACACGGCATCAATGGACTGACAAAGGTGATTAAGATGAAGTTAACACACTCACACACACACACTCACACACAAATACACGAACACAATGAAGCTCAAACGCACTGGATTCAAACCCACTGGCCCGAACACACACAAACACTCGTATTGTGAGGTATCTAGCTAGGTAGATTTACGACAAAATTGTATGTTCTAACATGTATTGTATATGCAGTATGTAAATGACTTCTGCAAATAACGCTTCATATACCGCTTTATTCAGCCTTTTCTACTGCTTCTTTTGCTGTAAAATTCGTCATACGATCGAATAGTCGAGTAGTTTGAGTAGTTTTGATCCTCTTTGGCGGTTGGTTATGTCACCGTTTTCTTCAAAATCCTGCAACAAAAAAATCGTACGACGGCCTTCAACCAATGTGCTTACACCGTAAACATGCTGTCAAGCATCAACAGGTATGATGGTCTGTTTGTAGGTCGTTGCCTTGGAAACGGCAGGGACCGGGGTCACTTGCAACGCCGTGTGTCCCGGATGGGTGCCGACCCCACGTGAGTACTTCTGCTTCCCAAAATGGCGGCGTAGCGTAATTAGCATTACGCGAGGAAAGTTATGTCTATGTTTAACATTATGTCTGAGAAAATATTTTCTACGTAAATTTAATTATCATAGGTACAACCTTAAAATTAGACTTAAGAGGTCAATACTTTATTTTCCAGTCGTTGAAAAACAAATCCGACAGTTGATGGAAGATCACAACATAGCTTGGAAAGACGCACAGGTATCTTGTATTCTTAAAACGAATTCGATAACTAGAGAATTTAAATTGTGATAAGGATTAGTATTAAGACAACATTATCTTCTCGAAGTTTATAAACAAAAGGAGTGTACAACTAACGAAATCAAGCGTTGGTGATATGCTTGCCATTTCGTCTTTGGAAGTACTTTAACTGCATTCAATTTCACGGTAGTGAGTGTTCGCTTACATCTCTCTCCTTTATGCATGGTATTTCTTTAAAATGGGTGCTAAATTTCCACTTTCTCCAAGACGATGCTTCTCTCAAGAAAACAGCCTTCCAATGGCTTCGTGACTCCCGAACAGGTAAGGAAGAGCAAAACGTTGTTTTTTTAATCTTTTATTTTCATTTTTGATTCGTAGCCTTATTCAGTGCCACATGTTACTTGAAAACGTGTTTGAAAAGAGAATATGCAATTGACTGCAGTTTACAAATAACCCGCTAGGTACAAAGTAGTATCCAAAAGAATAGCGTCAAGCAGAAATGTATCAAAATTTAATTCTTTTCCATTTATTTCAGATTGGAGACATGGTAACCTTTCTTTGCTCCCAAGCAGCCAATCAGATGACAGGATCCGTCCTTTGCATCGACGGAGGATGGACAGCGCAGTGAAAGGTCCTCTGTCATTGGTCTAGACCAAGACATAGTCACTCCGCTTCAATATTTTTCTTGATTTTCAGTGTTCATTTCATTCATTAAAACACAAAAATAAATACCTATGGTGGTGCCGTATTCAAGCCACAAACTTATCTTAACGTCAGCAGTAAAAATATACACAGTTCAATACAATAAAACAATCAAAAGTTGCTCATAATTCGTCTCGTTATTCATAACATATAAGCTTACCATAACATTACACATAAGATACACATATCCTGATACACGTTATTTGCACCCGAAACACATTACAAGGCTTTTGCAGTCTTATCAACCTTCTTATTTTAATATTCTAACATGTTATATATCTCAAATGTAAAAATATAAAATGACACATCATAGCATATACATTAAATCTAGTATGGATATACTCAACAGCTATAGGCACAAATGAAATTTAAAACGCTATTAAGGTAGCAAAACTGAACGTCCAGTTTAACAACAAATACTAATAATACGACCACTGAAATTACAGTTTTCATAATAAAGAAATGTCAGCAACTATCATACATCGAATGGTCTAAGTTCTTTTGAGAACTTAAAAAAAAAACATTTTTTTAGTCCGCCTGCTACTTTCCTCAGGGCAATGATGACTGGAGCTGTAATTTCTAATCAAAATTTTCATTTTCTTGCTATGGTGGTTGGTTCCACCCCTCAAACTTCATCAGTCCTCCAGGCCTTCTGGATGGGCAGCGTTGCCGCAGCAAGATGGATCCGGTGTTCAGCACTGGGTCGCCGACTGGTGATCCGACGGACCTGTGGGAAGGGAGACAGGCGACCGCGCTCGAAGCAGTCCAGGAGATGGGCTCTCATCCTGCTCTCCTCGTACCTGACCTGAGTCACATCCGTCCCCATTGCGATGTCTACAGCCCAAGCTATGGCAAACAGTCCGCAGGTAAACCTGCTACGCTGTACCTGGACACGTGGTACTTTGACAGTCAGTACGTCGGTGACAATTTCGGAGAGTGGCGCGTAGCACTGACACAACTGGTGCTCTAACGATGCATTTATCTTACTGGGCAAACTGTTATAAACGCTGACATGTCCACCTATGGAGGAAGAGACCACCCAGTGGAGGATGCCAGCATGGTGAATCTGTAGACCTTCTCCGGAGACCCGTTTATATCCGTACACGGACGCTCCAACTGCCGTATCTTGTAGTCCTGCCAGTCCTGGATACTGACGGCGGAGCAACATCTGTGCGCCATGGATGTGTTTGTCTGTCAGCATGTCATCACTTTGGAGTATGGCCTTGTCTTCAGCGGTGAGCTTTAGATCGGGGATCCACATGTTACGTGAAGGTTGTAGTTCACCACCATGTGTGGCAATGGTCACATTTTGCTTCTTACGTGCCTGTGGAGCTGCTGCAACCTGAATACACCGGGGCACCTTCTGCACAGTTGGTTTGGTGGTTCCGCGATTTACCCTCGAGAGAATGTCCTCAATTTGCTTGGTCTGCATCCTTATTTCGGTTAATAGTTTATGCTCCTTGTTTTCATGGTGAAGTTTTTCTTCTTTCTCATATTCTTGTTCCAGGTTTTTAATTTCGGTATCAATGTCAAAGTTATCGACGTTGGCATCAGCTAATTGTTGAGCGACCTCTATGCCCGTTGTGCTGTTTTGATTTTCTTCGACAGTCGTCGCTAACTTAAGTTCTTCGCAAATGATGTGATAAGACGTGTTACAGTGGCCATACTTCAAGAAACTGGACACTTCTTTGTCCTTCTGATGTTTTTGCTGTCGACGCGAAGGCAGGATGGAGTTGCAGATGTCCAGACCTTTATCAAGTTTCTCTCGAATGATGCATATTTTGGCATTTAGCTCTTCCATCTTCAAGACACCTTCGCAACAGGGTTGAGAAATTGTATGGTAAACATATAGCTCCAGTATATGGACACGATTTCTCCTCTACATCAAAGACAGTAAATCCACAATACATAAATATCTACATATCAAATACATGACGTATACATGACACATGAATACCAATCATAATAAAGTAGTATTACGGTTATCACTAGCACTTTGAAAAAAAAGCAAGAAAGGATATACGCGATGTTGCTACTGAAGTAATTTTGCTTATTTTACCTGGTTTCGCCTCTTTATTCGGTGTGCTGTGAAACCCCAACATGGCCCCAAAGCTCTTCCACATGTGATCGGCAAGTTCACGGTCATGGTTGACGTCAACGTCAGCGGAAATGGCGTCACAGATGATGGTCATGAGGAAGTTCATCAGGAGGATGAAGATGCAGATCATGAAGGTGGAGAAGAAGATCGGTCCGATGAGAGGATTGGAATCCAACATGTCTTGGGCGAAGAACCTGGGATCAAAACACTCATCATTAGACAACGTCCTTAGTAGCATTACCTGCTGAAGCGCAATGGATACGACATGTTTCATATATAAAATTTACACCTAATTAGTAAAACTGACCTGCCGAGCATCATCTCGAAGAGTGCGAACGCTGTATGGTACAGGTCTGTGTAAGATTCCATTTCGCTTCCGAATATGAGAAATCCTAGAAAGACAAATAAGGTGTCAACACAATGAGCGCAGAGATAGGAAAATATGGCACCACCAAGTTTTTTTACAAAATGTAATGTCAGCAAAGGCCCAATGGTTTTAGAATACTTACCTGAACTGATAAATGCCATGAAGGCCACGGCAGCAACAACAACGAACGACATGAGCTCCCCCTTCATGACACCGGGAAGGGCCAAGAGTTTGCCGATTGGTTCACTGAAGCGGACGACGCGAAGTAAAGAAATGGTGTTGATGAAGACAACAAAACCCAAGATGTGATTAAAACAAGCATCCCAGTATGCAGCAGTTTGCAGGTCAACAAAGCGTTCAAATCCCAGCTCACCTGGGGGATAAAAGAAAAAAAATGTCAGCAAAGGGGTACTTTTATTCAAGTCAACAAGTATAAAGTAAAATTAAATGAATGTAATGTGTCATATGGATGTTTAGCATAAAGGGTGATTGAGAAAATCATTCATACGAAACAAGAATGCTGTTTATCCAAATACAAGCAACAGGTTGGGCGTACCTTTACTTTTGGCGACCATTTCGAGAGTTTCAGATGCCACTAGATATCGCTTGATGAAGACAAAGATTGTTGTGGCTGTACCGATGAGGCTAATGCACACAAGGGCGTTCCATTTCGAAGTGAAATATTTCCATCCCGTGTTTTTCATTGCTTTTAGTTCCTTATAGACCATTACTGCGAGGACGAGTGTGAACAGAATGTGCACTAACAAGTCCTTATAGTCAGCATCACTTTCGTATTGAAACAGTTTAAACGAAGTGATGCTTGCTGTTGGCACAAGATGCCCTACTCCAGAACGATCTATGATCATGTTCACAACGCTGAACAGCTTCAGGCTGGGGTTGTAGAAGTTCAGCACGATTGTCACAGATTTTGTGTACTTGTCGATAAAATTGGTTTCTTTCAAGACGCGAAAGAATGAAACCGCGGAGTCATGACCCAAAGGCACGTCAAACGAGTGGCGATTCGTGCAGTCGAATGTGTCGTTTGGTTGAGTTAACATCTCCTGAACCTCGAATCGCCAACAGGTACCAGACACGTTCCCCGAATGAAAGCTCCACCCGAGGTCACTAACAGACTTGATCGCCATGGAACCTGCAGCGATGGGCATAATATATTATTGATACGTACCAGATGTTTTTTTTCAGTGGACATAAGAATTGTTAGCACCTGTCCAGTAGAAAAATAAAGACATAGAAGATCATGTCAACTTCTCAAGACGTACCTGCAAGTTGTCTTACTTGTGTCAGACGTGGGGGACCGAGGCGGAAGGATCCAGTGTTGTGCGCAAACTGTCGGTCTAAGTACTTCATGTCCCTTCCGTTGTACCAGGTAGCTGGGTACAGAGTCGGCAGCATGACGGCTTCAGCCCAAGAGTAGAACTTTTCTGGAGTTTTAATCTGTAAGCAAAATTTACATTGTCATCCTTACAGTCTATGAACGTTTGTGAACAATGGCTGTGAGTGAGGCATTCAGACAAAGGGATACAGGTTTAGTTTTAAGTTAAAACCAGCAGTAGTGAACCCGTTGCTTACCGCATCATATTTATGCAGAATATTGTTCGACAATGACTGTGTCTCATAGAAGGCTTGTTGGTCTCTGTCCGCCTGGGCGATGTAGAAGAGGAGGGCCACGAAGATAAACAGAAGAAGAAACTCCTTCAGTACCGAGGCTGACTTCTTGCTCAGTTCCTTCTTCTTCCTAGCAAATTGGCCATCAGGCTTGGAAGGTGGATAGACATTCTTTGGTGCTATAATTTCAAAGCCAACAGGATAGACAACAAAGCCAACGTTATCAAGCAAATATAAAGCATATTCAAGATACATCTTAGTTGATAATGTTTCTTCCGAAATTTCAAATGAAGTCTTTCTTAGAATTAACCTTACAGAAGTATCCTGAATTATGTAATTACAATTATTGTGTTTATCATCATATCTGTGCAATACACAAATTAACATATTTGACCGTTGAAAAAGATGTAATAAGAAAAAAAAAAAATAAGAAGAGAAGGTAGTCATCAGAAGTCTAAGATTGAAATGTTAGACGTCTCACCTGTTGAGTTCCACAGGTTCAGCTGCAGGTCTTCCTTCTGAATAGTCGGCGGCTTGGCGAGGAACGGGAGGCTAAAGATGGCAGCCAGGACCACAGCAAGCACAAAGATCTATGAGGAACGGGTAAATATTTACATCTTGGCTACGATACTCGGTACACAAATATGCCTAGTTTCTTCAAATGATAATCTCCATTTGTTGTAGTATTTTAAGCCTAAATCTGTTCAGATTCGATTTTTTCGGAATCAAATATCGCTATAATCATCATTGAACAATTTATGTACCATAGATTCATTGATTCTATTCCAAAAGTTATTAGCGCTTTTTGATGCGTTCCTAGCGATTTAAAACGCTATGCTCAGCGCCATGATATTACCAACAGCCTGTAGGAAATTTCACTCTATATCGTGGAAGAAAGGTTTATCTGTTTTCCAACACAAGGTTAAGAATTGGTCACATTATATTGTTATCATGAAAAGACGTTACCTGAAGTGTGTCCATCACACAGCTAGACCCCATGAAGGACAGGATGAAGGCCTTCATCCAGGAGTCACTCTTCTCCTTCCCCCAGTCCATACTGTACAGGATGACGAAGAACGCAGAGATGGTGGACACCAGGAACACGGTCACCCACGCCACGTACTTGGACAAGCAGAGGAGAGTTCTTCGGAAATATCCTGAGGTTCCACATAAATGGTATAAAGACAAGGTGAAGGGATGTCATACAGCCAAACCTTTATATAAAACATGCCACTAGGCTTCAGTAAAATGACAAGAAGTGTAACATACTAAGAACCATTATTCAGATAACTAGACACACATGATGTGCAAGCGATCCGCATATCAATACTTTATAATTTTGCTTCCATACCTTGCTTTGACGGGCGGATCGACATTTCCGAGGTGTTAGCGGACAGTGGCTCCTCCATGCGGAATAGTTGCAGGAGTATCAGATTCACGGGGAGTACCGTCAGTACAGTAATGAGACTGATGTACAGCTCCTGTTAAAACGCAATGAACAAAAAGACTCAAAGCAAATCAATGCGGCTTGGAAAAAAATCACATTAAACAGTATAAATACTTAATGCTGTTGCTTAAGTAAGGATATTTTATGAGAATGCTCTCTGTAAGAATAACATATGATGAAAAAATGAATTTATAATAACAAAATTATATATAAAGTATGCTGAACAGATAAACATTACCTCTATTGCGAAACGAACGAACCCCAGGTTCAATACTCTTGTGTCAGCAGTTGTGTTTTCTGTCTTGTACCACATGGCGCTGGCCAGCATCATGGTGTTCAGTAGAGTAAAGCAGCAGGACAGACGCTGGGCCTGGGTGAAGCTGAAACCTACTCCGGACAGAGACATACATGAAAAATAAGGTAAGGCACACATAGCCTTTTCATATGTTATATTACACTAAATTTGACGATGCATTTCTATTCCCTTTGATTTTTTCAATCAATATGATTTCTTCTTGAACGTATCTATTGACAGTTCCTTTTATTCCTTTACTTACCCGGCGCTGCTACAAGGGCAGACGCCCACAGATGTTTGTCGTAGAACACATCTCTGCTTGCCTCGTTGAAGGCATTGGTGAAGGACGTCAGCTCCTCCTCGGTGCTTGCGAGAACCACCTTCTGCACTTCACCGTCCCCTTTTTCTGATGATAACCAGTCGTTGCAGGTGAAGTAAGATCTGAAAAATTACCATAACTTTTGACTAAGGACCATGTGTGCACCAATCTGTGTACTCAGTCATGCAACATTTTCTTTCCATGATGGAATGCAAAATAGCTAATGAACAAGACATGCCATTATAACTTTAATCATGAAGACCATATCCAGTCAAGTTCACTTACGTTGCTGTGAAGAGGAGAGTTGTTAGTTTTCATACCAGCAAAATCTTGCAAGGCAGATTGCAATCTCTCAAACCCAGCATGCCAAGATAGAATAAAAGATGTAGTTGGGCATTGCTTGTAGTGTAGCAAAGAGACCAAACTCAAAACAATTTCGATAAAGATGTCGTTTTTTTCCATCTTACGCCACATCCTTTTCTATATCTCTGACGATAAAACTTCCGAGGAACCACGATGACGTGTCGCCTTCCCCAGAGTTGTCATGCCAGATGTGCAAAGTCATCACTTCTCCGAGTGACTGTCGCACAGGCATGACAAAATGCAAGGTGCTTCCTCGCACCAAAGCCTGCAATTAGCAACGATGAATAAAGATTGTATCTCGTTTCGTTGTTTATGTTGTTTGGGATGTTGCAATGTTATACAGAGTTTGCGCGAAGAAAAGTGATGCTTAATTTGAACTGTATATCAGGCACCTCTATCATTGTCATTGTCATCTTCGTCCTTTGCCTTTAATACCCCAGCCATAAAAACAAACCCGTATGTCTTGCTGATATGTCTGTAAAATACTGTTGAGTCGATTTGGCGCTTAAACATGCGATTACCAATATTGATTGGGTGTTTCTGAAGGGCATTTCTATATTTGTAAACAAAACATCAAACAAATGTCAATACAGGAATCTTGTATGGTATACCTAAAAAAGTTTTAGTTATGAACAAATTGTGAATACTGAGAACGCAACTGAGCTACAACACCGACCTCTCCTTCTGGGTTCAGCATCTTGACCGGAGATGTGCCCTCTGACCCGAAGAGTTGGAAGCCGACCCGTGACGTGGTCCCTGCCCCGAACATGGACCCGGTGGTGACCGTGATTTGATAGACGTGAGGTGCAGGCATCCTGTCAGGAGGGAGCAATGTCACTTTGTCCAGCGGCTTTCTTTGGTTGTTCTCTCCTCCACTCTCTCCAGAAATGGGGCTTATCTGGGACACCGGATGACGAAAAGTCATCTCAGGAAGTATAAAAAACAACTATCAGCCATGAGCTTATACAGCTGCATGAATTTAGCTTTACCAACATCAGTAATTCCAAAATTACATTGCTCTAGATCTCAGAACAAATACAACATAATGAATATCGCAACGTAACACTCATCATACAAATCTACCTATTCCACACGGCTATCTGATGCATTTGCTCGTCCACTGTACGTATCAAATCCCTATAACCTGTTAAAGGGTTGGGCAATATCACGTTTCAAATGAAAAAGCATAACTATTGAAAGATTGATAAAGATTAAAAATGAACCAACTTTGCACATACCCATATACGGTGAAAGTCAACGCACAAGAAAACCATAAGTATGATGTACAGGATGTACTCAGTCACTACGATGGAAAAAACTACATAGTTTTCGCTCAGGTTGCGGAAGTTCTTGAACGCGTTGATGAAGTTGATGGAGTTGGGAAGTGGAAGAGTCATGGTCCCCACAGAGACCTTCCTCTCCGTCATGTGACACCGGCAGCTGATGGTCCCATGGTCCAGATCAATGTCAGCCTGTCGTGGGTTCAAGATTACACGATGAAAATGAGTGAGGCAGGAATCCGTTTTATGTATCTTAACAGTACAGAAACAGTAATGACACCTCCAAACTTTTTGTTCCTACATTATGGTAGAGTTTGTTTAGGGCCAATGACAAAAAGTCGAGTACATTCAATTTGCCTCATTTCTGGTTTCCTGTTTTAACCTTTTTTTAATTGTCTTTCAGATTACTCCCAGAACTTGTTCATTTTTGTCCTTATATGTATTTTTCTTTTGTAATTGCTGATGAAAATGTATTCCAAAGCAAGCATGCACAAAAGGTAACTAGTAGGAATGCCTTAGCTTGCTGGAGCAGTCTTTTTCTGTCTTTAATTAGACGCCTGGCCACAACTGGCCAACTCAGTGTCTCAGTCTTTACCCGCCCCCGCGACCAAGTCAGTTTGAGAGACTAGGTAGGTCGGTAGGTGGTAATAGCTATAAATATTCTTACGTCACAGCCCTCCAGCTTCCATTGATTATTACTGTCCTTCCAAGAGGAGCATCCTACAGCTGATATCGACAGTGTGTAGTCATCCTTGCTCAGGATCTGCACGGTAGGCTGCTGTTGGTGTTTGGCAAAGCTGACCGATCCTGTGAAGTATATATGTATATACAATTTTCACCATCGCTATAAGTTCGATAAACAGACAGCATAAAGATGAAATATGTTTCATGTCTTAAACGCACCTAACTTCTGTACTCCAACATACAGAATCCGTCCGCCATGGTTAGTCGTGTTGGGGATGAAGGATGTTGAAAAATTTGTCCCATGAAGCCAGGCTTCATATCCGTCTTCCTTGATAACTCTTTTCTCCTGATACTTTTCTTCAGTCGGAGGAGATCCGTACGAGATGTAGACTTGAAATGTCGCTTCTACATCCCACCAGTCCATACGGACAAGAGGGATGACGTTATCGTACTGGACATTGAAGGCGTGGTACGCCATTGTTGTACCGTTGGTGTTATCATCCGCCGTGCTCGGTCTTTCTGTCGTTACATATGATGGCCGGCCAGTTGGCTGTCCTCTCTCTTGGGACGGTACAAATGGAATATCCAGCATTACTTCTTGACCTTTGCTTTCGCTTCCGGAATTCTTTGATTTGATCGTCAGAAACGTCACTGATGACGAGATGTTTTGTCCTCCGGTTGATTCACTCCATGAATATGGGTTCTTCTTGAAAAGTAACGTCTGTAACACAAAATATAACAGTTCATGGATTACTATTCTAACAATAATGTAAGTTCAAGACACGAAGTGACTTTAACATTTGTTGAACAGTGACCGCTGTCTCGTGCACATCACTTTATATTTAACGATGTTGTAACATGCTAGTAGAATGGAAAAGGCATTGTGCTGGGGGGGGGGGGGTGCTTGAGCTTGTGTGTGTCTTTCCTACCTTGACATCCCGCATGTCGTGTGTCTTAGACCCAGGTGTTGGTGGGATAGTTGCCACAATGTCTCCTGAGTCAAGGATGAGTTCTTCGTCGGAGGAAACCCTCGCCACATTGACAGCGAGGTTTTCTGTTTTAAAGCTTGAGTGATACTCTACATCCTCGGGTTGCAACGCCAGCAGTGTTTCAGCAACCTGGTCCAAAGATGCCACAATAGACTGCGACGCCTTTCGTTGCTTAATTAGATAGAAATACAAAAAGGGTTAATAGTGAAAAGAGACCTTCAGCAGTTATTTTACAAATCAGAATAAGAAATTTAATGATAATGCACTGTTATAATACCAGAAAGCATGTTTATTACGAAACTTCACAGGTCATTTAAATTCTTACCATGTCCTCTTTTTCCCTCTCCTTCTCTTTTAACATCTTTTGCTGCTGCTTGGGGGAGAGGTCAGTGGAACTCGTGTCGATAAGGTCACTTTCAAACACATTGTCGGAGTTACTGTCAGTCTGTGTTTTCGTTTTCGGTAACACATCGATAACTGCTGAAGCCGTCTGTAACAAGGCTGAAAGACAAAGAAGAAAGAAACAAATTTATCCGATGGCAATGGCTTCAAATGTTTCATTAGTTTTTATACACGTCAAAGGTTTCAAGTAAAGTATTTCTGGGAATTTAAAAAAAGTCAGATTAGATTAGATTAAAGTGAAAAAAATTAAATTACATTTTTTAAATCTAATTTGATTTTTTATCATGGCCTCTTCCAGGAAAACAGTCATTTTATGGTAGCCCCACTGCAATGAGTTCTTGAATGAGTTTTACTCGGGAACTAGGAATTATATAAAGATAACATTGATCATTCTCACCATCTGCTATGGTCTCCATATTCTCAATAGATATGTCCTGTGATCCTTTAGCAGCAGAAGCAAGTTTCTCTATGATCCCCGCAGAAGTTTGCTGTCCAGAAAAGATACAAAATAATTCCCAAAATGGTGTTCAATAATTAAGAGGCCGGCACATTCCTCTCTATGAACAGCTTATGTTTCTTACTACTGTGGACAAAATTACAGATCATTCGAGACAAAGTAGAGCTAAGCTCACCAACACTGACGGTGGTATTTCTGACTCAAAGCCATCACCAGGTTTGATGATCTCGTTGATGTTGGACGTCACTGCAAGAATGTCCTCTGGCCCCACTACTTCCGGTAAACTTTGTTCCAGGCCTAGTGCGAGCTGCTGGAGCTATCAAGTGTTCAAGGGAATATAGTAACAGTAGTAAAGTATTTTGACATCCGCGCGGCCGTTTGCTGGGCAATACAGAGGTAAGAGAAACATTGTTGCATAGAAAAATAATTTATTTTGGACACAGATGTTGATTGTAAAGATGTAAGTTTATTTGGTATCAATGATCAAAAGGCGTCGTACCTTTTCACCTGGGTCTTCGGTAGTCCGTTTGGGAAAAGTTGTATGTTCTCTTTTGCCTGAAACAAACTCATATATTATCTGTCTGAATTCAGTCAAACTTTGATATTTAAAACTTGTTGCATCATACATACTTTTGTGAGACAATACATCGCCTGTTTTCTGAGAATATATTACAAACAACTTACAATATTATAACCCCCTCAACCCCCTCCACACACGCAGAGTGACGGGGTTTCGGGGAGCCCGACTCGGTTTGGAGCCGATGGCACATGAATGCCAAGGAAACTTGAGTGAGTGGCAGGCCTTGGCAGAGGTTGATTAGGAGACGCTGGTAGCAAATAAAACTTGCAGTCCAATTGTAGTGCTCGGTTGGGTCCTAAAACAAACACTTACCTGCTCTCGATGTTTCTTGGATACGTGGAGGCTTTGTTGATTTCCCTGTTGATGGTACTGTGAACAAGAGTAACATGTTATTAAAGATATGAAGTTACGTAATGAAAATTGTCAATTCGTACGTACTCCAAAACAATTAGTGATGTGCACGTAATATCAATTAGATAACACTTTTGAACAATCTTACTATCGTTTGCAGTGGTCCGTTGGCCAGTTGTTGTGTCGTCAGCCAAGACAGTCGTTGACTTTGATGCTACAAAATGATGAGATGTACATATCTTTCATGACACACGTTAACGGTATATAATCATTTACAACTTGCACATTTGTAATTCAATTTGTAGCGATTATAAGGGGCATCTCCATGTGCTTTTAAGAATCTAAATTTCAAGTCCTAGTGAAAGTATAGTAGTATTTTCAATTTTAAGTTTAGCCTCCCTTTAAACAACTACTGAAATTTTTTGTCAATGATCTACTTACTATATAGGCATTTGCAGAAACAAGAATTAAAGACTTGTTTTCTTCGCTAATATATTCGAAGACATAATTACTGAATATCCCTTAACCTTTTATGACGTAGAACTTCACACGATTTTTGCGTATTCTTTACTATCGGACCTCACTGGTGACATCGTAATAACGTGTGTGACAATCAATTGCGCAAAGATAGATTAACAAAACCACTTTGTATGTACTGTTAAGGTAACATATACATCGTTATACATATAGTACCTTCAATATTCAGAGCTGTTGTCGACTCTGTCCAAAAAGGAGAAGAAGTTGTTGGAGTAGTTCTCAATCTATCCGCAGTGGACGCTTTTGTCGTTTTATGTGAAGATTCAACAGGGCTGACCTCCAGTGACGACATAGAGCCTACATGGGCAAAGCATAGTTCTTAGATGTTTTTATACGGTACAACTTAATCGATCGTACAAGAGTTAAGTTGTTAAGGCACCAATGTTTGTTGCTTATTCAAAATTCAGCATAAAGTTCACCAAAGTTCAAGAAACAATCGAAATATTTGGATCATGAATTGCAAGGTCAAACAGCTAGATAAACTTTCCATAATAATGATATTTCCTATTGAAACCATTGTATCGTAAATTACTCTCTTTAGATGTTTAACATAATACAAACAGACACTATACCTGTACTATATGAATAAGTTATATCCACGCTACGACTATACTCGCTGTAGGCCGCCATCTTGATGACGTATGTGGTTTCTGGTACAAGACTTGTGATGTTGTAGGACGTTTTGTGCCCATCAAGCCTGTACGAAAAACATTTGACATAAAGTTGATGATTTTATTGCTTTTGAAGAGGTTGCTACAAAATGGTGAGAAAACATAGCTGTCACGACACACGTAAACAGTGTATAACCATATAATTCCCAATTGCAAATCATTTGTTGAAGGTACAAATTATGGCAAAACGTATTTAGAGATATTTATCAGAGACGAGTCGATTCTACATATATATGGCTATAAACATGTTGAAACTATTTCAAAAGAAAAAAATGGAATTCCGCATGCCAGTGGAAACGCTAATAACATTGATAGTAACCGTTTGACGGTTATGTTTTACTTTTTACTACATTTGAATTAACATATGACCAACTCTCTCGTACAAAATGTTCAAGATAAGCTTGATTTTAAAATGGGACATTCCTGCACACTTTGAACTCGCTAGATATTGTGAGCTCTAACGATGTTTACATGACACATCGCTTTAATGTCTTCGCAACGAGTTTTTGTTTTACCTCGTCAATGTTCCTTCTCCGCCATATTCATCTGAAATGTCCACGTCGTAATACAGAATGTTTGCCACAGCTGGCGTCCATTCCATGAACATCCATGTCGTGGAGGACTTGGTGACTCTCAAACTCGAAGGAGGATCCGTGTCTAAAGATAAAATAGGCAAGTTATATGATATACATATATAAACTGCACTATCAGCAGAATTAGAGCAGTAAAGCACAAAGCAAAGTTAAAGTCATGAACTATGTAAATCATGCCAATTCAAGTCTTATCATATTGTACAATGAAAACAAATACAACCAACCAGTCTCAGCTTTTAATTGTACAGAAAAAAAAAGCAGTTTTGTTCTTGACGTTATCAACTTCAAGCACATTGTAATATTATGACTTTTTTTTTTAGCTCCTGCTCTACTAATGACCATCAATCACTTACCTGTAACAACACTGATACCGATGGCGATACTCTTCCCCACACTGCTAACGGCCACCAAGCTGATGTCATACTGAGTACCAGGAACCAGACCTGTCAGTTCAAAACTGTCTACATCCCCTGGCGTCATCATGGCAGTACTCCTTCCACTTTCTGTGTAGGTTAGGTTGTAAGCGGTAAGGACAGCTTCGGGTGGTAGCCATGAGATTGTTATGGTGTTGGTTGTCTTCTGTTCAACCTCCAATGCCATTGGACTGTCCGTTTCTGAGCATAACGGGTAAAATGTGTTCATTAGTTAAATTTAAAGATAGCATATTAGTATTTTATAATCGTGCTAACATATGCATTATGTTAAACTATAGACCAAAAAAAGGGGGAAAATGCAGATGCTATGATTTAAATTGTCATACATCAATATTAAAACATCCCATGTCCTATTTTAATTTTTCATTTATTTTTTATAAACGTTTGGCAGTATTTTTGTCGGCTATTATTCTGGCGGTCTTAGATACAATGACTAATATGATATTATACAAAGGTACAAAATATTTGATTAAATCCATGTCGTTCAGTTTTAACGAGAAAGATAAACTACTTAATCAGCCCAAAGGCCATAAAGGTGTTTTTAGATTATTATTGGGTATTGTAAACATCAAGATATGACCAATGACCAATACCATATTAAAACACGTTTTCTTACTTGTTCCCACAGTAATGATTACTGCCGGCCCCTCGTTTTGCCTGTTGAAGCTTGTGGCTGATATCACATACTCTGTACCAGGGGTGAGGTCAGTAAATGTCAGATCAGTTTGACCTGTGGGCACTAGCTGTGTGAACAGGCTATCGGTAGTATCACTACGCCTTATCCAGATCCTGTAGTAGATAGCGAGGGAGTTGGTCCTCTGCTTCCACGCGACCGTAACGGACGTTTCTGTGATGTATGTCATCTGAAAGTCCTCAGGTGGGGGCGTCACTGTTAGGTAAAGGAACGTCACATATTGATATAAGAATCATACTTGAGTCCAAAAATATGCAATACACTGTGCACGGCTTAGACCTAATTATTCAGACTGATGTTTACATCAAAATTAGGTGTAATCAAACTCACATGTCAAACAGGTGACGTTAACTGGTGAGCTTTCCTTATATATCCCAACAGCCACGAGTGTTACGATGTATTCCTGGTCAGCTTGGACATCTCGGAGAACGTGTTCTTCGTTTACCGGACCGATGTCGGTTGTAATCACGTCGAGAGGACTGTTACCAAGCAAAGTGTGCTTCACTCTGTATCCGACAAGGGGTGCACTATGCTTGATCCAGCTGATGCCGAGTGAAGTGTAAGTTGCTGTTGAGCAGGTGAGGGACTGTGGACTGTACATTTCTGAAACACAAACATGCTTTACTGTGTTTACTGCGCCTGTTACTACCAATTACAGAAGATAGATCTATGAAACAGTATATGTACAATAATAACAATAGAGATCCACCAGAAATATATTTAGTGGGCACAATAAATTTGGGCCCATACTACCAGATTCGTCGCAAAAAATGTGTCGGTCGGATGAGGGTTAAAACTGCTAACATATTCCCATTTTGAATCATTGACAGTTCATTGTTTGTGTACATCTCTCTGTAATTCTTGTATATGTTAGAAATCATCAAAGATGGTTAATCACAATCCGGTTCTTAAGATATTGCGATGGACACGCAAGCACACACACACGCACGCACCCAGACAGATGGGCCAAAAACACTTAAAGAAAAAGGACATGCTAACCTTTGTGCCCAAAGAAGCAGAAGTCCCTTATGCGAACAGGCCATCCTTTCATAGATGTCGCTGTGATCCTCCAATACTGTGACGTCACGTCGAAATCCCCGAAGTGTTGTGGCTCCGTGGTGTTGACCAGGAGAGCGTCAGAGCTCTCCACGACTTCCCACACATATGGGTGAACGGTCGACTTCTCCAGAACAAAGTCCTTCATGTCGAGTTTGGGGTATCCGAGCTGGACGACCCTGATCTTGTACACCCTATACCGTTCCTGCATGTCCACGATTATCCTGTGCTTCTTGCCCTGTTTTTGGTTCGCACTTGGCCATTGCAACACGGTGTCCCGTGAACAGTCCAAGGCATTCAAAGCTGCGTTCGATACCGGGAAGACGCCCACGACCCAGCTTTCTAGTCCGTTAAGCCATCTGGGATCAACTGAAGAGGGAATATGATTTTCTTGATTTACTTTTGTCTTATCAGGATCAAATTGAAATGTAGGCATGCACGTTTCATGTATAAAAAACTGGATTTGTGAAGATAGTGTGCTATAAATGTACTAGAAATCTATTTACCACACACAGAAAAAAGATGCTTGATAGAGTAATGTGGAGTGAAATATTAACTTCTTGTTTGGTCCCGCCGATATATAATGATGATGATGACCACACACACACACACACACACCATAAACAATTCGTCCATTTTTAATGGTGTTGGCAAAGACATATGAGTTATTCGAATATTACTTTTATTCAGAAAATAGATTTTGTATATTTGACCCCATTCAAAATGAAATAATCTGCCACATTTCACTTTTCCATTTTGACCGGAGGCCTGTATTCTGAGGTAGCCCATGCAGAAAGTAAAAAAAAAAAGTTGACTCGTTAAAGAAAGTCCATCCCAAATCTACAATTGGTTTAATGTATCGATGGAATTAGAGAGAAAAAAACACAAACGACTTAAACCCTTAAACTTCTAAAACTGACCTGCACTTCCACTCACAGCACGTACGTGCCGATTGGCTGGCTCTTCTGGGCCTCGCAAGGGACCTGTGATGATAATGTTGTTGTTTACTGTTATATTTCCTAGAACATGAAAAACATGCAGAACCTTAGGGGACCATGATATGACATAATAAAACTAGCTGACAACGCTCATGATTTTAAAATTTTCAACAACCATATTGATTGTTGATTTTTTGAGGGGATTTTTTAAATAGATTTTTCTGGTTGAAAAGAATTTCCAAACACACCGTAAGGTACATTGTCAGTGTTGAACGATCCCTCAACACCTCGTAAGGTGACGTAATCTGCTGCCATCCGGTCAACAAAACCTGGACCTAGCCCAACATCCGGGTTCTGTCGAATGAAACAAAGATTATTACCAGCATCGGATATGGACTGTTAACTTGGTGTCCTAATAATGTAACGCGCTGCCACATAAGTGGATGCTACATATGCGATAAATTTTGGCAATACAAATATGTAAAGCCCACTTTTTTAAAAGTATTGTATTTTAATGTTTGGTACTTTCAGCCAAACCTTGAGCTTCACTTTTCAGCTCACGCATGTATTAATATATAGATTAAAGGTTGTATGTATGTCATATTAACTCCTACGTACATCATCAATAAGCATGTTGCCTAAAAGCATCAATTAAAAGTCTGCAACAGGTTGTCGACATTAATTTGACATGCACGTTTCATTGCTTTCTACACTGTGCATAGAAAACAAATAATAATTGTTGAAAAAAAATGAAATAAAGCAGTCCAATCTATCGAAATATCACAATACCACTACTAATAATAAACAAAATCAATAAGCCAAATGCAATAACGTGCATGAGCAAAAATATGGCTCGGCGCAACGAGACATTTCTCGACTCTAGTGAACCGGCCCTACCTCAGTCAGCCGACCGAGTCCAGAGGTCCTCCCATGCCCATCGGCTGCCTGCGCATGCGCATCGCCGTGGGTCTTCTCCGGCTCCTCAACAGCCTTCAGTGGCTTGGCGCAGGCCGTGCCAGCCAGAAAGGCAAGTATCAGAAGTTGAATCTTCATGATTCTGTAGGACGGTACACAAATAAACAAATGCAAAAATATACTGAAATCAAAATTTTGAAAACACACACACACACACACTCACACTTACACACACCTAGAGAGAGAAAGAGAGAGAGAGAAATAGCGAGAGGGAGAGAGAGAGAAATAGGGAAGTCAAAAATATAAGATTTTGCTCCCTTAGGAGGGAAGCAAAAAATTATTACAAGCTATACCTCTCACAGAGGACGTTTCGGCTCTCTCTGCAATTTCCTAAAAGACTTGGCCAACTTTACTTCAATACACCGATACTTGGATTCAAACCACACTACGTGTTTCTTTAGCCCGCTTTCTGAGCCCAAATGATAACTGGTATCACACTCGCCCAATACGAGAAACGCCTATACAATTAATTATTTAACTTAATTTGCAGCAGGCCTAAATGATTAACTGCCCATATTAAAATAGCTACAGTACAAGGCCGAACGGCTACAGTCATCGTGCGTACCTGGCGGTTAACAATCGACCACCATATCCCCAAAGGACACGAATGTGCAATAAAGGTCTTCATTCATTATATAGGATGTCCTTGGTATCTCTATACAATAATGACGAGGTTGTTAGGTAATGTTCCACAGAAATAGTGTGTTAGCCCGTCACAATATGGCGTTGTTACAATGCTCCCATAAAACAACAAGCGATGGGGAAAATAAAATACAAAAAAAGTTGAGATATTGCATGTGGACATGAGACATCTTTCTATCCACGAACGAGCTTTAATGTTGTTTTCGCTTCCGCAGGAAAAGTGCAGGATGATAATTCTTTATTGTTATGAACTGTACATGAGTTTAATCTTAAAGTAAGCCGTTGTATAAGGTCTCATGTAGTTTTTTCTTCCCATAGACTCTTTATGTTATGAAACGTGTTTTACATGGGCGCGTTCGTAATGAAGCTATTACAAATGCACCAAGGTCATTCATTCTATGTTGAGCTCATTTACATCTGGAAAAGTTGACAACAGCTTCACTATATACAATCTCTGTTTATGGCAATTCCAAACTGCACTTCGCTATACCCCACAAAATGCACTCTCCGGCTGCAAGCGTACGGCCGTACCACTCAATACCTAGGACTGGGCAAGTCCGTCCTAGCACGCGGCTTCAAATCTCTACCTGCTAATTTCTTCAGTTACAAACAAGTTTCCATCAGTTTGACGCCTGAAATCTATTGAGGTCGCTAAAAGAAAATTTTTCCACCGCTATAAACACGCATTGGTGCACTTTATTTTGTTGTTAGGGACTTAACCTTGATAATATTCACTAGAAAATTTTAGATACAAAAACAGTCAAATTGAAAAGAACATGAATCAATTCTTTATCGTCGACCACTATTTACAGAGGTAGCATGGATATTCTTGTCCCTTTATAGATAACTCCAGTTGAGCCAATATTTTCTTAGAAAACCTTGATAATATCCACAAGAAAATTACAATAAAAAATTTACAGAAGTAGCATGAATTTGCTCAACCCCACAAAAATACAAAAAAATGTTGACATGTTTTACTCCATTTCTTCATCACACACACAACTAACTGCCTACACTCAACAAAAAGATTCTGCAACCCGTCGACTCACGCCCATCTCATCTAGTCTGAAAAACGTCATTCTCTACTCGTATAAGCTAACAACATCGAAAAACACTCCGTTTCCCATGGCTTTACGAAAACATGAAGGCATGCGCCCCAAGAAAACATCTACACATCTAAATGCAAGTTTGTTTTTTAATCCAGCAACTGTACGTCCTTTGTATAAATGCGAAGCCTTTCTCTCCCTGTCAACAACAATGGCCTCTACAAGGTACGAAATAAAGCTGTTGTCACAATAGCACACTCCGGTCAGGACATTTCATTAAAGAGGGATCCACATTTCTATCATTTTGACCAAGTAAATTACGGTCAACTTTATGGGAAGTATTTTCCAACTTACACTAAAAAGAGTCCAAGTTAGATAAAAGTTATGTGCATATTACTATCGGTAAAGTTTCTGCAAAGTACATTTTTGGCATGGGTAGTGGGATGTTTTGTCCCTTTCCTCTTTCTTAAAGAAACATTATAGTAATTTTGGAATGTCGCAAATACTGCATAACTATGAATTTGACTTCTAACCTTGCAAGCTGCAGACGGAATCTTTTAAAATGTATCTTACTCAATTGCAGCTACACACATACAACAGACTGCCAAAATAGCTCTTACAATAGCCTCCACCGCCATAAACTTTCAAAACAAGGGTTTGTAAATTTCAATTGGCAGAGTAGGCTTGAATAATTTAAGCTTTTATAAGAGATACAACGCGTATTTTCTTTGTAATATTGCTTTCGACAAATACTCACAATCCGAACATTTATCTCACAGTGTCTCGTACTAAGAATTATAGGACTCGGGTACAACTTATAACCATTCCGAATATTTTTTTTACTTCGGGCAACACATCCATCTTGGCATGTTTTCACAACTGAAAACCTATGAAAGTAAAATGTATCCCTTGAACAAACCTTTAGAAGATTCTCGAACAACAGTCCACTGTTACGAGTAGTTTTTGGTTCGGCTCCTTATTAAAATGACCACGTAGTTTTATTTGCTGCCAAGCTAGGTCAACAGGGAAACGCCTATATGCAATGAATTATTCAAACTGTAGCAGGCCTGCAGGATTAATTGCTCATATTCAATTGACCACAGTACAATGCGGGTTGGGTACAGTCATTATGTTCACTAGGCGGTTAACAATAGACATTCTTATCTGTATACAATGATAATTGATTGGATCGTTGTGAGGTCTGTAACGTAATTTTCCACGGAGGTTGTTTACAGCTCGCTACAATATGGCGCTAATAGATTGAAATTGATAATTCTCATATACGTAGCGTTGTGGAAAGACATCGATCTGCGATGAGCGGAAAATGAAGTCTGTATTCAAGATCGTGTATGTAGCTGTTGAAGAAATTTCTAATCACTGTCGCTACGAATAGACGAACAAAGACATATTCTTGCCCTTTTACCTGCGTATAGGGATAATATTGTAAATACAGAAATGTTCGCGTCCGTTTTATGTACGCGGTTTTCGCGGTGACCGTTTTACCGCGAACTTAAAACCACCGCGAACTTTTTTGTCCAATACTGTACCAGTATGTGACTATAGTGCTGCCGCAAACTTAAAACCACCGCGAACGCTCCATTTTCGTCTTATAATATACAGCGCGAAATAAAAACCAGCACGCGAACTTAGAGGCAATTACAGTATCATAACAATTTTGTAATGGCGTGAACACTACACGAGCTTCAACTAAAGTAAGTCGAAAGACTTAAGCAAATAAACAAGAAACTTCCAAATCAACAAAAAATGTTTCCTTCATGGGTTATAATTATCGGTCAAGTGTCCGTCCGCCGCCACTATTTGCAGTGGTAGGAGGAATATTCTTGCCCCTTTCCTTTTTGAAACAACATCATGGTAATTTTTAAATGACGCAGTTTCTACAAGATTTTCTTTCTTACTTTGCGAAACTACAGACAGAATCTCTACTTGTATTTTACTTTATTTTACTGTCAATCGAGCAGCCTCGACTGGAAAGCAAAACGCTACCTAGGACTAACTAATCGACAAGTAGTCTTCAGTCAAACCGTACTTCCCGTCTTGGATAAGATAGTAACATTGAAAAAACATTCCATGGCTGAGGTCTTAACGAACCGTGCAGGTGAGACAAAACATCTACCCCCCCCCCCAAGTTAAAGTGTTTGATCCAGCGTTTATGTGCCCTTCTATGAACAAACATAAAGTATAATATAGCTACACTGGCCATTTCAACAGCTACGGCTTCTACAAGTTGGAGAATAACGCTGTTGACAAGCATAATCAGGTGCCTAGGTCAAGACCATTCCCTTCAAAAAGGAACAACTACATACATGGCATTGACATACAAAATTGAGGCATAACCTTCGGACATACCAGAAGTTTGTCCAATAGTGCCTCGTTTCACTTAAAATTGAGGTTAGGGTTTACAATTTTGTGCATATTGTTCTCGTCGCAACATGCAGTTTGGACATGTCTCCACCATAGGTTGTTCTGGCTACTTTAAAGCTGATACCATATGCGCATGGAATAAAAATGTAACCTTCGGACAAACCTTTAGATTTCCGAAGAACAGTCTACTTCAGGACATGTATTGGGTAGGTACTGCTCCTTAGTGAAAATGATTACCTAAGTCAACAGAGAAACACCTGTGCAATAAATTATTCAGACTGTAGTAGGACTGAATGATTAACTGCTTATATTCATATGCGTCATAGTACAATGCAGAATCGCTCTATGTATTGTGCGAAACAAGCAGTGACGTATTGGCCATCTTATCTCTATACAGCGATAGTAGATCGGTCCATGAAAAGGTCTGTAAGTTGATTATTTTACAGAGGTGGTGTGTTAAACGAGAGCTAATATGACGTTGTCTAAGTGGTCAACAACACCATGTGTTCAAGAACTCTGTGAAAACATATTGTTCACAAACAACGGGAAAATAATAGTCAATGTTTTTATCCGCGATCAACATTTGCGGTGGTACAAAAATATTCTTGTTCCCTTTTCCCTTTCTTGAAGCTGATTTTAGAATGCTACATATACTGAATAGTTATGCATTTGATAACCTTGCAACCTGCGTACATGATACAAGTAAAATGAACTTATATTCTACTTCATTTCTTCCTTACACACACAACCGCGACTCCCAAACAATAAATACAGGCATTATGCCTTCATTCAAAATTCAGCCTAAAGACCGTCGTCCCTGACTTGGATAAAGTAGAAACATCGCAAAAAACAACATGTGACCTAAAGCATCACATAGATAAAGGTAAGGAAAGCATCTAACAATTACTGTGACTGGTTCGGCGAAGGAAAATAGCACATTACAGTGCTTCTTCGCAAGGAATAGTCTTTCTTTAAAAAAACTACAATTTTCTGCTAGCAGAACAGGATTGAATGTTTTTTTCGAGGGACGTACGGTGTCGCTTTGGATTTGTAAGTTGGCTTCTTTCACAGTCCAGACGTTTGAGACAAGCGTCTAGTTTCACTAAGAATTGTTGACTCGGTATCACTTAACCAATCCCAAAAAAGTGATATTTTCGAAACGTGTCAGGCTGGATAATGTTTTATCACTGACCGTTTTATCTATTTCAAAGGTGATACCTTACAAAAGAAAGATGTAACCTTCGAACAAACCTTTATATGTTTTCCAAATAACAGCCCTTGGAAATTTTTGAATGTTACAATACTACATCTTTAAACTCTAACCTCACAAACCGACAAACACACTATTCAAACAAGTTATTAACTAGTACCTTATTTTTTTCTCTTTCGTACAGAACCGCGACAGATGAAGTAGCGAAGGAATACCGCATTGCCTAAACGTTTACAAAGCTGAGCATAGCTGAGAAAGATGTCTGCACACCAAACTCCATCTCTTTTATCAAGGGGTTGTGTCCTCCGGATCCAGTTTACAGGCATGTATAGTATTGCTCTACTAGCCCTATCAACAACTACCGCTTGTCAGAGAATATCGATGTAGCCACCATTCGTTCAAGACGATTCTTAAGGACATACTAGACGTATTGTATATACACAAATCGTTTTCTGCTTGGGATGCAGGCTTGAATTATTTCCCATTTATGGAAGAACGTTATTGTACAAGTTAACCATTCAATACAAGGTAGCCTTCAGTTCCTATCGCACCAGTTTGAACATATTTCCACAAATGGCCGTTCAGTCTACATTAAAGATGTATACCTCATAAAAGAAAGAAAAAATAACAATCGTACAAACCTTCAGAAGTTTTCCAAAAAACAGCCCACTACAGGAGAAGTATTCGGTGCGGCTCCTTCACGAAAGTGATCACTCGGTTTTATTTTCTGTAAACATAAGTCAACAGAGAGACACCTGTGCAATCAATTATTCAAACTGTAGCTGCCCTGAAGGATAAACTACTTATATGCCAATGCGTCACAATACAATGTTGAAGGACCCTTTTTGTGTTTACCAAGTAGTGACGCATAACAATATTATCTCTATACAGTGGTAGTAAATTGGTTCACAGTACGGTCTGTAATATAATTTTCCACAGAGGGGAAATTAAACGGTAGCCACAATATGGCGTCGTCATAATCGCAACATCACATTGGGTTAAACAGTATCATAAATAATGGAAAAATGAAAGAGTCGATCTTCAAATATATCGATGACGATTCTTGATCTACATATTGTATGTACACATCGTATTCTGCTTACAGTGCAGGCTTGAATTATTACCCATTCATGGAAGGAGGTTTTTGTACCAGTTAACCATTCAATACAAAATAGCCTTTAGTTCCTATCGCATCAGTTTGGACATATTTCCACCGATGGCCGCTTAGTCTACATTAAAGATGTATACCTCATAAAATGAATAAAAAACGTACAAACGTACAAACCTTCAGAGGTTTTCCAATTATCACCCCACTACAGTTTTCGGTACGGCTCCTTCACAAAAATGATCACTCGGTTTTATTTTCAAATAATTTTTCACGAGGGACAATTGTAAATGGGGGACAATTTTTTTGTATGAACATTGGGGTCTAGTTTTCATGGACAATTTTCATGGGGGATAATTTTTCATTGGGCAATTTTTTTCATGGGGAACAATCTATCATGGGGGCCGGGGACCACTTTTCAGATGGACAATTTTTGATGGGGACAATATCTCCATGGGGGACACTTCATCATGAGGAACAATTTTCATGGGGGACACTTCATCATGAGGGACAATTTCAATGGGGACCCTTTTTCATGGGGGACACTTTTTTGTGGTTGACCCTTTTTCATGAGGGAAAAATTTTTCATGGGTACAATTTTTCACAAGGGACAATTTTTACTGGGGACTCTTTTACGTGGGGGACAGTTTTTCGTGGGGGCCCCTGTTTCATGAGGAACGATCGCGATTTTTAATGGGGACACTTTTTCATGAGGGAAAATTTTTCATGGATGCAATTTTTCACGAGGGACCATTTTTACTGGGGACTCTTTTACGCGGGGGACAGTTTTTCGTGGGGGGTCCTTTTTCATGAGGGGCGATTTTTAATGGGGACCCTTTTTCATGGACTTTTTTTTTGGGCGGGGGACATGGGGATCCTTTTTTATGGGCGACAATTTTTCATGGCGTACACTTTTTCATTGGAGACAATTTTTCATGGGTGACAATTTTCAGTGCATCGATGTTGGCATTCCTCCACAGGTATATTTAGTTGATCTTTCGTGTTCGTTGTTTGGGGCTTTAATCGACCTTTTAGTCAATACTAATCGTATACCCCGACATCCTCCGAGTCAAGGACCTAAAGAACATTGGTCTAGGGTCAGAAGTCAATCTGATTCCGTTTCGTCATAGCTTCGTATGTAAAGTCCACTGTGGAGAGACTTTGCTCTCTTTCCCTCTTTAAAGTTTGACTTGCGCAACTCCATCCGCTAGGTGAGATAACCCTATGACATTTGACAAATAACTCTTCGGGCATGGAGCGCTTCATTGGTATGTCCACGTGCAGCATTAAAGACCTCTGGCCAGGTGCCCAAGGTTAGTGTACACAACCAGGAGGTACATTTTGATTTATTTGATAACAAGGCAGCTAAAATAAACGGAGAGAACAGATGATACAATAGGGGCTGACCAGAGGTACGGTGCGCCATGACGCTACCGATGTTCGCACTTTTGGTTCTTCTATCCACCGCTGCCGCCCAACAGGTAAGATAACTGACAGTATATATTGGTAACGAATTAGCATCTTTACAAACTATGAATACTCTCGGTTTATTCCCTAAATTTATTTTACCCCCAACGTACGTTTATTTTTTAGTTTTAGGAAGGCATTTTTTTAGCCAAACATCCGATAGGACTGGCCCCAAATATCCCCCACACCCCTGGTTTTCAAATGTCTCGTAGATTGGGAGTAAAATAAAAAGTTCTGTTTCAGTGTGTGCGTGTGTGTGTGTTTTCACTTCATATTCTAAAGTTATAGATAGAATTAAAAAAATCACATTTTGAGATTCAAGATGGCGGCGCGTGGGTAGAGACGTGTTGTTGTGAGGATGGAAAAATGTGTTTTGTAGATTCCAACGTCTTCTCAGCCCGTAATGATCCGTAATCTCTCTTTGCTGTTTGTGACTTGCTGTGCTCCCGATTACCTTTCTGAATGCAGAAGTGTGCATCTAGACGTGCGAGCAAGAGCAAACGAGTCCACGTCCGGACTCGAATATGGCCTGCATTCCCTTTTGCGTAGAGCATAATCAGCCGTTTGAATTCTACGCAGAACGTAACCGACCACTCCAATTCACCGTAGAGCGTAATCTGTGTAGTTTGTGCAGAGCGTAATTAGCCGCTTTGATTCTGCGTAATGCCTAGAAGCTCCCCGGAATTAAGCGTAAAACGTAATTGATGGATTGTTCGTTAGTTATGTAGTCAATCTTATCCAACCTTTCGCCAAGTCGCAAACAAGTGTCATGTCCGCAGCCATTTTGCTTTATCTTCCCTTCTTTCGACAAAAAAGAGGAATAATTGGCCAGGAGAGTCAGTCCACGGCAAGGTTAACGTTTCCCCTCGGCTGCGCCGCCGCACCCTTTTGGTGCAAAACTCCTCTGGCGAATCATTCTACTCAACATTAACAAGCGTAGTGAGACTAGTTTAGGATGATCAAATGGAGGTCCCGTGTTTGGGGAGAGCCACACCCCGCGCACGTTAAAGAACCCACGACACCTTTCGAAAAAAAAGTAAGGCCATGCCCCGGTGGGAATGGTTCAAAACCTACAATCCTATAACCGCACATGGGTTCGCCCTTAGTAATAGCTTCCGGCTAGTTGGGCAACCCCGGCATGTACATGTAAGTATGAAATGTTTATTGTATGTGTCTTTAATGCTTTTAGACTATTTTTATAAGTAAATCATACCTCACTGCAGCCAATGTAGGTTTTGTCTTGGGACGCAAATACACCATTAATGTATACATGCTCAACCAATAAATAAATAAATAGGATGATCATTAAGCGCCTTGCAACGTCTTGCACGGATGGCCATAGGTGGAGATTTGCGCAGCCCTTTCGGGAACGTTATGGATGTTGGTGAACATATAGTTGGTAGGCAATTACGTCTCTTAATTTCAGTAATATTTCTTTGTTCTCTGAGAACAAAAACTTTTGAACCGCCCTTGCAAGAGAAAGGGTGATCTTATAACCTCACCACTAACGGAGGTCACACGATGGGGTGGGCATGTCAACTACGTTTTTCTCATGTGCGTAAATAACCTCACATGAGAGCACATGTGCAATCCAAATGTGATCTTTGGACAACTGTCTTGTCAAGCTACAACATTTGCGAAGCTTTATCTAATCTACCCAAATAGCTACATATCATAGGGAGCAAAATATCTGCACTGACCTTTGTGCCTTTTCAGGTTTGCTGACAGTGTTATTCGCATCTTTTAGTGGCTTACAACTATTTTTGCTCAATATTACTCACTGCTACTCATCCTGATAATTCTTTGGAGGAGTCTCACCTGAATGATTTCTCTAAAAGCATTGTCATCGATATTATATGTCAGAATATCAAGAAAGGCCTTTTTTGTTTATTGTTTTGACTGTTTAGGGCGACGCCACTATTTGCAAAATAAAAGAGATTTCTTGTCTTCTTTCAGTCTGTTTGTCAGAAAATTTAGCAACATATCATTAAATACTATGTAGTAATTTCATGTTGTAGACAAGGGTATCTACATTTTTAAGAAATATGTAGATTCTTTATTTCTTGGTGTGATCAAACCACTCCCAAACACTACACAAGTGGACAAGACAACGTAACTGCCCCCGTGCACATGCGTAAATCTAGTGGTGTGCAGTGACCAATACTAAAAGAAAGTCGCTCTCCCTCAAACCGTAAGATTTACACATATGTTATCGGTGTAAGGGCCCCCTTTGTTGTGTTAGAACATCTGTATCTGTATTTATATAGCCGGTATAACACACCAGCTAACACCCCACATTCCACCAGAACTAAGGGCAATGACCAGCGCCGTGAGTGCACAGTCAAACTAAAGTGCGGAACCCTACGGTTGATGATATTTCTATCATTCACAGTGACATGGCTAATACAAGATTTAAGCTTCAAGTTGTTTTTTATGAGTTCGCAGTAAAATGTATGAGGACAAAAGATACATACAATTAGAAACAGTTCACGACCTTAAGTCATACCCGTTACCATCATCAACCGATATCTTTTTAAAATATTTTCTCAGTTTCATCTTTTCGCTGGCAAAAAAAAGACCATTTGACGCTTCAGAGCATCATTTATTAACTATTGAAATCTTGATTAACAACTGAATAGATGTCAGAGAAAACTAGACAGGTACTATTTGCAAGCAAATATATAATGTTTATCTTCACATGGTCTGGCCTTACAAACGACTGCTCTGTTTATTCTTACTCAAACACATTTACGTACTCCTCACGCAAGCTCTGTAATGCTTGTTGCTACAATGCGTAATCGAAAACAACGGTGTTTACCAGTAACCATGGTGACAGCTGTTTGGTACAGGTCGTTGATCCTATTTGTTCTGAACGGAAGAAGAAGAAGAGGAAACGTAGCAAAAATGCCCGTCTCAAAGCCAGCAGCGAAGTTCCTCGTGGCAGGCCGAAAACAGGATCTTTAGTCTGCCCTGTCATTGTCTCTGAAAAAGAAGACGAACAGAATCTAGATTCAGCATCCACACATAATATATCGACCGTTTCGTGCTACTTGCAATTAGCCCAATGGCATGAATTTGCACTTAACCTATTATTATTATTAGTTTTTTTTTTCATTATTATCATATCTATCATTATTATCATCGTCACTGTTATCATCATCATCATCATCATCATCATCATCATCATCATCATCATCATCATCATCATCATCATCATCACTGTTGTTATTTCTATCATTATCATCATCATCATCATCATCATCAATGTTATTATTTTTTTTTTTTTATTATTTATTATTATCATCATCATCAGTTATCATCATCATCATCATCATCAATGTCATTATCATCATCATAATAATTATCACCATCTTCATCATTAGTACTATCATTATTATTATCATTATCATTATTATTATTGATGTTTTACTATTATCATTATCGTCATGAAAAGGCATCTGTTTGCCCGGCCGGATACGTCAACTTCAGTGGAACGTGCTTAAAGTTCTCCAGCGACAGAAAGACGTACCCAGACGCGCGAGATGCCTGTCAGCAGGAAGGTGCGCACTTGGTCGTCATCAAAACAGCTGCACTGGACAACTTCATCGTCGACAAAATGAAAAACCAGTACAACTACCCGGCCGAAACCTGGATTGGTATGGACGATCTCGTTACGCATGTAAGTTACCGTTAGTACTTTATTCTAAACAAAGAACTAAGTATTGTTTGGTAACGCTTATATTTTACTATGTTTTATGACCTTACGACTATATGAATCAAATTATGTTGCAAATGAAACATCTGGTAAATGCAATGACAAACATGACGATGCGTTTATAGTGACACGTCTGTGTTTACATTGCACCAAATCAGTATGCATTTTTTGTAACATGTACATCTTATGGATGTAGTGGAATTTATGGTGGTAATATCAATAACATGTCATGCTCTGCATGAGCTTCACAAACAAAGTTTTCCTAAACTAAATATAATATATAACTGCTAGCTTCGACTATGTGTCTCCCGTAAGCCCTTATTGTTTTGGTAGATGGTCTTAGTAACAGTCTTGTCAGTCGCCATGGCTTGGCAGTGTCTTCATGCGTCTAATGTTTGCCTGGCAGCTTATTCTACAGATGGCATAACTGAATATACCACCCGCATCACCCACAGCCAGCGTCGCGCATCCTCAGCCGTCTCTTGTAAAGCCCCCCTCTCACTGGACCCGCGGCACGCTGGCAGCGTCGCTGCGTCCTAAACCGGATGTGTGTTGCCCTTGACTTTATAATGGGAATATCATTCAAAACGTACATACAAGTATGACCAAAAATACAACAAAACACACAAAGCTTACTAAGATTCGTTTTTCGTCGATGAAATTCGCTGAGTGCTTTGTCAATTCGATCGGCCTCAGCGACGCCGCCAGTATGCCGCGGGTCTAGTGAGAAGGAGCTTTGAGGAGTATACTTATTAGTCCTGTGGATACAAATCTCATACATTTTGGAAAGAAAACTTTTTTTTTCGACTTTTAAGGGACAGTTTGTATGGGATGATGGCAGTGTGCTGTCTCCGGGAGACTACACCCACTGGTCTCCTGGTCAACCCAACGTTGATCCAGAGCGCTGCGTAGAGATCAGGCCACAGTTTAGCTACATGTGGAACGACCATATGTGCGGGGAATTGAAGTACTACGTCTGCCAGAAAGGTATGCCCTTTTCCAAACCTGTACACTGACATCGGATCGAAGAGACGAAGAAGAAGAAACATAAAAAAATATATTTCGTCCTCATACCTGTTGTATGCAGTGAAATATTAAAAGAATATTATAACTATCTAAATTATTTCTATTGTATGATTTTATTGAAAAAGTGGCATTCAAATGAGCGTTTAGGCTTGCGAGAGAGACAGCTGTAGAAGTGGTATGGGAAATGGTGGTACTCCTTGTTTAGCTATCGGTCTAAAAAGCACCAGTTGTAATTGTACGGACATGTACACGTAGACTTACCGAAGTGAGCCTTACTTGTTTTGTCTTATTCTATAGACATAGACGTAGACGAGTGCCAGTCCCAGCCCTGTCAGAACGGAGGCCAGTGCATCGACGGGATTAACCGCTACGACTGTCAGTGTGCAGCTGGGTTCGCCGGTACCAACTGTGAATTGAGTGAGTGCCAAAAGCTCTTTGTTTGCAGTACCAAACTGCAATGTGGCAGTAAAATAATCCAAAGCTTGAAAGGCTTGTGATTTTCGTCTGTCCCTGGAACATCAATACAATTATCAGTTCGTGCCTTTAAATGTATGTTCATTGCAAAACTTTGAATAGGATTGTGTGCCAAATCGTTGAATGAGGTCCTGAGTAAATATAGCAAAGGCAGTCACATACCAGATCTTATATCATTTGGCTTTTTTTGTCCAATAATAGCCCTGAGATCTCAATAGTTAAGCATCATTACAAAAGATGAAAAATACGTCTAGGGGTATTTTCCCTCTACCTCCATGGCAACTTTGGCCGAAAAGCGGAAAAAAAGTCTTACCATTTAATGATTTTGAAGGCTGAGAAGAAGAAGAACAAACATTAGGAAAAACTATATATTTTATTCCCACACTTGAGGTATGGGGTATAATATTGTAACCAATCTGTATTTCTATAGCACCATGTTTGTATCAGATATAGTGACATACTCATAAGCGATCAGGCCTGTGACGGATATAGCTAGTGTAGTATGAAAAATGGTGCGTGAGTATTAACAGCAACCTGGGTACCGCTACCTATCACCAGTTCCACAAACATTGACGCCTAGACTTACGGCATTGATTCTGAGTTGATTTAACGTATTCTATAGACATAGACGAGTGCCAGTCCCAGCCCTGTCAGAACGGAGGCCAGTGCATCAACGGGGATAACCGCTACGACTGCCAGTGTGCGTCTGGGTTCGCCGGCACCAACTGTGAATTGAGTAAGTGTCATACGTAGTACCAGGCTAGTGTTCAAATACCAATTGCGCAAGTGCGTATATGCAAAATTCATGCTACCTCCATTCACAATTTCAGGTCATTTGGGTCGGAAATGAAGAAAAAAAGACGAATCCCTTTGAAGAGTTGACAGGGGGAGTAGGAGAAGAAGAGACATTGGGAAAACAATATATTTCACTCCCACACGTGTGGCATTGAGTGAAATATTTAAAAAAATATGGTAACAGGCTTGCATCTTTATATTATCAGAATTATATAGTGACATGGTCATGAGTGATCAGGGCTGTGACGGATATAGCTATGAAAATGGTGCGTGAGCATTCACAGAACCCGGGTACCGCTACCTATCACCAATTCCATTGACGGCTAGACTTACGGAATTGATCCTGAGTTGTTTTAACTTATTCTATAGACATAGACGAGTGCCAGTCCCAGCCCTGTCAGAACGGAGGCCAGTGCATCGACGGGGATAACCGCTACGACTGCCAGTGTGCGTCTGGGTTCGCCGGCACCAACTGTGAATTGAGTAAGTGTCAAAAGCTGTTTGTTTGCAGTACCAAACTGCAATGTGGCAGTAAAATAATCCAAAGCTTGAAAGCCTGTGATTTTCGTCTGTCCCTGGAACATCAATACAATTATCAGTTCGTGCCTTTAAATGTATGTCCATTGCAAAACTTTGAATAGGATTGTGTGCCAAATCGTTGAATGAGGTCCTGAGTAAATATAGCCACATACCGTGTCTTAGATCATTTGGCTTTATTTGGTGACAAAGCACTGTGGTGACAAAGGAAGTCAAATAGTTTTTACATGAAGTGATATATATAAAAAAGTTTGAAGTAAGTGCAGTTGGCATATGTCCTAGCGACCCCCATACTAAATTGTAAGTCATTTTGTTTTAATGCCATGGTGCAGGATCCCAATGTGTGGAATTCATGATCAGTCTGGAAATAGAAAATAGTTTCTAAAATATGCATTAGGCAGTAGTGTATGCCAAAGTGTGAATAACGTTTTAGGCATATGCCTTAAACACCCCTATACTAAATTTCAGGTCATTTGATCAGGACACATGATGTACATTTTTTGTCAAATAATAGCCCTGAGATCTCAAAAGAATACTGTAAACCACCATTATAAAAGATGAAAAATACGTCTAGGGGTATTTTCCCTCTACCCCCATGGCAACTTTGGCAGAGAAACGGAAAAAAAAGTCTAACCATTTAATGATTTTGAAGGGTGAGAAGAAGACGAAAAAGAAATATTAATTAGAAAAAACAATATATTTTATTCACACACTTGAGGTATATGGTATGATATTGTAACCAATCTGTATTTCCATAGCATCATGTTTGTATCAGATATAGTGACATGGTCATGAGCGATCAGGCCTGTGACGGATATAGGTATTGTAGTATGAAAAACGGTGCGTGAGTATTAACAGCAACCTGGGTACCGCTACCTATCACCAGTTCCACAAGCATTCACGCCTAGACTTACGGCATTGATTCTGAGTTGATTTAACGTATTCTATAGACATAGACGAGTGCCAGTCCCAGCCCTGTCAGAACGGAGGCCAGTGCATCAACGGGGATAACCGCTACGACTGCCAGTGTGCGTCTGGGTTCGCCGGCACCAACTGTGAATTGAGTAAGTGTCATACGTAGTACCAGGCTAGTGTTCAAATACCAATTGCGCAAGTGCGTATATGCAAAATTCATGCTACGTCCATTCAAAATTTCAGGTCATTTGGGTCAGAAATGAAAAAAAAAGGACGAATTCCTTTGAAGAGTTGACAGTGGGAGTAGGAAAAGAAGAGACATTGGGAAAAACAATATATTTCACTCCCACACGTGTGGCATTAAGTGAAATATTTCCAAGAATATGGTAACAGGCTTACATCTGTAGTGACATGTTCATGAGCGATCAGGCCTGTGACGGATATAGCTAGTGTAGTATGACAAATGGTGCGTGAGCATTCACAGAACCGCCACCTATCACCAGTTCCATTAACACCTAGACTTACGGAATTGATCCTGAGTTGATTTAACTTATTCTATAGACATAGACGAGTGCCAGTCCCAGCCCTGTCAGAACGGAGGCCAGTGCATCAACGGGGATAACCGCTACGACTGCCAGTGTGCAGCTGGGTTCGCCGGCACCAACTGCGAATTGAGTGAGTGTCAAAAGCTGTTTGTTTACTTGCAATGCAAACTACATATACAACGTGACAATAAAATAAGTCAAAGTTTGAAAGGCTAGCAATTTTCGTCCTTTAACCACGATATTGTTGGAACATTTATTTTTATTTAATAGAAATATCCAATCCCGTCTTTACATGGTAGAAATGCCACGCGCCCTACAGGATTCGTAAGCCCCAACTGCCAAACTCGTGGGAACAAATAAATGAATTGGCAACGTTATCATTTCGTAAATACAGTAGATTCCGCATATCTGTATAGCCCATTTGTCAGTGCAAATTATGCGACTCTCCGAACTACTGTCCGAAATAGCGATATTGACGTCCCGAACGTCTTGCCTATTCAACAGACAAGAGCACTGAGTACACCGACCGTTAGCCATAAGCTATAGGTCTTCTTTATAACTTTTTTCTTCCGGAGCTCGGATCAACAGACTGGATAACTCATTTCTTCACTTCACCCTCAGGTGTAAATGAGTGCCTAGCTTTGGTTAGGGACGTCCCTTGGATAGGACGTTAAATGGAGGTCCCGTGTTTGAGGAGAGCCACACCTCGAGCACGTTAAAGAACCCGAAGCACTTATCGAAAAGAGTAGGGGTCTTCCCCGGTGTAAGAAGATCAAACCATTCAGGATAAATGTGGTAGGGAATTTCCCGAGCAGGGAGGGATGGAGGAGAAGGGCCATGATCACCCGTAAGATACTCAGGACATCATGATGATGATGATGATGATGATGATGATGGTGATGATGATGATGATGATGATGATGATGATGATGATGATGATGATGATGATGATGATGATGATGATGATGATGATGATGATAATGATGATATAAATGTTCAAATTCAAACCAACCTTTAATACTGACTGGGATACTTGTCTTGCCCCCCAGTGAACTACTGCGCGAACCACCAGTGCCAGAACGGCGCCTCCTGTGTGAACCAACCAGCTACAAATGGCTACGTTTGCAACTGCCTGTCGGGATGGGAGGGGTTACGCTGTGAAACACGTTCGTATCAATATGTATTGAATATTTGTCAAGGCAGACTGTTATGATTTTGTCGGTACGGTGACCTTAAGAATGCGACCCAAAGAAGGAACTCCTATTTCGCCGTGCACCATACCATCAACTGTCAGTTATTGAAAAGCATGATAAATGTATAAATAAATCCTCACTTGGCTGGACATACATGAATCTCTCACGTTTATGACATTTTCTATTCCACGTGCAGCATCTTGTCAGAACACGGTCAGCCTTTGTGGCAACAGTCCCGGATGGCCTGATGTCAGCCTGTGCTCAGAGAGTTATGTGGTTTCCGCCTGTCCCGAATTCTGTGGCAGATGCAGTAAGTATAGCGGGTATCTAACTGGGTTGCGCCCGATTGCGCCAAATTGCAATTGCAAGCGACGGTCGCGCCAATCTCTCGCCCTTTTAGATTCAATAAAATATTTGCAATTGCCAATGGGCTCAAAATGACGCAGATTGGCACCATCACTGAAAAGATGTCCGGGTCGGGTTGACATCTTGAAAAAGTTGATAGTCACTTGTTATGCCAATCCTTCATACTAGATTAATGTTAATGAATAAATGAATAAACTTACGTGCCCTTGGTTTCCTGTCAGGCTGCCCCACAGATCCTGAATGTAAGAACGGTGGTAGTCGTGGTGACGACCCCAACCTCTTTGGTGACGATACCTGCGACTGTGTATGTGTGGGGTCATGGAGTGGACCTACCTGTGAAGGTACCTATTTATTCTTTTATACATCGTACTGTTTTGTTATCAAACATAACTTGTTGATATTGAAGACATATTGATACAAAAACGTAAAATGACAATGTTTCTCAAGTGACAGTCAATGTACAAGGAAGTTTTTGTGAACATTTGGTCTACGTTTGTGTGAACATTTGGTCTACGTTTGTGTGAGCGCTCGGTTCTACGTTTGAGTGAACATTTGGTCTACGTTTGTGTGAGCGCTCGGTTCTACGTTTGAGTGAACATTTGGTCTACGTTTGTGTGGATATTTGGTCTACGTTTGTGTAAACATTTGGTCTACGTATGGTTCTGTAAACATTTGATCTACGTTTGTGTGACTATTTTGTCGACACTCGTGTTACCATTTGGTCTACGTTTCTGTGACCATTTGTTCAACGTTTGCGTAAACACATGATAAAAGATCAATGAATAGGGCAGGAAAGGTATGAATTATCTTATCAATGACGAATGAAGACATTGGTAGGATTCTTTCATTTTTTTCACAAATGAAGAAATATTGTCAAGGTGTAATTTATTTTTATTTTTCCTATTATTGTTTTTTGCTAGCCTGCTCTCTGTCGTGTGCAAATGGAGGTGTTGTGGACCAACGCACCTGTAAATGCGTCTGCGCTGACGGCTGGGACGGACCTACCTGTTCAGGTAATGTCTTATCTCGGAATATGTCAACAATCAAAGTACGTGTATGACCAACAGATTCTAAAACATATTCTGTTTGATGCTTTTAATGTTGACATCAGTACTATAGGTTTATGCACTCTAAATTTCAAAATGTAGGTATCTTTTTTTAAATCTTCTTAATGCCTTGTTTTTGTTTGTTTTGTTTTTTGAGTCTGATTTGGAGTCTGCAGAAGATGTTATAAGAAAGAAATCCCTTGCTGTGGCCAAATATGTGTATTGTGTTCTTTCCACAGACGTGTGTGCGGATTCCAACGTTCTCTGTGGAGCTAACCCTGGTTGGCCCACTGTGGAGTCATGCACCGTGGAGTATGTACAGGAAGCCTGTCATGCTTTCTGTGGCGTCTGTAGTAAGTTGTCCGACTGGATGTTTGTCACATTCACTGAATTCTTTTACAGATTTTGATTTTTATCATGGTTAAATTGTCTGTGAACATCTTGTCCGTAGACTAGAAGCTATATGAAAAGTCTGAGTACTAGTAAGCTTCAAAACTGGCTTTATCGTAGCCTGCCTTGGCTGAGACGGACCATCTATGGACTTTCTACATTTGAAACCTCATGTTTTTACCTCAGGCACAAAGCTTGACTTGCCAAGCTTATTTGGGTATGAAAAGTAGGGGGTAATATCCAGCGTTTTAAAAAGCCACAACCGGAAGATTGGCACACTTGGTAAAAGTTCTTATAAAAAGCCTATTCTTCAAATATGTTTGTATTTTGAGCTGTATATCACAGGTTAGGGTAAAGGGTTTTCAAATTCTTATTATTGAAAAAATCAGAAATTTAGCAATGTGTGATTGTTTTAGAATCCGGCTAAAAGGGAATGTTTGGCAAGGAGTGTCAGACCGCCGGAAGGTTATCATTTGACTGACTGACTGTACCTGGCTGGTCAACGTATTGTGGCTTAACTATCCTCATACTGCCAAACTATTCACATTGAGATAATTTCATCCCATTTGTGTCCTATCAGTTATATCTAGTTAGGGGGGATTTGCGCTTACAGGGAAACGAAACCTACTATCTATGTATTGAATGCTTTCATTTACTTGTTAACTTTTGTGTATATAAGTAATGACTGTTTGAATCATATTCCTTTCTTGTCCGATGGCGCGTTAATATAAGCTGTATTAACTTTGAGTGCTTCGCCATCTTGTCTGTATTTGTTGTCTATATTGTTTGATTAATGAAAAAAAACTATTCTCCCTCTAGCTGTCGCAGATATTCTGGTAGAGACTACCCCCGTACCCGTCATCGTGAACCCACCCGTACCGCTCGGCAGCTGTCAGGCCCCAGTAGATCTCGTGTTCGTCATCGACGGGTCCGGTAGCGTCGGTGCTGCGGAGTTCGAGAAAGTCAAGGCCTTCATGAAGAACGTTGTTTCGGGGTTCAACATTGGTGCAGTCAAAACTAAGGTAGGAACATTGCCTCACTTTCCAGTCAAAACGCATGCTTCGTTTGTGAAAGGAATTGTTTTTATCACTTAAACCTAGCGGAAAAGATATCATCTGGTTATATTTAGAATAGGGTATGGGTGGCGCGGTATTATTCTGGCTAGGGTGGTTGACTCAGGTCCTTGAGGAGTGTGGTTCGAATCCCTGACAGGTTCCGATGTTGTACCCCTGGGACAGGCACTTTTATACCAATTTCCTCATTCAACTCAGATCTAAGAAAGAAAGTTCCTCAAATATGACGTTAAATGGAGGTCACGTGTTTGAGGAGAGGCACACCTCAACAAGTAAAAAAAAGCCTCACATTTATCGAAAAGAGTAGGATCCTTTTCTGGTGTGAGTGGGTTGAATAAATCTGTCTGCATATGCAAATTGTGCTGTTTCGTACAAACTAGGTGTGCTATGCCATGAGGAGGTTTCGTGCTTATGTAAAATAAACAAATACATTATGTACAAACGATAGGTTCAGAATTACCAAAAATGCTATCTAATGTTCAAAATTCTTAGGATGCATATCATACATTGTCTTTAGGTTGGCGTGATTCAGTACAGCTCTTCTGTGAAAGAGGAGTTCTCCCTGAATGCCCACTGGACCAATACTGCTGTTCTCAACGCCATCGACAACATTGTGTACATGGGAGGTGGCACGCAAACTGGAACAGCCATCACGTACATGAAGGACAACAGTCAATGGAGACCGAACGTTGCCAAAATCGCCATCGTGGTGACTGACGGTCAATCTGGCGACGATGTTCAAGGTATCGTGGCAAAGAACATCGTTAATTGCTCTAGAATGCTCGTAAAGTTTGATACCTGATACACATTTTGATTGCTGAAATGTTGACATTTCTGGGGATAGAATCGAGACTACCTGTCATTGTGTGGTGTAATGCCCTGTTTCGTTTTGTTGTGTTTTTGTTTTTTTTTGCTTTCTTTTTTTGGCGGGCCTGAGCTAGCTGCTAAATTGATAAGGAAAGGATCATAAAATGGCCACAATGACCACCTTGTTGTGAAGTACATGCAAAGAAATACGTCAAACTCAAAGAAACAAAAACCAATTTTCTTCTGGTAAAGGCGAGAATGTCCCTGTGTTACCTACATTATTGGTAAGCTTAGTGATGGTAAGATTATTGGTAAGACTTACAGTTTCATATATTTTAGTGACGGTTTTGATGCAAGTTTGAATATACGCCGTTTAAATGTAGGCATCATTTCTCATTACACTTAACTTACATGTCTTAGTTCCAGCTTGAGTGCACACCATTAAAAAATGATCATAATTTCCAACACACTCTATACCGCAAACGTCAGCTTTTTCAAAAGCACTTGTTTTATTTCATCTGCAACACTGTTCTTGCTTAGTCCCATCCACCCAGGCGCAGACTGCCGGCATCACCATGCATGCCATTGGTGTTGGAGGAAATGTCGACCAGACCGAGTTGAGCGATATCGCCAGTACCGCACAGTACGTCACCACCGTGGCAGACTACGACGCGCTGGCCGCCCAGATGGCCCAGCTGACCGCCTCTGTTTGTGACGGTACGGGGGTAACCACTATCTCAGGGCACACCGATTTCATTATACGGATGGCATACATTGAGAAGCCCAAAAACTGCGTACGAATAAAAGTTGTGCCTAAAAGCCGCATTTATCATGAATTCTAAGTGGCAAAGAGGGTTGTAAAATTACTGAACACACAGAACGTAATATACTAGACAACAGACAATATTGTATGTATAAAGATATCTTCTTCATTAATTGGGAAACTTTGCTCGGGACTCGAAATGTATTTTTCAGGATGCCTTTAGTGATGTAGGAGGCAAAACACTACATGCACTAAAGCATTTTTGCGTGAACAACACACACCTTACAAAATGGTCAGAATCCCTGACAGTGTGCAAATCTTCACTCCGGGATAAACGTAACATATTTTTTGTGTCTAAAAAATTCGTGTACGACAAAATCAGCATTATATCAATGTTACGATAGCATAGTGTAACTGCTCATCTAGCAGCTTCTTTTTACAATTGACTGTACAATTTCCTCTCTCATACCCGCTCTCTCGTATAGGGCGTCCCAAATTCTACCCCTTGTTCAGATTTGTCAAGAACAACAAAGCCACAGTGTCCACATTTTCCAACTCCATCACATCGCAGGGAGACTAACATAGACTAAGTACTAAATTATAACACTGTCCCTTTTCCAAACGTATCCAGGAGCGTCCAACGAGTGTGAGCTGCCTGTGCTGCAGTACCATACCTGTGTGCAAGAGGCGCTCTCCACCTGCTACTCCCAGACCGGTGCACGTGAGGTGAGCAGGGCAAGGAGGAGTGCGGACACGCCCATCACCCTCCGTCACCAAGGTAACGTCATTTTTTTAACGAACTCGCTCAGTGCAAGGCCGTAGCTCATCAAAGCACTGAACTAATTCTTACTGTAGCAGCATCTCTTCGCCCTAGGTCAGAAACATCAATGCTCGAGACAAGCATGACTTCACTGACCCATTAGGAGAAGCAGGGGTTACGAAGGCTGCTCGGGAAATTCCCTACCCCATTTAGGCCGGAATGTTTTGATCCGCTCACACCGGGGCATGCCCCTACTCTTTTTCGAAAGATGTGGTGGGTTCTTTTACGTGCTCAAAGTGTGACTCTCCTCAAACACTGGACCTCCATTCAACGTCCTATCCGAGGGGCAATGCTCTGACTTTCTCTCAAGATGTTCTGTGCGTTGTGGGAATGATCCTAGTCTGTGTTGCTAGTAGACTAGAGTTTGATGACATTAGATACACAAGAAGGTGCGTCTGCATCTATGTTGAGACATCCATGTGTCTGTGGGTGTGCAATAATGTTTTCTGTGGAGGTACAGCCATGTGTCTGTGGTGGTACAGTAATGTATTCAATGGTGGTGAAGTAATGTTTTCTGTGGTGATACAGGCATGTGTCTGTGGGTGTACACTGTACAGTAATGTTTTTGTGGAGGTACAGCCATGTGTCTGTGGATGTACAGTAATGTTTTCTGTGCTGGTACAGTAATGTCTTCAATGGTGGTGAAGTAATTTTTTCTGTGGAGGTACAGCCATGTGTCTGTGATGTACAGGAATGATTTCGATGGTGGTACAGTAATGTGCCTTTTGATGTATAGTTTACTGTAATGATGCTTCCTGTGGGTGTACAGTAATGTTTTTTTGTGGGTGTACAGCAATATCTTCTGTAAGTGTATAGTAATATATTCTGTAAGTGTACAGTAATATCTTCTATGGATGTCTCTTCCAGCCCCTGTGGTGAACCGCCGGGGTATGCTGGCCGTGGTGACCGTCACTGTGGGTGTCGTCTTTGTGGCCGCCTTGGCATTCACCTTCAAGATGAAGCAGCTGACCTTGGGCAAGGCCAACGGCAGTGCCTAGTTCATCACATGATACTATTTGATACATCAATCAACTAATCAATCAATCAATCGATCAATCAATCATCTGCGAGCATCAGGCTGTAGACAGCTCTCTCCAGAAAGATAGATTTTCAGCACAGCACCTTCCCAAGCAATCTATGTGATCTGACATAATATCCCACAACTCGTAACAGGATAGACACCAGAACATGATCGAGAGATTGTCTTATTCAATTGAAAGTAATTTTTTTGTTACTTTTCTGATATTGTAGATGTCGTGGGATGTAGATTGTACACTAGATTTTTTCATTAATTGCAAGAATAAACAATCCAGTCTTGAAAACGTAAAGCGTAGTTTTTTTTTTTCACGTGGAGACATGTGACAAGATGCACATACTAAAATGAGATTCAAACCATTGTTTTATAGCAGCAAGAAATGAAACTGATAGGGCTGCTATTTTGGTGTCACAGTTAAGGGGAAATCTTCGAAAAACCTTAAAGGTCATTTTCATTGTCATTTATTGTTCATGTTTGCCATAAAATGTACTGTTTTTTTATGTGCAAATAAAAATCAAACAAATCAATCAACATTACACGAAGGCCATCATGACTTACTTTTGTGAACAGATTTATTTCTGACCATAACTAAATATTTGTTTTTCATACATTTTAACATATGAACAGTTCCACTTTGAAGCTCTCATTAAATACAATTGATAGCAATCTAGACGTATTTCAAGATAAAACACATGATAATAGATTAACCAGATACAAAAATGCATCTAAGGTCTGCTAAACACAATCATGTAATATTGTCATTACAAATAAACAAGATAATAGATTACAGATTCGGACAACAGTATAAGATTGAATAGTCCAGATGACTCTCGGTCCACTACGACCTGGAAACATAGGAGAATCTAGAGCTATTCTACATGTTCTGTTAAGCGTACAGCAAAAAGAGGTAGAAAAGACATTTCTAACTCGATATCCATCCACTAACACTACAGCTTTACACGAATAAAAAGTATTCAATGATAATTAATTGAATAGAAAAGACGATAAGCATATATTGTACATGTACCAATGCTGGTATTGTCCAGAACCTCTTTCTCCTGTAATGAAATCCTCATTACAAGTGATCAGAATAGCTTGCAAATAATAAAATATGCCAGAAAATAATACAATCATATGGTTAACTATCATATGCTTTATAATAGAACTCTCCACATAAAATATTTACAGTATATAGCATTTAATAAAAAAGGAACTACAAAAAAGCAAAATAAACTCAACTTCGCAGTTAACAAACCTGAACATAAATAACATTAGACAAAAGATCTATAACTTAAAATTTGTATGACATAAAGAGCACAAATTTAACCAAATAAAAGTACAATGTAATATAAAATATAACTTTCTATTGCTAAACCACAGTTGTCACTTAAAACAGTAAACCAGACATAGAAAAATGCAAAAATTACTGTTTTAACTTTAACACTATCAGTTTGTACATAATGATTTAAGATAGTTTTTTTTAAATCTTATCATAATCAATGGCAGACAGTATTATAATTATGATTAAGAAGCTAACTTGCACTTCAGAATGAGATAAATTCTTAACAATCATTGACCCCTTAAAATATCATGAAACCGTTTCAAAATACTTCCAATTATGGTAATGTTAAACTATTGACATTACTCTTAAATCTGAGATCATAGACATGTCGTTTTTCATATTCTTAAGTTGATAATACTTTAACAGTTAGTGTGCATGGCGTCAGAGCATATCAGAAGTGAACGTTTTTGTAACTGTCTACAAATAGCATAGATCTGAATAGCTTCCATAGCGGGCTCTCTGGGCCTATTCATTGGCTCAATAAAATACAATGTACTACAATTTTTGCTGATGACTTCTTGTTGTACTTGGTCGTTAAATGTGCAGCCAGCCCTTAACCATTGCCTAATTATAATGGTTACGATCTGGCTGCACAAACGACCAAGTACAAAAAGAAGTCATCAGCAAAAACCTCGAAAAAGGCCCAGAGAACCTGCTATGGAGACTAAGATTTGAGAACAAAATGCCCAATACATATACTGCAGAGAAAGCAGACTCTGTACATGATAACTTCTTAACTTAAGGATTCCTGACTGTTGACAACATCAATCAACAGTGAATCAAATTCTACTTCCACAAAATGAGTATAAAATACTGGTAATGACAATCTGAAGTATGTTTATTACAATTGCCATTCAAAGGCTCTAAGTACAAGTATGAGAATTTCAGTCATTGAAAGATTCAACTTAAAAACTGACAATCTTTCAAATGTTAACCACGATCTTGCATTCATCAATCAATTTAAGGTTAAAAGACCTACAAATAAAATGTTAAACATGGTTCTGAGAAGCTACACAAGCTATGTCAACTATCAATTTTGCGAATGAAAATATTGATTTTATTTAAAAGTTTATTTTACTAGGCAATGCAACAAATTGAGTGTTAGACATTAAGTGAGGTAGTTAAAAAGCCTCTTAAAGACATTCTTGTGTAGCAATTGTTGTACAGTACACTAGGCTTCTAAAATGGGTGAAAGCTTGTAAAAGTATCGAGAAAAAGGCACTTTTGGTTTTGGTCTGCTTGTTTGTCTTGATGTGTGTCCAGATTTGTCCCCACTGGCCTATGTTCACCATTGTTCCCAGGCTGAGTTGTAACCAGTGACTGGCAGGATGTGGATGTTGAGAAGGCCTGCATCCAAATTTTTTGGCAGGCTGGCAGGCAGTGAGCATTCTCTGTCACATGGTCAAAAGTTAGGAACCCAAGTATGGCTGACTCATCTCCTGTTGTTGATGAGCTGCCACCCTTGTCTTTATACAGCCTCCACCTTCCCTCAGGCAAGACTTCAACACTTTCTCAAAGTTCAAAGTCAAGGTATGGCATGTGTCCGAGAGTGAGGAATCATGTAATGCGTGAAATAGATATGGTTGTGTCATATGTTGTCAAATAATTTACAAAAAAAATCTTTTTCACCGAGGTATGAAATTTTGCATTTGTTTTGATTGACCAACCGTGCCTAATTCCTTACATCGGAAGTTGCTGGACATTGCAACCAGTGCAATTACAACGAGTGCAATGGCTCAATAGGTAGAGTGTTCGCCTTGCACACGGTACATACCAAAGAATTTACAGATGGTACATACTGCTTTCTCAGAGCTGCTTAGCCCTCAGCATTTGGGAAAGAGTATGGAAGTAAAACACACACATCACTACCAACAGCCCCCTCTTGCAAAGTTGTGTGGCCCAAGGGCTGCGAATCGGAGATGGGCGCAGCCATATCCTCCAACAAGTGGTGCGGGAGGACTTGAACTCTAGACTTTGTTTGAGGTCTACAGCTAGCTATAGTGTTCTGCTATACAAAACTCTCCTGAAGTGATGAACAGATGAGGTAGGAGTCTATGAGTCTTGGTTGGACCAGTTGGATGAGGTCCTCCTGGGAAAATTCATCCTCGCCGCAGACAGTGGCCAGCTTACGAAGGGTGGCCTGGAAAATAACAAAAGATCAGTTACAATTAAGGACTGATACTGACCAACAGCCTAGTGGGTAGAGTGCTCGGTTTGCATTAGGGAGGTTGCGGGTTCAAACCCCATGCTGGTTCATTCTTGCTTGCTGAAAATGCTTAGCACTCTGCACTTATGAAAAGGAGTATTGAAGTTGAACTAGCGAGGACAAGTGCAGCACTACTGTAACAATAGACCACTGCTGTATTTATAGCACAGATGTGGGGCCCAAGGACTATATAATAAAAATGAAGATTGTCAATGCTCTAAATGCTTGAAAGGTGTAGATTTTGACTTATAATGCAGCGATATGTTATTTCAAAACAGTCAAAATCTACGAGCCATTAAGATTTTGCGGTATAAAGCTGCCTTTAAACCTGGCATCGTCATTTTCCCCACAAAAAGTTGTATTTTTTATCAATAAACATGTCCAAAAATTAATCACTAGAAACAAAAAAATAAACTGACCAGGCAGGCTACTAGAACTGAGTCACTGTAGTTTCTCTCCTTTGGCTTTCTGCATAGTTCCACTAGTCTCTGTAAACCTGTGGCAAGAACATTCCATACAACACATTCATGAACTTCATACTTACGAATACCAAAAAACAGATTCAAGTGCCTTTCATCTATGAAAATATGTAAAACTTGGTGTTGTTATCAAATCACAGCATGGTCACATTCATCGTAGATCATAGAATAATTTTGAGGTCGTAAAATTTTCAAGCACGCTGTGACAGAACCATTTACTGCTGTTAACGATCTAAGACAGGCTTTTCCTTAACAAGAAAGATGAATTGTGAAAAACACATGCACGAATATTGCAAGAATATCCTCAGTTTGCGATCTTACATTAACTGTACAATGTATATACCTTAACTGTACAATGTATAAACCTTACTAAGTCTTACACAATACACATGTAACAGATACCGTACCTCTTAATTGTTTAACCACTCCGGCTGTGTTGACGTCCTTACACAGCCGTGCCAGGGCTATTGCCGCCTTCTGCTGGACTCTCTCGCAGGCTACCCGTTCTGTCTGCTTGTTGTACGGAGGCTTCTCGTGTAAGAATCCGACCAACACCGTCAGCCCATTGCACTTGATGATATCCTCCCTGCACTGCTCCAACATGGCAACATTCGCCAACACTGTACACAACTGGAGACAAACATACAATTTGTTTTAATATCATGTAAGAGTATTATGAAAGCGATTCATAGCTACTATTTACAGCTCAAAATATCTGGCATGCATGTACATGTACATGTAGTTATACTAGGTCATGATCAGGTAACAGACAAAATGACCTGGACAGGACAAACTTCTCTGAAAATAGAAATGTCAGGGATTTCATTTCGCGGTAGGGAAAAAAAAAAGAGTGTTCTCGGCAGTTCTGAGTTTGTGGTTGATGCTGGCATGCAGGGTTTTCCTGTAAAAGGCCTAGGGGAAATGTTCTTGGTAGTATATACATGCATCAAGTTCCCGGTAAAGAGGCCACAGCAAAAAACACAAAGTACATAAAGCCAAAGTGAACGTTTCCAAGTATAGCCGCACTACTCTGTCAATAAATTAGACTTCAAGTATGGCTCCAACTGGACATTTAAATGTATTGTCTATTGTTTTTTTCATTTCAAAGATGCAAAATACAAAAAATTACAACTAATAGCATGCATGGATAATACAACATTTATGAATAGATGATTGTACAAATGTAGTATGCAGTCATGTTCCTATATTGTGTAGTATAAGCAGCAGTCTACTTGTCCTCATTAAATTTATTTTTCCAAACCTTGGCCAAAATGTACAACGTACATAACAATCAAGGGATGAAACGTCTTCAATACAATCAAAGTGTCTTAAGAAACAGTTACCTGGTCCTTGATGAAGATGGAGGAGACTTTAAGACGTACAGAGGAGGTTATAAGAACCCGAGCCACCTGGTTTCTGGCGAGGAACTCTGATGCCATGGAGTCTAAGAAGGTGATGTTAGCGATGGCCGCTGAACCCAGGAGAAACACCTCGGGGGAGGTCGCAGTTGCACACAGGCCTGGGGAAGGGGATAAAAAGGTTGTACACATTTGTGTGTATACCAGATCTGTACATCTACGCAATATCATGTTTTTTTAATGATATGACATATATATAACTTGCTAATAAATCATGATTGAAAACACAGAAAGCACAATGCAACAACGTACAAAAGTTATGGAAAACAGACCTTTTTTAGATAAACCGATGAACCCTTGTGTTGGGAGAAGGTAAATGTTCAATGTACTGTTTTCCAACTAAAAAAAATTGACTTCCTGGAATTTTCGACTGAATCACTCAGTCTTTTTCAGCTCTCTGACTCAATATTTTTTAATTAGAGAACAGTATATAAATTACTATTTACCAAATAAGATGAATATTCTGAACATATTTCTGTTCTGAGTTCCTTACCTATGAGCCCCCTGAGTAAGTCCTCCATGTTTTCTATAAAGCCAGACACATGTCTGTAGTGGTCAAGCATAGGGGAGGTGATCTGTGCCAGGACTCCGGCCACCTCTGTCCTGGTCGCCTCAGTGGTCAGCGGGTCACACAGGATGTCCGTTAAGCACCCTACACCATCAACCTTAAGGACAACATCACATCACAGTTAATGAGGAGTCCAATGTAGATATTTTTTGCCTTATTTATTTATTTATTTTGTATCAGGCCCATGGCCCATAAAAACAGACACAGAACAAAGATTTACAAAGCTACACTTACAAATACTTTACATAATGTCGCCAGAATGTGCTATGCCTATGGCAAAAGCCGTCCGAGTGTACAAGCACTCTAATTATATCATTGTCAGACGACAGCAGGCGTGTAACAAATGAGTAGGTGACCTTGCGACGCCTTGCGTCAAACATGTCGGTCCGGTTATTCACAAACAACCAACTAGTGCTTGTATGCCTGCCGACGGAAAAGAGCATTTTCATTGCGCTGTGGTAAGCCACTCATAGCTTGGAGATCGCACTCACGCTGTAATTACTCCAGATTTGGGCACAATACATCGGGGAGCAATACGCTGAGAACAACTCACTTTTTACCGCCGCTGAGCAGTAACGAAACCGCCGGAGGAGTGAGTTTGCCCGAGAATAAAAGCCTCTGACGTGAGCTCGGATTGCTGCGTCATCCGAAAGATCAGGGGTAATTATATACCCAAGATATGTGGTAGAAGAGGCATACTTTAAGGCGGTACCGTACAGCATCAGCGGCGGCAAAGGCATACTCATGCGGAAGCGGCGACACGGAAAGTACATACATAGTGTTTTCGATTCATTAAACAACATGTCAATATCCGCTCCAGATAGCTCACAAATACTGATCAGTCTCTGCAACGCTTTAACAGACGGACAGACGAGGCAAATGTCATCCGCGTACATCAAGTGGTTGACTAAGGTGTCCCCAACATAGCAACCAACTCCAGACCTCAGTAGCTCAGTACTCAAATCGGATACATACACATTGAACAAGATTGGTGACAATATGCTGCCTTGAGGCAAACCATTCATAGCGGTAAATGTATCCGAGAGGGTGTGGCCCCACCGGACACAGAATGACAACGTACTATACCACACGACCAGGAATCTAACTAGGTACATCGGAACCCCTCGATCCATAAGTTTTTAAAACAATGTCCAGTGGTTCACACGGTCAAACGCTTTGGATGCGTCCAGAAAACATGCAAATACAGGAGAGCCCCTTTGTCGATAATACTGAATAATTTCTTTGAGGGCAAATATACATAGATCAGTTCCATGTTTCTTCTTAAATCCGAACTGGTTGCTCGGGGAGCATAGGAAATCGTCAAGGTATGTCAATAGTACAGATTCGATAACTTTTAACAAGGGGCTGGCAATTGCAATCGGACGATAACTGTCCTTGTTTGAAGCATTACAGCTGGGCTTTTTCAATACCGGGACAAGTACAACGTTCAGAATGCTAGTTGGCACATAGGCGTGTCTAAGCATAGAGGAAATTAAAAATGAAAGCAGCCTTAGTGTAATACAAGTAATTCAAATAACGTTCATAATACTAAGATTAAACACACATAAATCATTCACTCTCTTCACTCAAGTCTTTTGATATTTAAGAGAATTAAGACATACTAGTAGTTACATGAAAAGTTTCATCAGGTTAGTAAGTCGCTGTCTTGATAAAAGAATTCTTTGTACACAACCAAGACTTTTATTAGTTTATTCAAACCGACATTTTGGTGACTGTCTCTCACCTTCCTCGAGGCAATGTTGACTGGTTCACTTTGCACTGCAGCTATAGGTGTTGCTGCTTACAGGTGTGGTCCTAAACTATCATTAGTATGTATAATACTGTATGTAAATTTCTCAACGTTTGGCACTGCATCTCCTGAGGAAGGTGATTGACCATCATCAAAAAATATTGTATATAAAGACATAGTTGTCTCATTCAACTTGAAAATACTGATACGGGCATGTATGGATGTCAACCACTGTGTGAGCTTCCCTACCTTCTCCACCTCAGCTATGGCTTCAGGTACAGAACACAAGGTGGCCACAGCCCTCAGAGCCTGGGACTTCACAAAGTTGGCCGTGTCCTGTCTACAGATGGTGAACAGGGCTCGAACACCACCCTCCTATGGGACATGGAGACAGTACATTGACATGGTGTATATCAAGAATAGTAATGTTACAAAAGGGCTACTGCTATTGTCGGTCAATCTTGTATGGACTGGGACATACTGTGCGCAATCAGGTTTAGAAAAAAACATGTCCAAATCATTTTTTCAAAGGAAGCTGCATGGATATTGCCCTTAAGTTGAGGTCTTTGATATAACCTATACGTCATGTATATCAGACTGAAATGTTTGGCTGCTGCAGGTACCAGTATAGCAGTAGACATTCTAAGTAAAAAGATATTTAAAGAAATAACCATCCATTAATTCTTTGCTTTACAAAGTACATGTAGTAGAACAAAACTTGATTGTGCCATTAACTTAATGAAAAACTGCAAATTAATTTCTCTCCAGCTTTTTTCAAAGAAGCACATTTGAGATGTTTTTTCAGGGTCTGTGAAAGTTTCCTCAAAACTGTTTAATTATCATAACAAATACATGTTTGCATAATCACATTTCAAAGTTAGATTTAATTTACTAAATTAATAATAAAAGCTTCACCAAACTGTTATGCTAATCACATCACTTTAGATGAAAATATATGAATTTTACAGGTCTGGACCGTACCTTGACTATGAGGTGGCACATCTGTGGTTCTCCCTGAGCCACGCCCACCAGACTGGTGATGGACGCTTTGATGCAGTAGGCACTGGGTGAGTCAGCCACGCCCTCAACTATGGTCTGTAGGGACAAAAGAGAGGGATCAGCAACTGCCAAAGAAGACCACTTAGTGGACCAATAAAAATTTGGACAGGTGGTCACTTATAATCAAAAGGATTCTTAATGCTTGTGTCGATGGGAAAATTATCTAACTTTTAAGGGACCACCCAAAAGTCAGGTCACAGAGGTGGTCACTTAAAAGGTTTGACTGTAGTTTACTAAGAAACTCATACTTTTAGTTTCATGCTTAATCATAGTTTCTTTTGTATACAGAAATACTTCAGTTCCATTTTTAGGCAAGACACACTGATCCTGGTACTACTACATGACATTGTATGTCTTGTAATAAATCATACACTAGTCATGCAGTTACACCCATGGTAATATAAAACTTAGAAGTGCCTGTTTATGTTTTCTTCATAAAGCTAGGTACATGTACATTTACAAAATGTAGCTTGCATGCTTGATCCATCCAAAATTTTTATGTTCCAATCATTGTCCATTGGATCGTACAAATTTTGGGCATAATTTTCAACACTTTGGTAATTTACAAAACTTGTTACAAATGCAAAGTGTTGATACTCACCCTAACTTCATGTGCCAGGACTTTGTCTATGAGCCGTGTGAAGGCCTGACCCAGGCACGTGAGGGAGTGAACCATGGGCAGCTTCTGGGGCTTCTCTCCATTGATCTCTCCAATACTGGAAGGATAAAAGTTATACAACAGTTAAACAAACGAAAAATCAATCAATCAATCAATCAATCAATCATCTACAGGCATTGGCAGCTGATCCATTGCAGGGGGAGACATCTCTCTGTATTCTAAATCCATTTGAATTAAGATTTTTTTATAAAGAGGGGAACAAGGGCACTGCTCCCCAATACTCTAACCATGCACCCCCAGATTCTCTGACAGACGACTACATACTGACTTCCTTCCAACCACAAGCCAACCCATTCCAGACCCTCAGGAACCCAGCCAAATTTTTTGAACACTTCAAAACATCTGGCTGGTGCAGCCGAACATCAGCCTAACACACCGAACACCAGCGGACCTATATATATATAGCTCCTGAACCACTACCAACAATTGTTGTGGGAAGGTTGTGAGGCAATGTTCGGCTATGTGTAACCAGAGCTTTACCTTTCCACATGTTTGATGAGTTGTGCACACTCCTCCATGACCACCTGTTGCTGTTGGAACACGTCTATGGCCAGGTTGGGGCTGTGGGCGCTGATGTCGTGTAGAAGGGAGCGGATCGTGCACGTTATTCTTAAGGCATTGCTGTGGACTTTCTTCCACCTCTCTTTGTCAAGTTTACTGTGGGAAAAATGGAATAATACTTGTCAATTTCATAGTAAATCCAAATCCAATATCAACGATCACTTTTCCAAGGTTACAGGTTTACATCTAAATCTTTTATGTTAGGGGGCTGTCATGATAACACTTGTGCGTATATTAGGTCCGTATATACATGGATAAGTATTATGTTTTCTAATGATATGACATAACTTGATTATATATTCTGAGGTATTTTTGTACTAGATTGATAAGGAATATTCTATGACTGCTAAAACTAATATTAAAGTCATACGGACTTGATATAATATGCACAAGTGTGACAACCCCCTTAGGTGCACCACTCCAAGAAAAGAATTTCAATCCCTTCATCTTGAAAACCTGAGTCATTAGAATTTTGCAACTACCCCAGTCACTGTGGTAGAATGTCTGCCAGCAATATTGACACAGAAAATGCCAGTCAACTTGTGGTGCTCATTTGCATATGAAATGGACGATGACTCTCGACCCCCGCCTAGAGCACACTTGACTGAACACACCTCTAACGTTACCAGACATCCTATTCACAGGCAACGCAACGATGACAGACATGCAAAATAGGTGTGGACACTATAAAGAGCCCTGAAGTTCGTATCTTTAAATGAATGGAAAACTTTTCTGTCATTCAAACACAAATTTCATAGTAGTTTAGCCTTGATTGCATAAATCACTGAACAGTAGAGTACTCTGATGAAGAATACAATTCACAACAAGTAGGTAGTCAAGTGGTTAGTGACCCAGTCTCTGGACCAAGAGGTTGGGAGTTTGAGTCCCGGCTGCCATCGCTCAACCGACATGCACGCTGTCAAAACTTGACAGAAGAGTACAATGGTACAATGAACCTGATATATACGTATATACTGTACATATTGTCTGTCTTCTCTGTCAGGACTTGTGGATAATTAGCACTTCGGAGAACTAAAGTGGATGGAGATCACTTTCACTTTGACGTCACAACCTTGCTACCGTAAAATTATTCTAGAAATCATAAACAATTGAATACTGTTAAATCATTATCTTTGCTGGGACCTAATTTTTTTGGTAGAAAGGGAAAGAAGATTTTCACCTGATACTAAAGTTTGAGCCTGCGGCTAAAGTAATCCTGTAGTCCGGTAGTAATACATTAGAAGCGCATATTTGCAGTGGAGATTCAGATAACCCCGAAATAAAACCACCAGAAACAGCAGGCATACTTACTGAAATAATTTGGCACATTCTGCTGTGATAATATGAGCCCTTTTTCTCACCATCTTGATGTGTTCTAGGGAAAAAAAAAAGATTCATGAATTATAGATTCATCAGGTTGGTAAATCAATGTCTGAATATGTACATAACAATTTTTGATAGTTTTAACTATAATTATCTAGCTGCCGTTTCAGTAACCGTCTGTCACCTAATCCTCGGGGCAATATGACTAGTACTTAACATTGTAGCTACATGTATGTGTCGCTGCTGCAGTCATGAACTGCCTTAAGGGAGGGGGGATATAGACTCCCATTAACCTTTTAAGCACACTGAAGTAGCCGTTTGGCACCCCATTCTCTATTGGTTACAGAGTTAGGCAGCAGGGAGAAGGTTAAATTACAAAAAGCTGGTTTTCTTTAAGAAGTACAATGATCAAAAATCCATTCAGATATCACAGAAGGTCTTTTTTTACCTTTGGTATTTCTGACAGGTGAAGGTAGACTTTCCCCATCCTCCGCCTGTATAGACTTGCCCTGTAACACCGTCATACACTCTGTCTCTGTCATCCAGCGGAGGTCCTCCAACCACTGTCGCACTGAGTCAATGTCTGTTAGCACTGGGGTACTGCAGAAAAAATAAAATAATATACAGCATTCAACTCACTTATAAAGGTAAAACTTTTAGGCAAATAATACTATTAATGTTTTCCTTCACATGGTCTAGTCTAACTAACTACGTATATAATATATACTGCTCTGTTTATTCTTACTCAAACACAGTCATATACATGTAAATGGTGACCAGCCCCTTCAGCTCTGTCCTGCCACTTGCTACATTATGTAATCAAACACAGCAGGGTATTTGCTACTTAACCAGTAACCATGGTGACAGCTGTTTGCTCCAGGTCAATGTCCTTGTGTGTTTTGGAGAAGAAGAGGAAGAAACTAACTGGCTTGAGCAGTTAGAAAATTAGTATAAAATAAAAGTTTGATTTTCCGAAAACTCACTGTAAAAGCATTTAGAAGTCTAAATAAAGTTCTCTCACAAGTGATGTCATGCTAAAATTATGTCATACTTTCTAGTAATCATCATTTGTACTTAATGATAATTATTATCTGACAAACAACTGACTTTAAAGATGTCTAAATTCATATATTACACATAACTGCACCCAAAGCTTGTGTAATTGTGATGAAAAGGAATTCCACGCAATTATCAATTATCAATTATTATAAATTCAAAGTTATAAGCCAAGTTCAAATCTTTGCTTAAACCACTACTGTCCAGTATGTGACTCTAAGTATAGTGCTACCGCAAACTTAAAACCATTTTACATACAGTAGTTCAAAACATAGTGTAATATGTGCCAACTAACTGAGCTTTGAAATTATTAAGTACCTATGACACACTATAAGGACATGCTCTGTTATTTGCGAAATCGACCTGTCCAAATTTGGAGACAACGCCTGAACAAGGACACATCCTCTCGACCATGCTTATTAATGTTTACCAAAGCATGCACACGTCAACAACTCGCCATGTCGGTAAACATTCCGTGGTTACACAAATTTGCGAGGTAAACACAGCCTCGCTGTGCTGAACACACAAACCGTGCGTGCGGGTATCGCCAAGAGCTACGATTCATAGTACGAAACAATTTGTCAGCCCTTAGTTACTTACCTTATCTTTGTACTCTCTTCATTGTTCATATAGGCTGGAAAGGTCATACCCTAGGGGGTAAAAGTACAGTAATTGGTCAGTGTACATAATATTATGTATTTTTGAACAACATGTTTTCACTATCTTCAATTGTTTGAAGATAATGAAATCTCATAATTCGATGTATACTAAGACTGCCACACCTATTAAATAAAAATCATCTTGGTGAATTTAAAGATATCTAATTCTAAATCAGTATCAGTAATGCCTTATGAAGTCAACTCCATAATTCCATCAGGTACAAAATGGAATTTTAAAAAAAAAGATAAATTGAAAGAATAAATTGAAAGAGATGAATATGTCAATGCAGCATCGGTAATTCCCAAGGTACACATTTGCACACTTCAGATATCCAGGTGTTCAAGACATTCTTGAGAAGGTCTCAATAACAGCGTTCCTTGATGTGTCAATCTTAAGCTGCGGTACCACCAGTGGAATTATAATGTATATTTATGAGATATTGAAGTTTTCAACCAGTAAACCACAACTTATAGTTGTGAGAAGCATTACTCTAGTCAGAAGCTCTGAGGAAGGTGTCTGACAGACATTGAAACGTAAGCAGGTGAGAGACATTCCTGGTTGGGTAATAGAAAACTCCAATATCCTACTACTCTCATCTCCCAAATAAACATACCCCCCGGAATAAACATACCCCCTGGACAAATCTTCAAAATCTAATAAACGTACCCCCCGGAATAAACATACCCCCTGGAAAATGACCAAATTGACACATAAACTGTGTCCATGCTAGTGATGCTACTAACCTGTCCTCGGGAAAGGAGATGATAAGCAGGTAGGTGCTTTTTATTCGTTTAGGCCTGATTTACTTATTGAGATTTACCACATTTGTGGAAAGACTGAAATAACAGGTGACTATCACGTTTTCAAGATGTCAATCCTGACTAGACTACATGTTTGATACACTCACACTGGGAAGGACCCCTACTCTTTGAAACACTTTAATGTATAGCATGCTTTCAATTTTCAACAAGTGAAAATGTACATTATACATGCATTTTCTACTTGGAAATTGAAGCAAGTGATCAAGGAAAATTGTATAAAGTGACATCATCAAACACAAGTAGTCGCCAAACTTCTCAGTTCCCTTCACACCTACAGACTAACAGAGTCTACTCTTTTTTCAGATATGTATCAACATCTAGAACTTGAACAGAAAATTACAATATCCTGAATATATGCTCAGTGAAAATATTACTTATTTGTAAAAGCCATGCAGAAAAGGAGGAACTTGCCATTTATTGTGTCATGCATTGCATATAGTCTTTTTATAGAACAAAATCACATTGTTATATATTGTTAAGGATATTATCGTATATTGTCCTTGGTTCAGTGTTGTTGCAATCCAAATAATTTCAAATCCAAAAATTACCCTTGTATGTAGAAAAAAACTTTCATTTTGAGAGACTAAATTGTCAACAAATTTGTTAATTAGATGCCTCAGGCCTGTACAATGTTGCAACATGGAGGTTTGGTGGCAACAAACCACAGGGTTCTCATGTTACACATCAAAGGGACTGTGAAAGGTTGAGCCAGACAGTAGCCATGGTAGCGGCACCAACACAGTAAGGGGCGGGGCTTACACCCAAAATTCCTGGAAAGCCTCGGCACTCTCTCTGTAGAGGAGTGATCTTTTTAAAAACATTTTTATGTGATAATAACGGTGACTAGATTGCAATCTAATTTTGTGTATAGACTTTTCTATGGAAATTTTATTTGTTAAATTGTCATGCACATTTCTGACTGAGGCAATGGAGTTTTATTTATAGATAAAAAAAGTTGTTTCCCCTTCTTAGAGGTGAGCTCTTCCTTGCATGAGAAACATTCCCACGCACGGCTACCACTGCCGTGCGTCTTTACTGTGGCGATTTTCGAAGGACTAAATGTACATGTTTGTGGTAGGATTGAAATGTTCTAGTATATTTTTAAAGTGATTATACAGTTTCTAATGCTAAGACACAATTTTTACAAGGTGTTGTTTGTAGCTTTTCAAAGTTTTTGGGAAAGGCTGTATTTTAGCCTCCTTGATCTCACGTGAGTAATCTTACATGTGTACTTGAAACATTGTGTGCCGCTGGCATATAACGTTACATGTAATTTGTTTTCTGATCAACGTGCTTTGGTTTACAATCTAAACAGAGACTGTCAAAGTTGTTCATATGAAAAATTCATTTCAAAACTTCAGTGTACTGTCTTATTTTCTCCTAGTAACAACGTTACTTTGTAGCGAGATCGACCGATATGTTAGTACAGCCAGGGTTTCACAAATGCCTGGTCATTGTATCGGCGGGGAAATCCACGTCATTTGGTCGAAAAATAGCGATTTTGGAGCAAAAATATCGGGGAAATATGGAAAAAAAACTAAACTTTCGACATAAGGGGGATCTCTGGTAAGCAAAGCCCCGATGGATTTTCAAAAAAACAATAAACGTACCGTCCAAAATAAGAACGTACTGGGTGGATTTTGAGGCTGAAAAAAATAAACGTACCGGTACGTTTATTTGGGAGATGAGAGTAGTACGTAGTATATTATATATGTTCTACCAAGCTGATGAGATTATTTTCAGATACATACATACATGTATATGAGATTAGATTTTTTTACCCCCTGAATTGGCATTACTATAGGAGGATAAAACAGACTCAATGAAAAAAAAAATCACCCTGCCAGACAAAGGATAATGCATTACTAGTAATATAAAGTACGAAATCATATTTTCAGTAGATACAACAGTGTTACAGAAATCTCTAGACTACATGTAAGTACTGATTTAATTCCGTAATCAATTATTACCAGTAGCACAATTCAATTCTTAGAAAAAGTATTAGGTATTTGGTGCTTACAATGCCCTTTTGTACTATAAAATGATGTAATTCAATTACCGGGATGTACAAAAATCAATATTACATGGGGGATGCATCTACAAAAGGTAGTTAACATTTAAGACAAAATGTTAATTATCTACCAATGTCCTAGTATAACTTGGTATGTGCATGAGGTACACATTCAACGAACATATGGGTATACACAACACCACTTTTAATCTAAATACTTTCACTGACATTGCTACAGTAATAAAACCTGGAACTATACTCGTCTGGTAATCTACCACTGAGACAAGTTCCTTGACCTACCCAAGTCACATGCACATAGACATGCACATTGTACATGTACAAAATGTATATTATGACAGACGGCATAGATTCTTGTATAATCAGATTAAAAATAGAGTTTTGTAGTGCAGTAAGGGGCCTCATTTCAATATAGAACTTTCCCACATTTGCTACAAGTCACTGTAAATCTTTAAATGTTTGCAAAGGTTTAATTTTCACACTGACCACTTACACACTGACTTATAATATAGCGAAATCATAGTACTACAAATGTGTTGAATTTGTAATTCTAAAAACATCAACCGCAAGCTATAAAACACTAAGAATTTAACCTCCCTTTCCCTGACCTACTTTGAAATAAAACCACTGTGAAAGTAAATTAATTCACAGTGACACAAACTCAATATTTACCAGTCAGTTAGGCTTAAGGAAGCTTCCGATGTGTCTTAAGATGCACCTTGGCTGCCTAAACATGGTTGTGCGTATAGCTGGTATATCAAGTCTTATCTTAAGTTGGTGATCCTGGAATCTAGATTACGTTCTTTCTAACTTGAGGACAGGGTCGGGCTGTCTCCAGCTTTCAGGTCTTTTTTCTGTCCCTCATCATTTGGGACATCTTTTGTCAATTTTAATTGTTAAATCTGTCATTCTAAATTTCTTCATTTTCATCAAATGTTTTGGAGTTGGACAGACAAGAATGAAATTTTTGCCTGTCACAAGAAGCAAATTTCTGTCTTGGGACAGAGTGACGGGTCCTGGAGCCAGGCCTGCTTGAGGATTTGGTCAAATCATTATTGACAAACTCAACACGAATGCTTCAAAACTCAAGAAGTAAACTTAAGGTACAACAAAATGTAACAAACGCGAGCACCTTACCTCGAGAACTTCGGCTATCTTTTGCTGTACGTTGGAGCCTGCGGTTCCAGCCATCCTGTGGTCCTGTAGCCGCCGTGCCGTCTGTCGTACTGTGCCTACATGTTTGTGTGGTATGTCACACCGGCCACTGGAATGGCAAAATAAGGCATACATCAGGCCATATCAAATCATTCCCTTGGTTCTCAGACTTATTTTCCCCTAGAACTATGGCACCCAGTAATCATAGAGTGGAACTTGTTGCCACCAAATACTGTGCGAGCTCTAAACAATTCTTACAGTTGGATGTTCAAAGGTTAGGTGTGACGGACAAACTGTTCAGCGTAATACAACCAGCTTCTGCCCTGCAACGTGCGCGTGCCTGCAAAAATTAAAGCTGGTACGTTACTTCGAAGGGCAGTTATACCAGCTATACATACTTAGATAGTTACTGTAATAGATAGATACATGTGTAGATAGACTCCCTGAAACTGCATGACTATTTTACGTACAGACTCTGTTTTCGTAAAAATTATTGATCTTCCAGTTAAAGCATTAAATTTCGTTGAAATCCACCAACCAGCAATTTGAATTGATCTAGCCTCAGGCCAAAACCCCACAGGCCTAGGGTGAAACAAGCAGATACAGCAAATATAACACTAAGTATCAAACTCTTTATGTCCATAGTAAGCCTTCTGTAGTCACATAGTCGGAACTAGAGAATGTGTATTACATACTATGTCAGGAATTTGAAGCAAGAAAGGCTGCGACTTAAGGGTGGTTAATTATATGAGTTGAAATTAATTACCCCTAATTATGGTACCCTGCTGAGATGACCAGTCTAACAACTTCATACCTTACATAGCAAGAGCCAGTCTTAAAAGAATTCCTCAAAACAAACAAATAAAACGGGTCTTTGCAAAGAGCTTTAGAAATAGAACTAGTCTACAATGTAACATCCATGAAATTCAATACTTTGTGAATTAATTTCTAACTTTTTTTCTTTAATTGGTATTTCAGAATTTGTTTTCATATAGAAATATGACGTGAAGAAATACAACTTATCATCTGCAGTTGAATAAAATTCAATACCCTATTGTACATACCAAAATTTGATTGGCAGATAAACTACTTAGTACTAGTCTAATCTCCAAGCAGATGTAAGGTTCAGCGTTTTACAAGTGGTTTAACTTAGAAGTTATTAAGATTTAAGGCTTTTTATAGTTATATGTTTCTCTAATTCTAGTGGTCAGCATGGAATTCCGTAAATCCATGGGCCAGAAATTGATCCTGTTTCAAGCCCAGCTGGGACATGTTGTATGGGATTGCATTTGTCATTTCGGATGGTGATGTAAAGTCGACAGTATGAGGGAACTTCATGATCACGCAAAGGCCTAAAGCGTCAAACCTCATGCACGTAAAAGAAAACAGCAGGAATGTCCCAATGTACTTGGCTAAATATGTGAGTCGTAGCAAAGCTGCATTGCACTATTAATACAAGATGTAAATGGGTAAACAAGAAAGTGTCATGCATACTGTTATTCTTGTTTTTTTCACAGTAACGTTAAGTTCATTATTGTTTTCAAGGTCACCTCCGTACCCTTAACGTATCTTCACACATCCGTTCTGTAAATCACTTGCCGCCACCGTGAAGTAAAACTTCAGTGAAAATGTCCATTTTCCTTACTCGTACACTGTGAAATTTTGCTACCGTGAAGATAAAGTGAATTACTGTATGCTAAGAATCGTCCTCAGTCTGACTCTGAAGTCGCCTACAGTACGTTACTTTAACTGTAGCATTCTATCTATAATTCTTGCCATATGACCAGAAATCAAACTAACCGGGAACTCAGAACACCTAAAATCAAAACTTAAATGTCCCAAATATGCAAAGCTAAAATTGCTGACCTGCACATGTGTATCTTTCCTGAACAGAGTAGGCTAGCTTCTCTTTCCACGTCTCTTGCACAAGTCTATCTTTTGACCATTCATTCACATATTTACCGAGGCCTCCTAGGCGACTATTCTCTCGAAGTTAAAAAGGGACAATCAGGACGGGCCGACAATCCGCGACCTAAGCTGTAAGGCCCACAGTATGGGGGGACGGAGGGCCTTTGTTGTGGATCAGGAGTGCCCGACTGTTTGCACACAGGGTGAAAGGGATTCGGTGACAGGTGAACAAAATAAGGCCAGAGGACGCAGCGTGTAGGGCCTATTATCTGGCTACATTAACTCTCACTTAATCATAGCTACGGCCGCGTGGCGCGTTGGATACACCCGATCCCTCGATCTCGGAAGTTAAGCAAAGCGCGGTCCGGACAGTGCTTGGATGGGGGACCAACCAAGGACGTCCGGATTGCTGTAGCCTCACGAAGCTTTCCACGAAATCGTCTTCCGGGAGGGACGTAAAACGGGGGTCCCGTGCTCGAGGAGGTGCCTCGAACACGTTAAAACAGCCTCATTACCCTACACATTGGGTACCTGCCTGTGGCACTGGCTGCAAATACACCTGATATTATTATAGAGAATGGGGCACACTATACAACTAGTTATAGCTTAACACATTTTAAATTCAAGACATTGTGCCTAGCACTGTATGCAGTATAAAGGAATTTGACATATATTGTTGTTATTCACCTTGTATATAGTGCCTATAATGGTACATAGGGTAGCAAGCTGCTTACTATTTCAGTGACTGGGTATATTTCTATACAGTCAGGAAGGAGTTGCTTTGCTAGAGGAACCATCTCGAGCACGAGACCCCCATTTTACGTAACTTCCGAAAGAAGGGTGCAGTTGTGGCACATGCAAGTAGCTCCAAAATCTTGTCTACAGGAATAGAATATAATTTCAACAAAACATAACAAGACATACATGACTATACTCAGAATCAGATACTCAACTTAGTCAAGTAGATACATTTGTACATTGTAGTACTTTACCATGTTTACGCTGCTGAACTATAGTTGAAACAGTATTCTAAAGCTTCTTCATACTTACCAAACCCCTATACAAATATGCCAAAGCTATCAACTATTTCCTTGAGTCTTAAAGCTGAACTCCTTACCTTGACCCCTGGTTTAAGATTTACAAAACTGTAACTGAACTTTGAGCTCACTCAAGCGTACTAGCCAGAAGACCTAACCCAAAACAACTTTCCCTGACAATCCTAACTTTGCTGTTTGGTAATGTATCCGATTACTTACTTTGACTTGCAAATGCTAGTGGGCTTGTTTAATAGTTTAAGGCACTAGTGCGTAAAAAGATACAGAAGCAAGTCGCTACTAGTATAGATTAGGGGGCACAAAATCTAATGATTTTAGGTCTTATCTTGACAAGACAAATATGCACACACACACACACGCACACGCACACGCACACACACACACACCAGCTAGACTGCAAACACTGACACAACTGATATTGCTCCGCGTTGACTTTTGGGCAATCTGGCAACAGGATATGAATAATTTGTCAATACAATGAATTCAGGATATATCAAATAATATACTACGTGTACGGAGTAAAAAGCAACCAATTGCGCTTCTCGAATAATTTGAATAAGCGTTGAATCCTAGCGGGATGGCTACAATCAACAATAAATCAACATATCTCGCTTCGCCACACAGAAGAAGTCATGCAGACTCCCACAATTGTAACCGTCTAGCTTTTGAAGTAGATCATCCAAGGTGGCTATTGAAGCTATTCAGAGTGAAATTAAGTACATAATACTAGTAGGACAGTCACTACTAAATTCTCTGAATTATACAGAATCCAGAAATACCCATGGCTTTCATAAATGCAAATATAGGTAAGGACAAGAGACAAATTCCTACATACCTGAGAAGACCACAGTAATCGTTTGTAACGCTACTGGATAGAAAACAGTTCTAACAATGACGTCACTAAGTCAGAAAATCCATGTGCAAACACACAAAGAGCGCGGCAGTCGAGGTTGTTCACAGAATTCATTGTCTCTTCCAAAGGTATGGAAAAGCTTCTTGCCGCGGTTTATCGGATTTCTGCGAGGAATCCTGAAAAACTTGTCCAACATGACTCCTGAGCGATCAACCGTAGAACTGCACTCTATTAGGATGATTGCGAAGGGAAGAGGGGTAATTTGAAGGATGACCAGGACAAAACACAGGAGATGACTGTAGATAAAGTGGAAAGTGATTATTGAGGGGTGGCCAGTACAAACAAATCAAGACAAGATACTGTAAATGCAGAAATGTTCACGGTGGTTTTATGTTCGCCGCGACCGTTTCACTGCAAGCTTAAAACCAACGCAAACATTTTTGTTCAATACTATACAAAATGTAGCAGTATGTGGCAAACTTAAAACAACCGCAAACACTCCATTTTTGGCTTAGCGCGGATTAAAATCTCTGCGAACTCAAATGTATTTACAGTATCATTGTCTAGCCAATGTCTGTTTTGCTTATGGAGTGGAAAGAAATAATTGCTCCTGACAAAAAGGGGTGGAAAGAAACAATTGATTGTGACAACAACAAAAATTATGTAAAATTGACAATACTACATCAGGTAATGAGGTATTACTGTAAATTCTTTATTTGTAGTGGGGAGTTAATTTTGTGGCAGGACGAGAGCAAGGTTTTCGTCGTGTAGAAAAATAACATTGGCAGGCTAAAAAAAGGATTGCCATAAATTATACATAACAAATAACGAGATGCATACTGGAGAAAAAAGATATGTTTTGACTTGAGCCCTGGCAGATAAGTCTTTGAAAATACTAGTGTTGATTTGAAAATAAACCGAGTCTCAAATGATTTTGTTTGAGCAGCCCAGACATAAGAGAGCACACAGCTTTATTTGCTAGCTCTTCACACAGTGTGACTGTGAGATTTAACATGTTCCGAAGGTTTGACATTTGCCTAGGAATTTCCTACCATTGTGTCACCACAAAAGTGCCTTGAATGTACAGACATAGAGCAAATAGTCTGATAAAACTTAAGCCACCCAAGATATAGATCTAGCGTTTTCACGTGATGCACCAACATTGAGGCACATGCAGCTATTTCAGTATTTGCATCTCCATGATTCAATCAAGAGTTTACGGACATCAAGCGAGCTTCTAACGCTTTCAAATAACCTTTATGAAGTGTGAAAGTATATATATAGCTTATATATACAATCTAAGACCCCGTTCATATTAAGCCTATCATATCCAGTTGAATTAATTTAAAGATTTAACCGGTTACTTTAGGTGGCTATCTTTGCGCAATATGAACACAAATTAACCGGTTAGATAAGGGTTTTTACAGGTTAAATTAAAACCACCTCCCGGCTAAATTAACCGGTGAAATCTTCTGGCTATGATAGACTTAATATGAACAGGGTCTAAGAGGAGACTACCAAAAGGATACATAAAAACTTGATAATATAACTTTATCTAATTCAATTAAACTGGATCCAATGAGGAACCTCAAAAATTACAAATGAAGTTTTAGTTTTATCACCTTTATCTTCAACTCCAATGGAGTGTCCAAATGCTTACAGTAAGTTTTGCAGTCAGCTTTTCTACTTGCTCAAGATAAACAAACAAAATCTGGTTGGCAGGAAAAGTAAATAATTGAGAAGTGGGCAGCAAATACAACTTAGTTCCACTAGGCTTGAATGTGTGTTGATTTTGCTGCCCTTTGACATGGACACTTTCATTTTCAAGGCCTTCTGATACTGTACTGTATCAACGACTTATCTTTATGAATTATATGCAGTTTTGAAGGAACATGTACAGGTACATGTACAGGTACTATAGTCTATAGCTAATACAGGTACTCTAACCTCTCAAATAGAAGTACCCCCTGGAATAGAAGTACCCCCCGGACAAATTTTCAAAATGTAATATAAGTACCCCCTGGAATAAAAGTACCCCCCGGAAAATTTCAAAAATCGACAGTCGAGGCTAGGTAAACTGTGTCCATACATGTACAACTGTCACTGTCAGAGGGAAATAAGATAATAAGCAGGTAGGTAACTTATATTTAGTCAATTATGCCATACCAATTAAGTATATAGATATTGAACAGAATAACTGTCCATAGCTTGTTCAAATCATGATGATCTTCCTCGCCTCTTCGTCAAATATAATAGTAATATTGAAAAATTGGGCATAGGTTCCCCGCTATGACCACTAACCGGGGGCCACGGTGCTTTCAAATTCAACAAGTGAAAATGTACATGATACATGCTTTTTCTACTTGGAACTTGAAGCAAGTGATCAAAGAAAATTATTATATCATTTTATTATGACTGACAATCAGTGACATATAACAAAAATCATCAGAGTACTTAAGTTAAATGTACCTGATCATATTTTCTAAAGACATCAACCACAAAAAAACACAAATATGAACACAGTCCTTCCACAAAAGAAATATGTCTATAAACTTTTGCTCCATAGCGTCGAAAACAAAGTGAGACCTCGGATTTCGAGTTCCCGCGGTAAATCCCACAATATTGAACAGAGATCGACTGTAAAAGTAGCTCAACGTCACAGACCGCACATACTAAGAAGATACCCATTACTTGTTGACACTAGAAACCCGCGATGAACTGCCTAAATTGGGAAAATCTTACGATTATTTAAAAAAATGAACCCTCTGAAAATAAATATGGCCTTGTGTGTCTATCGTTGCCCAAAAAATATAATATTTCCATGCGTTTACCGTATCATTTTAAAGATCGGTATCCGCACTACGCAATATGCTGCTAGTTTTACTGTCGCCATGCCTGAGAGTGGCGGCCATGTTTCGCGCTGTTGTTTACCGAATCATATCGGACATATTTCTGCCGTTTTAGAGATTTTGTGGCCTCAAAACACATATTACAAGGGAAGTTAAGTTATGATTGTTGTTTTAACGTGTTACATGTCTTCTGCGAACAAATAATTCTTCCGCCGCGCTGCCGATACTACGGATATAGTGGTCAGGAAATTATTATTCCCCGTGCAGGCGTGCACCCTACTCCACACGTTTTTGATCAGCGTGCTTTGGTTTACGATATAAACAGAGACTATCAAAGTTATTTATATGAAAATTGTATTTTAAAATGTCAATGTCGCGACTTTTTTTCCGGTTTACTTTGTAGCGTCATAGCGATATCGACCGATATGTAACGAGTGCCGCCAGGATACTTAAATTTCACAAAGCCGTCAAAGCGGCGAGAAAATCAACGCCGGTAGGCCGAAAAATAGCGAATTACGAGCAAAAATACCGGGGAAATATGGGCAGATAAACCTTAACTTACGATTTTAGAGGGATTCCTGGTTTGCAAAGCCTCAATTTTTCAAAAAATAATAAACGTACCGTCTAGAATAAGAACGTACCGGGTGGAACAATAGGCGAAAAAAAATAAACGTACCGGTACGTTTATTTGAGAGGTGAGAGTACAGTAGGGTTTAAGTACATTCCTACTTCTGACACATTTGTTTTAATCCAACACAAACTATGATGAACAAGAATCACGACCATGGCATGTCCAGAACACGAGATATCAAAACAGGAACTTCCGCTGCAGTACCTTAAGAAGTTGTCAGGGGGCCCAAATTCTAATCAATTCCAGGTCTCATCAAGACCTATACATACATACCAAATATCAAGACAATCCATCCAGCCCTTCTCCAATTATGCTGCTTTTTTACATACACACATACCTACAAACGCTACCGAAAACATAACCTTCTCGGCGAAGGTAATTACAAATAAGGCAGCTGTAGCAGCCAGGCACACAGCATGACTTTAATTCAATACTGGTAGACCAAACAAGAAGAAACAGAGGTTTCTGATAGTTTATTATCCTTTATACAGCATCTGTCTCCATACACAGTGGGGGAGGGGGGCAGAAGATGTACAAAATCAAAAGCAGACCTGTCCCAATTTTGAAATATTTGTTGTGGTTTCACATTTTCAACAGCAATCTCCTTACACCCTGAGTACTGTAACTGCATTTACGTTCGCGTGGATTCTATGTCGTGGTAGCGAGAAAATGGAGTGTTCGTGGTGTTTTTGAATTCGCGGTTGAAAAAACGAGGTAGACAAAGAGAAGACAGAACAAGCAGCTTTGCACAGAGGTTCGTTACCATGAAAACCATGAACATGAAACCACTGAAAATTCCTACTGTTTTTAATACGACACTGTATTGTTTCAACTGTGAACTTAGAATTCAGTGCCCCCCCACGCACACACACAACAAAAGTAAGTCCTCACAAAATTAAATCTACTAACTTACAGTATGCCTCGACTCCTGTGGTTTCAAATTAGGTCAATAAATTACTGTGAATGGAATGCAATAAATTGATATCTTCTTAATTTATCAGTTTTAAAAGATGCAGCTGTCATACAACAGATATAAACAATGGAACTTTTAGAGTTCTCAATGGAATATTCCTAGAGTTAAAATGTGCGGAATGTTTTAATGACCTTGTTGGTTTGGATTTGACAAGGTCCAGCTTGACCGAATTAGCACCCAGATGGTCAGTCTACAACATTGGCAACAGTCTCGATTTGGGATGACCACAGGAAAAAGAAATTTTTGCCACAGGGAAGGGAAGTTTCATAGGAACTCCTTATTTCTCGCACCTGTTCTTGAAATGGATCAAGGAAACAGATTCTCTTGTTACTGTAGATAAGATTTTAACATCTGGACTTTGATAATGTTTGAAGTTTGATCAGGACTTTAAATGCTTTAAAATCTTACCTTAATTCAAACCTAAAAATATCGGCTAATTCTCATATACAATTTGTTACTTTTTAGATACATGTGCGTTATATTTATTATCTCGGGCCTAAAAAGTCTTATACTGTTAAAGATTTCTTTTTTTTTCTGGCAATTTGTGATTTCAATATATTCTACTAATCAGCAACACATATTCTCCTCAGTTGTACATGACATAAGTCTACCTAAGATATCAGGCGGGTTTGTTGTGTTTTTCAACACATACTAGATAAAGATCACGAGAAATATTGTACAGTAGTTAAGTTAACGTTACCCCTCTAACTCTAAGCCTGTTGTTACCAAGCTGTATATGGTAGTAACTTAAACCATGATTTATGCACATGTAGGTAGTGCCTAGGGTCACACGTTCTCGCTAATGATGAAATAACGATGACTAATACTTCTTTATCTCACACAATCTCATTAAAACAGGTGCACCAAAAATAACCAACACTTGCAATTGGGAAAAAAAGGAGCACTCTTTTCCAAAACCCCTTTTCACGGTCTGTTGGTTTAGGTGAACAAATGACACCTACCAAAATATTTGTGCTTGTCCACACTTCAGTAGTTCAATTTTAACACAGAATTAACCACAAACAATCGTCTCGCGTTACAGGGCACGACATTAAACTGCGTCAACACACTCCGCGGTCTCTGATTGTAACTACAGAATCGTACCGTTTCTTTCATAATCGTTTACGGTTACAAACTTACATCCAAGGCAAGCGAATGATGTTTTTTCTCCCAGTCCCACTTACAAGTTAACTCCACTCTTAAGCATAGCGGACATTCGGGTTTATTTGTTCACCCTTCGCGCTTTTGTTCAGCTGTATCGGAGACAAACGACCGCAGGCCCCGGCGTCTTTGTTGTGTGTTTACAAAGTGACCTGTGACATCTCTACATCAAACGCGGTGTAAAAAACTCCCCAGGGAAAAAAAGGATTATTCTACGACAAATCCAGACATGTAATTTGCAACCAAATCCTCTTTCGCATGCTAGATGTGATTTTCACAACCTTTTACAAAAGTTGTAATCAAAACCTTTGACTCAAAGAAAAATAAAGGCTTTAACTTGACTTGACTTTGAATAGTAAAGTCTGTTATTTTCGTAGGATAAGCAGCAAGCAAAAAGTTTTAACTTTTTACAAAAGGGCTTAAACCTCCCAAACTTGTTAGCTTTAGATTATCTAAACATGCTCATTTTCTAAAGAACTCGTTCAGGCAACATACTTTGTACACAACATACTCTTAAGATTATCTTGGCTTGTGTGTGTGTGTGTCTGTGTGTGTGGGTGTGTTTTAACTATGTAGAAAGGGTGAAGTCTGTCATCTCTCAAACATGCCTTGCTGTAGTATACATAACGTTTTAAGCTTCTGTATTGCAAGTAAATTAATCAAGCAAATATATCCGTCTCCGTATTCTATTTTCCACACACAACCTCCTTAAAAACCTCCTCCAAAGGATAATTTATAACAACACCAACAAGGCTGTTGCTACACCAAACATAAACTACAATCCTCCGTTGCCACGTTTCCTAATGAATTTGTTTGCATTAGCGCATAAATCGTGAGTTCTTTACATAGTTGTGGTTCGATAAGAACGTTTTCAAGCATGCAACAACACTGAAGTACCGTCGCCCCCCTCCCCACTTTCGCCATCTTCACTTACCGACACAAAAATAAGGTTTACAGAAAAAATGAGACTTACCAAAGGATGACTTTGATGTGGTTAAGATGACATGAAGTTCGCGTAAGGCTGACGTTGATTGGAAAGTTGTCGACAGCTGTTTAAGTCCGCTGGATCGCCCTTAAGTACGACGTACCGCCCCACAACATTACACATACCTACGGCAACTTAACTCGCGCATGCGCACTAGACGAGAATGGACAGGGAAATTTAAATCTCAAAGTAGATGTTAGGAGGGATAATATGTACCTGGCTATTTCATGAAATGCGAATATAAGCTAGAAAGGTAACATTTGCAATAAAATGAATAATGTTTACCTTCGCATGGTCTAGCATAATAAATTACAGCTTCTTTTTTTCCTTACTCAAATCAAGGAGGTTAAACATGTACTGTATAACGTTAGTTATATGGTGACTAGCCCCTCCAACTCTGTCCTGCCACTTGCTACATAATGCAGTCTAACACCACAGGGTGTCTGCTACTTTACCAGTTAACAGGGTGACAGTCGCCTGGTTACGGTCATTGGTCTTATTTGTCAGGAACGGAGAAAGAAGAAGATGAAGAAACGAATCATATCAAATAAACTAAACATGTTTCCCTTCCGTAATAACGAGGCAGACAAAAAACATCATTGTGTATTTTGTTATTCACAATATCCGCTTTGAGGTTAGGGAAGATTGTAAACATATCCATTCAAAGTTTTATTTTTCATTCGAAAACGGGAGTTTCTATTAAATCTCAAAGACATGTTCGGTGATTGAGGATAAAGTATGGTCTTTTGTTGCATTCTTCATTTCTGAAATGAAAATTTGAAAACGTTGCGTGTCAGAAAAACGGTGCAGTTGTAATGAATAGGGTTTGCAACTTCAACTAACTTCATAGACAAGTACATCTTCCATGCTCAACTCTGGTGACAATGGGTAACTATCTGATTGGCTGCTCTCACCAGCCAATCCCGGCTTACCTATGTAAGCTCCTCCTCCATAAGGTCTAGCTAATTATTACACTAATTATGCATATATCAACCTACTGAACATCATGTACGTTACACAGTCGGAAAACATACAATTTTTCATTGCCAACATCTGACAATGGAAATCAATATTGTAAGAATAAGCTTTACTCAGCACGACTATGCTAATGACTTTGGCATAAAAAAGTTCTAAAAGTTCTCCCACGACACTAGAATTTTAGTTTCACAGCGAAACTCAATACAAACTGCAAGTCTAAACCTTGCTTCAAAACAAGTCACATTCCTATATGCTTAACTTGTGGATATAACGTTACTTATTTCCATAGGGAATACTTTACGGCCGATATGTCTAGTCACAAGTATTTAAATTAGGTATATGCAGATTTGTACACAGAGGATTGTGGGAACGAGAAGCAGAAGTCGCCATTTTGTTTGTGACAACGGCGATCTCCCGACCAGGGTGCCATGGTACGTGCAGGTTTCGCTGTTTCCCGCCGAGGTTTGAATCTTGCTCGGGCCGCACACTTTCAGCTTCGTAGACAAAGCATGTCTGGGACTTATCAGATTGTGGATGAATACCTTAGGGGATGAGATTATTACCGTAGAAAGACTGAGGGAAAACTTGTGTATGCGCGGCGTACATGTTACGTTGGCTGAGCGCGCGTGTTTGGTTTGGAAGGGGGAGGGGGGCGGTTAGGGGGTGTGCCAACTACAGTACGGTGTTTTGATTACTGAAGTTCTACGTGCACGGATTTTTTTTGCCTCTTGTCTTACGTATTTAGAGGTCTTGTAGTTGTAACAGACAACGGTCAACTGGATCAGTTGATCCCCTTTTTTTGTCTGTTCCCAAGCCCTGAAGGTCAAAACATGTTTCCATTTTTTACTTGACCACTGATATCTAACCTGTTACATCTACACAATACTGGACAAGACCCCTATGATACTGCTAAATTTGTCTGAATAATTATTACAGACATGATATGGTGCACAGACATATATTGTTTTTGGCTTGTCTTTATTACGAATGAGTGTGTATGGAATAAAATTATAATGGAAGTGTGTGTGTGTGAGTGAGTGTGTATTCTTGTGTGAATGGGTATTGGTATGTAAGGTGAGTAGTTGTGTGAGAGTGTATGTGGTGCCTGTGTGTAAGTGGGTATGCGTGTATGTATGCGTGAGTAGGTAGGTATGTGTGTGTTTCTGTGATTCCCTGATTCATACATATGACAATTCACTACTCAAACATTGTCATCGTCCTTCTCTATGCTGTGGGACTGGAAGCGTTGTAAAGGGGTGAAGTTGGCCATCTCTATGTATGGTTGTTTTGAAAAATTCTATTCTATAGCACTTTCTAGTCAAATTCAGCAAAATCTGTGAAAAAGAAAGTTGTAACACCACATTGATGAATATAGCGTGCAGAGCAAAACAAAGAAACAAAAGCTGCTGTTTTCCTTTTATTCCCAGGATGCAACAGTACCGCCCCAGGCCCCTTCTGTCCCCATGACTATCCAGGTGTCGACAGAAGGCGGTACTCAGTTTCCCGCGGTCATGGTCGCGGAACAGCCGCCTGCGATGCTACAGGTATACAACGCTTTTTACTTATAGATGTGGGTAGATACTGTAATTCACTGTAACTTTATGTTCACTGTTTTCACAGTCACGGTACCTTGAAATTATCATCATCATGAAAAAAAAGTTTTTATTATTTATGATTCCTTGACACTTTCGTTCTGTAAATAACTTGCCGTCACCGTTCAGTTAAAGTTCTGTGAAAATGTCCGTTTTCCGTACACCGTGAAATTTTTCCACCGTGAAGATAATGTGAATTACAGTATTGGTCCTCTAGCCTGACTAAATCGTGCTCGCCTGACTGACGGAGCCTAGAAATTTGCCAGACGTCCGTAGCCGACTCTTCCTTCCAAATAAAATATGTTACAACTTACATGACATCCATAGAAAGAGTCAGTAAATTTAGCAAGCCTCTAGAGTCCTTGGTGTTGTAGATAAGAAAGGGCTCGAAATTCATTTTCGGGAATTGGTGCACCTAACCTAGAAATTTAGGTGCGCAGACAGAATTTTGGGTGCAGTTTAATCTCATGACTTTTTTTGTTTTGGCAAAACAAAAAGAGTCATAAGATTATAAGTTATAAAGTCAGCAAAATGCAATTGCAAAACCCTTCTGCCTCTATGAATTAAGAGCTTCTATGTAATTCTATAGTTAACTTCAAAATTGCAAACAATTAATACATCAAACAAAGTACAACAAAGCCTGTATTTTCTAATACTTGCGATGCTACAGGTGGAACCCGGCGGGCAGAAATTCACGCACGAGATCCCTGACCTCAGCGTGACCATCCTGGACTGGATGAACGGTTGTCGCTCCACGGGATTCCTCTGTGACATCACGATCATCATCGACGGGAAGCAGTTCCGGGCGCACAAGACGATCCTCGCGGCGTGCTGCGACTTCTTCAACACGATGTTTCACAACGAAGTCCAGCAACAGAACTTCCACAGTATTTTGGAGCTGAGAGGAGTTACTGCCGGTGAATGTTATTTAAGATGAACGTTATTTACATTTTTCTACTTTAATCATTCTATAGATAATAGTACTGTTACTACTGTATTCAATCAAGTTTACTCAAGCTTCAAACACATTCATATCCAGCTCTGTCCTGCCACCTGCTACATGATGTAATCAAACACCACAGGTGTCTGCTACTGTGCTACACAGACAGCCCTGATCCATTGAATCATTCAGCCAAGGATGTTTAAAATCGGACTATTGAACCTCCTTGAACAGCACATGCTATCTGCAGGAAATATTTCAGTTGTCAGTTTAAAAGTTTCAATGTTGTATATGTTCCCAGGTCTGTAGGGATTTCATTTGTTGCAGGCAGCTGTTGAATTTTTCTGTGTTTTTTCTTTCCAGGAGGGTTTTCGGCTCTGTTAGATTTCATGTATACAGGGAAGATATCTGTAGATGAGACCAACCTCACAGACTTCACTGGAGCACTACGAGCACTGCAGGTACATTGGCATTTTTGGCTTGTCTGCCTTTCTGTGTATAATATTGTAGCTGTAGTTCCTCTATGTTCTGCCAGGAGGAGCTGTGCAATTGCCATATGTTCTACCAAAGGGAGTAAAGCCTGCTTGCCATGTTTCAATATGATTGTGTTAATATATGTGTTAATAAACCACATCAGAATTAGTTACATTCTGTCATTACAATGCATACCTATTAAGTAAGGGCATGTGTATTTTGAATTTTTGTTCTATAAAAAGGTTGAACTTTATCTGTAGAAGTTTGTAAACAAATCCTGTAACCTCGGAATAAGATAAATTGATATGGGCTTTGTGCCCATGATATTTTGATGTTTAATCACCATAGATATTTGATTTTTGAGAGTCCTTTTTAAAATCTGAGCATATAAACAAACAAAATGTGTTTTTTTGTAATGCCAGTATGTCATTATGTCACGTGGTCTAGTAATGACTTAAACCATGAATAACTCCTGGGGTACTCATGTATAAATGTTTGCTGTTATATTATCTATTTATAGGTCAGAAATGCTGACGACATTTGCAAGAAGTTCGAGCCCTTTGCAGTTGCACTTGCCAATTCACAGGTATGTTTACTGTAAAGTCATTTATTTTCGCAGGGACTTAATTTTGCATTATGAGGGGAAAAGAGGTTTTCGCAGTATTTTGAGCTATAACTATTCTGTCCTTCAGTTACTGTATGTAGCAATACATTAGAAACAATGTTGATGTAAGAACATAAGAAGTCACTACAAAATAAAACCACTGCAATCCTTCAAGATTTACAGTAATCAGATATTGAAATGTTCTTTACACAGTCTGAGTCTGCAGGTGAGCTGACAGAATGTTTTAGTGGGGAATCAGGTCACGATGAGGCTTTAACTGAAAGGTAAGAAATTATTTTATCCATTCATAGTATCATACTGAGTGATCTGATGTTAAGCCAAAGAGTTCACCAAGAAAACTGCAAACATAATACCACCGCAAACATTTTTACATTAACAGTATGCAAAGAGGTATTACTGGGTATGCAATAGAAACAAACAAACAAGCATTTATACACAGTCTAACAATTTGCTCTCTTAAAACCTGTTACAGAAAGCTGAGGTCACCCAACCAAAAAAGATACACCTGTGAACAGTGTAACACTGCCTTCAGTACACCCACCAACCATAAGAGACATATGCGCATCCATACTGGGGAGAAACCATACAAGTAAGTGCTATGATAGTGCATATTTATTACATTTATTATTCATTAATTTCTTGTAAACCACTGGGAATGAAAACCCAAATATCTAATGGCATTACATGTACAGTTGACTAAAAGTAAAAGGAATACATATCAGACCCTTTGTCAGGTCATAAAGTTTTTTGAGTTATCTGAGTTATCTGACTTCAATATGGAATGTGTAGGAAATATAGATTACTGCTGCATACGGTAAAAGCATTTATGTTTGCTGTGCTTTTATTTTGCGGCATGTTGGAAAAAGAGGTTTTCAAAATTCTATTTACTGTACTAGTAATAAACATTGGAAGGGTATATTTGTGATGTCGAGAGTTCACCGTGAAAATGAAACCACTCACTGCAAAAGTTTCCAGGTCTACAGTATGTTACTGTTGCTTTTCTAATGAATGAACACTGAATAAATGTTGTACCTGTCTAGATGTGCAGAGCTGGACTGTAACGCAGCCTTCAGTCAGTCCACCCACCTGAAGGAACACATGCGTATCCACCGAGGGGAGAGACCCTACTCCTGCACGGTAAGGACATGGTTCACCTGGATAACACTGTGACTGTGGCTGCTATAGGGGTGCATCTCAAGATAAATCTCTTGTTAGTTTCACATAATTATTGTTAATCACCTTTGGTGTAACACAATTTTTGGACGATACCATACTGCATTAGAAGGTTGGAAAGAGAGAAATCGGCCTGTAGATAAATTACAGACACACTATCCTTACTTCACCTCTAGGGAATGAAGTATAGCTGTGTTTTTTTCTGTTTCTGCAATTTTCAATGCACGCAACATAATGCAGCCTTGCCATACATGTACATCTTCAGTACCACTATTTTTGTTTGTCGGGTTGGAAGTGTTGCAAAGCAGTAAGAGTGAGGGGGGTACTCTCCAAGCAGAGGTCGGTAGGGAAGATTGGGACCTTTTTATCATATACCCGGTTTTTGAATTAGTGCGAACAAAAACCGGGCATAATTTCATGAAAAGGTCACAATCCTCACCAACCTCTGCTTTGAAATCAATCATCTCTACTTATATAATAAGTAATTGCTTTGTTTTAAAATTGCTGTAACATTCTCCTAATTTGCTTTGATAGTTTTGCGACAAGAAGTTTACCCAGTCCACCGGCCTGCGACGGCACATTCGCCTCCACACCGGTGAGAGACCTTATATCTGCACCGTCTGCCAGGAGACCTTCAACCGGCAGAGAACCCTGAAGATCCACATGAGTAACAAGCACGAGGGCAAGAAACTCTTCATGTGCAACATCTGCCACAAGGGGTTCAACTACTCCGAGAGCCTCAAAGAACATCAAGTCATCCACGGAGGTTAGCAAGATTGCATATTTTGTTACATTAATTTTTAAATAGACTATACAGTGTTTGGTGGCATCAAATGGCCTGGTATAGATGACTCGAGATTGAGAGGCCACAGGTTCGATTCCAGGTCTCTTTCTGAATGGACGTAGAATGGAGGTCCCATGTTCAAGGACGTGCCTTAAGCATGTTAAAGGGGAAGGGCTAGCAACTAAAAAGACTATTTCTTATCCGTGACCCCTCCACTTCAACCTTGTTGAAAAGCGGCCGTGTGGCCCGAACCAGCATTTCGAAAGAAAATAAAGGCCTTCACTTGACTTGACTTTGACCCCTCCCTGTAAAAGTACATCTTGCTACTGAAACAGCAAAGAAACTTGCTGCCCTATGTGCCACTAGGAACTACAAGGGTCTGAACAAACAAACAAGTATTTGTTTTTTTGTTGATCTTCAGGCAATCGTCCCTACAAATGTGACCACTGTGGTCTCGGCTTCAACAATAAGAAGAACATGGCCAAGCACATCAAGAAACTTCACGAGTGTTCACCTGGAAATAGGACCTTAAAGTGTCCCGAGTGTGAGAGCTTCTTTGGAGACAAGTCACGGTAAGTAATCTGAAGTAGCTGTGCTTTCTTTAAGAAATCTAGAATTATTGTTTTTCAAAGGGAGTTCCATATATGTAGCTTTCTTGATAATCCTGTGTTGTAGTGGTTGGCGATACTGCTTTTAAACCAGACAGTTGTGTGCAGAGTTTGAATCATGCATATGGTTTGTACTAGAAGATTCTATACATTGTACATGAGTTCTTCAGGAAAATGTTCCAACAGTTACTTTTAGTTTGGGATGGTGTACATGTTTTTTTGCTTGTTAAAGAAACTTAGTGTAGAATCTGGCAAATTCACAATTATTCTACATCGTAAGTTGAACCAAGGAGGTTGATTAAACCTCCTTGGTTGAACCTTTCTTATTGTACGGCACAGCAATATTCACAGCGTATGAAATGCAACTTAAAGTTTGTTGTGTTGTTATCTCTTGCCGACTTGGGAGCTACATGTACCAAAAACTGGGGGACTTCTGGTGGCTTGCTATTGCGTCTTATACTTACGCTGGAAATGATGCTTACATGACTTTGTAATTTTGTATTGTAGAAAATTATTTTTGAATGGAGATATTTGCAGTTTTGGCGCCAAAATTCCACAATAAGTACCTTTTATGGTATAACAAATACAATTTGATGGCAAAAGGTTACTTTAGTAGGGAGAAGGTTAAGATTCAATGGCTCTTTTAGTCTCAGGATCGAAGAGAACAGTAGTGAAGCTGCCCTTTTCCTTTTGGAACATATTTGATCAAGCTTTGGATTTTGGACAGTTCAATCAGTGGTAAGATTAATGTGATATCCTGTCTTGTACCTGTTTTCAGACTGACAGCTCACCTGAACAAAATCCACAATAAAGACATCAGGAGGCGACCACGCGACAAGAGAAACGACAGAGGGCCCAAACAGGTGATCGTGGTGTCGCCCGAGCGCAGAACGCACATCGTGACACGGTCGGTAAGCCACGCCGCCAGCAGCGACACATCTCAAACTCGCCAACAAGAAATAATCGTTGTACAGGTAGGAACAATCGATCCTTACTCGTTTTGGAATGAAATGTACAATAGACAGTTGGAAGTCACCGGTACATGAAAATCAATCAGGTCACGCTGGGTGCATGTATGCAATTTTACTGTGCCCCAAATCTTATTTTTACAGTTTGGGTACGCTAGTGCTAATGCAACTAAATATTTGTGTACTAGTAGGGTACTATTGTACGAATGTACACTAGTATACAGCATGTTTTTGAGATTCAGGTGTCTGAAAGAATGAAACCATTGTTGTATTACTACTTTGAAATTTTGAAGTTAAGCCCATTTCCTCCGACTTTATTGAGTAGAGAAGAATTCTTTTCTTGCCCTGTCGCTTCATATTTTTCCTGAAAAAAGAGATCTAATGCAGCATCAGTAATCCAAGAGGTACATGTATGCACACTAAAACATCCAGGTGTTCAAGAGATTCTTGAGAAGGCCTTGATTTTTTAAGACTTAGGGTTCCCATGTGTCCTATCAAAAGACACAAATACTCCTTAATTCATTTATTTATCCAATCATATATTCATCTATTCACTCTTTCTACCAGAAGGATGAAGACGCGACTGAAGACGAGCCAAGCTACGTCATCAAGGTTCTCGTCTCCGGTGAGGACGACAGCGTCAGTCAGCCCGAAACGTTGGCGTGGAGCACCGACGAGCAGAACAAAGACGGTAACACGGGGGAAAGTGTTCAGAACGTCCAATCAGGGAATGGTGACATCCCTAGTCAAACTGCTACAGCAGTGGTAACAGAGGCCAATGGAGTTGTACAGAGTGTTGTTGAAGATGGTGTAGGGAATAGTATACTCTCACAGGGTCAAGAACCACCGGCTGAAGCAGTAAGCCAGCCCGAGGCGTTACAGAAAGGGACAGACAGTGGACAGACTGTATAATATAGTTAGTCTCATATACTGTAAATGCAGAAATGTGCACAGTTGTTTTATGTTCGCGGTTTTCACAGTGAACGAGACTTTACTGCAACTTAAGCCCACTGCAGAAAGCTATTCCATTGTGTGACTGTAGCGCTACTATTGTTCTTTCAAACGCAAACTCAACCGCCGCGAACACTCCATATTATACCTACTGCAAAATTAAATCCCCGTGAACATTTCTGCATTAATTTTACAGTATTCAAAAGCCAAGGCAGGGTGTATGTATGATGTACATGTATGAAACAAATCACACGTCATACTTAAAAATGCAGACTGATATGGCTTTGATTTATTGCTATTGCATTAATGATGAAGGTTAGACATCCAGGTAATTAGATATGCAAGGTAACAGTTATTACTCAAGCAACAGGATACAATTTGGAAACAGACGTTTCAGACAACATCCGCTGTCTTTTGTCACTGACTGGACAAAAATCTGGATTTACCAGGTTTTATACCAACATTATATTAATCTCAGTAACATATCAGATTTTTTAGGTTTAAAACCGGCCTAATCCAGATTTTCTTCCAGTCACTGACGAAAGACTGGATGCTGCCTGAAACGTCTGACTGTTTCCAAAAAGTTGCTTGAGTAACTGTTACCTTTCATATTCACTAATGCAGTTGCTTACGAATGTAATTGTCCACTTTAAGTTTACTTGTACATTTGAATATATATATGAGGTTAACCTCGAATTAGAAAAAAGAAATGGTCAAGGGATTGATATGGTTTTTAAGTTCTGATCATCAAAATTCTCGAATCTCTGAATGTTTGTTGTCATGTACATGTGTACTGTAATTCTTAAAATGATTATTACCATATACAAAGAAGTGAGTTTTGCTTGAGGTTGAAAAAACTTTCTTTACAAAACTTGGGAATATGGGGAATATGGGAAATGCTAAAACTGCAACACTGGTGCATTTTTTCTATTAATAGAGCCAGTATGAAATGAAATGAAGTTCACTTGACTTTTTGTAAAAAAAAGTTGTACATTTGTTTGACTTTGCATCTTCTTTGGTAAATTACATACCTGACTAGGTATACATTTACAAAGTTACTCAACAAAATGCCTGTATACAATACATTATTTTCATCAAGTTTTGACATTTATGTGGTTCTCAAAGATGTACAATGTACCCATATGTACAAATATAGTATATTTGCCTTTTAGCGATTTCTCTGACTGTTACAGAAATGAAGTTTAAAGTAACAGAGTTTCTGTCGCCCATGCTCCTTGGTGTTATATGTTGTATAGGACAGGGAAAATAATTTTTCTTCGTTTAAATTAAAAAGAATATTTCAGATCTTTACTGTTTTAGCGATTGACTGAATTAAAACATACCATATACATCTGCATTGTTTTTCAATTTCTACTTGTCTAGATTAATCACAAGCAAAAAATGGATCCTTATAATCCAGTATCGGCTTTGTCGACTAAGCGGGAACACCTGTTTCTCTAGGATTATTGGCTTTTATACTGTAAAAGCCAGCTTCAGCTAAAGTAAGCTGTACCATTATATATGGATTTAATTCCATTAAATGATTTGATTTTGATACATAGTAAAACGGAAACACCTGTGTCTCTAGTCTAGGATCATTGGAATTTAGACTGTAAAAGCCAGCTTGATGTAAATTAAGCGATACCATTATATGGCCCTCCGGTTAGATTTAATTTTATTAAAGGTTGTTACTTTGATACATGCAAACCTTTGTCGACTAGATGTAAAGCGGAAACACCAGTTTTTCTAGGATCATTGGCTTTTATACTGTAAAAAAACAGCTAACCATGGAAAGTACTAGTAAGCAATACCATTTTGTAACCTTGTTAGATTTAATTCCAGTAAGGATTATGATTTTCCCCATACTCGTTTTGATGATTCCATCATTGTTTAAACGCAGTTATCTGTTGCAAAATAATCCAGACCAGTGAATATTATTCGCAAGAAATGTGATGTCAATCTACATATTACCTTCTAATTTTAGTCTCCAAGCAGACCAAATGGTTGCAAAGACCGTATCCAACTGGCAGAAAGAATTTTTTTTTTGCAATCCGACGGTGCCTGACAACTTCTCTGGCTGACTGGAGCTTCTTTAGCTATTTTGTACGATTTTGGCACCGTGGAGATCTGCTTGGAGATTATCTAATTTGACATTACCATATGCATGTCCAGGAGTTTGAGCTTTGAGTCAGACCACTAAACATCAAGAAGGCGCACTCGGAATTGTTTTAATTGATTGTTTTCTTTAGAATCTACGCTCAAGCAACAATTCTGGCTTCAGATGTAAACACGTACCATACCTACACTATAGCGTGCACCAAGAGCTCACAAAAAGTCACAAGATAATACAATGCAAGGTCTATTTCTATTATCGAGACCAGATCCATTCACATGCTTTTGTCCATTTGTCCAACAATAGTAACTAGATGTAGATATAAAATAATACAACTTGCCGTATTTCATTTCTGCCCAGTTCACTGTTTTCCGTTTTCAGTTCAGTCAACATTGTTTCGTCGGTTTCATCCGAAGATGCCTGCACTTGTAGTGTAGTCTTGACGTCCATACAGATATTCCAATTACAGTAGAATCCGCTTAACTGCACCACCCATTTGTCAGCGTTTTTGGTGCAATTATCCGGCTGGTGCAATTATGCGAAATGCCCAGCTGGACCGCACCACCATGGGCAAGGGGGTGTATTGTTAGTCAGAAACACTAGCACAAAGGATACAGACGACATTATTAACTTTATTTATTGACCCTTTGATGAAAAAAAAAGAAATGACTACGAACCTGTTGTGATTTTGCATTTTTTTAATTTTTCCATTCGATCTACCGCATTACAACACACGTAATGTTACAGGGGAGGCATTCTGAAACATGCCACTCATGGGATAACAGTTTCTGTGTTACATTACGTAGGGTGCAGTTGTCGATTTACGTAAATCATGTACCGCCATGAAACTAGGAACTGAAACTAAAACTTGGTTACTGATTACGGGTGACCCGCCCGGGACCTCCCATACGATTCCTATCCGAACGTAACTGTCAATGGAGACCGCCTTCTTTTTTTACTCAAAACTACTAAATTCTACTCTACTCTACTCTAAAACAGTTTTAAACATATTGGCGGTATTGCGCCTTTACGCCGGCAGGTATCGGCTCATAGTACCGCGTTTGCCGATTTTAGCGCACCTTTTCAGTTCACTTGTCGAGGATTTTTGAAAAAAAATGGTGCAGTTATCCGGCATTGGTTTTGGGATTTTGGGATGCGCGGTGCAGATATGCGGAGTTACTAACAATGCAGTGAATGGGAACCGGTTTGGGATTTTGGGATTCGGTGCAATTAAATGGAAGGTGCGTTTATCCGAGGTGCAATTAAGTGGCTTCGTCTGTACTTTGTTTCAAAGTAGGCTGAACTTCTTTCGGAACATGCGTGCTGTCTTGTAAAGATGGCACATTTCCTTGTCCGGGTTGACCTTCCTCTTCATTTGGAGGGCCTAGCAATATCACGGAGGTGACTTTCCGATGAAAGCTCGTCAGCTTTTTCCAGATTGCGTTCCTCAAATCCGGCGTGCGGATTAAAGTTGCCACTGGGTTGGTTATTGAGTTTGCACAGATGCATGCAAAAACACCGGTTTTGCTGGGGCACAGGTCCGGGCGGATCCTGCAAATCCCGACGAGTATGCAGGGTAACAGCCAGAAGACAAACGCAATCACTACGTGGATCATAACCGTCCTTGCCCTCTGCACGACCCTTTCAAATTTCCTTTGCGCCTCATGATTTGAAACATTACGTGGCTGATTTTCAACCGTTTTACTGTTTTCCTGTGGACTTTCACTTGCATGTGGTATAACTGGTTTGCCAAGTCTATTTCTATATCGTTCTCTGATGGCTATGAATGTACAAATGTTTGTAAACAACATGATACCGCATAGAAAGAGCAATATCGATGCACAGATGACAACAACTGCCACCGGATAATATGAAATACAAGTTCCTGTGCTCAAAATATGCATGTCTATACAGTTCCAGCCCATACTGGGTGACAAGGTGAGCAAGACGAAACTAAGCCATGTACCAGCAAGAACAACACCTACACGACTACTGGCATTGCCAACATGATTGCGGAAAAATATAGGGTGCCTAATCGCAATATAACTGTTAACCGACAGCAAGGATAGGGCTGACGCAGACAATAACTGAGTCAGTGTCATCAGATTGACAAAAGTCAGAATAAATTCATACTTTACATCATGTATCTGGTGACCTACACTGCGATACAGAAGTGCAACACCAGCAAAAAGGTCTGTGATTGCCAGATTTGCCAACAATAAAGGCACTGGTTGGCTGAGTTCAGGCGTTGCGATGATTCCCAAGAGCACGGCAGCATTACTGATGATGATGAAAAGTCCCATTAGCCAAAGGATGATGTCTGTACCTGTTTCCAACATAACAAGGTCCGCGTACATGGAACATTCTTCATTAGCGTGCGCGATGGTTGCAGTCTTGTTTTGCAAATACCACCGATAACAGGACAGCAAATTTGAAATCTCACGACCAATTGTCTGGTCGGTGAGGAGCCATGAGTCCGAGCTGCTGTTGTTGAACATCCCGGCCGTGTTGTTTTTTATCGTCTTTGGCAGGAGCAAGAATGTAGCATAACCTCTCCAGTTACAAACATGTAGATCTTAAATTGTCTGGGAAACGTCACAACCTCTCCGGTTAGATCTTAAATTGTCTGGGAAACGTCACAACGCTGCAGGTGAAATTGCTTTTACGTAAGCTGTTACTATGGGCAACACGGTAAATTTAATTCCTAACAGTGGTAGAAGCTTGCGCGATGGTTGCAGTCTTGTTTTGCAAATACCACCGATAACAGGACAGCAAATTTGAAATCTCACGACCAATTGTCCCCTCGGTAAGTAGCCATGAGTCCGAGCTGCTGTTGTTGAACATCCCGGCGTTGGTTTGTATCGTCTGTGGCAGGAGCAAGAATGTAGCATGACCTCTCCAGTTAGATCTTAAATTGCCTGGGAAACGGCACAACGCTGCAGGTGAAATTGCTTTTACGTAAGCCGTTACTATGGGCAACACGGTCAATTTAATACCTAACAGTGGCAGAAGTGGTATATCGATGTGGTATTGCATGAATGGATTCATGGCGACCTTTAACTCTGGGTTCAACTTAAAACTATACACTGCACGAAATGGCATCGGATCCTGACTTATCCTGAAGTATCCTGGCGTGATCCGGAACCTAAGATCCGGAAGAATCCGAATGGATTCGGGCCGTATATTTCTCGGCAGGCTAATGGGCATCCAAATATTGGGACTCAGCGCTACTGTAAGACAGTAAGGTAGAGCGATACAGTAGCCTTGTTTGGTGCACTTTGTTCTTGTGGGCCTTCGTAGTTTTAAGGCCACGCCCCGGACCGATTCTCACGGCCGGACCCGAATTTATAGAACACCCCAACTAAAGACAAAGGTGAAATAATACAAACACGTAAAAACGTGAGAAATACTCGGAGCTTTCGAGTTTGCTGCTGCTCGCATCTGCGCCTGCGCGTCTCGCTGTAAGGCGTGTGTTCATAGTAGAACTTGACAGACGGCCGAGGTTGGAGGCACTATGCGATAGAGGCGAATAGAGCAACGTAGCAATTTATACCGCTATCCATGCATACTATCCGATGCATTTTTGAACATTTCAGTCAAGCACTGGTATATGTTGTAGTCTTTTTACCGGGTGATGATGAATTTCCTAATCAACATCGAAAAATAACTGAAGGGTACATACCGTACATTGGTTGTGATGTTCTTGAGAACATATGAACTTTCAGAACTTGGCAGACAGGTATACAGTCATGACATTATACTAGAAAAAGAATTCTATCGATCAAACAAAAAATTCTAAAAGATCCATATATTCTAGATAAACTAAGCAATTATTATCATTATTGTGTTCGTATAGTATAAAGATTGTCATGTGAAAGTTTTCAATGAGAAAGCAATGTTAGCTACCATGGGCCTTGGACCTTTGGTAAGGCAGGCTCTACCAGCCTCCGCGAGTCGCTGGGAAAATAGTAGAAATTGGCCAAATAAAGTTAATTGTATGAAGGGAGTCGGCTATGGAGAAAGGGTCAAATATGCAACCTTAGAGGCTGGCTTATCCCGGTGCGCCTGCGAATGAAACCCTCCATGGTCAAAGTCCCCCGGCACATGTTCTTCCTGTAGCCGGCGCGAGTCTGGTAGCTGGTAGAGACTTATGTAAGGTCATAATGACCTTTTGTATCTGTATTGTGATTGAAATCTATGGTCACAATACCTGTGCTTTCGTGTGGAATAATGTGAAGAGCTAGGCAATCTATCTTGATAAGAGCGCCAGGTATTCATCAAACTTATTGTAGGTGACAGACGTCCTCAGCTGTGAAAAACTATCTAACAAAAACGAGCGTGGCCGAAAAGAAGCAACAATGTGTACAACCATACATGCATGCATTCCGACATACATGAATGCACCAGGTTTACTTGATAAAGATTCAGTATATGTTGTAGTCTGAAATGATTCTTAAAAGAAACTTAAATGAAATTATGAAGTCAGTTAAGTCAGTTGGGGGTTGTGCTTTTGACTATATCTAAACTTTTTACCTTCGCCGAGAAGGTTATGCATAGGGTAGCGTTTGTATGTATGTATGTATGTATGTTTGTAAAGACCAGCATAACTCGAGAAGGCCTGGATGGATTGTCTTGATATTTGGTAGGTTGGTAGGTCTTGATGAGACTAGAAAATGATTAGATTTTGGGTCCCCTAGCGGCTTGTTACGGTACTGCAGCGGAACGTCCTGTTTCGATATCTCGTGTTCTGGACAAGATATGGAACTGATTTTTGAGTGGTAGATAGCTCTTTGGACAGAGAGTTAGTGGTATAGGTTTTGGCCCCCTAGCGGCTTTTTTGGAACTGCAGGATCAGGTTTTGGTTCAGACTTTGAAAGGGAATAACTCAAGAAGGGCTTGATGTATGGTTATGATTTTTGTTAAGTAGATAGCTTGAGTGATGATGTACATGATTAGATACTTATTATGCAAATCCATATCTTATTTGCATAATTAATGAGGAAAGTTTACACATCCGCCAAATTCCAAGATAGGACTCTCAAACATGTGACATATGTAACTGAAGAAGAGAGAAATATCAATAGATATCAATTATGCAAATGAAGACCTCATTTGCATAATTAATGAGAAAATACTATAACTCAAGATGGGCTTGATGGATGGTAATGATTTTTGGTATGTAGATAGCTTACGTGATGCTTTGTATGATTGGACGATAATTATGCAAATCAGATTCTAATTTGCATAATTAATGAGACAATTCTAAAACCCCGCTGTGTTCCATGATATGACTATTGACATATGTGACATTTGTTACTGAGGAATTTTGATAGATAAAAAATATGCAAATGTGGGCCTAATTTGCATAATTAATGAGAAGCTACTATAATACCATACAGGTAAAGGATGGCAATTTCATACTTGTGTCATTTGGAAGTTATGTGAATGTAAACATCGTTGAATCAAATTATGCTAATAAGGACCCCATTTGCATAATTCATGATAAATGTTACTTTGTTAGCATAACCTTCTTTGTTAAGCTCATACTTTTGTTCTTTGGGTGAAGAAGATCAACTGGTATGATTTATAATTGATGACAAACACCCCTGATACGTCAGTCATAAAGGTTAAAATTATTTGGCGAAGGTATGAGGTCGTGGAACTCTAGTTTCAAATGTATTGCTTGACAGTTGCGCAATACACAGCGTATCTACTATAATAATCTAGCATAAATTCTGAAATACTCCTTAAAGTCTACGCTTCATGTACTCAGTGACTGATATCATTATACATGCTTCTATTACAAAGATACATATAAAACTTGCCTACAAAAAAAGTCAGGTTAGTCACCCCATTCCGCATCTTATGTAAGGTTATAATGACCTGTTAGGTCTTTCATGTGATTGAATCCTTGGGCCGCAATAGCTGTGTAAGAGAGGCAATCTGCTTTGAAATGACACCTGCAGTCTACCAGGCATTTATCAAACTAAATGCAGTTGACAGACGGCCCCAGTTTGGAGGCACTATGTGACAGACTTGAATATAGCAAGGAGGTTTTGAATATAGCAACAATATACGCCAAATAGCAGTTAGGCCACAGCAAGTAATTTTTATGGATGACATCAGCGCGCTCATTAATTTTCGCCTGATTTCGGAATAAAAAACAAGAAATTTCACTGTCTTCCGACGGTGGTCAACATGCCAAAAATTGGCAGATATGCCGTAAAGGTTGACAGTCTAAGGTGTTTCATTGCATATGGATACCCAGTGTAGTTCCTGCCCATGATGGTATGACAAGCTGTTTTCTGCGTTTGTTCTAGTTAATTGAGCTGTATACACATATTCAAGAACAGTTTAATGTTGACAGTCTAAGGTGTTTCATTGCATATGAATACCCAGTGTAGTTCCTGCCCATGATGTTATAATAACAAGCTATTTTCTGCCTTTGTTCTAGCAAGGACATTATGTAAATAATGGGGGGGGGGGCGGTCTAGTTAATTGAGCTGTATACACAAGGTGTTTCATCGCATACGAATTCCTAGTGTAGTTGCTTCAGATGATGGTACAACAAGCTCTTTGCTGCATTTGTTGTAGTTAGTCTATTGAGATGTATACACATCTATTTGGTTTAATACAAGAATATAGCTGTTGGTCATGATATCATATTTCGTCGCCTCAATTCTTGTTTAACAAGACTTATGATCTCAAAATTTGAAAATATAGGAATCTTGTTTTGTTTGGCCCGCCTTGTTTTTTTTTCGCCCTATCTCATTAATTTTGGAGTCTGCGGAGGATGTCATCCATAAAATTTACTTGCTGTGGCCTTACCTAAGCAACTGGATATGTTTTTGGAAGCATCAAGTTGTCTTGACTCTATTTTTTTTCTTTTGAACTATCTAAAATTGTCTTCACTTTATTTCCATATTAATTCATAGTTCGTGGTCAAAAACCTGCTCTTGCTCAGTGGTTGCTACTTAAAACGCCCGAACATTTCCAAAATCATGTACAGTTGCTTGAATAAGTGCTATTCGGCGTACCTTATCTGAAAAAGCTACTATCTTTTACGGGGGGATGTCGAAAGCGAAATGATGGGATTTTGTGTTCTTGAGGATATATGAACTTTCAGGATTTTATTTTTAATTCTATTCAGAAGTTGTGCCAACAACAAACGAATAACGTAACGATTAACACAACGAAATACAGTTTTATAATCAAAAGTGTACGTATAATAAAGATTGACATGGGAAAATCAGGCTAGTGCATGTCCGGTACGTTAAAAACCTGTTAGGTATGTCATGTGAATGAAATCTATGACCACAGCAGCTGTGTGTCAATGTGGAAAATTTGAATAAGCAATCTGTTATAAGATGTCACATACAGTTCATCATGTATCCATCAAACTTATTGCGGGTGACAAGGGCCTCCAGCTGTGAAGGACTATGTAACAAAGACATGTTTCATATCTACTATAACCGAAAAGTGAGGAGAAGCAGAATTTATCTAATGATAGTCATATTCTTTTATATCCCTTAACTGTAGTTGTATTTTGTTTTGTTGTGACCTGTACTTAGCCAAGTGTGGCAGAAATGTGCAATAAAGGTCTTCATTCATAATACATTTTTTCATATTCTCTGACATAAATGCATAAACCTAATCTATAGAAGCATAGGTTTTTGCCCCTATGTTACTACAGCTGGCTGCACTACCAATCGAATCCTAAACATTGTATGTACATTGTATGTGCATTTTATACAACAGTTGAAAATAGGCATCTGAAAAACGCGTGTGCGTGTGTGTTATTTTTTTTCTCCGGACCTTTAGAATGGCTTCTAGAGAGATACCAAACAAAAAGTATTCTAGATTAGGGTCCCTTTGCATTGGTTTCTTAAAATATTGTTCTAAAATTTTGGGTTTGGTATGTTATGTTATATTATGCACACTAGTGTAACACATTGGTGCCTTACAGAGTGATGCAGAGAGTGATGACTACTCTCTTTATATATACGTTGTAATTAAAGTAGATTGCATTTGATGTAGCGTTATAGTAATTAGAAATTTCCTTAGATTACAATTAGCCTAGAAAAACAACCCTTAGTCTGTATTAGTTCCATGTTGCAATGGCCATAGATCACACTAGATATAGTATTATAGTAAGTAGTATATTCTTATACATGTATAGAACTAGATTGTTACCATGTTGTCTGTAATTTGCCATACATTGTCACTGATGCAATTGTTGTGCAATAAATCATTCATTCATTCATTCATATATGCATTTACAATCCTTATATGGATGAGTGGATGGATTTATCGCATGTACTGTATTTCCAGCTCGGAAAATTGCACGTCACACAATTTATTTTAAGAGGATGATAATCTACTATGACAAGTTACACGATGATATTTTGTATTTCAAATTTTATTTGGACTCATATGTGTGTGTGACAGACGGAATAAGGTGTTTTCGGACCGGGTAACCATGGCATTTATCTTTAGCACACAAACATAGTATGATATTCATAGAAATAATTCAAAGATTTTTTTTTGTAAATACGAAAAGAACCAGGTAGCAAAGACCTGGTGTTCATCCCAGATAAAAGAAAATAGCAACATGAATATAGATCCAAATAGCAGTTACTCAAGCAGCTGGATAATGTTTGGAAACCGTCAGATGTTTTGTCAAAATTTATCCAATTGCTTTACTAACTGGATTCGGCGTATATCATCACTTGGATGCCTATCTTTCATTGAAGTATGAATGTATGCTGTTTATATGGTAACGCTAAGAATATGAACCATTTAGTCCCTTGGTCATTGCCAAATGTATTTAGATACATGTTTTTTTATATGAAAACATGCAAGTTTAAATTTTGCAATTGTTAACGTTGAAGTCGTGTTTTACTGCACCCCTGCCTCCTTCATACGAAAGTGCCTCACGTGGCCGACGGTCCATTTGCCTACAATACTCGTTCTAACAGCATAGGCGTTTAAATAGTAGTAATTCATTTTTATTGACAGATATCGCATCTAAGGCAAGTGGGTACTCATTATCTCAACGCGTAAACAAGACACGAAACAAAAAATTGTATTTGATACCACATGTTTCTCCTTTAATTATGTGTTGGAACCACCGCTAAAAGGTTCTATAGCAATAGCACAAAACTGTGCAACATTGTGGTAATTTAGTGAATATCACGTAATACTGCAAAAGCCATTAAATTGTTTTTTTCTTCGAGGAATGACGTGAAATATTGTTCTTAGAATTAGACGCCTTTATATACAGATTATTTCTTAGGATTAGTATATTGTAATTAGTATACATGTAAGCTTAAAGCTGTTTTACTGCATGAAGCGAGCACTAAATGTCAAATATGAAATATGTAATTTAAAGTGAGTTATCTGCATCCAACTCACACAAAACGAATCCTTTCACCACCATATATTTATCTGATAATTCTTTTTACAAATACATCGTTATCAAATAGTTTTACCACAATATTTACATGATAATAAGTTTTTACAAATATATCCATATCTAAGTTTTCCGATAATTCAGAATAGTCCCAGGTTATCTAGCGTCTTCTATTTACAAACGACGAATTGATTGAAACATATATTATACATACGAAATTGCACAATATTAAGCAAATTTATAAACAACTCATGGCAAATAAAAACAAGAACTATAGCTTGATATGAGCATCAAACGCTTGCCCATAATACGATTCTCAGAAATCATTAAAGGTCTGCCCTCTATAATAGTTCAACCAACGCACGATTTTTGCCTACAACACACGTCTGATTACTACATTACGTTGTCTTTCTTGTTCACGCGGCGTGCTGCCAACTTCTGTCGCAGTTTGCTTTCGAACAGGCGTCTGGCGCTCCTCTGTCGTCTCTCCAACCGTGCCTCCTCCGCTGCGTGTTGGTCCATCAAGTCTTGAGCAGTGTCCACGATGGTCTGCTTCTTTCCACCACTCTCTAGCTGAGACGTTCTTCCTCTCGCCGCTAGTTTTCTTTTCAGCATCGCTTCGGCTCTCCGTCTGCTCTCGTTGTGCACTTCTTCGAGCCTTGCTGCATCGTCTTCATGAGCCTTAAGGAGGCTTTGAACTTGTTCATGAGCATCTGATACTGATTGAGCTACAAGCAATGAAGCTTCCTCGTTGATTACATGGCATGTATCTGGAGACACTACGGTAGGGTGATGTCGTGGTGTGTCATCATGTGAGAAAGACACATCTTCCGTACTTTTAATATTAGGCCATACGCACTTTGTGACGTCTAAGGTGTCGTCTAGAGAATCTTCTATCTTCTGCAAGTTTGCCTTTAGCTCGGAAAGCTTCTCTTCACCTGTACAAAAATAAAGTCATTAATTATGTACGAGTAATTTTATTCGTTAATTAAGGTATAGGCAGATGAAAAATTGATATACTTATTCGGGAACGAATTCATTGCGTTTTTCTTAGATTGCAATACGTTTCTTCAAGTAAGTACGTTTCTTCACCTGTTGTTTCTTTAGTCGTGGGAGGGGAATGGATCCCCAACATTTCCTTCAAGCTTGTCCAGATGTAGTCTACTAGATCCTGGTCATAGTCGTCGTCAATTGAGTCACCCAAAGCAATGGCGTCGCAGATGATGGTCACAAAGAAGTTGACGAGTAGTATGAAGATACAGATCACAAACATACTGAAGTAGACCGGACCAACATATCGGTTTGCCTCAAGTATCTCATCCACGACCCAGCTGGAAAAAAATGGCATCAATAACAAGGTATTGGATTGGTTACACAGTTTTGAAATCAAACAGCTCAATATATTCTTCTAGCTTGCGCCAAAAAATATTATCTGGGTGTCTAACCTTCAACGTATTTCTGCAAGTACGCGGTTAATGTCCTCTACTGCGAGCATATCGATCTTTAACACTCCTTAAAATATATAAAGGTCCCATTCTGTAAGTTGGTATGTTTTATTATGTTTCATTCGCGTGCGCTTTAATGTAAAATTTCCGTCACCTTTTCGGTGGTTCATATAGCGTGAATTGGATTCGCTACCCGAGCATCCAATAAATGTGTATGTTAACAAAGATCACTTATGTAAACACAGAAGCAGAACCCTACAATGTATATTGATATCTACATGTATTACTGGTATACTATTTGTGTGCTTTGTAGCGTACAGATGGTAGTGTCCCTAGTATGAAGTAAGAAGCTTGGTGAATTCTAACCTGCCCAACAGCATCTCAAACAAGGCGAGATTGGTGTGTATGACATTGCTGAAGGCCTTCATGTGTGTCCCAAATACCACCATTCCTATGTTGGAGAAAGAATTTGTTACTAGATGACAATGACAGTATAGAAAGGCACGGTGAATTGCATACATTGCAGGTAATCACAGACACACACAAAATATACCTTGTGTTTCAATAGGTAGTAATGTAAATAGCATTCACTGTATTGCAGCTTAAAGAGTATTTTATTACCGGAAGAGCTGAAGGCCATAAAAGCTATGGCACTTATGATCGAAAAGCCAGCCAGGTCCTTCTTCATGACACCTGGTAGAGCAAGAAAATGGGCGATGGTCTTGTTGAACTTGACCATCCGCAGTATCGTCAGTGTGTTAACAAAGACTAGAGCAGCGAGCACGTATTTCAGGGCGTCATCCCACCAGAAGGCTGACCCAAAGTCGATGAAATGATCTATCCCAAGTTCACCTAAACGTGTTTAGTGGGGTAAGACAAATTATTAATCACGCGACAATGTCTTGTGAAGGCAAGCGTGAATAGTCAAAGTTTATTCCACAACAATTTCATCAGGTACAATGTATGGCAAATAACAACTGCGAAGTAGTATTAGCTACGCATGTCTGTAGTCGCTATGCATCAGTTCCTGATGCTCGCGAATGATTGATTGAAGTATTTATACTAGTGCACTAATCTAACATTCAGTTTTCCATTGTCAGCTAAATATTCCACGAAGCTGGCTAAAAGTGGAAGTTTTAGTCGACGTGTTATCCATGACATACAATTTCTGCAGAGCCATGGAAAACAGAAACCTAGCGTTTTCCGGATAGTGATTTTCTACTACATTGTATATTGATAAATATGTTACTAACCTGTCGCCTCCACTATCTTTCCCAGAGCTGCAGATGCGAAGTGATATCTAATCCCAAAGGCACAGATGACGGCTATAGATCCCAATATGCTGAAAGACGCCATCAAATTCCAGACGGAACCGAAAAACTTTATTCCCTCCTTCTTGATATCAATCCCCTCTTTGATAAGGCAAATAAAAAACAGCAATAGAAAGAGAATGTGGGCCGCCATCACGCCATAATCAGAGACGTTTTGGTACTGGAATAGCCTGTGCGTTCCTACAACTGTGGATGTAGAAAGATGGCCAATACCGTCCCGATGGACGGTCATTTTCAAGCTGCTGAATAGCTTACGAGACGGGTAGTAGAATGACAGTTCCAGAACCAGCCGTTTTGTGTATTTGTCTATCCAATGGTTACGCTGAAGGTCAGACAAAGTGGTTGTAGCCTCATTTAGGGCGATGGGAAGTTCCATGGAGTATTCTGAGATGCAGTCCGGATCGTATGCCACCATCCCTGTGACATTAAAATGCCAACATGACGAATTTTTGCTAGCAACCACCCAGCCATTTTGGAAATCGTCTAGTTCCTTAGTATCTGCAAAAGGTAGAAAACATAACCTTTAACTATCAACACCTTTTATAGTGATACATGTATGATACTGATGTCTAAGTTGTTCTAACAATGATGAAACATATATTGATAAGGAACGACAAAATATTATGGGCTATAGAATGTATTACTTTCAGTGAAGTGGTGTTTAAACTCACAATCATCATTTGCAAACTAAATAGACATACTGGAAAACTACGTCAAAAATACTTACTCAAGCAACTGGGTAAGATTATGAAACTCCAGTTGCTTGAGTAACTATTTTGGCGTATCTTACTACCTGGTTGTCTAACCTTCATCAACGTATACTAGAAAACTATCTAACAATCCAATGAATAGAGAACAGTCAAATAGCAATACAGACCTGGCGCCTCCCTCAGTTGAGTAAGGCGTGGCGGACCGACTCGGAATGATTCGGTATAAATCGGGAACTGTCGGTCTAGGTACTTCATCTTCCACCCATTGTACCAGAACGACGGGTACAAAACAGGCAGGAGGATCTCCTCAGTCCACGCCCAGAAGTCCTCAGGAGTCGTAATCTGTAGAAAATAAACGATTACACCTATTTTTTTGCGTAAAGAATGTACATGTAATATCTAACAAAAATTTCTGAAATTATTCAGTCAAGAAAAAAATCCGTAACTCGAACGGAAGAACCATTGTTTATGATAGAGCGTGGGGCTTTTACATGCTTGGTATGTATTGTGATGCTGATAGTATGTACTTGGTACGGTGTTTCAGTAGTCCTCTATATAGATAACAATCTTTATTTTAAAAAGTCCAGCGTCTTTCGTTAGGTATTCTATAACTATACAAACCAATTAGATGAACACAAACAAATATAGCATACGTAAAAGCATTTGGATTAATCAACATGCTAAGTTTGACGTGTTATTTGTCACTACTCTTTCTAAGGTCTAAACATCTTTTGATATATTTACCTTTTTGTACAAAGTAATCATAAGGGTTATCTCCTTCTATGTAATTGAATTCATCTATAGAATGGAATGTATATATCTCTATCAAGCAAGCTTTGAGCGTTATCATACCCTACCGAATCAAAATCTTCCGTTAGCCTGCCGGACAGAGTCTGAGACGCGTGGAAGGCATACGGGTCCTTATCCTGCTGACCAATGAAGAACAGAACAACAACAAATAGGAGCAGGACGCTGTAATCTTTCAGGAGCAAGATAAATTTTTGCCGCTGCTCGTTCTTTCTTTTCATCCTTTGCACGGAGGCCACTCTCGGTGGGTAGACCTTCTCTGGAGCTAAAAGGGTAAACAAAAATACATGGCTTAAAATATTTCAATGGCATTGATAAACGTCCATTGATCAATTTGTACCATCCTTAAACAATCTACAAACATATGGATGAACTTGAAACGTCGTGCATATATTGACAAAACATCACAATATTATTATGCTACCTACACATACTGAAGTGCATGTGTAAATTAGATATTGGTAATAAAAGGGAAAAGCATTTTGTGACGAATACCTAAACTATGATATACGGCGCCTTCCACTATGGGGCTATCACGCTGTGACCTCGCTGTGTCCAAAATTGAATTTGTTTCACCATTGATTTGATTATTAAAATATTATGCAAAATGTATAAGTGTGGCTAAAAAGGCAACAAAACACAAAGCTTAAAAAGATTCGTTTATTTTAATCTATTAAAGTATGCGATTCGTTGAGCGCCTTGTCATATCGCTCGGTCGCAATGCGGTCGCAGCAAGGTCGCTGTTCTAGCGGAATAGCGGAAAAATATCTTGTTATAAAACAGTTGCAAAATAGACCCTAATTGTCTGATGAATATTAAAACATGGCCCTACCTTTACGGCCCAAAAGGTGTAAACGTAATTCTTCTTTCTTGATATTGTACGTCCTCTGCTTGCTAGAAGGCGCTGGGCTGCAGACCAAGGCAGCTAACAGCGCCAGAAGGAATATCTGTTGAAAAATGTTGAAAGTGTTTTCTTTTTAGATTAATATCTGGAATTATTTATTTACTAGATGGAGTGTAAAGATCAATCATCTGATATACAAATGTAGCAGTCTCGAGGTGTGGAAAAAACCGGAATGAATAAATAACACACAGAGCTAACAAGAAGTGCAAAATTGAACAAAATGGAACGAATTTGAAAGAAATGGAACGAAATATAAAGCATAATGAATATAACGCGTTTTATCTATTAGAAATTTACCCAGAACGAGGCAAGATTAGATTTTTACAGCGTTGTTTTGTTAGTGTGACTAACTTATTCTCTCAAGATCTGCGATTGTTACCAACGGCTTTGGAAAGTACCTGGCCAGTCTCCACGACAAGACTTGATAGACAAAACGACAGGAAGAAGCTCTTCAGCCATGCTTCGCTCTTCTCCTTTCCCCAGTCCAGACCATACATGATGACAAAAAACGAGGAGGCGATGGACACTACCACCACTATTAACCACGCCACGTACTTCGGCCAGCGTGACAGGCGTTTTCCAGCTGGCCGTGGTAAGGAAATAAAGAGCACAATGAAATGGTTGATCATTTGATGAAGGTTGGACATCTAAGTAGTAAGATATGCCAAAATTAGTTACTCAAGCAACTGTTTCAAAATTTTATCCAGTTGCTTGAGTAACTATTTTTGGCGTGAATTGTCGCTCAGTTAATGCCATGTGGCAAAGAAAATGAAAGCGTAACTAAAATCAAAAGACTGTGTCAGGAATTGCCTATTGCTGACTTACTGAAGACCGAGTGATTCGGTTGAAAATTCCGGCAATTGAATTTTTTTTAGTTGAAGAACAGTTTATTTCTAATTATCTGTTGCTGACTTGTTGGTTGATGAATATTCTTGTAACAGCTAACATTTAGATCTCCATTAATAGTAATTTGCAAGGTAACATAAATCTGCCGCCTAAGCACAGTTGTTAAGATATACAGGAGTGTATTATACTGAGGGACCTTGGGTTGGAGATCTGTTTGGACGTATCTTTTCAGGGTGGCGTAATTATGTACCTTGGTGGAATTATCATAATATTTGTATATATCAATGGTATTCTATGAAAATTTAAAAAAAGTCGCATATACATTGATCATTATTGCGCTGGATTCTTGGAGCTGTGATGGGAACTGGAATCTGGCGTACTTATGTACCTTGGTGGAATTATCATAATATTTGTATATATCATGATTTTCTATGAAAATAATAAGGAAATAACCTACATTGATTCTTACTACGCTGAATTCCTGGAGCTGAGACGGGAACTGGTATCTCCTTTCGGAACAGTAGAACCGGTACCACGGTGACGGGTATCACAACAACAGTAGTCACCAGGCTCACGTACAGCTCCTTTTAGAGAGTTTAATAATTATGAAATTAATCATCATAATAATCATCAAAAATTTAAACGTGGCTTCTATGTTGAAAAATAAGTAAATGTTCATTAACCAACTGTTCTAACTAAACCCTAATTTTAAGAAGAATGGATTTTCAATTGTTAAATGCCTAAATGGGTTAGATGTACATATTAGTTCTTAAACTGTGTTAACACTCAATGAGGTATGTCATCAACACTTGGGCATGCAAGGGTCTTTAGTAATTAACCGACTGGCATGGATATCCCCTTCCCCTATCTGGGTTAGTCGCGTGCGCTTTTGAAGTAAATCAAACGTTGCCTCTTACTTGTAAGGTGAATTGCACGAATCCCAGGTTATACACGATGTTAGTGATGGAATCATCGTTGTCATCCCTGTACCACATGGCGCTGGCCAACATCATAATGTTGGCGATTGCCAAGCAGCACGACAGTCGTTCTGCCTTGGAAAAGCTGGACCCTACGGAAAAGGTTAAAATAGATTAAGCTCACAAAAATAAATTTCTTTGATATCTCATTAAAGTGATTATTTTTCATCCATACAATTTGTAAAAAATAAGTTCAGTCCCATACCATTTACCAATTAGTATGAGATATTTCATAAAAAGTACAAATAATCGACGTTGCAACCAAGACGGGGGCCGATATAGATTGCCGGACACATTTGACCTGCTGACGTTTTACATCATCTTATGTTATGTGGCATAGGTTTTGGGACATTTCAACTTGAGAATGATCAGATGACTGAGCAAAAGCTTAACTTTGTTCACGGAAATGGCGTTTGAACTCATCACACAAAATAAAGCAATGTTTAACATCATTCAATACCTTCAGGTGACACAACAGGAGATGTCCACAAGTGTTGGTCGTAGAACATTGCGTTAGTGTTCTCTCGTAATAGTGTGTTGAAAGATTGCAGTTGTTCCACTGTCGCCGCATGTAGAACCTTTTGAACTTCGCAGTCACCTCTGACGTCAGACAACCAGTCATAACAAACAAACTGGTATCTGCAAACGATATTGAATAAAGAGGTGAACATATGTTGCTTTAGTCACAGCCCTTCCTGACGATAAATAATAACAAGCAAAACTGGCATACATATGTTATTTGTTCAAATTATATCTTTGAAGCCGCAGGCTATTTGTTCGGCTGGTAGTTCCCTCTTATCTGTAAGTCATGGCCCGCAATTTTAGCCAGGTACGGTAAAGTAGATATTGGGTTCTCACATGATTAGAAACTAACAATATACTGAAGACCACAACTGCTGTGTACAGAATAAGTAGCAACACAGTTTATAGTCATGAATCTAAAAAGCGAATTGAATGCATCTTACGTTATGTCTGTTTGCATGTCCTTTACAATTATGTCTCTCAGGAACCAAGACGCAGTGTCACCCCCGCCAGCGTTGTCGTGCCAGATATGTAGTAGTTCCAAATGACCCAGTGGCTCTTTCATGGGCATGACGAAGTCATACGACCCGCCGCGTAGCAATGACTGAAAAAGAAACTATGTAAGCATTCAACAATAGTTTAGTGTTTTAGTTAGAGGCCATTTACGATTTGGAATCGACCAGTTGCAAGCAATTTGAAAAGAAAAAAAAAACGACCAGACATACTTCTCCTCCAGGATTCAACGTTTTGACTGCCGTCTTGCACTTCGATCCAAATACTTGGAGACCAATCCGTGCCGAGGTGCCAGCACCAAACATGGAGCCAGTGTTGACAGTGATCTGGTAGAGATGTGGGGCTGGCATCCTGTCTGGAGGGAGGATTGACAATTGTTCCAGCTGTTTCTTTCTGTTGGGATCTGTCGAGCCACCACTCTTATCCTGGTCCAGAAATATAGGAGTAAAAATGTAAAACAAAAGGACTATAAATATGGGAGCAGGAAAACATACTTCCGTGAACTATCTAGAGTTTGTGTGTGTGTATATTTTGAATGCGATAGTGACGTTTCTTTGGGACTTCAATAACTACCAAAATATTAAAAGTCAGACAAGCATATCAAAAGATCTTGGGTTATAGGTGCGAACACACATACACAATTAGAAGAAGAACCCAGTCGGAGGTAAATACAGCTGTGGTCGTCGTGATGCTTACTAGGAAATACGCGCTACTCACCCTAAGACGCTGAAAATCCACATTAAGGATGATCAGTAATAGAAGGTAGAGAGCCCACTCGAAGACAACCACGTAGAACACAATGTTGTTTTCACTCAGGATATTGGGATTTCCGAAGATGGTGTCGAAATCAATGGAATTTGGAGGAAAATGTACGCTTCCACCAATGACAGCCTTCGGTCTGGGAAAGCTGCAATTACACCTGATGGCACTATTGGATAAATCCATGAGAACCTGGAAAAAAAGAGGAAGAATAAAATTGAGTAAAAATGCTTATAAACCTTGAAGAAGTTTGTATTTTGCACCTTACTTTAGCATGAAATTATCTTTTTTTACAGCTTCAAATGGCAGTTGGGGAGAGACATGAATGGTTTCGGTGTAACAAGTCATTAGGTGGGATTTATTAACCGCCGCGAGGTAGGTGCGTTACACCGACTGGCGCGGTTGCCATACTGGCTGACTAATTCTATATCAGGTATTTGCATACAAGGCTGTAAGCTATTGTACAGTGACAACGGTAGGCAGTATTCCTATGTCAAAGTGCTAAATAGACACAAAATTAGATTATGTTATAATGCAACTTTGCTAGTTTTGGTTTACCATTTCAAAAAATAGCAGTTGATGTAAGAGTAGAAAACAAAGGTATATTACATCTTATCTTATTACGTTTTGACTATTTGTTATCCTGGAAAAGAAGAATAAAATTTAATCTTTACCACTAATCTGTATCCAGTGGTGAAGAGTCAATTTATTTTTCATCTTATCTTATTATATAAATACAGATATTATGTGGCCATCGTGGCGTCCGTGTGGCGCAGTGGTAGATCACTCGGCTGTCAAACAATGGGTCCCCGGTTCGTATCCCGGTGTGCCCAGAGACATGTCCGGACTTGCGCCCCGACGTTGTGCCCTTGGGAAAGGCACTTAACACGACTTTCCTCACTTCACTCAGGTGTAAATGAGTATCTAGCTCATCTAGGGTTAGGAACGTCCCTCGGATAGGACGTTAAATGGAGGTACCGTGTTTGGGGAGAGCCACACCCCACGCACGTTAAAGAACCCACCACACCTTTCGAAAAGGAGTAGGGGCATGCCCCGGTGTGCGATGGTCCAAACCTTACAGTCCGATCTGGGATGACATCTTGAAAAGGTGATAGTTCACCTGTTATGTCAATCCTTCCACAAATGTGGTAAATCAAAATAAAATGGATAAATAAATAAACATTGACTCACCCCGCAGTCGTCGCTTCCCCACTTCTCTGACGTATATTCCCAGCTGAGACAACTCACTGTTGATGCCTTCAATTCGTAATCTTCAGGCGATGGTGCAGCTTTCAGTCCGGATCCTAAACAAATCGATCTCATAAGTATCATTAGTACCTATTCAATACAGACTACATGTAAACCCCAATATCCCCAATTAATAAGAATTTAAATATATACTATAATATGTTAGTGGGTAAATTCGTCTTCCACTCCCTCATGCAAGTTGTAGTTTGATCAATTTTGTTTTGGTTTTACACATGAAATCAGCGAACAGCTGTCGTGACAGCGCTATTCTATATTCAAATTCACTGCATGTAGAATTATTTGTTTATCATCTGCAAGAATATTCGGCTGTGATAGATAGAATACCTGATGTTTGTATCCCAACGTACAGTTTCCCCCGGCGTCGATCGATATTAGGTACCCATGTTCGCAAGCTGCGTGTTCCTCGATGCCATGCCAGAACAACCTCATCCTCCGCGACTGTCTCCATGTCGTCATAAAGCTCCTCTGTTGGTGGTGAATCGTAACGGAGGAAGATCCTGTAGCTTGAAGCGTGATCCCACCACGAAAAATGCATCACAACAACAACTGAAACAGCCGGTACGTCGAATGCATGGTACGCCATGGTCATGTTGCTACGTCGTCCCCTATTGGTAACATTAACAGCCAACTGCGTTCCACCAAATCCACCTTCCTGTAGCGCTCTGCGTCGACGCCTTGGTTGCTCTGTTAATCCTAATGCTAAAGGAATTGAGACATCCAGGTGCAAAGCGCAGTGGTCAAATTGTTCACCTTCCAACCAGAACATAACGATGGGCGTGGTGACGTTCTGCCCAAAGGTGGATGCGTTCCAGGCAAACAGGTTTCTCTCCAAAACTATCATCTATAAAAATATAAAAATATGATTTAACTTGCGTTTGCTTGATCGAACAATTTTTTAAATGCTCTCTTCCATGTCAACTATTAGAAATTGGGTAATTTTGTCAAGGAAAAAATGAAGCATGATTAAAAGACATTGCTTACATTTGGTCTGATAGTTTTTCATTCTCTTTTCAAGTGCGTTGTTTTGCATTGATATTTGTTTGCAGTCTAATATGTACTAATACATTGATGCATGCATTTCAGCGATTTGATCTGGCTTGATTTTATAATGTAATGTAATGCAAGGCAAAGGGAAATTATAAAAAGGCAAGCAAACTGACCGTAGCTGTACTGCCATTAAATGAACAGTTTGTGGCAGTTGCAGACATGTTGACTTGGCCCCCATTAATCATGACGTCGTTACTAGTAGTAGACCTTGCAATCACGACAGTGACGTTGTCGTCTTTAAATGCAGTAGCGTATTCGTCCGAATATGGCAAAATGGCCAATAAAGCGTTTGCTGCTTTGTCGATGGCTTCCGTCAAACACAAACCAGCGTTACGAAGCTGTAAATGGAAGGTGAATACAGATTTTAATATAATTTTCGATTACCCAAATTGCCTATCTATTTTCATATTTGTGTGAAATACATTGAAATTATACGCAAATTAACAACCACTCATGATCAAGCAAATAAATGAAATCTGGAAACGGTCAAACGTTTCTGACGGTATCCGCTGTCTTTTTTTCAGTGGCTTTACGACGAACTGGAGCTACCAGGTTTTAAACCAAAATTCTGTATTGGTATGTTAATGACGTGAAAGCGATTTTTTAGATAATAGATTTCGATGATAATGTTTCAGTGGAACAGCGAGTAATTCTATAAACCAAAGCAAATGAGAATCGAATCTTGTTCTCAGACAGCAAGAAGAATTCATCACTGAACAGTATGCAGTAGCATGGAGCAATTATTAGGTTTGCAACAAACCTGCAGCTGAAATTTTCGTTGCTTGTCTTTTATGACCGTCAGCTGCCGTTTAGGGGAAATGTCTGTCGACATGATATCGATGACTTCCATATTGAAAAGACCCACAGAGGTGTCAAGATTGGCCGACTCTCCGACTGGCAGCATTTGGACCAGTCGGGAAACTGTTTGTACCAGAACTAAAGCAATTCAGAAACATAACCATGGTTGATAACTAAAGAATTAAATTCTGATTATGTTCAGATTAAATACAGGGTCGCTAAAATCAACACTGGGTCACACATTACATTGAAAATGCTTATGTTGAAATTCAGGCGTAACTTAACATGTTAGCTAAGCAAATAGCTAACGTAAGCCCAAATATAACACATAAACATCACATTTGTCCAATACTGCATTTTGCTTGGTTCGAAATCAACAGTCTATAGCATGTATGGTTGCCACTAAAAGTACCTCAACCTACGCTTCTCTGTAGCATCCTTACCGTCATTTACTGTCTCCATCGTTGATATTGTAGCGCCCTGAGATGCTCTGATGAGATCAGAAGACATGCAGAGTAGCTCTACAGCTGCTTCCTGTGGGGAAAGAAGCAAACATTCTTACCGCTGTTGATCAAAAATATCATATACCATCCTAAAACACGGTAAACCGGCTCATAACACACCAGGTTTGAACTTAAGAGTAGAAGCTGCATTTCCAGACAAATTTAATTGATCCACTCACACCGGGAAAGACCACTACTCTTTTCGATAAGTATGATGGGTTCTTTAACGTGCTCTCCTTAAACATGGTACCCCCATTAAATGTCCTATCTGAAGAACGCCCCTAACTGAAGCTAGGTGTTCAGTATCACCTGGATAAAATGAGAACAGTCGTTTAAAAGGGCACAATATCGTGACATATCTTCGGGTTTCGAACTCAGGACCATTGTCAAAACACCGGCAGCTTGTGCCACACGATACAACTATGATTTGAGGAAGAATAGATGAATATAAAGAAATCTTATCTTACCATTTCAACAAGAAATTCGGATGAAGACATCGGGAATTCCTCAAGCTCGAACAGATTGTGGATCTCTGTCACGATGTTGAGGACGTTTTCAGAGGACGCGTCTTCTTCCAAGGATCGACCAACTTTTCTTTGCAGACGTTTTATCTACATAATACAAAGATGAGAACTTGAAAGTGATCTTATCAGTGCTATTATGTATGACGTACAACTAAAAAACCTTAAGGAAAATAATAAAAACATAATATACAACAACAGATATTTTGAAATGAAAAATGTTCTTATTACCGCTTGGAGGATAGTCAGCGTCGGAATAAAAGTGTGATACCCCTCACTGTCATAGCCGTTGACTAAAAGAGTAAAGAAATATAGATATTATGTAGTATCTTTGTTTCAGCAACACATTACTACACAGGAATATGCAATCATTTACATAAGACATGAAATCACAATGAAATACCGTCTGCTGTTCAGAATAAACATCATTTTTACACTACAGTTAAGTTCGGATATAGACCAAAATACTGTTAAGAGATAAACATTCATATTTATTTCTTTATTCTTACAAAATGTTATTGGATGTCAAGAAGCCTATCTAAAACATACCTGGTAATGCAATAGGTGTGGTCAATACATTTCGGAGCTGGTTATCTGTAAAATGAAAAAAATGCATGCATGGCAGCACCTGATAAGATATTAGTGAAAAGTATTATACTAAAACATTTCGTTTATATGCTCGGATAAATATCTTCATCTGCCTTAACATAACAAAGATTCAAAGCTTTGGGCTTGGATGATTGATAAGCTGCAGATGTTGTAACCATAGATGAGAAAGAGTTTTGTTAAGTTTGTTTCTACACTAACCTGTCGTAGCTGACATCGTGGTTGTTTCTAGTAGCTCCAGCCTAAAAGGTTTTAAGTCTCGTGTAGAGCCTGCAAATGAAATACAAGTTTGCTGAATAATATTTGAGTAAAATAAATCCCCGTTTTGAAGAAGCTTATTCATCGCGCAGTATTTCTTAAGTAAAATTCTTGTTAGAAATTGTGCTGATAGGATGATAAGAATTTATTGTATTTGTGTCCTAATTCTTTGAATGTCATACTTCAAACTACCTTAGCTTATCCCAACCATATTGTAAACGGCCAGTTGGAAGGGTATTCTCATTTGTTTATACTATTGATAATATTATATTTGTCACCTTTGTGTGGAGGAGCTGTGTTCAGTTGAGTAAACCAGAACGCGTCTGTGGTCCTAAATCCATGGCTCTCTGTTGCTCTTGCAGCTGATGTAGCGCTCTCTCTTATTGAATTTTCGGCGACTGCAACTGATGGAGATAATACATAATGTTTAAAATTTTACTTTCGATCTGTTCCCTAAAGTATTCACATTGAGGTATACTGTGTCTGATTGGAGTATATTACAAACGACATTTTGACGGTAGATTTACTAATGAGTCATGTACAGATATAAAAAACTGATATTTCCTTGCTGCACCTACGGATTCTAGGTGTAGAAATAGGTATATCTGGGACTTACAACAATGATTTTTGAATATCTAACATTTAAGATCAAGTAGAAATGATTACCTGTGCTTCCAGAGATCTCAATTTTATCACTACTTCCGTACATGCTGATGGCTGCAATCCGGATGATGTACTTTGTCGTTGGGGTCAGCTTTGTTATGTTGAAAGTAGTTGGATAAGGGGGTGCACTGTAATGTCAAAACAACACGAAAACTGGTGGCTGACGCTTCTACAATTCAACACCTAACCATTAAAATCCATGATAAAAATTTCAGAAGATTCAGTTCACTTTCTTTGTTGCTGCAAATTCCGTGAACTATATTTCAGATAACCATGCATATATTTATAATCATTTGCGGTTGTTTAAGATCCAGCAAAGTTGTGTATAAGTTTATTTTCCATGTAATGACTGGCATTCTTCAGTCCAAATCATATAAAAGTGAGAACCTTTCGTTCTTGAATTATACCCCTCCCCAAGCTCAACCATAAACTTTGCCAATGCCAAATACTAGTTGTTATGTGTTATGATACCAACTGACGATGAAGATGTAGGTTTGATTTGCTATAACACGACGTTATTATTCTTAAATCTGTGTTGTACCGTCCACTCACCTAACTTGCGTCTCACCCTGACTTGCAGACTCTAATACCTCAAGATTATAAGAGACCACAGCTGCGACAGGTGGTGTCCATTTCAGGTACATCCAGGCGGAGGAGACTTTGTGAACCTTAAGGTCAGTTGGAGGGTCCGTGCCTGTTTAATGCATAGTGAAAATACATGTAGTAACATGGAAATGTAAGTGTACTCCATGAGCTAAAGATACGTATTAACTTGATGTGAACAAATATGGGGTGGGAATATTTGCACCATCAATTTTTTTTTAAACATTTTATTGTACAATATGCATATCCGATCAATTATTACTATTAGTTGTTATTGATGTTTTTTGTTTGTTTAGTTACCTGTAGTGCCCGTTAAGGTTATTGTTTTGCTCCGCCCAAAACGACTAACTGCCGTCAAGCTGAAGAAGTATTGAGTGGCAGGGACCAGGTCCTGGATCAAATAGTTATCGCTGTTACCGGGAAGGGTAACAGAACTTGTGGACCTTCGTTTCCGGCGTTGTTCATTGCTTCCGAACGTGAGTTCGTATCCCGTAAGCTTGGCAACTGGCGGGGTCCAAAACAAGGCCAATCTTTCGTAACGTATGTCGTCCAAAAATAAACGCAACGGAGGGTCGGTCTCTGCGGGTTGAATATCAGAAGCAATTTAAAGTCATGACAATTTGTAGGAAACTGCACATGTATATAACGTTACCATTATAGCCCACGTATAAACTTTCAATTCAAAGGTACTAGTTTTCCACAGAGTCATTGACGATGAGATGAAAAACTGTTACAAAAACACAGACAAGCCAGTCTACAATTCAATATGAATAGATCTTTACCTGTTTCTATTGTTACTTCATTTTCTGGTCCTTCAAAAAACGCGCTAACACAGCTTACAGCCACCACATACTCTGTGGCAGGAGCTAGAGAAGTGAAGGTAGCCGAAGAAGCTGTCTGGGGAAGATGCCGTGAAGTTATGGACATAGTTTCCTTGTCTGTCAGCCGCGCCCTGTAGCCAAGCACCAGTGTTCGAGCAGGCTGTGCCCAGTGAACAGTGACCGACTCGAGGCTAGCCAGACTTAAGCTGACGTTGGTAGGAGGTGGAAGCCCTTCAGTTGCAAGAAGGAATGAAAATAGGTTTATAGAAATTGTTTGCGTACTTTCTTAGAACAATTTTACATGACATGTATCCATTGTTCGATTAATTTTTCGACCATTTTTCATTTTTACATAGCTTTAGATTTAAGAAGAAGTTACACACTATCATGTAGGGTAAAATACCACTGCAATATACAAATATATATACTATGTTGCGAACGTCCAATTTCTCATGCTTAACTCTTGGACTCACAACTGGAAGATGACGTTTGCAACAATAAGCGTTGCGTTTCAAAGAGTATGTACTTAAGAATTTCTTAATGAATGAAGCTACTATTTCCTAGATTGACACATTTTTACTCACCGGTAATACACTCTATGTTTGCGTTCGCGCTATCATTCCACAATCCAAATGCATGAACTGAGATGGAGTACTGTACTCCACTAAACAAGCTGGATATTGTTGCGTTATTGTCGCCAGGACTTCGAAAATATGTTTTCGGGGAGGGCTGATAGAATCCTGCAAAAGAAACGATACTTTCAACACCAAACCAATGGAAAATGTGGTGATTATTGCTAAATGCTTGCGTTATCATCAATTTCTGAATAGTTGGTATTTATCATGAAAAGCTGCCTGATATAGAATCCATATTAACAATCATAACAAGATGAGTGTAAAAGAAACAGAACAGAAACAGTATTTTGTTTTGAATTTTGAGACTTAGTAGACACTTACCTTGCGTAGGTATGTAAATGATATCGTATCCTCTTATGTCAGGGACTGGCTTGATCCAAGTGATGGATATTGAAGTGGTCGTCATAGCAGTACACGAGATATGCGACACTGGATCGAATCCTGTAGATAAGAGTATTTCATGGATTGTTTCCTGGTAATACGATGTCATCGAAACCGTGGAATTACTAATTGACTTAATCATCCGTGTAGATTCACTATCCTGCTTAATACGTCACAAGACCAATTTCTTTTACTAAATGCAAATCGCAACATTCCTTAAAATAGCACATTCTAATTAAGAAAAACATGTTTAATGCTATAGTGTGCGCACTTAAGGCAAGGACTAAGAACCCAAGATAAAACTGAATGTGCTTTAATATAAAAATTCATTATGGTATTTTCAAAAAAGACATTGCACGGTACTGGCGGTTACTCCGCAAGAACATAATTTCTCACCGTCACATGCGAACCGGTTCACACTCAGACTGTATCCAGTCGCACAGTAACAGCTGAAGTTGCCTATAGTGTTGTTACAGAACTGTCCACAGCCTCCGTTTGTAGTCTCACACTCATTAATATCTGAAGAAAGAAACGCATAGTTTGATGTTGAATAAATTTATCTTAATGAATTGCATGATATCAGTAAAAAGGCCAATTTCTGTTGTGTATGAACGATGTTATTACTGAAACTATGCCTACCATCACAGCCGAACCCATCCACATTCAGCATGTAGCCTGCGCGACACGAGCATTCAAAACTACCGATGTTGTTGTTGCACACGTGGGAACAACCGCCATTGGCAGTACTGCATTCGTCTATATCTGTAAAAAAAAAAGACAATAGATTACGTCACTTATAAACTGCGCCAAAGTAATCACTGTATGCATGGAACGTTCGAACATTCATTTAATAAAAAACATGAACCCAAAAATACAATGTTTTGTCTTTTCTCCCAAGTTTCAAGAATATCTTCCGTCTTGTTCACCATGTCATTAATCTCGTAAAGTAAACATTAAAATGTACAAAGCACCAAAGCAAGCAAACTGTGGGAAATCTAGTATCCCAATAGTATAAAATTTACCTACCGTCACACGTAAAGCCATTGGCATTCAATACGAAGCCAGTGCGGCAGATGCATTGAAAACTTCCTATCGTGTTGCTACAAGTCTGCTCGCAGCCTCCATTTCCTGTACCGCATTCGTTGATATCTAAAAAAATGGAAGAAATTGTAACACAGAAAGATATTATTATACTGATGATAATAATAGTAACCTTTATTGTACGGTCATGCACTATCGGGCTAAATACATGCATACAAATTGCATATAATGACACTGAAATAATTTCTAATATTAATCTAAAACATTGGTTCTAAAAGACCTAGAACTACTCTAATACATAGGTTTGGCTTCTTCTCGTCTCTTTTTGGTGTTAAGAGTGTAGCTTGAGACAAATGCATAAGACAAATGAATTTCTCAATACTAGACATCATATGCATATGATCACTTTGATTTATTGAAAGGAAGACAATAGCATAGAAATTAAGATGTAAGCTATCTAAATTTAAACGAGTTACTAGAATGTTCTTACCGTCACAAGAGACGCCATTGTCATTTGAGCTGTAGCCAACTCCACAAAAACACTGAAAACTTCCAATTGAGTTGGTACAGGTCTGCACGCAACCGCCGTTTGCAATGGAGCATTCATTTAAGTCTGTACAATTGAAAACAAAATGTAATGCACGAATTTAAAGCTAAGCGAAAACGACGTTATACATAGCTGAGTTTTCCAGCATCTAGGTAAAACAGAAACCAATTTATAAAAGAGGCACGTATTTATGTAATTCTATTATTTTTTATTGACTTATTCTGGGAAATGTCTGTTACCAAAAAAAAAGGTACATACCGTCACAGGCAAGACCATTGGCATTTAGATTGTAACCATTGACGCAAGAACACTGGAAACTCCCGATGTTGTTAACGCAATTTTGTTCACAGCCACCGTTTGCAGAGTCACATTCATTCACGTCTGCAGTGTAAAATATGCATATGTTAGAAACTTAGAATTGCATTTTTAATGCGTATTATGGAAAATGATAATTCTGAATATGGATATATGGTAAAGACGCAAAAGAGAAAATTGACTTCTTTTAACTACCTTCAATTAACAATATAGTATGCCTTTACATAAAATTTTACTTAACACGCAACACAACAGGGAATATCTAATCGTATGGTAAATGAAATAGTTTTAAAAAATCACACGAGAGGTGAAACAGGTTTGCGTTTGTGTTATTGCAAGTGTGTGTATGTGTGTGTGTGTGTGTGTGTGTGTGTGTGTGTGTGTGTGTGATAGACAATACAGTATAATAATAGCATTTAATCACACAAAGATGTCGGTAAAAGAAAATGTAGATGGAACGAAATGGAAAAGAACGTATTTATCTTATTAAAACAAACATCTATACTCACCGTCGCACGAAAACCCGTTTGCATTTAGGTTATAGCCAACATTGCACGAACATTGGAAACCCGGGATGTTATTGGTACAAGTCTGCTCACAGCCGCCATTTCCAGTAGCACATTCATCCACATCTGTATGGAGTTTGTAAATGAAAGCACTTATATCATTACATGTTCATCTGCATTGTTTGTAAATATTAAAACAATTCTTCATTTCGATTATTTTACTGTCTAAAAATCTAGCGGCTGAAGACAAATTGGTGTTAAATATTCAATTCCTATAAAACCTTTTGATAACGATAACGATTCAGAGTTTCAGAGTTGAGTAGTTATGAAGATGACTGGGTTATCTTTTATTGCTATAAAACTGGTTCAAACGATATCAGGATCAATGAAGTAGCTTTGAATTTTTAAGTTTTTGTGAAAAACAAGTGCAACCCTTTGACCTAAATTACTCGTATGTAGGTATGAGATGGGCCAAAATGTGTTTAAAGACTAAAGTTGTATCCAAGAAATGAAAATGTATGTCGTTCTACAAAGAAAGCGTCAAGAGGGGGATGCTTACCGTCACATGCCAACCCATTCCCGTTAAGACTATAGCCACTCTGGCACGAGCACTGGAAGCTTCCGATGGTATTGGTACATGTGTGCTGACAGCCACCGTTTGTAGAAGAGCATTCGTTAACGTCTGTATTAGAAAACATACATAATTCTTATACGTTGAAACACACGTACACAATTCGTACTGCGCAAATCAAATCAACGTACAGATATATTCGGAATCTTAAAACATGTTAGGGCGATTGTTTTCACCAAACAAGGTAGGGACAAATTTTACAGCCAGCCTAGCCAAAGTGACGGGATCTTTGAGGATTGGACATTTACTGCATACTTCAACTAGAATGAATGTTTAAAATGAATTATTGAAATATAAAAATTATAGTACCACAGCTTATTCGACATTGTCAACATAATATAAAATTCAAAGAAAATCTTAAGCAATGCAAAAATGAAACAAGTTAAGCAGAGTTAAATTTGGAAGGAATCGATTCATTCTTGTAAATTACATGCTATAATAAACACAAAGTCATGATTTTTAAACGTGGCCGTCGCTTTCGCTGTTATGTTAGGAGCTTTAAGAGAAATGAAAACGTACGTACCATCACAGAAAAATCCATTGCCATTCAAACTATAGCCGGTTCCACAGGAACAAGTGAAGCTGCCGATGGTGTTGGAACAGGTTTGATCACAGCCTCCGTTTGCTGTGAAACATTCGTTCGTATCTGCGCAAACATAACCTTCAAGTAACTTGCATAGAAATAAATACTATACATTTATTCTATTTGCATTTAAAAGTAAGGTTTCGCTGTCAGCGATATAACATTTCTTCTAAAATGATAACAAAGCTCTACAGCAGGGCCTCTAGCAAAAGAAATGTTCTTAGCTGAAGTCATAACATAAAAATTAGATCGAATTGATACAAAATACACTAACCGTCACAAGTAAATCCATCATCATTCAACCTATAACCAGTCCCACAGGAGCACAAGAAGCTTCCGATGAGGTTGTTGCAGTTTTGGTCACACCCACCGTTAGCAAAGGTACATTCATTGATATCTGGATATAATAGATACACGTTGAAATAATTGAGTTCAATCTTCAAAATAATTCAAATTAAAGACTAAGTACCGTCAATTTGGTGGTAGCTAGTTGTTTTGATATTGCTCTATCTCACTGCGATCACTTGTATTTAGTTCTAAAAGATGAAACACCTGAATCTAAAATACACGTTTTAAACACCCTCAAGGTTTTACCTATATTCTAAGAATGTGATGATGTTGATAATCAATGTCGCCAAATTATCTATGATATGAGTTTTCACAATTGATGTGTAACCAATTCTATGCATGCACGAACTTACAACAAGACTGGCAATGATAAAAAGACATTGCCATGGCGACGGTGGTTGTTTTAATTTTTACTGTACCCTGCTTAGGGCACATTGATAGGTGGTGCTGTTCATACAGGATTTCTAACGAAAAGGGATGACGGGTACCTGTTCTACTGGACAAATACACACACAGACATGCACACACACAGACAGCGACAGTTCCACTAGATTCTACCAGACAACATCGATTTCATCAGAGCCTGATCATGACAACTGAAAACAGCCCACGGACCAGGTTCCCATCATACAAAATGACTATTTTACTCTAATAGGACTGCTGTTTACATGAACAACATGTTAGGCCAAATCTACACAAATTTTAACATCATAGTCCACTTACCAACAGACACAGCATACACCATGCAACAGCTTGTACACTTATGTTCCCTGAACTATAGAACTAAGTACTCTAGAGCGTGAATGGCCGGGAGTGTTAGCTAAGGATAGAATGCCAGGATGGAATGCCAGGATGGAATGCCAGGATGGAATTCGAGTCCCACTGGAATACCAGGCACACCAATCATAAAGGAATTTGCCAGTAATTCCTGGAGCCCTCAATGAAATGCCAGCCTGGGAATCTTAATCCACAGAAATGTGGTTGTGTAAAAATGTGTCCCATGTGTTCTTGGAGGTGTACAGGATTATATCACCAAGAAAGTGGCATCTTATCAGCAGGATAATCATCTACACACACACACATGTAGTACTAGTACAACTGGCTTGCTAAATTTCCTTGCGACAGTGAAATTTTCCATTGATCGATCTGGCTTGGGCATGTTCCCAATGTCATGAATGAGGTTAATGCCCTTTAATTAATCTGCTTGTATAGGTAACTGAAGCAGTGTGTGCACAATCGTTATCAGTACAGAGTTGATGCAGTTATGACCTGTTCCCCGAAGAAAGACATTAAATCTTACAGTTGCAAGGACCAGCATTAGGGCATCTAAAAACATTGTAACAGCCACACATTGCTTTAGAAAAGAGCAATATTACTGTACAGCTGAGGTCTTAAATGGGTCATGTATACATAAGCCTGGCACATCTGGTAGACAGATGTATCTTCCTGTCTAGGTTATTTAGGAGGAATGTCCCGAGGGAGGCTTTCAGTCTGACTAACATTCCTAACATTCTTATTGTCTTAATATGCCTATGGACACATGCCTGTACAATTCCTAGAATAGTTGCAATCTGCACACAATACTATATCATTTGGCTCGCCCCTGAGGCGTCGCCAAAAAGATAAAATAGCCGTACCGTCACAAGAAAAGTCATCTGCATTTAAGTTGTAGCCAGATACGCATGAACACTGGAATGTGCCAATGGTGTTGGTACACACGTGGTCACAGCCAGCGTTTGCATCTGCACATTCATCAATGTCTACATTGACGGAAAGAAAAAGGACATTAGGTTAAAGAAAGTGTGAATAACTTATGGACTGACAAATATACAGAGGATAAAAACAAACACTTGCTACTGACAATAATTCCATTCTAAGCATAACACAGATTTTCTGGAAGAACCCATATTTTGCTTATTTGTCACATTTCTTTGATCGGAAACATGATAAAATATAAGTTTAAGTTGACCGGTTTTTAAAGCAGTTTATATGAATATGAACATAAGCCATACATATTAGAACGATGATTAATACCCTACCGTTGCAAGTGGGCGCGTTTCTGTTCCAAGATTGATCCGCTTGACAGGTGGAACTGGAATCACCTATCATATCATATCCCAAGTCACACGTGAACAGCACTGTGTCCATGTAGAAGTTGGTACCAGTCAATCCACCATTTGTAGGAGACAGCAGCATCGGGCACTGCACACCTGATTTTAAAAAAAAAGAAGTTTTAAGCTGTGCAGATACTTTGTTATGAAAAAAGTAGACTACTCAAATTGCAATATCACCTTCAACTGTTCTACTTTCTTTTTGATATGCACGTATGTGCGTTTTAGAGAAATTCTTACAAAAATTGCAATGAAGGTTATTTGCATACAGTTGTCAAGGTACTTACTCAGCCCAGGTTAGCAACACCGTCATGGTAATTATAATTAGTGCATGCTTAGCTGTATCGATATTTGTCGATTGCATTTGTCATTCATAGCATACGTCTGCCTTGAATGTGTGCTTTAACAGAGCTAAACTTACGTGTGCACGTTGGGACAACCCCGTCCCACGTGCGATCAAATTGGCAAGTCAAACTGACGCTTCCAACAAGATCATATCCAGAATCGCACGTGAACTCCATGACGTCATTGTAGAAATTGAAGCCAGTCATTTCACCGTTTGCAGGAGCTATCAGGACTGGGCACTCCACGCCTAACAAGACAGTTTGATAAAGTTAAAGAAAATGTGTTTTTGCCTCATGCAAATGGAAGTATTGTATTCAGGTGGTGTGTTTGTTTCCGGGTCATGGTTCGTGCAATTGGATAGGCTGTAAGAATGCAAGGTGGAAATGATGCAATAGGATATTCGGAGACTTGTATTATCTAGCTTGGTTTCAATGCTGTAGAGATGCAATACGTTATGACGCACGACTGGCCGTTGGGGATACCCATTCTAATCTTGTTTGACTACTTCAATGTAAGACGATGTGCAAATATACAAAGCAACAACAAAAGGTGTTTATCTTACGTGTGCAAGTCGGGGCGTCCCCATCCCATGTGCGGTCAGATCTACATGTCAAGCTGGAGCTTCCAATCATCTCGTATCCAGTATTGCACGTGAACTGTATCACGTCTTGGTAAAAATTTTGGCCAGTCATATCGCCGTTCATGGGAGTTGCCAGCACAGGGCACTCAATACCTAATAAAAGTAAGAAATACAATATATAATTATGTTATGTCAATGACAACATTTCATATTTTTTTACACATCTCTCTCAAATAACATTAATGAACTTTTTACATTTATTTTTCATCCTAAATTGTGGCATGTAATAAGAATATCGTCATCGCATTATTAGTGTTGATAAGCTAAATGTACATGTAATTTGCAAAGGTCGAAATAGTTTTGAATACTAAACTAAAAAGAATTCGATATTGAGTAATAGCATAGTGCGAGTCAAATTTCATAACCTACGTGTACATGTAGGGACGACCCCATTCCACGTGCGGTCAGCTTGGCAGGTCAAACTGGCGGTCCCGACACGGTCGTATCCAGAAATGCACGTGAACCGTACGATGTCTTGGTAGAAATTGTTTCCAGTCATGCTACCGTTCGTAGGAGCTACAAGAAGTGAGCACTGTACGCCTAATAAAAGTTTTTAAGAATTCAGTGGATTAAATTAGCTTTTTTAACAATATAGAAAATATGAATTGTTTGATACAAACTTGTACATTTCGAAAAGAAAAAGGAAAAAGAAAAAAACAATATTAGATATATTATATAAGATAATATAACAATAGAAGTAATATAATAGGTGACACTATAAATCCGAAAAGACACCGTAAATACGGATATATTTATTTTTGTGAAGACAATAACATTATCTAAAAAGATGATGTTACATCATATAATGATGCACAACACTAATAATTAAAGGAAAACATATCCTAAAACAATAAACCGTTTCCCATTTTTTGGTTGATGTTTCTACAATTCTGACAGATGTTACCAGAATCAAATTGCCTGATTCCTCAGAATTCTCCAAAATTCGGCATGTCCCTGGAGTAAGTCAATTGTTGCCTATAATTCTTTGTCACATGATACTTGTAGATTTGATTCATGTGATAAATCTACTAAAGAAAAGATCACGTTTTCCGGAATTAGAGCACCGCCTGTTATATTTAAAAAAAAAATTAATAATGTTTGTTAATCTTTATCTCACGTGTGCATGTTGAGACGTTTCCACTCCAGGTGGCATCAGCTAGGCATGTTATGGATGAACTTCCAACAAGGTCGTACCCAGAATAGCATGAGAATGTTACCACGTCTTGATAGAAGTTTGAACCAGTCATTGCAGCATTTGCAGGAGCGTTCAGCTGCGGGCACTGCACACCTAAGGAAGATTACACACGTTTTAGTAAAAGGCAGTGTCTTTGACAGCATACGGCATGAATATTTAAAAAAAAATGACAAAACATCACACATTGCATAGAGAAAGTGTCTATCATACGTGCGCATATTGGGACGGTTCCATTCCATGTGGCATCAGCTTCGCACTCTAACGCAGAACGTCCTACAAGTTCATATCCAGAATTGCATGTGAATTGTACTAAGTCCTCGTATAGATTGGAGCCTGTCATTGCACCGTTTGAAGGAGCTGTCAGCAGTGGGCACTGTACCCCTAAGTTAGAGATATAATAAAGTGTATGATGATAATGAATTCCGTGTGCTTGGCCAAAGCACTAGTGAATAACAATTAATAATGATGCACAAACAGAAAATTAAAATTAAACTTCATGGTTAGTCTACTTTCTTCTTTGAAAGTAGTGAGCATTGAAAAGACCCGCGTTTACAATGATGAGAGGGTTGAACGATTTCAGAAGGAAGAAAATTTTCTATAGATTTCTTAAATTAGTTAATCTATATAGCACCGCTTGTAGGGATGTATACGTTATCAAAACACTGTATTTACATGCATCAGTAGGAGAGAATTGATAGCTTAAGAAACACAATCTCTGAAAAATAAATTCATTTTCCTACGTCTGCACGTTGGGACCATTCCACTCCACGTTGCATCAACTTGGCATGCTAAGGTAGAACTTCCGTCTATCTCGTATCCAGAAATACAACTGAACTGAACCCAGTCTTGATAGAAATTGGACCCAGTCATTGAACCGTTCACAGGAGCGGTGAGCAGCGGGCACTCAACGGCTGAAGGAGTAAGAATACAAATCTAAAGCTGTCCATTGGACGAACAAAACAAAAAAATAAAAGATCTCGTCAGAAAACAATCGACAACTTAATGCAAAAGAAAACAAAAACAGATACCTGTGCATATTGGAACACTCCCACTCCATGTAGCGTCAGCTTGGCAATTTGACGCAGTGTTTCCTATCAGGTCGTATCCAGAACCACAAGAAAATTGTACGACGTCCAGATAGAAATTCGATCCACTCATTGCTCCGTTCTCAGGGGCTGTTAGCAGTGGGCACTCCTTGGCTAGAAGAAAAAAGAATGATAGCATTTTAGACCAGACTCTTCAGCAAATGAGAAAAAAAAACGTTTTTTGAAAAATAATTATCAGCTTAAATGAAGAAAAAAATCCTAAGAGATATACAATAGCATCTTAGGTCATACGTGGACATAATGGGGCGGCCCCGCTCCAAGTGGCGTCAGCTTGGCAAGTTACTGCAGAATTTCCGTCAAGGTAGTATCCGGAATTGCACGTGAACGTTGCCGCATCTTGATAAAAATTGGATCCAGTAACTGTTCCGTCCACGGGGGCTGTCAGCAGCGGGCACTCCTTGGCTATAAACAGATTGAGAATGAAATTTCCAACATAACAACAAGAAAAACAAAGAAGAAAACGATCTCATTTAGCTTTGAAAATTGGAAGATCGACAACTCAAATAAGAGGAACACTCCTCAAATGTAATCTAAGTCATACCTGGGCATGTTGGGACGGCCCCACTCCAAGTAGCATCAGCTTGGCATTCTATTGCAGAATTTCCTACTAGGTAGTATCCGGTATCACATGTGAACTGGGCCACGTCTTCATAGAAATTTGATCCAGTCTTTGCCCCGTTTGCAGGGGCATTCAGCAGTGGACACTCCTTGCCTATTGAATGAAGAAGAATATTTCAGAGCACTTCTAAAGATGAAAAAATAATAATGGAAAGACATTGTCAACATAATTGGAAAAGATGGAGTTTCGCAGCCTCATAACGTTGCAAAGTAATTTGTCTCATTACAATGCTGTTAGTAGCTATGATAATGCTCACTTCAACATTACTTTGACACATATATGAGTTTTTTTATCTTAAACAAATTAATTTCTACCGCTTTTGCTGATCATGGATATGCAAAGACGTAATTTATTAATATAGTTCGAGTAATTCATTATCTGCTCTTTTAAGTTCACATATATTGCACATATTCTTTAGAAAGCTATCAGTAGAAGATTGTCATTGACAAATCAAATGATGTCAAACCTTGAATAATCCGTGTCCGATGATATCCACCTTTCTTTAACTTACATGCATTAGTATCAATACTAGCAACTAATCCCAAAGGGAATCCAGAATTTAATTATTTCTAGTTTTCGTCATAAACTATTACAACATTACAACAAGTATAAAGCCAATCAATCGAGTCGTTCTTGAGTTATCTTAGTCACCACCAAACAGACAAACATTAATATTCCTTCACGAAAAGTTTAAGCCATACGTGTGCATGTTGGGACGGCCCCACTCCATGTTGCATCAGCTTGGCAAGTTAATGCAGAAATTCCTATCATGTCGTATCCAGAATCGCACGTGAAGTCGACCACGTCCTGATAAAAGTTGAATCCAGTCATTGCACCATTTGCAGGAGCTGTAAGCAGCGGACACTCCTTGCCTATTGGATAAAATGGAAAATGACTTGAAGAGCTTTTTCACACACACACACACACACACACACACACACACACACACACACACACACACACACACACACACACACAACGATCTAATCAGCATCAATAATTGAAAGACCGTCAACTCAAATGGAAAGTAAAACTCCTCAAGTTCAACTTTAATCATACGTGTGCATGTTGGGGGGGTCCCATCCCAGGTGGCGTCAGCTTGACAAGTTAAGGCAGGGTTCCCTATCATGTCGTATCCAGAATCACACGTGAACTGCGCCACGTCTTGATAGAAATTGAATCCAGTCAATCCACCGTTTGCAGGGGCTGTTAGCAGCGGGCACTCCTTACCTGAAGCAGGAATTGAAGTTCAAATCAGTATTTCATTGAAAAATATAAATGTTAAGAAGATCTCATAAGCTTTAGAAAGTGAAAAAAAAAATATTACAACTCTGAGACATTTTTGGCCATACGTGTGCATGTTGGGGCGTTTCCACTCCACGTTGCATCAGCTTGGCAAGTTAATGCAGAAATTCCTATCATGTCGTATCCAGAATCGCAAGTGAAGTCTGCAACGTCTTGATAGAAATGTGATCCAGTTATTGCGCCATTCGCTGGAGCTGTCAAAATCGGGCACGCCTTTCCTGTTATATGAAGTAAGAGTAGAATTTTAGTAAGAGTAGAATTTTAGAGTGATCACTTAGATGAATATAGAATGTGTCCGAAAGAAATTGAGAGCTCAAATTTTAAACTAGATAATGAGTAAATAACATTACTTCGCTTAGTAGTTTTATCTCAATACAATGTTATCGGTAATATTGCAGTGAGACCAATGCAAAAAATTTACCTATGTAACACACCAATTATAAACCAGTTTGTTAAGCCAGTCATGTGTCTTGATTACAAACATACAGGTGGAAATACATACAAACGCTGTCCAAAATATAACGTACGATTTGATGAACTAAAAAATACTCCTAAAATAAGAACTTAAGTCATACGTGTGCATGTTGGGGCAGGCGCATCCCAGGTGGCATCAGCTTGGCAAGTTAATGCAGAAACTCCTATCATGTCGTATCCAGAATCACAAGTGAAATCGACCACGTCCTGATAGAAATTGAATCCAGTCATTGCACCGTTGGCAGGAGCTGTAAGCAGCGGGCACTCCTTACCTATTAATGAAGTGGGAATAGAATTTAACAGCAATCTTCGAAGATTAGTCTGGAATATGATGTCATAAGGCCGCGCTGATTTGATTGTATGGATTGCATCAACGCTTGCATTTTCGTCGACCGTTTAAAAAAAAAGAACAGCTTCCGACAATACTGTTATTCGTACAAAGAAGCTTCAAAATGAGCAGACTGATGCCATATATAAAAATAATTATTTTTTAAAAGAAATACAGATAATTCTGTCAGACAATGCCTCTTTTCCTGACGTATGACCTACTGATTTTCGGAAACTTGCATGAAAAGTAATTCAGGTTTTCAAATGAAAAAATTAGAGAGCAAAATAAAGAATCTCAAACTCAAAATACTAGTACCATATGTTGTTCATGAATCATACCTGGTGACGTACGTTTCGCAATAAATGATTTTTTGCAAAACCTATATTTCATCAGCAAGCTTGCATCAGTTTTACTATAATGTTCCCTTAGGATGTCATCCATATAATAAAATCAATATAATCCTAGCTAAGAACTATCATGGATAGCACTGCTCCTTTTAAGATAACTTCATTCATACGTGTGCATGTTGGGGCGGTCCCATCCCAGGTGGCATCAGCTTGGCAGGTTAGTGCAGGAACACCTATCATGTCGTATCCAGAATCACACGTAAAGTCCGCCACGTCTTGATAGAAATTGGATCCACTTAGTGCGCCATTCACTGGAGCAGTCAGCACTGGGCACTCCTTACCTATTCAATACAGTAAGAATAACATTTCAAATCTGCCTCTTTAATTGAAAAGAACATCAGTTTTAACCCTCATCCGATAGATACATTTTTGGCCGGGAAGTGTCCAAACGTATCCCATTTTCCTACAATGTACAATCCAAAATTCCAGTTTGGACCCGGCAGGATCGGACCACTCACAAACTTTAGAGTATATTCTAAAAAAATAGCCAGTAAAAATGTCATCGTAGTTTTAAGACATATACATAAAATCATGGTAGTAATATTTTTCTCAGATACAAAAAAATTGATATTGCAAATGTGCATTCGCATTGGGGTTCTAATACAGTCGAATCAGGTTTCAAAAAATCAGCGCCTGAAATTAAAAAAACACGCGTGATAGGTAATCTTTGTCATACGTGTGCAAGTTGGAACAGCCCCATCCCATGTGCGGTCTGCTTGGCATTCTATTGCTGAATTTCCTATAAGATTGTATCCAGGATCGCAGGTGAACGCTGCAACGTCTTGATAGAAATTGGATCCACTCATTGCACCATTGGCAGGAGCTGTAAGTAGTGGACACGCTACGCCTGTACGATAAAGAAATAACACGTCATGTAAGAACAGTCTCCTCGATAAACTATTGAGAATAAGTGAAGAAAAAAATTGACAACGTAAATGAAAAACGATGATTGTTGAAAGATAATTGAATTATACGTGTGCATGTTGGGAAGGCTGCACTCCATGTTGCATCAGCTTGGCAGGTCAGTGAAGAAAGACCTACAAGTTCGTAACCAGAATCACAAGTGAAGTCTGCTACGTCCTGATAAAAATTGAATCCAGTCACTGCACCATTTGCAGGAGCTGTCAGCAGCGGGCACTCTTTACCTATAAGATAAAGCAAGATTGAAAATTCAGCAGTCACTTCGACTATGGAAAAATAAATGGGCTAAAAGGAAACAAATATCTTAATTTTAATCTCAATAATCTGCAGCAACAGCACCAAACATTCCATTTGTGTACAGAATTAGAAAATTAATAATTCAAATATAAAGTTAAACTGCAATAACAAGCTGCTAGGGGGCCCAAACCTGCACCACTTCTTTATTACATCACAAGCTATCTGCCTCCAAAAAATTAAGACCATAGCACTTCCATGTCAAAAGATACAATAATTGACGTTCTGCTGCAGTACCAGGGTTACAAACCAGGGGGCCCAAAATCGACCTTGAATTTCGACTTCACAACACCCGCCCACATATCAAATATCCTTGTAATCCATCAAGAGGCTCTTGAGTTATGCTGACTAGAGTAGTGCGGAAACACAAACAGACAGACAAACAGACACACACACAGACACACCCAAAACTATATCTCCATTTTTCATGGAGAGAACAAGTTTAGTCGTACGTACGTGTGCAGGTTGGTTCGACCCCATCCCATGTGCCGTCAGCTTGGCAAGTTAATGCAGAAGTTCCTATAAGGTCGTATCCAGAATCACACGTGAAGTCTGCGACGTCTTGATAGAAATGGGATCCGGACATTGCACCGTTGACAGGAGCAGTCAGCAGCGGGCATGGCACGGCTATAATATGAAGTAAGAATGGAATTTATCTCAGCGAAGACTGCTAAAAAATAAGGAACTTTTTAAATCATAACTAGAAATTAATGTTTTAAACATTTTACTGGCAGGAGCTCTAAATGACATAAAAACTGTTGGATTGAAATATATGTAGATTTCCTTTGTTGATGGATATTTCCACTGTTTTTTGTTTGGCACCACGTAACACGACCCAACAGTCACTTCAAGGTGTGACACAAAGGCCACTCAGAGGTTACGGGTTAACCGGTTACATATACAGCTGTAACATCGGTTCTTCTAATTCTCCCTAGATCAGAAACATCTTGAGACTAGCTCAACTGTTCGCTAAGAGTGAGAAGTAACAGACCCAACAGAAGAAGCAGGGGTTACGAAGGCTGCTCGGGAAATTCCCTACCCCATTCACAGTTGAATAAGGAAAAAAATATTGAATCATGTTTAGTGCATTTTCTATTTTAATTTGAGAAACTAGCTTCGGAGGGAAGGACTTACGATCACAAGCAAATCCGTCACTGTTTAAGTTATAACCGTTCAAGCAAGAACAGTAAAAACTCCCGATGTTGTTGGTGCAAGTCTGTGCACAACCACCGTTGCCAGAGGTGCATTCGTCAACATCTGTGTGTCAAGACAAATCAAACATATCAATTACTAGGTGCCAAAATATAAGATGCATCACATTTTATATCATTGTTTGTGCTATTGCATTTTTCTTACATTTCTGCACTCATAAATTTTGATAGCCCGTTGAAGAAACTTTATGCAAAACGAAAAGAAGCCTACCGTCACAGAGTAGCCCGTCTGCATTCAAACTGTAGCCAATCCCACAGGAACACTGGAAACTCCCGATGTTGTTTGAACAAGTCTGCGCACAGCCACCGTTAGCAGAGGCACACTCATCCACGTCTATGTTCCAAACAAAGGAAAAGTAGTACCACTGTGAATTAGACTACACGTATTGCCATCACTCTTAATTGTGTCGACTCCGAATCACAGTTGATAAAAGGGTCTACTAATGTTGCCCATATCATAACTCATATAAGATAGATGATGAAGGTATCTTTTGTTGTGAACTGTAAATTAATCAACAAATATGATAGTAGATATTGCTTTTTTTGATTATATATACGTTCTCTAGTACGATAAAGCACAATGATTTATATTCCTTATCCAATTAAAAAAAATAAGCTAAGTATGGCTAGCTTCATCTGTCATTGCATTCACAACAGCTGTCATAAGGAGCAAGAAGAAGCTGAATGTTGAAAAACAGGAATACATTAGTCTTTGTAGATGTCAATTAAGATCCGAAATTCCTGCATCACCGTAATTGTACTTCTGTTTTATCACCATGCCTTGTACTTGGCTTGTAAGACCATAAACGTGCAATAAAGGACTTAAATTCATTCATTTATATCCCTGTATATATTGCTTCATTCACAGAGAAAAAATATCAATACAATATATAACATTGAGGCATTGGATAAAGTTTTACCGTCACACAACAGCCCATTGGCATTCAGTGTGTAGCCAACAGCACAGGAACACTGGAAACTCCCAACGTTGTTCGTACAAGTCTGAGCACAGCCGCCGTTAGCAGATGAACATTCATTCACGTCTGTGTATGGACACAAATCGAACATATGCGGCTTTAATGTACAATGTGCCCAATCCAAACGGGCATCACATTTTTCTATCAAATGAATGTTCTTGCAGTTGCAATTTTTCTTGAATGTGTGCACTTTTCAGGAACCTCGATCAAAGAAAGTATGCGAAAAAGGGAAGAAGCCTACCGTCACACAACAGTCCATTGGCGTTCAATGTGTAGCCAACACCACAGGAACACTGGAAACTCCCAACGTTGTTCGTACAAGTCTGCGCACAGCCTCCATTAGCAGACGCACATTCATCCACGTCTATGTTCCAGACAAAGGAAAAGTACCACTATGAATTAGACTACACGTATTGCCATCACTCTTAATTGTGTCGACCTTTGGTCACATTTGGAAAAGGGTTGAGTCATTTTACCATATTATATCTTAGATAAGACAGATAACGAATGCTTTTTGGTTTAAATCATAATCGGACAGAATGATTTTTCAATTATATATCATTTTCCCACGTTATACAACAGCTATCTTAGACTTAAAGAGCAAGAATCTATAACTACTAGTATACCTTAGTCTTTGCAGTAAGATTCAAAATTCCTTCTGCTTACTCTTGCCTTATCGCTATACCTTGTACTTAGCTTGTAAGAGCATAAACGTGAATAAAGGACTTTCATTTATGCATTTATCCATGTATCGATTCATTTGTAACAGAAAACAATTAATGCGATATATAATATCAGAGGCATTGGATAATGTTTTACCGTCACACAACAGCCCATTGGCATTCAGTGTGTAGCCAACAGCACAGGAACATTGAAAACTCCCGACGTTGTTCGTACAAGTCTGCGCACAGCCGCCGTTAGCAGATGAACATTCATTCACGTCTGTGTATAAAAACAAATGGAACGTATATGTACAAGGTGCAAAATCCCAAAAGAAATCACATTCTTCTATTATTGCTCTTGCAGTTGCATTTTCGACTTAAAGTGCATGGAAACTGCAGTTGCATTTATGGAAAATGCAGTTGCATTTTCCATGAATTTGTGCACATTTCAGGGACCTGTCTGGAAACAAAATCTACAAAAAAGGAAAGAAGCCTACCGTCACACAATAACCCATCGCCATTCAGACTGTAGCCGACCCCGCAGGAACATTGAAAACTCCCGATGTTGTTCGTGCAAGTCTGCGCACAGCCGCCGTTGGCAGAAGAGCATTCATTCACGTCTATGTTCAAAACAAACGAAAAGAGGATCAAGATGCATTTTGCCATCATTCGTATAATAATAGTGTCGATTTTCTGACTCGTTACGGAATGATCTATTTATCCATTGGTCTCGCTCTAAATCACATACAGCTAGACTTATGTCACTAGCCAGTAACTGTCACAAATAGCTTGCCCTGTGGACAAAGACAAGTTCTGTAAGTAATCAAACACACTAGCTTAAGTATATAACATTTCTTGTGACCGCCCGTGGTTAGTGTTTTACCTTAGTGGCTTTTGCGTTAATCTTATTGCAGACATCAATTGTAATAACTAAGTGAAGGAAATTAAAGCAAAATAGATATATTTATTGAATAAACAACTCTGCCAAGAGCAAAAGAAGGCGTTAAATAAATACTTACCGTCACACAGTAATCCATTGGCATTCAAGTTGTAGCCGACACCACAGGAACATTGAAAACTCCCGACGTTATTCGTACAAGTCTGCGCACAGCCGCCGTTAGCAGAGTTACATTCGTTCACGTCTGTTTTAGAAAAAAGGCACTCAACAGGTCTTAGTACAGTATACGACCAAGTTTCGTATATGATACCGGTAAATGAAAACAATAATCAAGAAAAAACTACCATAAGGACGATTCACATGATGGAAAAGTTGTTGTTTAGGAATGATGTCACAACCAAAACCGCTGCTTAGATAAGATGAGCTGAATGAAAAACACAAAATTGAAGTGGAGCATACATATGTGATCAACATCTAGACTTATGAATGTAAAATCTAATCTAAACAAACTTACCATTGCACGATAGCCCGTTGCCATGCAGGTTGTAGCCAGCCGCACAGGAACATTGAAAGCTCCCGATGTAGTTCGTACACGTCTGCGCACATCCTCCATTTGCAGTGTTACATTCATTCAAGTCTGTATTTCAACACAACAGGAGATTTAAGCCACTAGTATATAGGAGGTTAGAGACATTGCCATGGTCGTTGATGTTATGAACTATATTGATTTTAAATGAACCTGGTCAAACTAAAATCATATAACATCGATGAAAGGTAGGGAAAATAGAATAAACATTTGAAATGTTTTTTTTTTACTCAATATAAGCCTTACGAATTTTAAGCATGGTACAATAATTATGACGTTACATAGCAGAACAATGCAAAACAAAATGTAACAAATATAATTGAAAAAGAGTATGAAATTTAATAATATGAACTTTAAGGTCAGCATGAAAAGTATTGTATGGTGTTTTAGTCATAGATTTCACGCTAAGCAACATAAAACATAATAGTACCTCAGCAATACATATCAAAATCTACTTTGTCAACAACCACCATAAAGGAAAACAGCTGCAATTTAAAATGCAACGTACTAAATTGTAGCCTTTTTGAAAACTTAGGCTATACAGAAGTGAACAAACAGAGTGTGAATATCCTGATATGTTCTTAAATCTTTTAAAGCTTAAAAACAACACTCGAAACGGGACTGTTTCAATAAAAGCTGCCAGGGGGCTATGTTCTGTAGCATTTTTCAAAGTGAACAAAGTATACATGCATTTTTTTACAATTTTGCCGACTTACCTACATGTACCTTTATATTCAGACACCGATACTTACAGGTATGTATCATATCACCGTCAAAATTTTTTTTTTTCAAAAAATCTACCTGTGCATGTTGGTGCTAATCCACTCCAGATCCCACCAGACTGACAGGTTAGAGATGAAAGACCGTTTAGGGTGTAGCCCGAGTTACACGAGTAGAAAACCGTACTCCCTACGGTGTTGGAGCCTGTCACTTGACCATTTGCAGGGGAACTCTTTGCAGGACAATTTGAGACTGTATAAAGACATGAATTATAGCGAAAGCTTCGTCAATGAGGTTAGGGTTAAAGTAGCGGCTGTTTCTTTGCCAGTTCTGTTGTAGTCTTTGTGGAATGTCGGCTAACGAATCTCCATTAGATAATTTATTCATGAGAAGTTCAAATCGGTCTGCACGCCTCTTTTCATTAAGTTCATGGGGGAAGAGGTAAGGGTCACACAATATATAACAGAGATATGTATTACATTATTCATGTCCTAATAATATATCAACATAATTACATATACGCCAAAATGGTTACTCAAGCAACTGGATAAAATTTTGAAACAGTCAGACGTTTCAGACAGCATCCGCTATCTTTCGTCAGTGACTAAAGAAAGATCTGGTAGAACTAGGTAGAACTCTGAATAGATATGTTAATGAGTGAAGACAATTTCAGATGGTTCAATAGAATTACATATACATGGTACAAAACACATAGAATGTAATGTGTATGTTTTCCCACTTTTGTTTATTACCCTACCTATGCATGTTGGGTCATATCCACTCCAGATCCCACCAAGCTGACAGGTTCGTGAAGAAGGGCCATTTAGGGTGTAGCCACTGCTGCACCCGTAGTAAACCGAATCCCCGTAGTTAAAGGTGCCAGAATAATAACCATTTGCAGGGTACGCCAATGAGGAGCACGGGTTGGCTGATTAAAGAGATGGAATTCAAAGCGCGGTTAGTTTTTTTTCTGCAACGTTTCGTCACACGCGAGGTGACCACTAACATTTAGATTGAAAAAACAACGGCAGTTTCTGATGTGCATATATCTCATCACTGCTTCCTTTTATTTCAAAATAAATTTTTAATTCTATCAGCATATCCACTTCAGGTCTTCGTTACAAGTCAACTGCCATACGTAGGGGAAGCCAGATACGTAAACGTAGGAGGGTAGACCAGTGTAGGACATTGTACAAAACATAACTGGTCGTTTTAACGCACACGTCACAAACCATCCTGAGACTGTAATGTAAAACAACACGGACAAACCTGGCATTTAATGTTGAATAATTGATAGAGCATACGCGTCTATCAGATTGAGGAGTTAACGTAGAGGAAATTGCTATGTCATTTTATGATATCTTACGTGAGCAGGCAGGTGGTCCTCCATTCCAAGTCAGGTCACACTGACAGGTTAGCGAATAAGTTGCCGAAATGGTGTATCCACTGCTACAAGAGAAGGAAACAGTGGAGCCGGGGGACCTCGAACCAGTCACGAAGCCGTTTGGCAGCGACAGCAGCGGACAAGATCCTGCAGGTGGAACTGAAAAGGAAAATGGGACAGCTAGGTTAAAACTGAAAACGTAATTGTTAAGATAAAGCAACTTATAGTGCAAATAGCCAGGTCTGAAACTAGTGTATAATAAAAATGTACACATTTTGTATGAAAGTAGCACAGAAATACCAACTTGGTAAGATAAATCATACGTTAGTGCCGTATGCCAAAGTCATTAATAAATTTCCCTGGGTATTTGTCCAAGGTACCCATATACCAAACTTTATGTTATTTGGATTGTAATGGCAGGGCGTAGAAGACAAAAATATACATATTTGTCTGTTTTTACGGTAGGTGACCTCCATCGAGACTCTTCAACTAATTTGTCTAAAGTGTGCAAAAAACACACCCATTTGGTGGGCTAATTTGTCTTGCACATTTTCATCAAGAGCCGTATTTTTTCGAAAATGTAGGAAAAGGCTACGGATGATTTTTAACTTTACCTCCGTGACATTTAGTTGGAAAATGACAAAATCTAATTCATTGGAACAAATGGCAAGATGATGTCTTAAGAAAGTGAAAATGATTGCATTTCTCTTCTATACCTGTAATATGTGATATATAGATACGGCGATTTGATAAAACGTATAAAAAGTACCCTTTTGGCAAATGTAGCTTTTTGTATGGATCGGTTCACAGTGGTCGTTGTCCCACATAAAACCATTATTATTCCATAAGTGGACACATTTTTGTTCCGGCTTATTCGGCTCTCCAGGCCCCCAGTAGCTCCAGGAACTGATCCCTGTGCCGTCCGGCCACGTCCATGTGCCAGTATTCTATACGATGGGAGACAAGTTCAGAGTACTAGTAATCAGAGAAATGCTAGAGGCTGAATTTAAGAAAAAATTGAGTAAATTCATATGTCAGGTAACGTTTTATTTAAGAATATTAAACCCCCAAATAACACAAAAGTCTGAATAAGGTATTGTCAACTGTTTTCATAGAGCACGATTTGTGCATACATAACGAAAATTTGTATAAAAAAAAACAAAACATTTGAAACAATTGCCCAATGTAACTCTTTTCATACGATTTTTGGAATCATCATCGTTCAAACCTTCAATGCGCAATGTCACACATACAACACAATAAATTATGCCATTTCCATATAGATATAAAGACACGTAAAACGAAAAGTATAACTAGAACACCACCTGATCAACGAGGCCTATCCAGTAGTTCTCGCTAGTGCTGACCGTATGAATCTTATCAACAATGAAGTTGTGCAACCCCAAAGAGTTATCTTTCACGAGACTGCCTCCTTTCGACTGGCAAGTCGATTTGGCTGCGTCAAACGACTTACGCTGACCGAACACCTTGTAACATACTCCACCGTATGCAGTGAAAGTGTCTCCTGTTAAAACACAGATGCACAGATGCCTTAGGCGTAAGTCTTGATGTTATCCTACTGAAATTGGGACATCAACAATACATTTCCACATCTAATGGAAGGTTAGCGTTAAGGTAGGTAGCTTTTAAGTTGCTGAAACTTTGACTTGGTTGATAACCTCCATGTTTATATTGCCAGAGATCTGCTCATCGTCGTAAACAGATATGCTATTCAACCAAGAGTCGCACTAGGAGTATTTGGAATGTCTTGAATATATGCATATAAGCAATTTTAAAAAAAAGACAGTAATCTCCAATACAAAATTAGAGAGAAGATATTCATCTCAAATATGACATTAGAGAGAGGACCTTTCTCTTCAAGGTCATGTTAGAGCGACAACATTATACTTACCAGCCACCAAAGTGCACATCAGGCCAGCTAGGATAGCCACCAGCATTGAAGCGACATCCACCTCCATAGTTAGACTAAGAGGAATAAAATGGAATCTTTACTACAGGATTAATACATTTGTATTCTCAGACGTTTCAAGCGCCCGTCCGGCAGCTTCAATGAGGAGATGATAAAAAGCTGTTGGATGTCTAATGTTCACAAATGTTGCATTAGACTTATCAGTATAAAAATGACTGCGTCTGACTAGGTCCATCGATAGTTTCACAAATGTCACTAATCCCATTGTTTGTCATACTATAATATATATAAATATATAAATATGCAAATGAGTTATTTTACATTAATGCTTATTTCCAAAACTAATATTTTAGACAATATCACTACAGTTTGTTTTTTTTAAATCCACAAGTTGCAGAACATAAATTTCCCTGGACACATGTGATTAAAAAAAACGATAGATCGTAACAAAAATGAGAAAATGTGAATTTGTTATGAACGAAGATGACACAGGTGTAAATGTCTGTTTCGACAGGACAGTGATCCGTGTACTGTGTGATTTAAATTTACCGACATAAAATAAAATGCAATAGACACGAACAACGACTGGCAGCTACAGCATATTGTTGGAAAAGATGATTCGGTGTGACAACGACGACTCTGCAAGGACATTTTTCTTTTAAATCATCGAGTCTAACCAATTGTAGTCTTAGATTGTAAGCTGGCTGAGAAACCTCGCGCAATTTGAAACAGGAGGCTGCGAAGTAAATGATAAAGATGATTGCTTTCCAATTTTGTCGTACGCATTTTGGTTTCAAATTCTTGTTGTACGTCTAATTTTATGGACGATGGTTCTTCTGGCACAAAATATGCCGTCTGATGTATCACGAGTGCATTGCGATTTACCTTTACTTTCATATAACAGGCTTCACAATTAGAGGTTGATATTTGAAAAAAAACCCAGGTTAAGTAGATAATCATACCGAACGATTTTAACACAACCCAGAGGTGATGTCATTGAGAATGACTTGCAAAAGAAAGTGGTATTTAGTCATTGTAATTTTTTTACAAGGACACGTTGTAAAGCATGCAATTCAATGGACACAAAGAAAAAAAGACAACCATAGATGCCTTTAAAGAAGATTAAATATGAATTATTAATGACTCGGGACGGATGAAAAGAGGGCGTGTTTATGACATGTCGTGACTTGTGAACAAAATATCCCATAGGGCATCGTTGCTATTGCTGCATAGTGATCCACGCGTATACGGATATTGGGCAGTTTTAGAAATAAAGCAGTAAAAAAACATAGTGTACAAGTGTTGAAATATAACTCTAAGTGCAGATGCAAATCTCTCTGAACTCAGCCACAATGCCAGACTAACGCACATAAACAATATTTTACATGCTGACAACAAGATATTTGTAAATTCCATGGCCAATGTGTTAGACCTGGACAGACTTGCTTATGTTTTTTTTTTTTCACCAGACTAACAAGGGGTACTGGTAATTCGATATGAAACATCAACATTTGCCATGTATTACATTCCTCGACTAGAAGCGGAATGGAACAAACTCGGGACATTGGGGCTGTGACTTCACAGCAGTCTGAACTTAGGTCGTTCAAACAGCTTCTTTTCAAATCGCTTTCGAACTGGTTTCAATAGCACCCTATGTCATTCAGTGAAAGTAGATCTTGTATCTGAGACGTTTTATCGTAGAGGTGCTTAAACGTGACTTGCAAAAGCACCCCCCCCCCCAAAATGGAGAATGCAAATACAAGTGCGTCAGATGTGTCCTTGTAGATTCTAAACGACATGTTGCATACAGTACAATTGGCACAAAGAGAAAAAAAATCCTTCAAAAGATCCTTGAGAAGAACATAAAATATGAATTATTAATGATTTGGGATGTCAGAGATAAAAAGATGGCACGTTTTGACACGGCAGTCATCTATGTACTAATTTTCCCAAAGCATATGTCACTTATGAATATGATTAAGATTATTTGTGACATGCAGCAGTGAAGGTGATATTCTAGTTTCAAAATATTATTGGGTAGGCCGACTACTCTCTTTTCGCAGCCAGGGGCTGAATAGCGAGGAGCGCACAATTGCCGGGGTTCGATCGAAATTGTCTGGAGCGGCTGCCATTCGGCGCTAACTCGGGTGACCTCAATACGACAATTGCCCACTGTGCGGCCATAGGACTGTAGGTTTTGAACCACTCAAACCGGGAACGACCCCTGCTCTTTTCGATAACGTCAACGGGACAAATCAGGGAACCCCGGAATCGAACTCAGTACCTCTCACTGGGTTCTGGGGCCAAACACCCTGCCACTGCGCCACCGCGACGCCACTTTTGTTTGTTTGTTTATTTTGAAACACCTGGGTAGCCTATTCAGTGCCAATACACTGGTTTTCGATAGGGCCCAGTTTCACATATACATACATGGAAAATAAAAAACAACTTACAGAGAGAAAAGTAGACATACACGTCGGAACATATGGGTACAACTGAAACATGAAAGACAGATAACTCAAAATCATAATCCAATCCAAGGCCAAGCCACTAAATAAATGCTAATGCAAATATGAGTACGTGTTGCTATTTTTACCTGCTCTTTACGCGAAAAGTTTCTGACTTACATCATTTAATAGAAAAATCGAATAAACATGAGTGTATCTGTTAGTTATTGGTAGCACAACTATAGCTAAAGACTGTTGTCTTGGTATCAGTGTTTTTATTCATGCTGCAAAGCAAATCTGCAATCGATAGCTTCTTCACAGACTTCCAGTACAACTATTTAGGTGCTAAATTTCCTTCTTGACGTAGATATGTATTACTGTATTATAATTACAACGAGACAAATCATACTGAAAAACGAAGCAAAATATTAATCCCGATGTGTTTATGGTCTTTTTGTCGCGTCTTTTGACACACCACCGACACAAACGAAAACGCCCCTGAAGACCAAACCTGTAGAGGGCTTAAATCTACGTCACTACTTTCTGGGCACAAGAGCAACATACCGCTGTAATTTGGTAACCGTAACATCTTCAAATAAAAAGATACCAAAACCGGAAGTTCCACTGCAGCACCATAACAAGCAGCTAAGGGAACCAATATTCAATCATTTTGAAGTCTTGCAGAGACTTACCCAAGTACTAAATATCAACAAAATCCATCCAGGCGTTTACGAGTTATGGTGACACATACACACACGAAAATATTAACCTTTTTTCCAACTTAACTTAAGAAACACATCGATCGGTGAAATTAAAGCATAATGACTGACCTTCTGCTTCGTAGCCTGATAAAGAAATCCGCAGACGATGATGGTAACAGCTACCTGCAAAGAAAATGGATACAGTCAGTCGTTTTGTAGTTCTGTTGCATGGCGACAAAACACCTACTGATGTTGGTTGCCAGGTTTCAATTATTCGTCAGGTTTTATGGACGAGGATTCTGCTATCACAATAGATACCATCTGATGTGTAACGATTGCAAGGGCGTTCTCCTTTCTTCTATCATATCAAGGCTTTACTCGATAAAAATGGTACTTTAAAAAAAGGAAAGCTATTGTATGATACTCCTTTGTAAGGATCGTAGCATAACACAGAGGTGCAACATCAGTTGCAAAAGAAAATGATATTTTAGGAAATAGTAGAATAGTCCTCTTGTATAAAATACAATTCAATGAACGCAAAGAAAAAAGACATTGTCAAACAGAGAAAGGATAGAAATACGAATCATTAACGAGGAATTGGTCGAGTTTCATAGAACTGAAAAGTACAAGTTTGTAAAGCCTTTTTTGCGATTAAAAAGTAGGTAAGACATGATTCTATGTACTAAGAAACACTATTCTGTTGTTGACCATGCTTACCTTAATTTCTTCTTTTTTAAATCTCTAGGATTACTTAAAATCTTACGGAAAAAAAGCAAATACTAAACTCGTAAATGACATTTCTAGAGAACAATTTGAAACACGACAAGACGTGACAGGTGTAGCAAGCCAAATAAAGAAAAGAAAATGCAGAGGTAACTGACGGAATATATGTCCAGTCAACGACCTGTTGGATACAGTACAATAGGCACGAAGAAAACCAAAGATCCTTGAAAAGAACACGAAATATGAATTATTAATGACTCGGGATGACAGAGATGGCACGTTTATGACATCTATGTACTAAGTCTCACACAGCATATGTCGCTTTAGTAAGACGTGTTTTTGTTGTTGTTTCTTATTTGGACATGAAGCAGTGAAGGTGACATAAATATGTTTATGTATTGCTACTTTTACCTGATTTTTAATCGAACAGGTTCTGACTTATATCACTCAATAATGGAATAGAAAAGACACGTAGTGCAGTGTGTCTATTAGCTTTTGATGGAACAAATGCCTCAGCTAAAAGACAGTCTGTTACCTTCAAATTGGTATTCGTGTTTTAATATATGTTGCAAATCAAATCTACAAATGATCGCGCCTTCACAGCTTTGCAGTACAAAACCTGAGGTGAGACATTTCTTCTTGACGTAGATATTACTGTATCCGATGATAACAAGGTGAATCATACTGTAAAACAAAATCTCTGAGATGATTTTGGTCTTTTTTCGCGTCTGTTGACACACCACTGACACAAACAAAAACGTCCCTGTAGTATTAGACCAAACCTATGGGTGGGGCGGTCTAAGCTAAGTCACCATTTCATACGTACAAGAGCAATCTACCACTATAATTTGATCATCGTACCATCTCCAAATATTAATATAAAAAAACGTAAATTCTGCTGCAGCACCATAACAAGCAGCCAGGGAAACCAATACCTAATCATTTCGAGGTCTTACTAAGATTTACCCACGTCCTAAATAGAACCAGAATATACCCAGGCATTCAAGAGTTATTGTGTCGACAAATTCACATACACGAAAACATCATATTTTTTTTTCAACTTAACTTAAGAATCACATCGAGCGATAAAATTAGAACGTCATGTCTGACCTTCTGTTTTGTAGGCTGGTGAAGAGGTCCACAAACGATGTTTCCAACAGCTACCTGCAAAATAAAGGATACAGCCAGTTGTTTTTCAGTTTTGTTGACAACGCAACACCTACTGATGTTGGTTGCCCGGTTCCTATTGTACGTCAGGTTTTATGGACGATGATTCTGCCATCACAATGGATACCGTCTGATGGGTCACTGATCACGACTACAAGATCATTCACATTTCTTCTTCAATATCAGGCTTTACTTGTTAAAGATGGTATTAGATCTTGTTTCTTTATAATGATTGCAACACAACACAGAGATGGTGTCCTAAAGCATACGTTGCGAGACTAAATAATATTTCAGGAAAATACATTCATAAGAAAGTGTGTCCTTGGAGAGTTCACTCAACCTGTTGCAGAATATACAATTCACTGGGCACAAGGACAAATAGACAACAAGAGAATGAATAGAGATATGAATGACAGAGATGGAAATATGACATGTGTCAAGGATCACCGTAGAGGTAACCATCGGTGCTGTTGTTACATTAGTGAGCAACTTTTGATGTTTTGATTTTGTTTTGACGTAGAATAGTAAAGGTAACATACCCTTGGCAAAATATGAATTAGTATTGTCGAAAAAATTCGACTCTATGAGCGAATAGGTTTTGATTTGTATCACTCAACGGTAAGAAAAAGGCCCCTGCAGTGTGATATATCTATTTTCTGATGAGGATGCAGATGCGTTAGTGAAATTATCGTCTTTTATTTTGGGTGTAATGTATCTAAAGCTCTACCTAGTGCACAGCATATTTGCCACTTCCGTATTCTTTGATTTATTGATGAAGAAAATTAGTGTGGTATTTCATGGCATTAATGTCGTGAACTCTATGAATAATGGGGTTATATTAAATGCAGCGTTTGCAATCGTGTGTCCGTCCAAATTCAGAGCGGTCATCGGGGTCTTGAATTCGCAATGCGTTGATTGAAGTTTCCTCTATACTACTTTACCATGAAATAAGAGGAACGAAACCTAGAATACTCTTTGGGTGTTGAACGCTGTGTCAAGTTTCTTTTCTCTTTATTCATGGAATTTCATTCCCAACTAAATAAGGCAAATACGAATGTCCTTTAACTTAATTGGTACCCATTCGTTTTTATTCGTGTTGCTTAGCAGTAAACAGTAGCTTCTTAGTAGCTAACAGGTACACACCCTTTTTTGCAGTGCTATGTACTGTGGTATGGCACTGTTATTCTCAAAAACAAACATGTTTTTGATTTAACACAAGAAGCGCACAGATCGATGGACTGCAGCGTTTGTTCTATATTCGTTACAAGTTGCTATTGTATGTCCGAATTTCTGCAAAATGATTTTACCAGCGGTCACAAAAGAAGTCGTATGATGGTTCTCGTAATATTTGTCCTTATAGGTTTTATAATAGCCTGTTACATAACTTAAAACATATGGGACAGAAAGAAACGAAAAAAGCCGTACCCCTGAGAAAGAAGATGAAAATAAGAACTATAATTGATGAACACAGATGACACAGGTAAAAAAAAATTAAAGATGACGAATTCATCCTGAAGCAGGCCACTCATCCGATGAGGAGACCTGATCTAGTATCAAGTATCAAGTAAGTATTTAAATGTACTATAGAAGTATATATGGACTTTTTGGGCAATCGTTTTGTCAAGTGGATGAAAATTTCCAATATTTTTGGCGATTATTTGTTTTATAAACATAAACATTTGCACTTTCAAAAACCCAGAGAATTTTCAGAAAAAAAATTAAACAAGGAAGAAACGAAGGTTAGACAATATCTGAAAAAGGATGCATAATTGAAAGCAGAGCTGTTATGAAATAAAAACACAGTTCATAACCTTCTGATTTGTAGGCTGGCGTTGAATTGACCACGATATGATAACAACAGCAGGCTCTGATGTAAAGAATACAGACAGTTTTTTTCCAGTTTCGTTGACAACAAAACACCTACTGATCTGTGTCGCCAGCTTCTATTGTACGTTAGATTTTCTGCTCGATGATTAAGCTGTCACAAAGGATATTGTCCTTTCGGTCATATCATCAAACGGGCATATCATGTGTAGATGTAGTTTTTAATGGACCTGTTACATAAATTACAATACACCGAGGCAGAAAGGAGAGTCGACAACCTTGAAAATATATTTGGAAAGATGATGAAAATATGAATTATTAATTATCCTGATAGAAAAAATGACATATCTTTTGATAGGTCAGACTGACCTGTGTACAATAAAAGCCACGTGCACAGAACTGTATATATAGATAAAGTTTAATAATTGTAACTTTTTTCGGCTACAAAAGGGAATAGGATCTCAGTAGTATCATGCACCATAATCATTGCAAAAAAATAGCACTTTAATTTAGTGCAATAGTATCTCGCGCCATTGTAACGAAAATGCAGTTTAATGCAAATTGTTGATATTGGTGGTACAGCTATGCTAGCTAAAATTTATCTAATCTTGGTATCTGTGTCTCAGCATTAGCTATCGGAGATTTACAACTTGTAGCCATCTACAGCTAATGGTACAAATGTCAATGTTCCACTTGTTAAAGACACTGCCATGCTTGACATATAGCATGGCAATATTGTATTCAGTGGGACGTCCGCAATTTTATGCTCTTTCCCAAACGGTATGACAAAAAGGATAAGTTCAATTTTCAAAGAATCAATATCAATCGGAAACTCTTTTTTAAAATCACTGATGTATGTTGTAAATAACCCTGTTTGCTGAGTATCAGTTCTATTTAAAATGGTTGAAAAATGTAGCGTCATGAGGGTGTAAAAATAAACAATAACGATATGATGTTTTAAAAACATACACGACAGAATAAAAAAGATACATGCCACTGTTACTGCGGCTATAGTCTGAAGGCTCACGTCACTCATAGTTTTTACATAAAAAAGGCGAATATGACACCTTTTTATTGCCATGAAAAATTTAGATATAGTTAATTGGGGGTTGTCTGTGTGTGTGCGTGCGTGCGTGCGTGCGTGCGTGCGTGTGTGTGTGTGTGTGTGTGTGTGTGTATGTGTGTGTGTGTGTGTGTGCGTGTGTGTGTGTGTGTGTGTGTGTGTGTATGTGTGTATGTGTGTGTGTGTGTGTGTGTGTGTGTGTGCTTCTGGATTTGTAGTCAGCATAACTTAAGAACGCGGTGAACCCTTCAGTGTGAACTTAACACCACAGCAAAACGTTTTGCCCACCTATGACTGTAGTTCTATTATCATTGTTACAAACGCGAACTTAAAGCCACCGCGAACACTCCATTTTCTTCCTACCGCGAAATAAAAACCACGCGAACCTAAATACATTTACAGTTAGGCCTTTTAGCTTCATACACATCAAAACACGCACTGATTATTGGTCGCAAGTTCTTATTGTGTGGTTTTCTGGACGATGCTTCTGCTGTCACAAAAGGTGCCGTGTGATATATCACGAGTGCAAACAACCGTAGCATATCATTGTAGTATTTTCAATGGGCCTGTTACATAACACACATCACATTGTTGCCTCTTACATAAATTACATACTTTGAGCGTAAAATGCAAAGGAAGATTAACAACCATACGTTTTGGAAAGATGATGAAATTTGAATTATTGATGATCCAAGATGACAGAGAGGAAAATATGGTTTGTGATCTACAGGGAGTCGATGATACTCATTGAAACTCCGGTTACACATAGTCGAGCATGGTCCACCGACCTTACCCCTACCATGAGTGTGGTTTGGAAGCTAGGTCGGCTGAGGTTACCTGGTGTTCGGTGCGGTTGGAATAACATGTGGTCCTAATTTGATCTTTTGGTGATGGTAACAAAACGAGTTGGACTGATTAGCCTAATAGAATGTTATCTATGTACCAGTGAATGCCATACTTTGTACCTTCTACAATTGTTGTGCAATAAAGTTATTATGACGTTAAAAGACGAAGATAGCCCTTATTTGAAAATCGCGGGTTGTGGCCATTTTAATTCGTGAGAGTGTTGACAATTGGTAGGAAATCAACCTGGAGGTAGTTGTATCATTCAGCAATGAAAACAGACATGTAGTTTTATATGTAATTGGTATCATGAGAGTATACTAGTTGGCATCACACCTAGGAACCGTCGCTGTGGACGAAAAGATGTCAAGGCGACAATCAGGTACCACATGGATACGACAGGACATGATCCATCTAGCGGAGTAGTTGAGAACTACTGCCGGAATACTGGTGACTGGACCGGAGGTTTTTTTTTAGTCAGTTGAGTTTTCCAAAGAACTGACTGGATTCAATCCTGGTCTATCCTGGCATTATACTGGCTTTTACACAGTCAAGTACTCAATAAGCAGAATTTGATACCTATTACTTTTGAGTAAGTTTGCCTAGAAAAAATGCTGAATGCAAAAAAATACTTAAAAAGGACAACCTTTCTTTAACGTCTAACTTAGTGTACATATCTCTTGTTCATACTTCATTACAAACACTATTTTGCACGAAAACATCATATTTAGTATTTGCTTCCTTTGCATTTATGATAATATATAATTTTTCTTCCGAATGTAGCAGTAGTTTATGATATCAAATCTACTTGGATTATTGTTGTTTCGGGAATGGAAATATTAAAATGTTTCCATTAATTATTACCTTAAAATTTTAGTATATGATGCTTAATGTATTTCTTGTGATAATCTTTTCGGGTTGGTGTAAGATTTGTTTATTGGATCTCTCCGCAAACATGTGAATACAGTGAGAGAACAGGTGGTATCGTTTTTTCTAGCCCTTACCCTGGGAACGAATACATCATCAATAATAAGTTAAACATTTTGCACCATACATCATAAACAATATTTCATACTCCCTCGAAGCCCACTACTTTCTAGCCCCGATTATAACCTACAAATCTTCAAAACAAACATACATCGCTTTTTCCAACCTTAGCCACATTCAGTTTAAACCAATCACGTCAACTAGCTCAATGCTTAAATCAGTGTCCCCCTACGGCCTTGCATTGAGCGAGATCTCTAAGAAAAACATTATCGGTAAAATATAACATTCATCAATATCCCACATACAGTGGGAGGACATTCAAATTTGGCATCATTTATGTATACATTCAGATCCGAAAGTTAGAGTTCCATCGAGAACAAAATCGGGTTTACTGATCCCCATGTTGACATGTTGCAGAATCTTGGAAACGATCCCCATCTCCCACTCTCCCACCCAGCTTCCTCCCCCACTAGCCCCCCGACTGGCAAGAGAATGCCCAGCCTGGCTGTTCACTTTAAACACATTACGTATGTTTGCCTTTGCACTCTCGTCGACACATTTGATACCCAAAACCTCCATGACTTTCAACACCATCTCTTCCTTATACTTAGAAAGCTCCTCATACCTCAGAATCACATCAAACCATTGTGGATCTTGTTTGGTCAGCTCGTGAGCCTTTTGCATTATCTCGAGCCAAGCACATACAGAGAACCACACGATGCCATGTGGAACTTGGATGGAATCGAAAACCGGATTATCCCGCAAAGGAGTTGCCTGCAGATCATCATAATTGTTAATATAGAGACAATCTAGATTAAGAGTTGTTTGTAGCCAGTACTTCCAATATCGACCGCTGGCCATCACGTGGGCATAGGAGTCCAGTGTTCCCAGGAGGTTCCGGTAAATGAAGATGTTCTTAACTTCCGGAAGGGCCCTCTGGAGAACATCTGCTATGGGGCCAACCTAAAAATAAATCAAAATAGTGATGATGTATTTTAGTGGTCACAATTTACCCGCAATGCCAATGGCAGCATTTCTAGTGCTGAATTGATGCAGGGTTTACAGGTTCACATAATACACAACGTATACATATTTTTCAACTGTGGAACTGTCGAGAACTGTGGAACTGTCGAGAGGGTTGCGCAACAAGACCACAGAAGCAAGTGGAAACTCAGTTTTCCATATGGCTTTTAAAGATTTGGCATTAGGTTGGATGATAAAGTTCAGTTGTCACAACTGGTACAAAATCACTCCGGTGACCGCCTGTACTCTTCTTCTACGCAGCATTGCCGCTAGGTGCCGTTGCTGCATTGAAGAATATAGTCAAAATACGTGATTGAATTTGTACTTTCCTCAACACTGTTTTAGTGTTACTGGAGTATATATTTTTCTAAACCATATAGTCATGTTTGGCACCGTATTCTCCCGATTGCAGCAGCGCCACCCAGCTGCAATGTAAAAAACAACAACATTGCATTCAGGGCTTTCAGCTCTTTTTGTTAACCCCAAACTAGATATTGGTTGCATTGCCAATAATGAAATAGGTTTTTGCAAGCATGTCACGTTTACTAACCTGCCCACGCATTTTGTAACAGGTGATTGTCTTAGAAGGGTCTTCTTGAAGAAGGGTGTAGTTGAAGAGGGTGTTGGTTTGTCTGATAATCTCCAATAGCGTCTCCATACCATCTTCAGGAAATTCCTCCTTCAAAAGGAGGTACCGTCTAATGTTGGCGTAAAAGTCAGACTCTGACAACGCGTGCATCGTGCCGCTCGCTTCCAAGGCTTTGATCAGCAACGTTGAACCACATCGCACTAGTACAAAAATGTAAAACAGATATCAAAAATAGCTTTTAATTTTGGGATTTAGTAATTATAGCAATGTATCCATGATGGGTTCTAATAGCATGTCTCCGTGGCGAAAGCGGTAACGCAACCTTGCTGCTTCGCCATCTGGATCAACTTCCGTGGATCCTAGGGCCCGAGTTCGATCTTGAGGGTCGACTCCTGAGCTAGGAAATTTGTAAGGGATTGCAATCGTTATTACAGATGGTGACGTAAAGCCGACAGCCGCGTGTATGAGGTAGCTTTAGGCATAAGCCTCAAGCGCCAAGCCTCTGCACGTAAAAAAACCCCAACCCACTTATCGAGAAGAGTAGAGTGACCCGGTGAGCTTGGCCCAAAACGCGAGCCGCGCGCAGCGAAGCCGCATATTGCACTACCACTAGCTACTTGAAAAAGCATCATGATTCACCTCAATTGAGGATGCCTGCTTTACCTTTTGAACCCGCAAACACGTCGACATTTATTGCGACTAAAATTACCAAAAAAGGTACGAATGAATCCAGTAGGATTTGGTCAGAAATCAAATGTATATGACATTTTTTCAGTGATTGTTGGTCATACTTTTCTTGACAATGTATTTCCTTGTCTCTATAATGTTTAAATGATGAAATCCACAAAAACTCGATCATATTCCTTCTGAAAGCATCTATTTCACTCATCAGTGAGAAGACGGGACTCCTAATTTTTCACTGTTTTCAAACAAGTCAAGCGTCTTTATTAGCATCGTAGATTCAGAAACTTATTGTAGACTAGCAACGTAGTTTAATCTACACGTAAAAAGTCGTCGTATGGTTTGCCGACAATAATAATTTCTACAAAGCAATATCAAACTGATCATATGATAGCCGTGTTGTATTTATGTAGAGCCCCGTGAAAATCGGAACCCGGAATGTCCATATTTCTTAGTGTAACAATGGACATGCATGTGTATGAAGGAATGAAATCGATCGATTTGGACAAAACATATAGTCTACACTGATTTATTTTGAAGGTTACTATAATTTATTACACAAAGGTAAACTTTTCCCCTCCTGTGTTAAGCAACTTACTTGTCATGTAAAGAAACATGGTGGTGATGTGGGCGACGTCATTGGCCACCGTGGTACTTACATCCGCCAACTGGGAGAACGGTATAACCAGAAGCTCTTCGGCGTGTTCTCGCAAAGCCTATGAAAAAAAAATGATTAAAACAAATCCAAACACAAATGCTCAATTGTTTTTAAAACACTACATTATCCAAGCAGATGTTGCAAAAGGCCAGCAATATCTATTAGAGTGTGGATTCTGAAAAAAAACTCTAGTGTTACGGTACAGTAACCAAAAATTCTTATTGGAAAACAGCATACTAGAAATATTTCTTTTTAAATTCAGAACGAAAAAAAATAAAATTCTTTGTGTAAGAATTGACATAGACAAGACTTCCCAGAAGGTTTCTTGAATTTTCTTATTCCAATGTATAATTAAATCAAGAAAATCTTTCTCAACATAAGAAAACAAGAAAAATGAGAAAAAAATTGAAAAAAAGATTTTTGGTAGAGGTAAGTGTATTTTATTACCTCGTTGAAGAATGGCGCTTTCCTGACTGTCGACATGTCTGTCGGCTTTATCAGCACGAGTTCCTTGGTATCGAAGTCTGCGCAGCTGACAAAGTAGTCCCCGCCGTGATCTCGAAAGAACTCGGCTGGGTTTTCAACTGGTACTTTATCCTTCACCTGCTCGAAGTGGCTGATGGCTGTTGGCTTTAGGAGGTGAAATCCCATCTTCTTATACAAACTCTTACAGCGTACTTCTTGAAGATACGCCATCGATGAGTATTTCTGTGTCAGAAATAAGACCTGGACTGAGGACACTTACCCTACCAAGCTACTTAAACTTAAAATTTAAAGGTAAAAAATTCTACTGATATCTGTATGCCATGTCACCAACACAGCCCTGACTTATCATATGCGTGCCGGATATCAATTCTTTAAAGCTAATTTTATGCCTGCCAAACAAATGTTTTATTTTGCCCTCCTCCCCACCCTTTTGACGGAAGAAGGGTACAGATAAGCCATTGGAATCCTCAGCTGCCGAAATTGTGTACTCTCACTCACATAACATGAGCTATATTGCGGCCATCTACATTCGTTACGAGTTAACTTCCTTATCCTGACCATTACTACTTACATTTAGTTAGTTTCATACTAAAAATTTGCCGAACCTGCAGCATGCCAGTCAACACATTTCAAACCTATCAAATAAACGTAAAAGTAAACAGACAATGACTTTAGATGGGTATTGTATTCCCAGGAAATACTCTAGCCATGTACAAATTGTCTAAGATGTTAGTTTATCAGTTTGGATATAACATGTATCTGCTACTAATACCTTATTTCCGGATCTTTGCTTATTCCCAGGAAATACTCTAGCCATGTACAAATTGTCTTAGATGTTAGTTTATCAGTTTGGATATAACATGTATCTGCTACTAATACCTTATTTCCGGATCTTTGCTTCTTAGATCTGGAAATAAAACACAAATGTGTATCAGGTCACCACGTCGGCAGAAGACCGGTTTGACCACTCCAGTCACGCATGATAAAACTTGGAACATCTCATTTTACACAGACGTCATAGAAGAAGCAAACCACTATAATAAGAATGGAGAAGCAAATATAGAATAGATACGCCAAAAATACTTACTAAAGCAACTTGATAAAGTTTTGAAACAGAAGTTTCATTCAGACAGCATCCGCTATTTTTTGTCAGTGGCTAAGGAAAGAACTGGCAGAACCGGGTTTTAGACCAAAACTCTTAATAGATATGTTAATGAAGTGAAGACAATCTAAGATACCAAGTGAAAACAAGGCTGTATGCTAATGACTGATAAGCTCCTGTTGTTTTAGGACCCAATACATAAAATTGATCTACTCTGTTATATACACCATTAGTTGTGTTTAACTGTATCCTTTCAGTTCTCATTCTGGCACGAAGTTGAAAATGAGAGATGGTGTCATCTCGTCAGTTAAACACCCCATTAGGCATTACTCCGGTGGTAAGGAATTCCTCTCGTCATGCCCTTTTTATTGCACTGTATGAAAAGTAGTCAACTGGGTAAAACTGGGTACAAAGGTCTTTGCATAAGGTTTTTTTTCTGCCAACCAAAATGCCTGGTAGGAAATGTGAAATAACTGTGACTTTTGCAAAAATTTGGAAAAAATTATTATCATTCTAGCCAATTGACTTTTCTCATAGGCCTTTGGGTACTGTTAAACATACCTCAACATGGTTTACATCGTCTCGCAATTCCAATTTTTCCCTGATCGTCCTCTTTGGGGTTGTCATAACCCGGATACAGCCCAGAACGTCATTTCCGGGTGCCTCGATCCCAATGTTGGTAAAGACTTGCCAGTACTTCATGCACTCCTACAGTTTTGGAATTGATGTTGGTTTAGTTTCAGGAGAGCAGTAGGGATTCAGAACACCTTCGGTAACTTAGTTTACATATTTCTTGTCCATACTTTATTACAAACATAATTTTACACGAAAACATAATGTATTCAGTATTTAATTATTTTGCATTTATGATAATGATAATTTTTCTTCCGAAAGTAGCAGTATCTTATGATATCCAATCTACTTGGATTATTGTTGTTCCGAGAACGGAAATATTAGAATGCCTCTATTAATTGTCACCTTAAGGTATTACTATATGACGCCAAATGTATTTCTTATGAAAATGTGTTCATGTTGGTGTTAGATTTGTCTATTGAAACTCTCCACAAACATGTGAATACAGTGAGAAATCAGCTGGTATCGACTTTTCTAGCCCTTACCCACGAATACATCATCAAAAAAGTTAATAATTTTGCACCATACATTATAAAATAGCATTTCATACGGAATCCTCCACCCTGGCCCCGGCCCCAGCCTTGTTCTTTTTTGAATAGCTTTAACCGCATGAACTTTGCATCACCAACCTCCGCCTGCATTTTGCCTTAATAACTGACCCTAACCTACATAAAATCCCTTTTTGTCCAAATTGTTGGGGCTTAACTTGTGTTAGATGAGTATTCTAGACTATAACCAGACACCGATATAGATAAAATATAACATTGAGATCCTATATACAGTGGGATCGCATTTAGATTCGGCATTATTTATTTATACAGTCAGATCCAAAAGTTAGAGTTCCATCGAGAACAAAATCGGGTTTACTGATCCCCATGTTGACATGTTGCAGAATCTTGGAAACGATCCCCATCTCCCACTCTCCCACCCAGCTTCCTCCACCACTAGCCCCCCGACTGGCAAGCGAATGCCCAGCCTGGCTGTTCACTTCAAACACCTTACGTATGTTTGCCCTTGCGTCTTCGTCGACACATTTGAAACCGAGAACTTCCATGACTTTCATGACCATCTCTTCCTTGTACTTCTTCAGCTCCTCGTACCTCAGGATCACATGGTAAAATTGGTGCGGATCTTGTTTGGTTAGCTCGTGAGCCTTTTGCATCAACTCGAGCCAAGAACATACAGAGAACCAGACGATGCCATGTGGAACTGGGATGGACTCAAAAACGGGATTATCCCGCAAAGGAGTTGCCAGCAGATCATTATAATTGTCAATATAGAGATAATCAAGCTTAAGGGACGTTTGCAGCCAGTACTTCCAATAGCGACCTTTGGCCATCACGTGGGCATAGGAGTCCAAAGTTCCTAGCAGGTTCCGGTACAGGAAGATGTTCTTGACTTTCGGGAGGGCCTTCTGGAGAACATCTGTTATGGGGCCAACCTGAAAATGCAAGTGTAAACCCAGTTCGCCGTATGGCTTTTATCAAATATGACATAAGATTGGATAATAAAGTTCTGCTGTTTCTCAAAACCAGTAGGTCATCACTTGCTGACAATTCGGTGACCGTCTGTCATCTTCTTTATGACAATACTTACTAGTTCTACGCATCATTGCAGCTAGGTGTCGTTGCTGCATTGGGAGGAATATGGTCCCAAACGTGATTAAGTTTTTACTTTTCTCATCACGGTGTTAGTGTAACTGGAGTATGTATTTTGCTAAAGCATACAGTCACGTTTGGAACAGCATTCTCACAATTGCAGCAGCGACACCTACCTGCAACATATGAACAATCAGTATTGCAATGAGTGAGCTGAAAGCCTTTCTCACCGAAACGGCGTTAGGTTCTTTTATCCAATGATGTACCAAAAACTTACCAGAAACTATTAACGAATGGCATTAACGTTAAATGTAATGTATGTACACATAAAAAGAGACATGTGAATTGGTTTAGTTAAGTTATATAAGAATTTCAACGGTAAACACCACCCAAATGAATTGCTATTTCAAGAGAGCTTTTTTTCTAAATGATTTTCTATCTTTAATGCCTAAATAGACATATCAGAATACTGGCTGTATTGCTAACGGTACAATCAGTTTTTAGTTGTAAGCATGTCAAGTTTACTAACCTGACCACGCATTTTGTAACAGATGATTGTTTTAGAAGGGTCTTCTTGAAGAAGGGTGTAGTTGAAGAGAGTGTTGGTGTGTCTGATAAACTCCAAAAGCGGCTCCATACCATCTTCAGGAAATTCCTTCTTCGACAGGAGGTACCGACTAATGTTGACGTACACGTCAGACTCTGACAAAGCGTGCATCATGCCAGTCGCTTCCAGTGCCTTGATCAGCAACGTTGAACCACATCGCACTGAGTACAAAAAAGTACAAAAGATTTTAAAAATAGCATTTTTGTAAATTGTCTGACATGTACCCATGAAGGATTCCAATGGCACTTCAATCAACAAACATCTTGACATTTTTGCGACTTAAATGAACAGAAAATACCCCATTAGGTTTTGCTTAGAAATATCTTCTTTTGAACACCAGTCCGACTTTACAGACTATCCTCTAGAATCGTGCCAATCTGTCTCGGCAAAGACCCCACTCCGGTGTTAAGAGTTTAAACGATTTCCAAATCAAACAGCGTGCACTCTACACGTAAAAAGTCGTGGTATGATTTACGGACAATAATAACTTCTACAAAGCAAGATCAAACTGATTAACTTCTACAAAGCAAGATCAAACTGTTCCACAAAAATCCGAACACGGAATGTTAGTATTTCTTAGTGTTACATTGTTCATGCAGGTGTATAAAGGAATAAAATGGATCAATTTGGACAAAATATATAGTCTAAACGGATTTATATTGTAGGTTACTATAATCTATATAGTAAAGTGGACTCATTCCTCAGCTAACCGACATCTTTCACACCGCAGTCGTCCCTCAGACTTCTGGAGCCGCATAGTTCCCGTTTAGAACTTTTATTCAGCCTGTTGCTAGGTCTGCAGCCTTTCGATTCGAGCCTAGACCATCGATGCAGCCACACACAAGGCAAAACTAGTCTGGATGTGGGCTTCAATAAAGTTCTAAACAGGAACATGTGGCTGAAGTTACGGCGTGAGAGAATACGGTTGGCTTGAGGTTGCCCACTACTTTGTCTAGGTTACTATAATCTATTATACAAAGCGAAACTGTTCCCATCCTGTTTCAAGCAACTTACTTGCAATGTGAATAAACATGGTGGTGATGTGGGCGACGTCATTGGCCATTGTGGCACTCACATCCGCCAACTGGGAGAACGGGATGACGAAAAGCTCTTCGGCGTGTTCTCGCAAAGCCTGTGAAAGTAAATAAAATCAAATCAATCTATTTTCAAACACCAAATCCCAATTCACCTTTGCAACACTGTATTCTCCAAGCAGATGTTGCTAAAAGCCAGCAATGTTCACTAGCAGCGTGGGTTCTAAAATGAATAAAAAACAAACTATATCCACTGTTACAGTACAGTACGGTATACTTATTCTAGTAACCGCTAATTCCATTTAACTGCGCTTGCTGAATTTGAATGCCCTTTTTGCCTTCGGAACATACCCTTTACCTCAGAGAAATTTACAGGGAAGGCAGATTATGAATGAAAAAAAAAATATAACGAAATGTTAGCCCTGCATACCCAAATCATCATTTCCTAAACCAATTCACAATGGTTAAACTCGATAATACACACACACACAGACAACAACAACGACGATATGCTTTTTGCCTACAAGGACTGTTCTGTTTCTTGTCAAGTACAAGGATTGCCAATTAGGTTTGTGAAAATAATAATTTTAAAGATATTCACTTTTATGTTTTTTTTTGTTAAGAGTGGGATCAAAATCGTCTTGTGTTTGAAATACGACTCATCACAAATATAAAATGTAGCATTATACTAAGATTGATTTCATTTTATATATGTCACAACATATAGCAGACATAAATAAGGAGATTCGTGGTTCAAAATATCAATGCAAAGCGATATACACTATGTATCAAAGGTGAAAACTTGCCAAGTTCTTGTCTAGACACTGTTTTATTCCATGTTCAAACGTGTTTTGTTTAGTCTTCAGCGGCCTTAAAAAAAGCATGCGATACGTATACACATGCACAGCTGGAAGCTTGAACTTCATAAAAGATCAAAGCCCTTGATAACACGATAATAATCTTGAAATGATTTTGGGTGTATTTTCAGTACCTCGTTGAAGAATGCTGCTCTCCTGACTTTAGATCTGTCTGTCGGCTTTATCAGCACGAGTTCCTTGGTATCGAAGTCTGCGCAGCTGACGAAGTAGTCCCCGCCGTGATCTCGAAAGAACTCGGATGGGTTGTCAACTGGTACTTTATCCTTCACCTGCTCGAAGTGGCTGATGGCTGTTGGCTTTAGGAGGTGAAATCCCATCTTCTTATACAAACTCTTACAGCGTACTTCTTGAAGATACGCCATCGGTGAGTATTTCTGTGTCAGAAATAAGACCAGGACTCAGGACACTTACCCAGCTGCTTAAACTTAAAATGTTAAGATAAAAAATTCTACTGATATCTGTATGCCGTGTCACCAACACAGCCCTGACTTATAATAAAGCTACATTATGCCTGCCAAACAAACGTGATCTTTGCCCCCCTCCCCACCCTTCTTGCGGAAGAAGGGTACAGATAAGCCACTGGAATCCTGCCAAAATTGTGTACTCTCACTCACATAATTGGTGAGCAATATTGTGGCCATTTACATTCGTTACGAGTTAACTTGTTTATCCTGACCATTCTATTTACATTTAGTTAGTTCCATACTAAAAATTTGCCGTCATGATCTGCAACACGCCAGTCAAATGACCTATTAGATAAACGTAAAAGTAAGTTGACAATGATTTTAGATGGGTATTGCATTCCCAGAAAATACTCTAGTTAAGTACAGATTGTCCAAGATGTTAGTTAATCAGTTTGGATTTAACATGTATCTGCTACTAATACCTTATTTCCGGATCTTCTTTGATCTGCAAATAAAACACACATGTGTGGCCAGGTCACCACGTCGGCAGAAGACCGGTTTGACCACTCTAGTCACGCATGCGCATGTTAAAACACCCCATTACTCCGGTGGTAAGGAATTACTCTCGTCATGCCCTATTTATTGCACTGGATGAAAGTAATCAACTGGGTAAAACTGGGTGGAAGGGTCTATGCATAACTGTTTTTTTTTTAAATTTTCTGCCAAAATGCCTGGTAGGAAATGTGTAATAACTGTCTCAAGGTAGACTTTTGCGAAAAAAAAATTAAAAAAATATTATTATTCTAACATATTGACTTTTCTCATAGGCCTTTAGGTACATCTGTACTGTTTAACTTAACATACCTCAACATGCTTTACATCGTCTCGCAATTCCAGTTTTTCCCTGATCGTCCTCTTTGGGGTTGTCATAACCCAGAACGTCATTTCCGGGTGCCTCGATCCCAATGTTGGTAAAGACTTTCCAGTACTTCATGCACTCCTACAGTTTTGGAATTGATGTTGGTTTAATTTCAGGAGAACAGTGGGGATTCAGAACACCTTTGGTAACTTTTTTTGACTGTAAATCATTGTCAAACTGGTATTGCAAAAAAAGATATCAATTCCCCCCCCCACCCCAAATACAACCGTTAGATTGATTTTCATGACACCTATGTCAGCAAAAAAAAACTTTGGGCAAAACGCACTATCCACAGCATCAGGACTAAAAAAAACACACGCAGGACCCGGATGAAGACGAACTGTCTATGCCAGCACGGGCCAAATTAATAAGTGACGTTGATGGGGGTGAAATGACAAACGTTCGGCCTGTATTTCTTTACGAATCTACGGTTTGAAATAAAAAGTAGTCATGATGGAACAAACCGACATATCGTCATGACGTCATCGTAAGATAATGACTCAAGAGGGAAATAACGGATCATAAGTCTTAGTACCTGGATTTTATAAGTGATTAGTTTATCAATTAGATACGAAATATGGAAATCAGGAGCTGATTTGAATAATTAATGGAGAAACGTTTCATGATAGGACTCTCACACGTGCCAAATATAACTGAGAGGGAGAAAAATAGTAAGATATGTCAATTATGGAAATTAAAACCTTCAGTGGCAAAATCAATGACAACGCGCTATAATTCAATGATAGTAAATGACAGGAATTTCATTCTTACGTCATTATAAGTTGAATAAAAATGGAAATGAATAGACACAGATCATGCAAGCCGGGGCTTCATTTACAATGTATGATGAGGTACTACCATATCCCTAGTTGCTAAGATAAACTGTCAAACAAAAACGTAACACAATTATATAAAATGTATTTATTTTGGGTAGAGAACATTATTATATGAACCAACTGATATGACTTATGCAAACGTTAACTTATTTGCATTATGAATTAGAAACATATGTATCATATTTTTCGAAAATATCATTTGACGAAGGAATAAGGTCGTGAAACTCTAGTTTTATATGTCGCATTTTCATTTCCATTTATGATATCTGTATTTTTCTTCCTTGGTGCCAAGGCTATTGTCAAATGAAGAACGCAACAGCACCTCGTTAGTACCTAGAAGGAATGCAATGTTTTGTGTTACATGTATACAGCCGCAGACACACGTGTTAAGTTTATAGCGACACTTACCCAACATCAACAGCAAAGTTAAGTTTTGCTTCGATTGTCACGACAGTCATCTAATACTAATTCCTAATCTAAACACAAACGACTCAATATGAATACAATTGACTCTTTTACGTTTTCAAAATGAGTTTAATCAAACCACAAATGACGAACCGCAAATAGTTTCCTAAGACTGGTAAGTCACTAAATATCAAAACTATTTTTTTCACAACCAAGTGTTTTATTTATGACGTTTCCCTAGCCATTTGCTGTATATTCATATAAAACTGGCGACACTATAGACTTTTAAAAAACAACTAAATGAGCAAAACTTACTTTTTTCAAGTCGGTTGACCAAATGAATCAATGATCATTAAAGGTTTTCAATATCTAGATTCAGCAGAACTCTAGAAACCTCAGGCAGAAGTTGCCCATATCATATACAATAGTGGATATCATATAGAATAAGATATGTTTCCCTTTTAGTTATTGGTATTCTACATCATGACCTATATATCGTCAGAATAAGACAGTGTCATTGTCTTCCCCAATGTATCGCGTGTCATTGCAACAGGAGTTCCATAGCAACAAGAGCTACCGGCTATATGAATCAATTGGTAAGAGAGTATTTTCTTCAGTCACTGAAATGCAGATTGAACACCAGCATGACGGCGAACGCATAAATAACAACATGTAAGTACTATCTGTCATCGCGATCGTTTTAGTTCACACTGACGTCACGTAATTGTCAACTACCATCTTGTCCATTTCTACAGCTGACTGGGACAGATCGTCTTCATCCGGGTCCTGCGCCCAGGAAACCGGATCAGTCCGGAGGAACGCCAACGCCATGACGGATCCGGAAACAGAAATGGCGGCGCTGATGTAGAAGACTTTCTGCCAGGCTTCCACTGTTTGCTGTCAGTAGTGAAATATGATGATTTTATTCCCAATACACTAATAGAACGAAAGCTACATGACAACACACTTCTTAGGGATTAAATGACTTAGTATAGTTCACCCACTATTTGAAAAGCAAGACAATCGGTATGGAAGATATCACGACATCAAGCCATTTCTCGCTATCAAGTGCGTACATGCAGTCGTTTATCATTGTGTGTAAATGTCAAAGCTCAAGGCCCATGCCCATTATTTCTAGACAATTAGACAATGTAGAAGATTCATTAGTTTTTACACTTATTAGACATTGAAAAACTAAAAAGGGAGTCAATAAGCTGCAAAACAGGAACAATTCAAAATGCATTTATGAAAAGATTCTCATTGATATATGTGAATATGCAATTTTAAGATTCTACGGTAACTGGACTTTTCAGAGACGTTTCAGAGAAATATGTATTGAACTGTCATCGAAAATGTATTGAAGTATACACCACTAGGGTTTTACAAGTCATACTGTTGTGAAACAGCTGCTTTCCGAAAATTTACTTAGTGTGTTTGAAATGCTCCCTAGCATGTTGTTATCACACGGAAAAGATTTTGAATAAAAATATGGTGCCCTTCACCCACACTTACGTTTTCATCTGTGAGAATTCCCACCATCAGAGGCGCAATGAATCCTCCACAGTTTGCTATAGTGTTGCTGATTCCAAACGCCACTCCAGAGAAGCCCAGTGTGAGTTCTGCGAAGCTTGGATAAAACCCTGGTGCCATCACACCTTGCATAATTGTGGCCAGACACAAAATGGCTATGGCTGCTGTCGAATCACAGCGCACGTGACCAACAGCCACAAGGCAGGCGGCAACGCCGACCAAAGCTAGAACGTAATACGATGGAATGTCGTTTGTCATCCGTAATAAACAAGTTGATGATTCGGGTTTTAGTTAAAAAAGATAGTCATTCTTTATTTGGAAACAACAGCATAAGTTGAAAAGGCATGATGGCAATACGCAAGTTACCAGTGCTATATAATATATGTACACTTGTGCATCCGGGATGCAATGTGGTCAAAGGTAAATGATCAAAGCATCTATCCATTCTTTGTCTATATGACATCGCGGATGCACTGTGTCAGTGTGCTGGTATAGAATGGAAGCTTTGTGTGTTTACTGAAAAATCTTTAGTCTTCCTCAGACATTTGGAGCAAGGTTATCCACAAGTGCATGAGACAAATCACCTGACGAAAACTCTGTAAGAACTGTTAGAAACATTCTTGAACTATGACATGTCTTGGCAAGACAAACTAAACGTCGATAATTTCTTACCTAGTATGCATGACTTCCTTATGTTGACCTTCTTAAAACCCGATCGCTCGATGACAGGATCGATGATGAGACTAGACAGGATCCTTGATGCCATGAGAGCCAGATACGGCATAGCAGACAAGGCACCATTCTGTATAATCATTAATGGAGTTGGTCAAATATCACAGTCCTCCAACTTCATACAGCTATGTTACATTTCCAAAAATCATTTCACTTTTCCTGCGCGCGTGTACAGTCGGAGTGTATTGTGGTGCAAGGTGAAATATTCTGGATCCCGGTAGTTCTTTGTCTATACCCATCACTGTTGACTTTAGGCCACTATGTCGCCTGACCATTCAAGCTTATAACTGCCCTTCCACAGTCCAGGCCAAGAGAACTTATCTCGCTCCCACTCGAACCAAGCATGAAAGCGCTATCTACTGCCAACCTACTGCACCCTATCCTCAATCAAGGACTAGATTTCCTTCACTTCCTTAAGGTTTGTGCCAGGTCTTAGGCCAAGAGAAGCCGATGACCAACACCTCAAATTTAGGAGAATTGGAAACATCATAATCATGTTAATTTATGCATCTCAAGGGCTAACAGGGACCAATAATTGGACTGAGAACTGTTTGTTGCATGGTGTTGGGGTCTGTGATAACTACTTTCCAAAGTGACTTGGACTGATTCTTATTATATAATAGTGATAAAGGCTCCTGATAAAGGTGATAGGGGGTGGCCAAATAAGTCCTTGAAAAGCGAGAGACTGTGTAACTAAGGCCAGACCACAATGCACCACAACTGCACATGCGCACTTTGAACTGTGAAATAGCTTTTTGATGTATAAGCAAGGAGGTTTTAACCTCCTTGGTATAAGCTAACGCGGTGATACAATGCCTTACATTTACCTTATTAAATGACATTTTCACGACTTCAAGACTTATTACTGAGACAAAATATCATCAAACATAACTTGTAACTTGCTAAGAGTAAGAAGTCACAACATATGTCATTGAAACCACAACAATGGTTGTAGACATGTCTAATTTTGTTTGTGTGCATTCTGAAGAGTTTTTAACACCCTTATCCTTTGACCAATTGATGGCGTTAAATGTCTGTAAGGTGTAAGTGGATGGTCATGTAGACCTGATGAAGACTACAGTATGACTTTATGACCAGTCTGAACAGCTCAAAGACCTTGGAACTTGGGAGATCTTTTTTACCTCGGTAAAATGGATGTTTAATCAAACTGGAGAGGGTGATCTGACAACAACACGAATCTATTGAAATACCTACCGTGTCTATATTGAAGTTGAGTATCGTATCCATATACAAGGGCAGACATGTGAGCATCATGAAAAAGTCCCAACCGTCCGCACAGTGGATATAGATCAGTACCCACAGGTGTGGCGATGAAAACAGTTTACACCACGGAATTTTCCTGTCCTATAGGCAATGAAGACAAGGAGTTGACCCCATACATACATGAGATAAATCTTTGTGTTTGCTTCTTAAACATTGCAAGCATTTCATTTTTGGTTTAAACAAGCACGTAATACGTAGGCAACGCAAGTATATGCATACATATATACAGATATTGATTATTCTTGGTATTTCAGTGATGATGCAAAGGACTTTGGTAGCATTTCAATTGTAATAGTCAAATATTGTTAGACCACGATTTCATGTGTTTCTATTTTTTTGGGTTGGTAGTTTTGGGTCATTTGACATCCTAACCTTCACTTGAAAGTTCGTCCGTGTTGTCAGAGGACATTCTGAATCAAATACACACTAAAATCTAGAATTACCTCTCAACCTCTTAAAAAAGTGACCGTATTTCTTAAAGATTAGAAGATTATAATGAAGCAACATCACCATTGGGGCACATGTCCATATACAACGTACACTCAGAAATACAAACACAAGCACACAGAAGTACACATAAACACACATACACATATACACACACACACACACACACACACACACACAAACACACACACACACTCAAATATAAACATAAACATCCTTTTGTGACATCATTGTTCATGTAAACAAAGTGAGAAAAAAAAAAAACTATTATTCAACTTGAAAACACATTCTTTATCCATTCATGACCCACCTTCGTCGTTCTCTCTAAATTGCACTCGATGTATTTCTTTTCGGTTTCACTTATTCTCGGATGAACGGCAGGCGAGTCAAACGCCAGGAGACACCACACACAGCAAAACGCCAGGCCAGCTACCCCTGCAGCAGAAACAGTGAAAATTTGTGAATTTCACTTGATTTAATCCATTGGGTTGTCCGCGACCCGCCGAAGGCATGGATTAAGGTTAATAACCCGCCCGAGGTGTATGTGGTGTCATAACGCCTGCTCATTTGCTATAACCACCGAATAAAACCAATGGGAGAGCAACGCGAACGAATTGGACTTATGAGGTGGTTATAGCAACTGACCAGGCGTTTGACACCATATACACTGAGGAACAGGCGGGTCATTAACGTTATTATCCTATAGCCAATCCAAACTGACCAATTGAATAAACAGAGGTTCTATTCTTATACATTTAAATAAATGTGAAAAAATTATGCTTTCAGTCGTTCCGTTTACATTAGACTTCAATTGAAATGATTAACATTTTTTTAATGTATTGTAGAAATATTTGGTTTATTGTTTTGGTTTTAACACGGTAAAGATTTGTTTGAGCAAGGAAAAGTTTTATCGATGTTCCCGCCTACATAATAGAAAGGGGGAAAGGGGGAACGGGTCTTTTATTGCAATAAATGACCACCTGTGATTTATCATTCACAATTTGTGGCACTTCTAGGGCGTCATAACCGATAAGAAATGGGGACTTCTGTTCTTTACATCATCTGGCTATAGGATAATATTGTATCATGTCCCATTCATCAATCGGGCTGCAATACGGAATCTCTGAAAGCTGAAACTAATATTTTTGCCGTGTGTTTGTAAGGGTTCGATGTCCTCCTTCATTGAAGTAGCTAATCATAATAATAGAATAAAAGATACAATTTTCACACCATTGCTGTAGCTTCAAATGATTATATACATACCTGTGATGTACAGGGTAACTGCCCAACCAAACTTCGTGATGAGTTTTGCTGTCAATGAAAAACCCACAAAGACCCCCAAGGTCTCACCTAGGTACAGGAAATAAAGATAAGAAAAAAGTCAATTACATATAAATCACTTTTGGGACCTTTTCATATTTATTTCATATAAAATAACAAAGTAAGATACAACAACGTTGCTTTGTTTATGTATGACCTTAAGCTTGATATTTTCATTTGTGTACATGACATGAAGACGTAGTAATGCCAGTACATTGAGATATAGTTATAGTGTAGGAGTTGAAAGGAGGATTTTAGACTTCTTAATGAAATATTGTAAGATTTAGTATTTTTATTACCTCAATGAAATGTCCTGGAGGTTATATTTTCAGTAGTTTTTTTGTGTGTCTAGACCTGTTGGTGAACAAGATAGCTCGAGACCGGCTAGATGGATTCCTTTCATATCTAGCGTGATTGTAGAGTCTGATGACAAAAACATGTTGTGGTCTTGACATTTAGGTGGCAGATAGCTTTTAACGCCAGGACAAAGTGGGGCAGGCTTGGCCCTCCTACCATTTAATTTTGAAACTGAGATTAACTAAAGAAAGGAAAGACGGATCTCCATCATACTATAGGCACGCAGGTAGCTTAGGCAGAGATGTACACAGTTAGATATATATTACACAAATAAGGACTTGATTTGCATAATTAATGAGGAAATGCTATAATTATATTGTTTCCCATAACTAGACTTCAATAAATGTAACGCTTGCGATTTATGGCTGGTGTAACATGAACAGATAACAAACATGTTAATGATTAACTCACTGGCATAATTATTTTAACAATGCCAAAATCGCACAGTGATAAACAATAGGAATAGACCCCTCTCCAAACTCCGGCGCCATTTTGAATCTGCTCTCGTGAGAGTACAATCTGGCGCGAGCGCGCGTGATCTGAGCACGGAGGCGGAAGAAGCCGTAAGCGGTTATAGCTTAACAATGGTGTCCCCAATAGACAGCAGTCATCTTCGGTGGGGAGATATTTTTCAAATCGGTGAAATTCGTCAATATATACGCATGTCACAAGTTAATGATATTGTGGTGGAAACTTGGACTCGATATCGGCCAATAAAATTGTGAATTTCTTTATACTTATGACATGCGCAAGTGAGTGGTAGTTGAACATCAGCATGTATAAGCTATGTAAATGTATAAGTCATTTACATAGAATTTACAAAAGCTCAAAACACTTTATGGAAGTATGAGGTCGCCGAACACTTAGACTAGTTCATTGTCTCGATGAAGGTTTTTTTCGTTTCTATATTTGTGCCTCTGCACACATGGCCTATTTCGATGAGGCATGTCCTAAACTAACATTTTCTTGATGTTCTTTACCGTGAATTTCACGCTAATTCTATTTTTTCTGCCTGTGCAACTTTGGGTCCGGGACAACCTTCTTATCCTTGGGACAAAGTTTGGACCCGGATAAAGCAAAATTTCCCATCTTGCCAATCTCCGATTACAATATCTTCCGCCTCCCAACTTGTCAATGTACAATATTCAAATAACTACAGACACAAAACAAGGCAAACATGCATATAGATCTAAAATGTCTCTGAATCTGTTCCTATCCGTGTCTGAAAACTCACCGACAAAGACAATTGCCAGAAGACGACCTCTCTCCGAGGGCGGGGCCCATCTTGACAAGACGCCAAACGTACTTGGGTATACCACGCCCTGCAAAGAATGTATATGTTCGAAAGTATACCAACAAGAAAGGCAAAACTTATATCTCCTCCCCCCATGAAAAAAGGTATGCTCCGTATCAACATTTTGAAGGGATTGACCATTTCCTAAAACCCATGATTTTCAACTAAAAAGGTTTTGTCTGTTTACAGTTTCCGCAGTGACCATACATTCATATCGCGAAGCTGTGCGGTTATTTCATTGGGCCGCGCCTGTTCGTGACAAAAAATGGCCAATTATCGGCACATTTTCCCTTGTGGTCACACTCACGTGCAACGCATTCGCGTATGAAGCCCACGTAAAGAGGTAATTGGACACGCAGTGTTCAAACTGAATCAAAAACCAATGTACACTTATAAGAATGTCTTATCATATAGCCAGATTCCGTCGAACAATCAGAAGGCTCGATTTACGTCACATTATTTTCTCATACTGACCGCATTTTTACTGGTCAATTATCTCAATATGCTGACCATTTGTTCGGAGTCCGACATATTATTTGATGAGAGAGAGAGAGGGCTTTTTAAAAATTTCATTACTTACAAATTAATATCTATAAGCCCATTAATAGGTGCACTTAGTAATGATAGGAAGCATAAACAATCGCCATCAACGTATCAAACATCTATAAAAAGAAAATTACTCCTCAATATTACTTGACAAGATAATTAACGCCAATTTATTCTCAAGTCCGTCTACTCTCAAGTCCCCATGAATTTAAATGATTTTATCGTATATAGTACTGTCCAAAGGTGCTTGGTAAATTTTCTATCGGAGGTGTGGCTTTCTTCTAAGCTACCTATGAGCTGCGGTACTGCCCTATCGGTTACCATCCCCAACATATAAAAGGGTGTGTTGGATTTTAGGTCGCAAGGCAAATAATAATGGAGCCTGATATTCACATAAATATCACCTGTGCAAAGCCGACAACCACCCGAACGGCAAACAGCCACCATTCTCCAGCGAAAGCAGCCGCGGGCGTCAGCAGAGTCAGAACGGAGGCAAGCATCATACTCAGACCGAGAACTTTCTTCCCACCAAACCTGGCCTCCAGGAATCCTCCCGGCACCTGACTGAACACAGCCCCGTACGAGTAGGCGCCGATGATGCGGCCTTGAGTAACGGGGTCCCAGGAAAATTTATCCTGCAAAAAAGAGAGACTTGGTTTTCGTCACTGTGATAAGATAAAGGGGCATCATTTCCTGATGACTGTAATAAGAATGGTAATGATGTCAGTGCTTTCAATATTTTTCAAAGATAGAGGAGAGAGAAAGGGAGGCAAAGATTAAAGTGATTACTTGCTTATAAGGGATTAACGTTAACTAAAGGGATTGACGTTAACTATACTATAATTTGCATAACCCATTTTCGATGAAGCTAAACTCAAAGTATTTTACATGTGTTCCAACTATAAACATGGGCGACAGGTCATCGAGTTTTGTTGAAATCGCTCTTATTCTATTTGAAGATTTAACAAAATTTATACTTGGTCCACTAAAGGCAGATTTCCGACAATCATATACTAAACACGCTGTTTTCCATCTTTAGTCCTATCTAGACCGGGCGTTCATCTCCCCTCGTAACTTCCAAAACGGCATGTTGTACGATCACCAAATTTGCGGGGGGGGGGGGGGGGTTATATAAATGTAAATATTAAAAGTAATTGTAGTGTCGCCATGACATAATATGACGTAACTTTGACGTTATTGATGTGATTTTATTGGCTAAAACTGTATAAATGGGAAATGCCCGTAATACCATACTAACCAATAATTCAACCAAAAAAGGTATTTTTTATATTAAAGTCTGCCTATACTAGATTTCTTGTGTTACTGATGACCGCATTGACGCAAAAATGACGCCAGTAATAAAAGAAAATGTCTAACCTGACTTTTATTCTCTGTACTGTTTGCATGCCAAACGAATCCCGTCTCGTTGTCAAGATTTAAATTTAACAATTCTGCCGTGTAATTTTCGTGTGTGGAATGCTTGGTATTCTGTGTCTTATTTACAGAACACTCGTTCTCCCTGGAGCTGTTGCCTTCAATATTCGAAGAATGTTCCACCATAGCCACAACCATGATACTGAAGTTTGACCGCAGGGTGTAGAAGTGAATCATGACCCCCATAAGAAGGACAGCCAAAGAATACCGGGCTGGAATACAGCAGGCAATCTGCATGAGGGTTAAAGACAGTGAGGGTTAAGTATTAATTAAACACTCAGGAACGCATAGCAAACACTACCAATGTTTACTGCAAACACACTTATCAGTGTACGGTTAACACTTAGCGATGGGTGCTGTAATATTAAGATGGGTTACTTGCGGTTACTGAACGTTTGTAATAATCACTGCCCAAACTTTGGATCACCATTGGGACACCGAGCTCCAGGTGGGAGTAACATCACATTACAAAACCGGTACCTGGACGGACTGTTTGCGGAAACGAAAAGTGCAATGCCTGAGAGGGGTTCAGAATTAAACGCCTTTTGGACCATAGCAGGTTGATTTTTGTATGAAATTAGTTAAAATTTGGCACAAATGTACAGGAACTGAAGTATCGCAATTTGTTTTTTTACATTTCTATGAGCGACTGAGTTGCCGTTAAGTTGACCACATCCTTGGAAGTTCGTAAGAACCAGAGATAATTCAAACATGACCCGTTTACGTTTACACTTACATCTGTATGATGATACATATCCCTCAACTGACATGCCACATTTTAATTTCTGAACTTCTTAGAGTTCCTCTTTTACAGCTGCTAGGAGAGAGTAAGGGTTAATATTACAGTCAGTTGAATTCATAGCCGAAGACATAATGTGCTGATTAAAGAATTTTGTAGACTACATTTTCATTGATCAAGAGGAACGCAACTTGACACAGATATTATGTATTAAACGATTAAAAAGTGTGCCTTGTTTTAATTCTCCAACTTTATGGAAAATAGTCTACAAAAACGATATATCAACATAGCGCATATTCAGGACCCAGATGCCCGCTCTGAATTCAACTCATACCTCACTCCACCCTAGGAACGAAAAAATGCAAACTGATTTGAGTCCATAGATGAAAATAATCATGTTGCTTATAGAGATATGCATTTTGATACATGTGCAGTTTCAGTCGCCTAAGTAATTGTAAATGGGTCATACTTTACTGCTAATTGAACTTCCCTTTTACTGCTGGTTGCCTCCAACAAGCTTCGAGGGGTGTGTTAATCTTGAAATCGACTCAGTCGTTTATAAAAATCTTCACAACACATTGATATACTTCGTTGTCACAAAGACATGTTCCTTTACATTTGTACCAAATTTCAACTCATTTCATACAAAAACTAGAGTTCCACGACCTCATACCTTCGCCGACTGATGTTAGCCTTTTCGAGTGAATGCTTATCACTCAGTATGTAAATAAGGTCCTCCATTGCATGAATTTCAAGTGATCCTTTTCTCTACACAAAACACAGCATTAAAGTAAAATCTTAGAAAAGAGGGCCATTGTAGCATTTCCTCATATATTATGAAAATGAGGCCATCATGATTTATGTCTGATAACGTCCACATTTGATTATCTCCCAAACGCCACAAGAATGAAATCCCATCATTTACCACTCTGGAATTATAGTATTTTGTCATAAATCATGCAAATTAGGTATTCGTTTGCATAATTGATATCTATCAATATTCCTCTCTTTCTCAGTTACATGTCACGTGTTTGACTACAATGGAATGCAAGGGTTTGTATACTTTTTCACATCACAGATCCTGATTTGCATGATTCTTATACGATCATGTAAATCATCACTCAAACTATGTACATCCCTACAAATCATGACGATCCGTCATCACCTTCTTGAGTTACTAGTATTCTCTTTCAAAGTTTAAAACAAACCCATACCTATACCTACACGACTTCTCCCAAGATTTATAAAAAATAATCACTGTAAGAATATTTTTGCTTAATTGGTATCATAACTTTTATCTTTACTACAGAAAATAAGGCAATTTGTTGGCAATGTATTTGCTTCAATTATGCCCATATTTTCATAGTCGACATATCAATCAGTTTTTATCAAACCTATACCTTCCAACAGGGAGAGCGTTAGATCGTAAGGCTGCTGTGACCTCCCTGACCCCAAAACAGAGCCCTGCACCAGGCAAGTAAAGTATCACATGTGTCCTCCAGGGACGTCTCACAGGGAGCCTGCTCCGGTAAACTGGGTCACCTGTCAGTGCAATTTAACCTGAATAAATAAACTTAAAAAAAGGAAATTGAAAGGGAATTGTAGACATTTCCTCATAAATTATGTTAATGAGGCCTTGTCATGCATGATTTTTGTCTGATATTGTTCACCTTTACTTAGCTTCCTAATGATACAAGAATGAAATTCCAATCATTTACTATTGTGGTATTTTCAATTAGTATTTTCTCATTAATTATGCAAAATAGGTAGCTATTAGCATTATTGGTATCTATCGATACCTCTCTCTTTTTCAGCTATATATGTCACATGTTTGAGAGTCCTATTTTGAAAGGCAGCAGCTTTATAAACTTTCCTTGCTTATTATGCAAATTAGCTCCTGATTTGCATAATGAATATTTAATTATGTAAATCATTATTCGAGCTATCTACATACCATAAATCAAGACGATCCGTTGACCAGAAGTCTAGTTATTCATGTCCAAAGGTCAAAACAAATAAATTAAAAACACCCGCTGCAGCTCCAAACAAGCCGCTAGAGGGCCCAAACGTGCACAACTTACTTCATGTGGCATGGACTATCTACCACACAAAAATCATGACCGTAGCACTTGCAGAAAATTCGACCTAAAACTTTGAAGCTACACTGCAGTACCCAAAGTACCCGCTAGGAGGCCCATCATCGAACTTGACCTTCCCCTTTAATAAATCTACCTATTCACTAAATATCATGCACAACCATCAACAGCTTCTCGAGTTATCCTGTCAACAAACAAATACGCATACATAAACAGCCCACTGCAGTACCGCAGGAAAATGCCAGGTGACCCATTTTTGAACTTGAGCTTCGTTTTCACAATCTCTACGTACCCACCAAAAATCATGCAGATCCATCATCAATACGTCGAGTTATGTTGTCTACATACAAACACACTAACAAAAAAAGTCCACTGGAGCACTTTAGAAAAACGCCAGGTTAACCATTTTCGAACTTGACCTTTGTTCCCACAACCGCCACTTACCTACCAAAAATCAGCAAGATCCGTCAAAGTTTTCTCGACTTATGATCTCGACATACATACAGCTGGCCACTTTACAGCTGGCGTAACCGATAACATAACCTTACCGCGAATGCATACATTCCCGGCGAAGGTAATAAACCTACTGTGGTACAAAATGCGTTTTATTCTGACCCCCTCGTATATAAAAAAGATAGTACACAAATCACACTCGCGGCATTTTTTTAAATTGCATTTTACCGGGGCCCGGTTCGGAAGTAGGATGACACTAGCCGATAAGCGGACTTTTTCACCGCTTTTCTAGGCTAGCATATCCGCTACGTATGACCAGAACGACATGGCGCAACCAGTTAGTTTGATGTTTGACGAAGTCCAATATTGTCCCCGACGGTACATTTGAATTGAATTACAAAGCTAAGGGGTTTAAAGGCACCCAGAGCATTTTATGAGGCTTGAAAACTGAAACAATCTAGTTACTGTAATCTTTTTGAAATTGACATATAATGCCACTGTTTACCACATTTGCGTTATAATGTCATATTAAAAGTGCTTAAAAGCGGCACAAAAATAAGCTACACAGTGATATCTATAGTTTCATGCGCCTAGTGTAATAGACCGATCCTTAGCCCCGCCCACCTACGTCAAAACGTTAAAATAGAAAATAAAAACTTAAAAAATGCAAATATTTGACAGACATGCAGTCACTCTCTCATTGGTCGAACCACTAATTTAAATGGACAGTCAGGATCTTTTCTACGCAGCGACATCGCATCTTGGCTCCTTGAATCTTGATATGTAATGGCACAGTGTTATTGAAACTTACTTTGTGTAGAAATGACTAGAAATCGGAGAGTGTTTTTTTTTTCTTTTTAATTCGAGTTTCAAGCCTCATCAAATACTCTGGGTGCCTTTAAGGTCCGGGTAACAGACTGAGGCGACGTACTATGGCTTCTACTGAGTTTTAGGCGGCCTGACAAGTTCAAAATACCATCATGAGCCCCCCGGAATCTCTACGCTACAGAGAGTTTTGCCAGCCAGCTTATTTCATTAACGCACGCCGGAAGATTTTTTATCAGATTTGTTTCATTTATTATTCATATGAAGTATAGCCAGTAGGTACCCATCTGTGTAATGAGGCTGTTGTAGTGCATGTAGTTGTAGTGACAGCTCGGTCTGGCGCCGCACACCCGTGTCGGACATTTATTAACACCGACTTGGCAAGCAAAGTTTGATTAAGTAACAATTGGATGTTAATAGTCTTTGTTGAAGCCGATTTCTTGCAGATCTCGGGCTGCAATAAAAACTCCTTTTGCCAGTTGGATACGGTCTTTGCAACCGTTAGATCTGCTTGGAGATTAAGAAAGACCGGTTTGAAAGAGCAGCTTTCAATAAAAGACTTGGACCGGGACTGGGACTTGGACCCCTAATGCTACGATCATATTTGCACAGGTGCCCGTGGGCGATGTAGCCACCTCTGGGCCCGAAGCCATAAACTGGTCCCAGTGGACCGCCGGATACCGGAGGGTTATCGTGTAGTACATCTTGTACAAGGAGGTGTTATCGTGCTCACGATTAGCTGGCGGTGCCTACTTGTTATTCGGTCGCGGGTTAATTTCAACACTGAGTTAAAACTTTGCCGGGGCCCGGCCGTGCCCAAAAATATCCCCGTAGCAACAGAGTGCCCCACGGGCCACGAAATGGTCACGCCTGAAAGTGCAAAAAAATCCGTAACCTACACGGCGGGGCCCCTTATTCCAATTGTGACCGTAGAAGATTGCCAGGCTAGCGCTAGCTTCCTGTCAGTGGGTAGGCAGGCGCATATTCACACCGTAACAATGAATGAATGAATGAAGACCTTCATTGTACATTCGTGCCCCGAGGGGCTAGATACAGTTCGTTTAACATAAACCTAACTAACATGTAAGTGACATAAACAGTGAAATATATACAGTTCATGGTTTAGAAATACATGGTAGACGAAAGTGATAAGCTAAGCTAATCCAGTAGAGTCAACTTCTTCTCGCTTCTTTGTACATGTGTGGATGCATGAATTTACCAGTTGTTTTCCACCACCTGGAAATACTCCTAACCCAATACCTAAGCCTAAATGCACTAATTAAGTTATAAATCTCTGCTATGTTTCATAAAGAAGGAAAATCACTGTAAAACACTTGGTGGTTGTGGGAATACCGGTTAAGTACTTACGTTTTGAGAACACGCCATTTCGAGCGGCTTTAGCTTTCCCCCTGCGTCACAGCTGTGACTGGTTCAACTTTGACCTTCGCATTGCAAACTCCATCGTAGGGGGTGATCGAATGACCTGAAAAGAATGCATTCAATAACGATAACAGAGATAAATCTTACAGCAACAAACTCCGAACTTACCGTCTGTTTAAAACATTGTATAAAGAAGAAGAGTATTTATCCATTTAGCAACATCAAACACAGAGTGGCCACTACTAAACTCAGGGTTAGCTACCACAGATTACATGTCGAAACAGGAAGGCACAACCGCACGCCTCTACAACATAGACTTTGTCAATATTGTAATTTAAATCAAGTAGAAGATGAGCAACATTTCGTCCTAGATTGTAAATTATACGATAGCGAAAGAAGTGTACTTTTTAACTTTATCAAAGAAAAATTCCCATATTTCGAACATCTAAATACAACAGACAAATTCATATTTTTATTACGCTTGGATAATCCTTATATAAGAAATACTGTCTGTTCATACATTTACACATGTACAAAGAAGCGAGAAGAAGTCGACACTACTGGACTAGCTTAATTTAATAACACATTTGTCTACTCTATATGTTTACAGTTTGTATTGTTGTATTTATATCCTTGTATGTTCCATGTGTTAAGTTAGACGACCTGTACCTAGCCCCTCGGGGCATGAATGCACAATAAAGGTATTTCATTCATTAACGTATTTGCCTGCGACTGATATAAACAATAGTGGCAAGTTACCAGGTAGCAACGGTGAGTCAAAAACGAAGCGCCGATAGAATAAATACATTTGTAAACTCTGTTTTGCTGTGACCTGTATTCATCCAAATGACGTATGTATAATAAGAAGTTCGTCGATATTATAAGCAGGGATAGCAGGGATGAGAGAAGACCTTTCCGAGACAATCAACAAGCAGATGTACTTAGCTCTCTCCTGGTACATCGAGAGCACGCACATACTCGATGTGCTCTCCTAGAAACACTTCCAGCAGCACGCAGGCACAAGCGACCAAGAGTTAAACACCTAGAGAGACATTAGCCTCGTATCTGAACCAAGCGTAACACAGCACCAAGAGACCACGTGTAGCGATATAATAGACGTTAAACAAGGACAACAACAACAACAATAAGAATGAATGAATGCATGACTTTGTTGTTCATTTTTGCCCAAATAGCCTAGGTACATAATGAATGCAACTTTTCTTTTGCTAAAGATTTTTTTTTATTTGCGCGAAATGTGACACAGCACTGGCTAGTAAGTAAACGCTATTGTTCATAGCGCCGGGCATGTGTCGTTAAATAGCGCTACTGAAGTCGACCAGCAGGGAGTCAGTCAATTCTTTTTAAAGGGCAATGCCAATAACACTCACAGCTAAATGTTGAAAAGACACAACTTAGTAAAGCAACATACAGAAATTTAGCCTGATCGTCGCATCTGCTTGGATGTTGTGTCATGGCGCCGGGTCAGACTGTCAGGGCCGCCCGTCATTTGCCATTCCGATTATCGTAAAAGCACAAGTCCAGCCGAATCAAAAGAATTGTGCGTAAATCTACCATGTATAAGAATGAACCTAAGCCTATGCTGATCACGGGCGTTTTGCATCTCACAATTCAGTAGCAAGTCGAGGTGTTAATTTATTCTTCCCAAACAATTTACCCCCTGCGATTGAGTTTGGTCGGCAGAGGTCAGAACAGGCACAGCTGTTTGTTACGGAGGGGGAAGGCCGCTCGAAATGGCGTGTTCACAGAGGGTAAGTATGATCAAGTATACTAGCTAGGTATACGTGATTTCTAGGTTTCCTATGGAAAGATGGTGTAGAATTCAGGACAATGCTATTTAGCCCTAGATTAATTTGGCGTGTGTATGAGAATGTAGTGGCAAAAGATAACGGTAAATCCTGTTCGGTCGGTATATAGCGGGAATGTTGGCCGGGGATCGGCGAATGCAGCCCGCTACTGGCGCTAGTATAGGGGTCCGATGTCCCGATACATGGGACCTTGTAAACGTTTAGGGGCCTATCATATTTGTGTTTAATTTTCCTTTTCTGTATTTGGCGACTTTAGAATGTATCCACAGACACTAGAGCTGCTTAACAACTATACGATGTTCCATATAAACCCATGTATAAAATACATATACAGTAAGCAAGCTATGTCCTTTCATAAAAAAATATTACGGAACTCATAGGGACTCAAAATAAACCACACGTGTAATAAGCCCTTTATAGTTGAACCCCAGGGACTAGTCTCGGCAGTGCCCAACGTTATTGTTTGCCGTAAACCGCGCATTGTGTTTGCTGTAAACATTGCTAGTGTTTGCGATACGTTCTGCGTGTTGAATCAGTACGTAACCCTTGTTCCTTCACCCTTAGATGACCTGCTATATTCCGACCCGGTACTCTTTGGCCGTCCTCCTTATGGGAGTCATGATTCACTTCTTCGCCCTGCGGTCAAACTTCAGTATCATCGTTGTAGCTATGGTGGAACATTCTCCGAATAACAAAGGCAACAGCTCCAGGGAGAACGAGTGTTCTGTAAACACGACACAGGATATCAAGTATTCCACACACGAAAATAACACGGCAGATTTGTCAACCTTCAACCTCTACAACGAACCAGGGAAAGTGCGGCATACAAACAGTACAGACCATGACAGTCAGGTAAGAGATATTCAATCTAAGATTTTCTATTACGTATACTTAACACCTGCTCTATTTACCCCCAATGTTGGTTGAAAGATTGCCCTCAGCAGATAGTATATGTCTGTGGTAGCGAGTGTTTATCATCTCCATGAAAAATTGAGATATTGTTTTGGGTGTGTCTGTTTGTTTGTCTGTCTGTTTATCTGTCTGTCTGTTTGTGTTTCCGCACCACTCCAGTCAGCATAACTCAAGAGCCTCCTGATGGATTACAATGATATTTTGTATGTGGGCAGGTGTTGTGAAGCCGAAATTCAAGGTCGATTTTGGGCCCCCTGGTATGTGACCTTGGTACTACAGAAGAACTTCAATTTTTGTATCTTTTGACCTGGACGTGCTGTGGTCTTGTTGTTTAGTTTGTAGTTGGTTGAACCGTTCGTTGGTCGTGGTTTGACAGCAGTATAACTCAAGACTATAGGCATAGGTTGTAATGATCAGGGGTGACAAAGAATTCATACTAATTTTACGGAATTCATACGAGTTTTACGGAATACATACGATCCATTACGAGAAACATACGAATTTTACGGAATTCATACGATCCATTACGCGGAATACATACGATCCTTACTATTTGTTGGGTCACATGACATGACCGCCAAATTCAAGATGGCGGACTCGGAATGACCAGTTCTTCGTACGATATCTTGGCTTTTAAGATCTTAATGACGTATCCGATCCGGATAAACTCTAAAAATCTCAAGCTGCACTAAATCAAGACTGGTGTAGGCTTAGACCAGCTAGAGTTCGGCGATCCCATACCTTCGCCGAATGGTGTTAACTTGTATGAAAGATGTGTTTGAAAGGTGTGTTATAGATTGAATACTTAATGTATGATGATGTTCACCTTCATTTAACTTACGAATGCAAGTATCAAATTACCGTTATTTACATATACAGCTTTGGAATCATGGCATTTTCTTATCAATTAAGCAAGCTAGAAAGGCAATGTAAAAAAGAAGTGGTGTAGGTTCGGGCCCCCTTGCAGCTTGCTCTGGAACTGCATGGGCATTTTTGTCAAAAGCTTCCAAGGGGAATAAGTGAACAGAGGAGCGTTGGATTTCCATGATATTTAGTATGCAGGTAGCTTAGACAGAGATGGACATCATGAAGTACAAATTATGCAAATTTGTACTTGATTTGCATACTTACTTAGGAAAATCTATATTTGTAGTGTATTCTATTATAGGACTAAAATATATGTAACATACATTATACATATGTAACAGGTATGTAATTTATGGCAGGTGGAACATTAATAGATACCATTTATGCAACTAAATTACTAATAATAAAAGCTCATCTGTGTTGGTAGTAATCATAATACAATGCTAAACTTTCTTCCAACACTAAGGTATTCACGGATCGAATTTTCGACGACCACTGTCGCCTTCTTCAGGATCATTATTGATCCTGAAGAAGGCGACAGTGGTCGTCGAAAATTCGATCCGTGAATACCTTAGTGTTGGAAGAAAGTTTAGCATTGTATTTAAATTACTAATTTTCCTTCATTGGAATAATTGGTAGATTACATTTTAGATAGTTTAAAGAAGGTGACTCCCAACAGGCTCCCTAGGTCGCAAACTGTACTCCCAGGCAGGCAAGGCTAACTTACTCCTATGGCATGTTATTTCTCTATTAACTAAAAAGCCAATTTCTACTATTTTTCAGCGTCCTGTGTAGCCTGGTAGAGGCTATTTGTTATAGTCATTATAATATTATGCCCTACTTTTTAGGAACGGTTTTCCTGGGACCCCATCACTCAAGGCCGCATCATCGGTGCTTACTCGTACGGTCATGTCCTTAGCCAGGTGCTGGGAGGATTCCTGGAGGCCAGGTTTGGTGGGAAGAAAGTCCTTGGCTTGAGTATCCTGCTGTCCTCCGTCCTGACTTTGCTGACGCCCGCGGCTGCTTTCTCTGGAGAATGGTGGCTGTTTGCTGTTCGGGTAGCTGTCGGCTTTGTGCAGGTGAGAAACTTGTATGAATACAGGTTCCGCTGTGGCTTATATTTCCCCTCCTTTAGATAATGGGGGTGGGGTGGCAGCCTAGAGTTTTACACTACTATTGGGCCGTGTCACCGCCTCTAGATACCGTAGCCACAGCAAACCATTCGATATCCATGTACCTCCCAGTACCATATTGCAAGGTAGTTTCCATCTCGCGCGAACGTTAACTTGAGGTATCGGACTAGTTTGCCTAAGTTAGATTTGGAAAGAGCCGAAGTATCGCAAAGGCATATCTTAATCATATATGATGAGGTCGCTATGAAAGGTCACAGCGAAAACCGGAGATATAGAATATATATATTGCAGTCTGTTCTACAAATTTTGATATGGAGCATACCATTGTTGCATGGGTAGGGTGAGAGAGTGCAAATATTGCCTTTCTAGTTGATACTTTTTAACATTCTTCTCAGGGCGTGGTATACCCAAGTACGTTTGGCATCTTGTCAAGATGGGCCCCGCCTTCGGAGAGAGGTCGTCTTCTAACAATCGTCACTATCGGTGAGTAAGCACACATCGTAAAAGCGAATGTACTTTTGGTCTATATGTGTTTGTTTCTCTCGGTGTGTGTACGCAGTTTTTGTTTTGATATTGTAAAATTGTAGAACGACGTAGACACACCAAAATTTTACAAATTACTTGTTTTACGTTAATCTTTTAGTTTAATCTTCAATTATCTCGAAGCTGCACTGCACGAAATGGCCTCGTATCCCGGCGTATACGTACAGGGATTCCTCCGGAAATATTCCATTTCCCGGTGCGGATTTAGCGTATCCGTTAGTTTTAACGGATACGCTAAATCCGCACCGGGATATGGAATATTTCCGGAGGAATCCCTGTACGTATACGCCGGGATACGAGGCCATTTCGTGCAGTGCTGTGTTCACGTCTGCCACGTGCAGTGGGAAGAACTCTGGACTGGGGACAACCCAATCCCCTGCCATATTTCTGGGACCTTTGTTGTTTCTTTGACCTAACTTTCCGTTATTGTCACCCAGATGCGTCGTTTGCAAATGCCTATTGCATAAATGGTAGCACACACTAGGAAAAATTAACAACGAAAACAAAAAAAAACACATTAACTAATAAAACACTTCAACGAATAGAAGGAATTCACCCAAATTCCATATAATTCACGGTGGTATGAAATCTTTGATTTTTTCTTCTTACTAGTATTGTGTTATGTCTGAAAAAATAATCTGTGTATGTTAATATGCGTTTGTGTGTATGTGACAGTGAAACAGAGGTAAAAAGTTAGTTAAACTCATATCTCTAACAGGTATTTTTTAATAATATCAATTTTTCTGTCTTGTATGAAGGTGAAACCTTGGGAGTCTTTGTGGGTTTCTCATTGACTGCACATCTCATTACACAGTTTGGTTGGGCAGTCACCCTGTACATCACAGGTAGGTCAACGTGATTTCCAAAGTGCTTACTTAACTGAATATCAAAATCACGAACAGCCACAGCAAAGTTACGACTTAGTTTTGTTACATGTATCAAATGATCATTATTGGCTATCTAAATGTACTTTAATGAAGGAAGATATCGTGAATTTCAAAACGGGCGGCAAAGAACTATCATCACCAATCTACGATTAGCTTTAACAAAAACTATGTTGAACAATAGAAGCAAATCTCTCACGTTTGTAGCTCAAATAAAGTAGGAGACAAACATCAGTTTATTGTAGACTGTAGTTAAAAAGTGGAGGTAGAAATATTCATCACGATCATATCGCATCATTTTGGGAGTCGTTTTCTTATCTGTCGATTGACATTGATGTCATTTTCTTTAAAAACAGCATTGTCATCCCACGATCAACCTTTTTATGCGTCTCGTCCGCATCTTACGTGGGTTTATAGCTAAGTTTATACAATACTCATTGCAGAAAGCACATTCAAAATGGTTTTATCAAGTGAAGCTAACAACTTTCACTACGATTACCACCGCCTTTTCCCCGGGCCCCATCTATAACACCCTTGTATCACGTGATCTATGTAACCTTTGGCTTCCAGGTCACGTGACTTCATATTCAGAGCTAAAGAAAGACGACGGATGCAGTCTGAAAGCTTCTAACCAAGAAAGTTTGAGTTGTGTGTAACACTTTTAGCTCCTCATGTTAAATTTGAGTAATAATATCATTTCTTAAAAACTAAAGGTTCAAGTGTTTAAATGTAGGCGTAGCTGGCCTGGCGTTTTGCTGTATCTGGTGTCTCCTGGCGTTTGACTCACCTGATGTGCATCCGAGAATAACTGAAGCTGAAAAGAAATACATCGAGTGCAATTTAGAGAGAACGAGAAAGGTAAGTCGTGAATGGATTGGTAATTTGAATAATTGATAATTGATTTGTTTGCTTTTGCATAACTTAAACAAAGATGTCACAAATGAGGTTGGTGTGAGTGCATACGTGTGTGTGTGTATGTATGTATGTGTGCACGTGTGTCTACGTGTATGTGCGTGCGTCGTATGTGTCTGTATATTTGTGTGCGTGTCTGTGTCTGTATCTCTCTCTCTCTCTCTCTCTCTCTCTCTCTCTCTCTATATATATATATATATATATATATATATGTATATGTGTGTTTGTGTGTGTGTGTGTGTGTGTGTGTGTGTGTGTGTGTGTTAGATTGTGTCTTTGCACGTATGTGTGTACTTTGTATGTGAACATGGTCTTTGTTGGTGATGGTGCTCATTTATCTAATATTATTAAAACAAACGGTCACTTGTTAAAGAGGTTAACGGGTCAAACAACACCAGCCAACCAGCCAACCAACCAACCGACCAACTAACAAAAACACATAGAAATCATGACAGCACAATATTTGATGATAACAATCGCCGATACGCTAGAACAAATATCAATATGTTTGCTTTAAAATTGAAAATGCTTAAAATGTTTCAAATAAAAGCTACCATAACGATTTACGGTGTAAACATTGGGCTAACCTTTTTCTCTGCATTAACAATAGGGCAGAAAAATTCCGTGGTTGAAGATGTTATCATCACCACACCTGTGGGTGCTGATCTATATCCACTGTACGGACGGCTGGGGATTTTTCATGATGCTAGCCTGCCTACCCTTGTACATGGATACAATACTCAACTTCAACCTCGATACAGTAAGTAGCCCACTAGCTTTGTATTGTTGTAGCTTAATTTTGATACCAATATTATGATATTGTTACATTTTGATCCTTTCTTTCTACCTTACACAGCTTTAGATATTTGACGTCATCAATTTATAGAGATACTGGGGTGTAAAGCTTTTTGAAATGGAAGCAAGAGAAACTCTAATGTCAGGATTTGTTAGTAAAGCAACAAGTCGTTTCACAGTATCTAGTGATCATGTGCAGTAGTTTTACATTGTGGTCTAATTAGAAGTAAAAAAAAATATGGGCAAAGAAAACAAAAGACCTTACACTTTGACATTGAACCACAATACATTACGGATGTACATGCGCACTGGGAACAGTGAAATGCCATATCAAAATGTAACATCAATGCATGAGGTTGGATAGCGGATATTGACACAACGTTATTCTTTTATACATCATACAGAATGGCGCTTTGTCTACCCTGCCTTATTTCACTCTCATGGCATCAAGGATCCTGTCTAGTATCATCATCGATCCTGTCATCAAGCGATCGAGTTTTAAGAAGGTCAACATAAGGAAGACATGCATATTAGGTAAGATACATTGAAGATCTGCCTTTAAAAAAATGTCAAAGTTCATTTTCAAATTTTCTAAGATTTCTCACTTAGCTTTTGGTCAGATATTCTGTCCTATACACTTGTGGGTAATCCTTGGTCACAATGTCTTAGAAAGAATTAAACATTGTAATTTCTTCTAGTAAACATATAAAGCTTCAATCAAATACCATCACACTGACGTCTTGAACGGTTACGCTGCTGTATAAGGTATTTCACAGTTCCATTTAACACATGCTGCAATCGTGATGCCATATGTAGACAAAGAATGTATAGGACCCTTAAACTTTGCAACAATGCATCGCGACTACGCCCGCGCACCTGCCACTGTGAACTGGTTAATTGTCACGATGCCTTTCCAACGTAGGCTGTTGTTTTTTGATAATGCGTGAGTGTCTATAAAGAATAACATCAACCGAGTCATTGAATTGTGCATTTCAAATGACACATAGGATTTCCCACCTTTTGACCTTCCAGCTTTGGGTGGCGTTGCCGCCTGCCTTGTTGCGGTTGGTCACGTGCGATGTGATTCCACTGCAGCCATCGTCAGTTTGTGTCTGGCCACAATCATGCAGGGTGTGATGATACCGGGGTTTTATCCAAGCTACGCAGAACTCACACTGGGCTTCTCTGGAGTGGCGTTTGGAATCAGCAACGCTGTAGCAAACTGTGGAGGATTCATTGCGCCTCTGATGGTGGGAATTCTTACAGATGGAAACGTAAGTTTGGTCAAATAGTTCGACGTCATTTTTTCATCTTCCAAGTTAAAAGAATTAAGTGCTAGGGGGTACAAATACATCTCATAAAATTTCTGAAGTCGGCTGTTTCAAAACAGTAATTGACTTGCATGTCCTAGTAGTTCATGTTTAAATACATATCAGATGGCAGACAAATGAATATTTTCTCTGGACGAAGTCCAGTTATTGTACGAGCCTTACACTGCGTAATTTGCATAATGATATAAACCTCCATAGATTACTTTTTCATTGATGCACTCTGTACAATTTCTGTTTTACAGCTGCGTAACACGCGTTTTTTTTAGTCATTCAATAACTAATAATTGTGTTACCAAATACACACTGGGCCTTAAACATTGCCATTTGACAGCAATGTATTGCCACTGCACACACGATCTTGACACTATGAACTATCCTATTACCATAATGAGTTGGACAAAAAGGACAAATGTCTATATCGTCAATGGAAATTGAAAATATGATATTTTACTACCGACAGCAAACAGTAGAAGCCTGGCAGGAAGTCTTCTACATCGGCGCCGCCATTTCTGTTTCCGGATCCGTCATGGCTCTGGCGTTCCTCCGGACTGATCCGGTTTCCTGGGCGCAGGACCCGGATGAAGACAAACTGCCCCAGCCAGCAGGGGACAAGCTGATATCTGACAACAATGATGGCGAAAAGGGAGACACTTGGTCAGTTTACGAGACCACAGTATGAACTGAATGAAGAATGATAGATACATTGATAGTACTTACGTCTTGTTATTGATGCCTTTGCTGCTATATAGGTGTCCAGTTTGCATGTCAATGGTACTGAGCCCAGATACTATCGGACATTCCAGAATCTTTATGACATCTCATGTAACCATGAATGATTTAAACTCGGTTAAGTAAAATTATGAAATGCGCTTTCCTCTCCTTGGTGCTTAAGTATGTAACTCTTGATTTTTACTTTATAAAGATCTTAGTCACGTCAATAAAGCGACTTTATACCAAATATTTGTTCAACGTGGATGTGTTTATTCGTGCACTGTTCGAACATTTTACCGAATACAACCCATTTCTGATCTTTAAAGCACAACCTGTATCCATAATGAGAAACGTCTGTATGCTGATACAATGTCGATCTGTCCGCCCATGCAAAAGTGTTCCCCTACAAACTTCGATGACTGTTTGACCCATTCTTTTAGTCACTGTGGTCCACCGTTGACTGTCACAACGTTGTGCCAAATCAACACTCTAATATCTGTTTTGTAATAACCTATAATGCAGTCTTCTTTGCTTAAGTCCGCCTCCAACGGCCTAAATAATAGTCTGTTTAATACGCTATATACATTACAAATCAATTACCTCCAAATTGCCAACGTTGGCTTCACTATTATTACAGTAACACATACGAGTGCTGATTTTCTTAAATAAAATCCCCTTGCTAAGACATTCCCCACACGATACCTGATTGAACGATACATGAGTTACAGAAGGACCGTTATATATCGTCCTCGACTCAACCTAACCCCTTGATGTCATTTTCAAACCTATCTAAAGATATTGCTTATTCTGAGCGTCTCACCATTGTTTCGCAAATTATCGCAATGCAAATACTCTTAAAAAGGGTAAAGACAGAAGAAGTAAATGATTAATGACTGTTGCCCAGATATACGTAAAAACTGGGGATGACCTGAATCTTAACATCTGCTTGGAGATTCTCTTGGCGACCCCCTTAATTAGGTCATCGGGTCAAGCTGCAATTCTACCCGCCAGTTACTATTTCGATCAGCGCTATATAAAGCTTGCAGCCCGGCGCCCAAAACAATTATTATAGCATTGATAGCTAACGTTGAGCCACCGTTCAACCGTTACCATAGAATCGTAAATGACGCAAATACTCTATAGCTACAAGCATATGCTAGGCCCCTGCTTCTTTTTGACGCCCTTTACGTGGTTTGCTGGGCTATTTTGTCAGCTATTCTTGGTGTGTTAACAGCTGCCTGTCACGCATGCGCTCAGGAAGTAAGGCCGCTCAAAATGGCGTGTTCACAGAACGTAAGTACACCGTTTTGATTCAAGCACGACATATTTTGCCTAATTCTATTACCTCGACAAATAAAGCGGAAATTTTAGGAAATTAAAACACCACTTGAACGGTGTATGTCTACTACTAGGCTTTAGTAACAGTAGTAAGTCAAGAATGCCTGGATGGATTGTCTTCATGGTTTGCATGTCAGTAGGTATGAGATGACAGATATGACAGGTAAAATCTTCATTCTATACTGTCCTGATATCAATTAGTGTATTTATAAGCTTACATTATTGGACGCTCGTGCTCACCGTATACCATGTATTGTGTTAATTGTGTTATTGTGTCTAGGTTTTGCATTGAATTTCTGAGTAATCAATACCCGAAACTACCTTTAACCCTCATTCAGATGACCTGCTGTGTTCCAACCCGGTACTGTTTGGCCGTCCTTCTTATGGGAGTCGTTATCCATTTATTCACCCTGCGGTCAAACTTCAGTATCATCGTTGTGGCTATGGTGAAACATGCTTCGAATAATCAAGGCAAGAGCTCCAGGGAGAACGAGTGTTCTATTAACGGGACCGATGGGGTTACGTATTCCACGCACGGAAATGACACGGCAGAATTAGTAGCCTTCAACATGTCCAACGAGACGGGTATAGTGTGGCATACACGCAGTACAGAACATAACAGTCAGGTAGGACCTTTTTTTTTTACCTGACAATGTGCAGATTATATCCTAAACGCCTGCTTTATTTTACTCCAAATGTATCATTCAAATTTTGATTAGTGGTAAATCATGCTTGATATTTCACATGTAAAATCTGTACGTTGTAGATGAGTTATAAGAATCAGAATCTGATTCATCTATTCATTATTTGATCTATTCTCTCTATCTGCCATTTTCTACCACCTCTATCTGTTGACAATTCACAAGATAGAACCAATTGAATTCTTATCAATATTATTGTAATCATAATACGGTGACATTTGTGCTTATCACGCTTATCACATTGAAAGAATAAACCAAGTCTCTACATTATCTTTTTTTCTTTCAGCATAAATTTTCCTGGGACCCCGTTTCTCAAGGTCGTATCATCGGTGCCTACTCGTACGGGGTTGTGTTCAGTCAGGTGCCAGGAGGATTCCTGGAGGCCAGGTTTGGTGGGAAGAAAGTTCTTGGTCTGAGCATGATGCTGGCCTCCGTTCTGACTCTGCTGACGCCCGCGGCTGCTTTTGCTGGAGAATGGTGGCTGTTTGCTGTTCGGGTAGCTGTCGGGTTTGTGCAAGTAAGAGATTTGCGTTAATACCGCTGTAGTATCCACTGATATGTCCCACAATTTAGGGAGGAGGTCTGGATACCATAGTAACAGTCATTGCCCACTGAACATACGGTAAAACATTTTAGTTTCAGGTGGATTTAAGAATAGTAATGTGAAAACATAAAACTTCTGTGACTTACTTTACAGTAAATTTTTTATTTTAGGCCATGGCCCATTGATGCAAAATTGATATAGAGGTACTGATGTTTTTGCTTTGCAGCAGTGAGTTATACTACATTCGCTTGCAGATAATGCTTTTCTTCCTGATAGACTTTCTAACATTCTTCTCAGGGTGTGGTATGGCCATGTATGCATGGCATATTGTCTAAATGGGCCCCGCCCTCGGAGAGAGGTCGTCTTCTATCAATCGTCTCTACCGGTGAGTTTACACACACGGATAGGAACAGGTACTGTATATACCTCCGTAGAAATTTAGGTATGGTTTTCGGTCTATGTGTTTTTCTTTTCTGTGCGTGATCTCAGATATTTCAATATTGAAAAGTGACAGGGTGTAATGCGGAAAATGGTTTTACTGGATATTGGAAAACTTGGCTTAGTCAGTGTGCCAAGCTAATCCCTCAGGATGGAAAGCTTGGCTTTGCTCGGGTTCAAAGTTGCATAGGCGGGAAAATGAGTAGACCGAATTAGCGAGAAGTTCATATCATTATGAGCAATAAATCAAATCAAACCCGGACCGTTTCACGGAGCCGGAGGTATCAAATTTAATTTTTCTTGCTTGCCGTGCAGACAGACACTTAGTTTGTGTGCTTTTGATTGTTTAAGAGGTGGAAAGTGAAAGAGGAAAAAAGGCAAAAGAAATACAATAAACTATAGGAGAAAAGAAATTCCATTATGTACATACCAATATTTTCTACACATACGTTTTTTTTTATCCAGGGGAAACCCTGGGAGTCGTTGTGGGGTTTTCATTGACAGCATATCTTATAACAGAATTTGACTGGGCAGTAACGCTGTACATCACAGGTAGGTGAAGACCGTCTTTAAAGTGCTAACCTTATCGACTTAAAGAACCATTTGAAGCTGATTGTGTTTTCTTACGATTTTTTACTATTCTATTTCAAACAAAGTCATCTCAACCTACACATTTAGCATCACCAAGAGACAAGAAGTCAAATTATTCTTTGAAACCATAACATATACACCTAAGTTTTATATTTAGAATAATATCTCCTATCACTGTATATCTTTTATTTCTTATTTGTATATGTACCTGTACCCTGTAGGATATGGATATAGTTACTATAGTTGTTATTATCATTTTATCGATGTGTTGATGTTGTAAGATAGATAAAATGCATTCGACATTATGTCTTATTTTTACCTGTCGATTGACATCCATGACATTTCTTATCACTGTAAAAAACAGCAATGACATTCCTTTTTGTGCGTCTCCGAATAGTTTAACCTGAGTTCCCAAGGCAAGGGCTCTATCAAGTGCATTTTGTATATTTGAATTCCTCAATGCAACGCGTTCCTGTGTTTCTCCTGTAGGGGTAGCTGGCCTGGCGTTTTGCTGTATGTGGTGTCTCCTGGCGTTTGACTCGCCTGCCGTTCATCCGAGAATAACTGAAACCGAAAAGACATACATTGTATCTAATTTAGAGAGAACTAGAAAGGTAAGTCATAATTTGTTTGGTTTGGATATAACAGTTAACCTTCTCTTCTTATGACGGCACCTTGATAAATACGTCAGGAAAATGTTCCTATGTACGTCTGCATTGTACGTGTGTGTGTGTGCTTGCGTGTGTGTGTTTGTGTTGTAGAGCCTGTACGTGTATAACTCTTTAAAAACAAACGGTCACCTTTTATAAAGGTAACAGGATCAAACAATACAAACAAAATAGAAATCATGTGCATTATTACATTATTGAAGAATTACAATTGATCATAAGCTGAATATAAACTCTTTCTCCTTTGCTTATTTATCAGTCTGTCATCAACAACTCATGTGTATGTATATTCTATGATGGGTGCATGTTTTATCTATTTTTGCTGGTTTAAAACTGGAATGATTGAAAAACAAATATTCACAGTCAAAGAAAATGCTAAAACAGACGATTCGTTGACCGTCTGTCACCTTATTTAGGCTAATGGTTGACGGTCTTTTATCACGATGCAGTTTTAGTCCTTCTGCTGACGGGCTTTTCGGGCCATTTTTCTTGCCTCGGTGGAAACTACTCTCTTCCTTCTAATGTTAAGACGCCCTATTATGCTAGGGTCACATTTCAAATCCTGGCCCGTCTGGGCAGTCTTGGGGGACGAAAAGTATGGAATAAAAGACACAAAAAACGCAAAAAGTACCACAAATTATTTAGAGCATAGCCTGTGGATATTTATTGATCTACACTTTAATATTTTGTTTCCGCAATCAGTCCGGCCGAGCCCTGGGTTGGAAATGTGACCCTAGTATCAGTCTGCTGTTTCAGGACGCTGCGGTCATGACTTATTTGTTAAAAGGTCGAAGGACCTAGTACAACTGTTCACTGAAGACATGCTAGAATGTTTTAAACAGAATTAGTTGGATTAGCGTTATCTTGCATTTTTGTGCCATCGTGTGGCGCAATCGGTAGGGTGTTTCGCCCAGAACCGAGAGGTCCCGGGTTCGAAACCACTGCTATGCCCCGGTGTCGTGCCCTTGGGAAAGGCACTTTACACGACTTTCCTCACTTCACCCAGGTGTGAATGGGTACCTGACTTCGGTTGTGGAAGGTCGTATTGAGGTCACCTGCTAGCACCAAATGGCAGCCGTCCAGACCCTTGCGACGGTTCCACAAAGTGCAAGTGTGGAGCAAATATATATCTGTTGTGTATTATGTGATTGTAAACCCTGCAACATCATTATTTATTTATGACGTGAGTAGATTTTCTTCTGTTTAACCTATAGGACAGGAAGATCCCGTGGTTAAAACTTATCACCTCGCCACACCTCTGGGTGCTGATCTATATCCACTGTACGGACTGTTGGGACTTTTTTATGATGCTGACCTGCCTGCCTCTGTACATGGACACAATACTCAACTTTAACATCGATACGGTATGTAACCTAGCTGCTTTTTTATTGCCTTGTCCCTTCATATGATTTTGATATTCTTGAATTCAAACTGTACAGCATCTATTGTACCTCTGACGGTGAGATGAAAATGCAAATGTGCACGAAAAGGTCATAGTTCAATGTTGTCCTTATCTTAGAGAGAATGTTTATCCCTAAAGCACCCCAATATTATTTGTGACTATTTTGTCAAAACGGGGACCAAAAGGGCCCCATTTTGTTTTGTCATGTATATATTTTTTACCTATTGTTTGGTTATCAATGTACGTATGTACACGTTACTTTGTCAATGTAAAATGAATATATTGTCGTGTTTGGATATGTAACTGATTCCTGCGTGAATTTGAAAATAGTATTCATAACATTATGTACATTGTGTCCTCTCATTTACCAAAAAATCAATATAGCATTTTCTCTTTGATTGCGCAACTGAGGCCATTTTCATGATTAATATATCTAGTTAGAATTGTCACAAGTTTTAAGGTCGTATCATGAAAAAAAATGAAATGTAGTGGATTTAGAGAATATCATACTAACAGGTATGGAAGCATGTCAAGCATACATTGGGCTATCGACACAATAAAAATCGTGACAATCTGTCAAACTGATATTTCTCTTTAGAAGACTCAAACAAAACCGTTCATAAACACAAATGACACCAAAACATTACCGAATGTAGCAAGATACATATGTCACCCTACAGTCCTTTTTTTTTCAAAGCACTGGTAACACAAATCCATGTACATCTTGTAGAATGGAGCTTTGTCTACCCTGCCTTATTTGACTCTCATGGCATCAAGGATCCTGTCTAGTCTCATCATTGATCCTGTCATCAAGCGATCGAGTTTCAAGAAGGTCAACATAAGGAAGACATGCATATTAGGTAAGAAAGTACACGTTTGAACAATGTTACGGCAGTATTTCTCAGCCATCGTACAAAGATTTCGAACGTTTCTTCGTCAGGTAGTCTATTCCACACATTCTTGGGTCACCAGTCAGGATGCCAGGCCTTTGTTTTCTGCTTAGTTACGTCTTCCTGGTCCGTTTGACACTGGAAGCGACCGTGTGGGCGTAATAAAGCTTAAAAAAAACGTCATTTAAAGTTAGTAATCGTCATTCGTGTTACAGAGAGACATGAAAGTCTGTTACATACCTGCACATTTAGTCTTTTACGCCATTTTAACTTTTCAACTTAAAGAGTAACTTTTCTCACGCTTTATATTACATCGCCAAAACAATGATTTGTGAACTTTAATCCAGAGTTTGTATATACTTTTGGCATATGATGTACATTTATTCTTAACTTGACTTGTCATCGTTCTGTTGAAGGCATTTCACAATTCATTTTCCTGTGTAGTCGGGACGCATAACAGTCTATGGCCATGTAGATAAATTATGGAAAGGCGCTGTAAACTTTGACCTTTTGCCTAAGGCAACAGTGCATCGCGACTTCACATGCGCACTTGGTATTCTGAACTGCTTTATTCTTATGATGTGATTCAATCCTTCCCAAATTTGAAAGACAGACGACTTTTCTTACCCTTGTCGTTCCAGCTTTGGTTGGCGTTGCCGCCTGCCTTGTGGCAGTTGGTCACGTGAGATGTGATTCTACAGCAGCCATCGCCATGCTGTGTCTAGCCACAATCATGGAAGGCGTGATGATGCCAGGATTTTATCCAATCTACACAGAACTCACACTGGGCTTCTCTGGAGTGGCGTTTGGAATCAGCAACGCTGTAGCAAACTGTGCAGGGTTCGTTGTGCCTCTGATGGTGGGAATTCTCACAGATGAAAACGTAAGTATGAATCGAAAAACACAATGGTTGAACATCAAAAACGTTTTAAAATCATTATGAATTATTGTTCAATTTGTTGATTGAGTGATAAAACATCTCATAAATTCTAGAATATCAACTGTTGAACAAAAGTTGTCCTTGTTGCAAACTTTACCTTTTTTAACCTCTATTTCATTGAACTTTTAAAACATCTGAATCATGGTATTCTACAATTGACAGCAAACAGTAGAAGCCTGGCAGAAAGTATTCTACATCAGCGCAGCCATTTCTGTTTCCGGATCCGTCATGGCTCTGGCGTTCCTCCGGACTGATCCGATTTCCTGGGCGCAGGACCCGGATGAAGACGAACTGTCCAAGCCAGCCCGGAACAAGTTGAGGATTGACAACAATGATGGCAAAAAAGCTTGGCCAGTACTTGTCTACGAGACCACAGTATAAAGAATTACAGTGATAGATAGTATTTATGCGTTGTATGTGATTCGTTTACCACCATATCAGTGTATTATTTGCATTTCATCGAATCTGAGATCAGACATTCCAGCATGTATATACTAGTAATATGTTAAAGACTCTTAATCATGAATAGTTAATATTCGGTTAGAAATACTATGAAATACCTCCCTCTCTTGAACTACGTCTTCGTCAAATGCACATGAATTAATAAAGAAGAGGCCAATTGATGCTAATATGCGACACTTGATTACTACTTTATAAAGATCTCAGTGACGTGGATAAAACAACTTTATAACATACATTTTTGAAAATTTCCTGTGTTCTTTGTTCACTGTTCCAACGGTGTACTAAATAGAATCCAGGGCTGATTATCTAAAGCATAACCTGTATCCATAGTGGGTAACGTCTGTATACGGCTATAATGTCAATCTGTCTGCCAATGCAGACATGTTTTCCCGAGTAAATCAGGGCGACTATTGGACACAAGTCACTTTGACTGTCACAACGTTGTGCCAAATAAAAACCCTAATCTCTTGTTTTGTAACAGCATGTAATGCAGTTTTCTTGACGTTAGTCCGCATCAAACGTCCATACTATGGTTTTGTACGCTAATAACATTACAATGCAGTTGCCAACGCTTGCTTCAGTTTTACATTGACACTTACAAGACTCAAGCGCCAATTCGCTTGATTAAATCCCATTGCTGGAACATTCCGCCAGGGTTTCTGACTGGATGCGACATGCTCTATTCGAGGAACGTTCTTGACTCAACATTGGCCCTTTGATGTAATCGTCAATTTAATTGATAATAAGGATATGGCTTATTGTCAGTGTTTGACCCTAGTTTACAATTCTAGTATGGTTTTGTAATACTGCAAATCACCTATAAATGAGTTGAAGTAGTAGGTGATAAACTTCATAAACGGTTCCCAAACACGCGTGAAACCATTAAAGGTGACTTTAACCTCCTTGGTTAAACACTGGGGATAAGCTAAATCTTTACATCTGCTTGGATATTCCTCTTAGCGACCCCTTACTAAGTTAACTGACTTAACTGGGCCAAACTGTAATTCTACCCGGCAGTTACTATTTCGATTAGCACTATATAAAGATAGAAGCTCGGCGGTTAAAGCAATAGCACTGAAAGCTAGCGTTGAGCCACATTTTGACCGTTACCATTAAATTATAAATGACGCAGAAAATATTCTCCAAGAAGACGTTAGGATCCTGCTTGTTTTAGACTTCCTTTTGGTGTTTTGTTGGACTTTCATTTTGTCTGCTGTTCTTGGTGTAATCAATGTTGCCTGTTTCACAGGAAGGAAGGCCACTTAAATTGTCTTGTTCACAGAGCGTAAGTACCACCATCATTGCTTGAACCATTGAGACTTTTTGCAGATATTTTTTCCCCAGGCAAATATAGCTGAAGTTCCAGGACGATACAATGTGTACTAAGCTTTTCGTATTAGAATAGGTAGGTATCAGGGTTCGAATTGTTTATTTATCTATTTTTGTTTATTTCGAATTGTTAACTTTTACTCAGTTTTTTCCTATGCAAATTTTGCTCAGCAAGGTCCAGCACAAAATAATGATTATTTTGAAAATATGGCCACAATTTTTTTTGTCTTTGCCATTTTTGACCTCTGATTGACCTGTGGATTCTTTCTCTTTGGCAGGAATGACCCATTAGGACAGGGATGAAATCCTGGTATGTGTCATTTCAGTATCCATTTAAAGTGCCAGAGTTTGTCTCCTGCCATCTTTCACCGAACTGTTTATGTACAAAGAGGTTTGTTATTCTGCAAAAAGATATAGTTAAGATGAGGTTTTTCAGAAACTGTGGTGTAGCAGTTAGCGACCAGCCATGTGTGGTTTTGTTTTTGTTTGAAGACTATACAGTTTATATCATGCAATGAAGTTGCCTGAATATTGGTTTGCAATGCTTCGAGGTTGATTAGGTTGAATAGATTATATGCTGGTAAATGTACATTCTATATTCTCATAATGCACCAAAATATTTTTTCTTGTTTTTTTTTCTTGTTTTTCTTTAAGAACATTTCCTTCGTATAAGAAGAAGGAAAATACGAAAAGGCATATTCGGTAGTATATTATTTGGAGTCTTATAATGGAAAACACTGCAAAACAGATTTTCCTCATTAGTTATGCAAATAAAGTCCCAATTAGAATAATGTGCACTTCAACATGTACATCTCTGTCTAAGATACCTGCATGCTAAATATCAGGGAAATCCGTCGTTCCTTTGTTCAGTTATCATCCTTAGAATATTTTCACAATAACGCCCCCTTCAATTCCAGTACAAGCTGCAAGAGGGCCCAAACCTACACAAATTCTTCATCACATCACAAACAATCTACCACAAAAAAATTAAGACCACTGCACGTTCAGCTGTAAAGATAAAAAAATGGGAGTTCTGCTCCAGTGCCAAGGTCACATACAAGGGAGCCCGAAATCGACCCTGAATTTTGGCTTCCTAACACCTGCCCACATACCAAATATCATTGAAATCCATCAAGAGGTTCTTGAGTTATGCTGTCTACAGTAGTGCAGAAACACAAACATACACAAACAGACACACCCAAAACTATATATTCATTTTTCTGGATTTTATTCCAAAATGACCCTCATGAAAATTGGCGGCTCTTAAGAAATTTATGCCTAATGTTAAAGATGATGTTTGAGGAATTCGTGTGAACACCTCTTCATCTATTTCCACCCTTCGCAACCTAATTCTTGACCCAAAATTGATCTGAAACTTCAGCAATTATCCCATAGAAACCATATCATGCATTGCACCCCACGGGTTTTCATGAAGGGACACCACCCAATTCATGTATTATAAATGGTTCATTTATTTGTTTATCTGTGAACACCTTTTACAAATGTTGTTGATTTTGCATTCATAAAAATGATTGTGGTCTGGGTGCCGAGACCTTTTAGAACAGCGTGGTCAATCAGGGGCCCCAATTTTGGCTATTCCCTCCCTCCCTCTGGAAAGCTCGCTTCTCTGGCCTGGCTGTGAACACGTGCACTGCTCTGCGTCTTAGATAGCGTGTTTGCAGAGGTCATTGACCCGTATATCAATGTCAGTGCTCGGGTGATTGAAAGAAAATGCAAATAATGGCAATTTTGGGTATTTTTACGAGAGGTAAATGCCAATTTCAGGAAGATTACCCCTATTGCATGATTTTTAAGGCGACAAAATTGTATATGATAGGGCTAGGACGTTAACCACCTGAACTTGCCTCTCATGGGTGGCTTTAGCATTCTGATGCTTTAAAAATGTGGGAGGGCCCACAGAAGGAGGTTCTTATTAAACTATTTTTTAAAAAATCACAAAAAAATAATTCCAAAAGATATCAAAAAGGAGCCGGTGTATTGACCAAGAGCACTTTTATGCGATCTGTCACTAAAATATTGGCTTGGTACATTGGATCGTTAGCGAGGGGGGACCACTTTTGTTAAAAAGGGGCGTGGCCCTGTAATTGCTATCATGACGTCAAAAGATTTTGCATAAACTATCGTCTTGCACAAAGGTACCTGGAGAAGAGCCATACATAACATTGAGAATATTTTTTAAGACACCCCAGAAGTACTGCGGCATGCCTGTCCCCTACCGCGCTAGTGTTTACACCGTGCATTGTGTGAAAAGTAAACGGCGATTGTGTTTGCATTGGCTTTCTGAGTGTATCTGTATCTGTATAGCCGGTATATCCGCTCTTTAGCGTAACACAAGTTCTGACACCTCTGGTACTTAAAGGTATGACTTCTTCTTGTCCTTTCTGGGCTGGTTTTAGATACTTATTAGTCGGTACGCCCACAAGTAAATTAGTCATTTTGTACATCATGCAAAGCCTGGGTATTTTTCTCCTGTCTTCAAGTGACATCCACTGCAGATTCGTTTTCGTACTGGTGACACTAGCACCCGTGTCATAGTTGTTCGTGCAGAATCTGGCAGCTTGGTTCTGTACCCTTCCGAGTTTGTCTTTCTTTGTGTATGGATCCTATACTGTTGCAGCATATAATTCACGGTTTGGTCTTACTAGAGATGTGTATGCAAGTGATTTTACTTCTGCTGGGCATGCCCACAAATTACGTTTTATCACTCCCAATGCCTGCTTTGCTTTAGTTGTCACTCTGTTTAACCAATACCTGAAATTCACTGTCTTTATCCCTTTTGCAGATGACCTGCTGTATTCCCAAATAACCCAAGGGACTTGTCACGACAGCGTTATTGTTTGCCGTAAACCGCACATTGTGTATCTGTAAACATTGCCAGTGTTTGCGATGAGATCCTGTGTGTACAATCAGTACGTAACCATTGTTGTCATTGGACCCTTAGATGACCTGCTGTATACCAACTCGGTACTTTTTGGCCATTCTTCTCATGGGAGTTATCACTCACTACTTCACCTTGCGGTCAAACTTCAGTATCCTTGTTGTAGCTATGGTGAAGCAAACTCCGATAAATGGTAACAACTCAAGGGACAACGAATGCTCTATTAACACTACCATTGCGGCTATGTATTCAACACACAAAGATGTATTACACTTCAATCTGCACAACGAGACGGGGTTAGTGGGGCATGCAAACAGTACAGAGCATAAGGTAAGACAATTTTCTTTTCCCGTTATGTTGTTTTCTATACTAGTCTAGATCGATCATGTCCTGAACGCCTATTTTATTTTACCCCAAATGTATAATGCTAACGGAGACTTCATTGCGGTAAATCATGCTTAATCATGCTATACTTATAATATCCGTAGGTTAAGCTGAGGCTAGCATCATTCTAAATGAGTTGTAGAAATTAGATCCCGATTTATCTACTTAATTCTTTTAAATCTTTCTCTCTGTTAACAATTCACACAAAAAAAGAACTAATTGCATACTCATAAATAAATGCTTATTGAATGTTGTCATCGCAATATGTTGCCCTTTGTGTCTTAACGCCTATCACATGAAACAGATATCCATTTCACTACATTTTTTAGAACAAGTTTCCCTGGGACTCCGTTACACAAAGCCGCATCATCGGCGCCTACTCGTACGGTCATGTCTTCTGTCAAGTACCGGGAGGATTCCTGGAGGCCAGGTTTGGTGGGAAGAAAGTTCTCGGGCTGAGCATGATGCTGTCCTCCGTTCTGACTCTGATGACGCCCGCGGCTGCTTTCGCCGGAGAATGGTCGCTGTTTGTTGTTCGGGTGGTTGTCGGCTTCGTGCAGGTAAGGGACTTGTTTGCATATCACTGTAATAGCCCCCTCCCCAAAGATAATGAGGGGGGTGATAACGTAGCAACGGTCATTTGCCATTAAATAAACGGTAAAATTCTGAGTCTGAGGGACTAGTTTGCGTAATTTCCATGGTTAAAGAAGTGAAATATCTCAAAATATGACAAGTTCGTAATAATGAAGAAGTCGCCGTGAACATAAAACCAACGTGAATTACGGTAATGTAATCTTGACTTCTACTTCATGGCTCATTTGTGCAAAATTTATTCAAACATAAACATTTTTGCTATGCAGGGGTGAAATATGCTACATTTCCTTACAGATACTGCCTTTCTTCCTTATAGTCTTTGTAACATTCTTTTCAGGGTGTGGTATGGCCATGTAGTCTTGGCGTCTTGTCCAGATGGACCCCGCCTTCAGAGAGAGGCCGTCTTCTGGCAATCGTTTCTACCGGTAAGTTTACTCAAGTACACATGGATAGGAGAACACGTTCTATATATACTTCCGTGAAATGGGGTTGTAGTTTTCTGTCTATGCGCTTTGTTTTGTTGTTGTTTTTCTTTCTTTTTAAGTGTCCGCAGATAATTCAAGATTGTAGAGTGACAGGATGTGAGGCGGAATATGGTATTATCGGCAATATGGGAAGCTAAGCTTGGTCAGGGTCCAAAGTTTGGCTCACAGGATAGCTTTATTCCGGTTTAAAGTTTCATAGACTGAAAAATCAATAGACCGAATTAGCGAGATATAATCATTATAATAAACAATAAATTGTATGAAACGCGAGATATGTCATACGGCTGGAGTTATTATATTTCAGTTGCGTGCCGTGTATTATCCGTGACAAACGATTTGTTTACATTATTTTTGTGCGTTTGATTGTGAGACAGTGAGATAGAGACAAAAAATAGAATACGATGAAATATGATGAAAGACCTTCATTGCACATTTATGCTCTGGTGAGCTTACATAGAAGGAAGTTAAATTCCATATAGACATATCAATTTTTTAAACATAGACATGTTCTTTTTATCCAGGAGAAACCCTTGGAGCCATTTTGGGATTTTCATTGACAGGTTCTCTCATATCAGAATACGGTTGGGCAGTTACCTTGTACATCACAGGTAGGCGAAGAGCGTTTTATACCTTTCTAGACTGGACGGGGGGGGGGGCTTAAAGTGCCCACTGCAACTTTGGCATCGTATAACGGCCAAACGACATATACTAAGACTACCAAACTTGCTGACTTTTTCTAAAATTTAGTAAGCAAGAATATTATGGTACTAGTATAAGTTTATGGCAACGGGGTTTGAAGAGGCATTACATGCAAATTTCAATAATTTCCGAAAATACTTTCATCAGGTTGGTAGAACATAGGATATTTGGAGTTTCTTTTATCACAACCAGGTAATCTCACCTGCGGACGTTTCGGTGTCTGTCAGACTCCTTCTTCAGAGCTTCTGACTGGAGTACTTCCGAAACGTCAGCAGGTGAGATTACCTGGTTGTGATAAAAGAAACTCCAAATATTAAATAATTTCCGCTTAAACATAGATGTTGTATCATGTTCTCTTGCTCAACCACACTAGGTTCCTTCATGTCTAACATCATATGTAATGTAATGTAACTTTCACGATTTTATATTTATAAATTATGCTTATTTGATGACGTCATTGTGCAAAATCCAAGATGGCGGATAAGATCATTATTGTAGGTATAAAAAGGTTTTTTCGCATTCAAATTCGTGACTACCGGGTATTTTCTTAACCAGAAACATTCTGATTGACGTTTCTCGTCTTTGTTGCATTGTGATTTGGAGTTAAAATTGGAATAAATGTGATCTTAAAGATGTCAAAATGGCCGATCCAAGATGGCGAATGTCATGGGATCGCTAACAACACATGACGTTATTCTACGACGTCATTTTGTCGTCAACGTAGTCACCACTAACGTCATATGTCAATTTAATCTTTTGAACCCTTTAACCTATAAACCCATGTTTTAGATATCCTGTCACTATATATCTTTTATTATTTCCTTTTTATTATACATTTTATAGTTAGCCTGGTACGAAATGGGTTAACACTAAATCATACCATATCCTCATTATCATTCTTGTCATCATCATGAGATGGATAAAATGTACGTGTCTCATTCTCACCTGTCATCGACATCCATGTCCTTTCTTGTAACTATGAAAACAGCAATGCCATTTGCGAACAACTCTTTGTGCGTCTAGGTTCGTGTTTTCCAATACCTGAGTTTCTACGGGCGCATTGCGGAATTAAGTCAAATGACTTTAACAAGTTAATTTGATATATTCTATTAATGATATAATTTATCGATCTGACGCGTTCCTGTGTTTTTACTGTAGGGGGAGCTGGATTAGCATTTTCTTGTATCTGGTGTCGCCTGGCTTTTGACTCGCCTGCCGTTCATCCGAGTATTAGTGAAGCCGAGAGAGCATATATTGAGTCCAATCTAGAGAGAACCAGAAAGGTAAGTCATAACTGTGGTGGATCTTTGACAAAATCGTGACGAAAACATGTTCCTATGTTTACACTGTAGCTGTCTGTGTGTATGTGTGTTTGTGTGTGTGTGTGTGTGTTTGTGTGTGTGTGTGTGTGTGTGTGTGTGTGTGTGTGTGTGTGTGTGTGTGTGTGTGTTTTCTAAAGATTACTATCGAACAGAAAATAGAAACCATGTGCATTATTACAATGTCAAGCTTCACAATTGATTATGAGCTGAACAAAAACATTTTTTCCTTTAAACTGAGTCATCAAAAACACATGTAAATGTATATACTATGATGTGTGCGTGTTTTATTTGCTCGCTGGTTTAAACTTAAGATTATTGAATAACATATAGACCCAACCAATGAACATGATAAAACAGACGACGTTTTGTTGCTGCCGGAAGATACTATCATGGAACATACGTTGAAAGAATGAATGACCTGATGTAACTATTCAAGAAACGTTTCAATGTTAGAAATGGAGACACCTGGATTCACGTTATCTAGACATATGAGTAACCCTTCTTCTGTTTTAACAATAGGACAGGAAAATCCCGTGGTTAAAACTTATTTCCTCGTCACACCTGTGGGTATTCATCTTTATCCACTTTACGGACTGCTGGGGCTTTTTCATGATGCTGACCTGCCTGCCTCTGTACATGGATACAATACTCAACTTCAACATCGATACGGTACGTAACGCCACAGCTTTAAATTCTTACAGCCCGGCACCCACCTTTCCCTTAAACATGATTCTGACATTCGTCAATTTAAACCGTACAGGATTCATTATGCATCTGGTAGTAAGACTTCTCAAAGATTGAAACATGTGTCTCAAAATACTCCAGTTTGACATCATTTCTATTCGTTATCGGAGATGGAATATTATCTTAATTAAAGCCCCCAAAATTATTTGTGAATTTCCTACCCGAAATATCATAGCGTTTTCTCATTGATTACGCAATTTTCATGATCAATATCGTAATGTTACTTACAAAATTAATATGACTTGTTTGTAAGTCTCAGGGAATAGTATAGAATGCTTAGGACTTATAGAATATTATTCTAATAAGCATGGAATCATTTCAATCATACATAGAGCTATCTACACAATAAAAATCACAACGATCTATGAGCCCCTTCTCGATTTATTCTCTCTAAAGGCTCAAACAAAACCGGCCCTTGTCGTCCGAAGTAAGTCGATAGGTTAAAAAGTTACATATTTTTTTACGATATCAAAAGCTATTGAACAAAACAAATGTCCACTGAAGTTTTATACAAAGACACCGGGAGGTAAATAATTGAACTTTTTTTTGCTGACGTATAATCTCATATCAAATCTCATACGGACCCATCATACACAGCTTATTTGATTCTGTTTTCCTTAAGCTCTTCTCTCACTGGAGCCGCACTGGCGACGTCGCTACGTCCTAAACTGGTTTACTCTTGACCTTATAATGGGAATATTTAATTATGTTTAGCCATACCTAGTATGCGTCGATGAAGATTAGACATCCAGGTAATAAGATACGCCAAAAAAGCAATTACTCAAACAACTGTGACTGCCCAGGACATGTGATTACATGGCTTTGTTCACTCTTTTGGAGTCCTTACTGGAAGACTCCATTCCTATATGGAGAGACAAATTGTTTTTAAACTCAATTTTGAACTGGGGTGATCCATTCTTTAGTGGAAATATTTTATAATGGTCCATTGTTATTTTGGGACAGTCCATTTTTTGCATGGCGAGGAGTATGGCTAAACATGCTGTATTTGCTCGCAAATGTTGCCTTTCTAGTTCAATTCGTACTAGTATGACCAAAAATACAAGAAAACACACAAAGCAACAAAAACAAAAGTTTTGTTGTCGATGAGATTCGTTGAGTGCTTTGTCAGTTTGATCGGCCGCAGCGACGCCGCCAGTGTGCCGTGTGTCTAGTGAGAGGGGGGCTTAAGACGAATGCATCTAACTCACGCACATAAAAGCGGCAGCGAATGTAGTAACTTACATACGTAACCCTACAGACATAAGGCTCCATCATAGGTCAGAGGACTGGTAACACAAATTCATGTTCGTTTTACAGAATGGCGCCTTGTCTACTATGCCATATTTGACTCTTATGACGTCAAGGATCCTGTCTAGTCTTATAATCGACCCGCTTATCAAGCGATCGGATTTTAAGAAGGTCAACATAAGAAAGACATGCACATTATGTAAGTATGTAATACACACTTTGTCTATGTCACCGAATCCAACTTTTGAAACGTTTATTACCAACTTTTGGTCAGACAGTCTATTTCAAACATGTTTGTCTCCAAGTCTGGATGTCACGATTTTAATGTGGCTTCTTAAAATAACGTCTTCTTTGACGATTTGTTACTTAAAGCGACCTGGAAGGTGTACTAAAGGAAAACATGCCGTCATTCTTAATCAGTAAATTTCGACTGAACTAGAGGGATATGGAGCTTCTGTCACATACTGGAAAAATAATGCGCTTTTGCGCCATGCTAAATTTTTTAAGCTTTATGTGACCTTGCCCAAACCATATGATTAATTTGTGAACATTATTCAGCTTCTCTAGTCACTTCCGACAATGTACATTTTTTAAACTCAACTTGTTTTGTTTAATGCCTTTAGTTCCGTCTTCTGTGCAGTCGTGATGCATTGTGGTCATGTAGTTAAGAAAAGGACTGTAATCTTTCATATTTTACCACCAAGCATATCAACTGCACATGCGCATATGCCATTGTGAGCTGACTTATTCTTATGACGTGGTGAATTGGTTCCTCGCGAATCACAGGCGACTTTTCCACTTTTGATGTTCCAGGTTTGGTAGGCGTTGGCGCATCCCTTGTAGCAGCTGGTCACGTGAGATGTGATGCCACAGCCGCCATCGCCATGTTGTGTCTAGCCACAGTCATGGGGGGTGTGTTGATGCCAGGCTTTTATCCCATCTACACCGAACTCACGCTGGGATTCTCTGGGGTGGCATTTGGCATCAGTACCGCTGTGGCAAACTGTGCAGGATTCATTGTGCCTCTGATGGTGGGAATTCTAACAGCCGAAAACGTAAGTTTGCGAGGATAAAACACAATGGTTGAACATCAAAACAATATAAGAATCATGTCAAATTAATTGTTTAATAATAAATGCAAGTGAGTATTACAACATCCCATAAAATTTACAAGATAAGCTGTTAAACAAAAGGTATCCTTTTTATAACCTTCTACTTCATTAACTTTGAAATGTTTGTACTTTAATTGTATTTCAACCATACAGCAAACAGTAGAAGCCTGGCAGAAAGTCTTCTACATCAGCGCCGCCATTTCTGTTTCCGGATCCGTCATGGCGTTGGCGTTCCTCCGGACTGATCCGGTTTCTTGGGCGCAGGACCCGGATGAAGACGAACTGTCCAAGCCAGCCCGTGACAAGATGGTACTTGATAGCAATGATGGTGAAAAGGGGGACTGGCCACTACTTGTTTACGAGACCACAGTATAAACTGAATAAAGAATTACAGTGATAGATATTGCGTACGTGTTGTAATTGATGCCTTTGCCGCCATGCCATTGTCCAATGTGCATTTCAGTGAGTTTGCTTTCAGACTTTGTCTGACATTCCAACATATTTGTAAGACTTCGAAGTATCTATACCCCAACTAATATTAGCTTTTGCAGTAAAATTGTGGGACACTTTCCACTGTCAAGCTACAATGAACGATTTAATAAAACATAAAGCCCTGTTGATATTCGTAAAAGCTCGATTACTTGCTTGTTAAGATTCCTTGAAGCTTTTTCCACCCATCTTGGGCCAATATGCAACCTTCTAGAGACAAAAATAAACCTTAATTTACAAACTGGAAGATAGTCTGACGTCCTAGCTACAGGCGTAAAGGCTGTGGATGGATTAATCATTCAGAATATGTCCACTCACAGAAGAGTTTGCATCTTTAACTTTTCAAATTTACATTTTCAATATTTACCTCTTTAAAATAAAGATTTATATCATACTAAAAGTTATGATAGAAAAATTTTCCGAAGACTGTATGAAACCCGTAAAGATAATTAAGCTAAGAGTGTGCCTAAGTCATTAGCCGATACCATAGGGGACCGGGGTGTTGTTATCTCCATGAAAAATGGAGATATAGTTTTGGGTGTGTCTGTGTGTGTGTTTGTCTGTTTGTTTGTCTGTTTGTGTTTCCGCACTACTGTAGTCAGCATAACTCAAGAACCTCTTGATGGATTACGATGATATTTGGTATGTGGGCAGGTGTTGTGAAGCCGAAGTTCAAGGTCAATTTTGGGCCCCCTGGTATGTGACCTTGGTACTGCAGCAGAACTTCAATTTTTGTATCTTTTGACCTGGGCGTGCTGTGGTCTTGATTTTTGGGTGGCAGATAGCTTGTGATGTAATAAAGAAGTGGTGTGGGTTTGGGCCCCCTAGCAGCTTCCTCTGGAACTGTAGGAGCGTCTTCTAAGGAGAATAACTGAACAAAGGAACAACGGATTTCCATGATATTTAGTATGCAGGTAGCTTAGATAAAGATATAAACAATGAAGTGCAAATTATGCTAATTGGGACTTAATTTGCATAGCTAATGAGGAAAATCTATATTTGCAGTGTTTTCCATTATCAGACTCAAATACATGCAATGTATGTAGTTTATGAAAAGTGGAACATCAAGAGACAACAATTATGCAAATAAATTCCTAATTTGCATAATTAATGCAAAACACCATAATTCATCTAATTGGAAACTTATAGGACTGTCAATATGATATTTAGTATGCAGGTAGCTTAGACAGAGATATACATAATGTAGTGCAAGTTATGCTAATTGTGACTTAATTTGCATAGCTAACGAGGAAAATCTATATTTGCAGTGTTTTTCATTATCAGACTCAAATACATGTAACATATGTAGTTTATGGAAAGTGGAGCATCAACAGATACCATTTATGCAAATTAATTCATAATTTGCATAATCAATGCAAAAACACCATAATTCATCTAATTGGAAAATTATAGGACTGTCAATATTGCAACATGTGTAAGTTAGATAAAGGTATTTATGACCAAGCATAGATTATGCAAATGTGTAAGTCATTTGCATCCATGGATAGAATTGTTCATGGAGATATGAGGTCGTGGAACTCTTGTTTAGATTGTTGTTTGCAGGACGGTCTACGTTCAGGTGGTGTCACAACCTTGTGCAGCTTGTTTTCGTACAGTTCACAGATAGAAATAGCAGTCCAGAAATATGAAACAAAAATGAAAATATGCTGAAAAGAGGTTGGACATGTCATTGACATTAAGATTTATTCATAAGAATATTTTCAATTTTGGCGCCAAAAACTACATAGAGGGCCTTTAACAGATTACCCCTGCGAGTTTGGTGGGCAAAGGTCAAAGTCGAACTTACACAGCTGTCTCTTACAAATGTGTGAGGGCCGCTTGAAATGGCGTGCTTGCAGAACGTAAGTGTACCGTTTTCCCTAGAACCATGATTTTTGTTGTGATGTAAAATTTTGTGTCCTATGAATTCAAAGATGGTTCAGCTCACAGGAAAATATAACAACCCAAAGGTTCATCCTGGAAAGGGAAAAAGTACATCGTTAAATTACAGTCTTAACATGCGTCTACCTACCCTGAAAGCAAGAGTATTACCATCGCTAGTTACTCGGGTCCCAAGCCCCTTAGCCCCGAAATAAGCTTCAAACTGCAGTGTGTGATATTACGGCCCGGTCATATACGTCCTACGATTGCCGTACGATCTCAAACTGAGGACATTGTGTATGTGTCCTGCAAAAATTCAGCTTTTTTACGGAACACTTCATGATTCTTGTCGGCGGTTCTGTCATAGCCTGCATGAAAATTCTACGACATAAAAATCGTACGGCGACCTACGATGAATGTGAGTCATTATTATGTGACCTCATCGTTAGCCACGCAGTGCCGGGTTACCCTTGCGTCCTTGGTTGCAACCACCTGGGCTCGCCAGATTATGCTGGCGGTATATGTAACGATTCTGGTGGCCGAGGTGATCGGAAAATGCAGCCTACTTACGGGAGTCCGGCGCCGGGTTCGATCCCCGGGAGCCAGGAGACTGTTCTACTAGCCTCTTGTGTTTTAATCTAACTTTGTCTGTGGTATGGAGTAAACGTTCAGTATAATCAGGTGAACCACCCTAACAGTACACAGCGTTAGTGTTTACATGCATTGTGCTGAAAGTAAACATCGCTAGTGTTAACAATAACATCAAAGAGCTCTATAGGGCTGAATGAACTTGAATGAATAATTAACCTTTGCTGTTCTTAACCCTAAGATGACCTGCTGTATCCCAACCCGGTACTGTTTGGCCGTCCTGTTGATGGGAGTCGTCATCCATTTATTCACCCTGCGGTCAAACTTCAGTATCATCGTTGTAGCTATGGCGGAACATTCTCCGAATGACGAAGGCAACAGCTCCAGGGAGAACGAATGTTTTGTAAACAAGACCCAGGATATCAAGTATTCTAAACACGAAAATAACACGGCAGATTTGTTAACCTTCAACCTGTACAACGAGTCGCGGAAACAGAGGCATGCAAACAGTACTGAGCATGACAGTCAGGTAAGAAGTTTGAATGTAAATGTAAATGTAATTTTGTTTATCTTATTTTCTACACAACCAAGGTGTCAAAAATGCACAAATGACACTTCAAGGTATACACCCGGAGAAATACCCATTCGTGTTTATTTTTGTGATGTGAACATGAAATGGTATAATAATTTGTTGATGGCAAGTATGTTATGAGCTTAGGAAGGAATATTACAGGTTACTCTCTTTCTGGAACGTCAGAGGTGTTCTTGTTTGACAACCGAAAAGAACAGGAAAAAGGGGTGTTATGAAATGTGGCTTGTGTGAAGATACAGTCTGCCGTGTTTGACAAGAGGGGCGTCAGTCATACATCTAGCTAATTTGGAGTTAGAATATCACCAACGGTAAAATCAAGATTATCATCAGTATGTTAAGCTAACGATGACTTTTGTAACATATGTCAGATACGTTCTGGCTACCATTGTAGGAGTTTAAAAGATTATAGCTTAATTTTTTATTCATTAAAGCCCCTCCTCTCTCTCTCTTTCTCTCTCTTTCTCTCTCTTTAAGATCACTTGATTGTACAGTAAGTATTATCATCATTATTATAGTCATCATAATATCGTACACCTATTACTTATGACGCTTATCGCAATGAAATGGCACCAATTACAATAGGCATTTTCTTACAGGATCAGTTTTCCTGGGACCCTATAATCCAGGGCCGCATCATCGGCGCCTACTCGTATGGCACTGTTTTCAGCCAGGTTCTGGGAGGATTCCTGGAGGCCAGGTTTGGTGGGAAGAAAGTTCTCGGCTTGAGTATCCTGCTGTCCTCCGTTCTGACTCTGCTGACGCCCGCTGCTGCTTTCGCAGGAGAATGGTGGCTGTTTGTTGTGCGAGTAGTTGTCGGCTTTATCCAGGTAAAAACATAAGAAGGAGAATGTCTTTCGAAGGGGGAGGGGTGTCTTTTGTGTGTACTTTTTTTAAATATTCTATTTCTTTTTATTGCATGGTACCGGGGTCTGTTCATTTTTTTTCTTAGGCCCTTGTTATCTTTTAAACAACCTACTAAGACGACAAGGGCCGACGAAAGACGGTCACGATCGCTTGAAGAGAGAAGCTTCCGTTAAAGGCTCTGTTGCCAGCGTTTCACTTTTTCGCTTATTGCATTTATCTATTGCTACGATTGGTCACTATTACGCATAAGCCCTCAGGGTTCATTTTGAATCTACTAATTAAGACTCGTAGAAACCCTTTTTCTAGAAATAATGTGGGTGAGATTTTAAATGGATAAGACACTGCAGAGTGTGTACGTTTACATTTGTTCGAAAAATTATATATTGGTCAAATTGTTTTGCCCCCTAGTTTTAAGCCGTCGGTCCATGAATATATCCTAATTGATATTCATTTACTTTGTAACATCCTTCTCAGGGCGTGATATACCCATGTGCGTTTGGCATCCTGTCCAAATGGGCCCCGCCTTTAGAGAGAGGTCGTCTTATTACAATCGTCTTTTTAGGTGAGCCACTATACATGATAGGAATGGATACTATTTTACTTGCTTGTATTGTCTTATAACTGAATAGAAAATATGTTTACTCGCCTGCACGCACGAATGTGCGCGTATGTACATTTAAATTTGTGTTCATGTACATGTGAGCATTTTTGCGCCTGTGCGTGAATGCATGCATTTTGTGTGCGTGCGTGCTTGTGTGCGTGCGTGCGTGTGTTGTTGTTGTTGTGTGTGTGTTTGTGTGCGTGCGCGCGCGCGAGCGCGTGTGTGTGTGTGTGTGTATGTGTGTAACTACATGCGTGTGCGTGTTAGGGAGGAGAGGAGTGCAAAAGAGAGAGAAAGCAAGAAATGAGTAGATAGCTAAGCAAACGTTATTTCAATAATAGAAAGATTCCTCCTGTATATACGATATCTACACTATTGAAAAAGGTATGGAAAATACACAAATTAATTGAATATTTTTTTTTTACTTCAACCTAGGTGAAACCTTGGGAGTCTTTGTGGGTTTCTCATTGACTGCATATCTCATTACACAGTTTGGTTGGGCAGTTACTCTGTACATCACAGGTAGGTCAAGATTTTATCATGCTCACTTCGTTCATCTTTAGTATCATTCATCTTTCACGAGTGACATCCAATGAATAGCAATAGAATCGTTTGTCATCATCATCATCATCACTATGTTTGTTTGTTTGAACCTTTGTTTATTCATGATAAGCTTGAATCGGCACACAAGTGGCAAGTATAAAATTTACATAGGCGAGCAATCGTACATTATCTGCATAGAAAAATTAAAGTTTGCCCAAAATATAACCTTCTTGACAATGTAATAAAAGAACAATGCTTGGATGTATATCTGATGATGTACTTGTCGATATAAAAGGAGCATCATCGTGCATAGAATCATCACGTGGAATGCATTAACTTTAATCCATTTCCTTGTTTTCATAAATCTATGAGTTCTTCTGTTTCTACACTATAGGAGGTACTGGTCTGGCGTTTTGCTGTATCTGGTGTCTTCTAGCGTTTGACTCGCCTGCCGTTCATCCAAGAATATCTCAAGACGAAAGAACTTATATTGAGTCCAATTTAGAAAGAACAAAACAGGTACACCTTGTATGATGTAACTTTCAGGTATCAAATGAATTAGTTTGCATTCTTTTCTCAAAGATGTAAGACATAAACTTTTTTCCTGTGTCATGCAGAAGCAATACGTGTGTCTGTGTGTGGGTTTGTGTTGTATGTGTGTGCGTGTGCGTTTCAATAAAGGTGTGGTGCCTTTAAAAACTCACACTTGGCCTCTAGTTCACTTTTCATAGAAGTAATGGGGTCAAACAATAACAAGCTTATAGCCGGGATGCTTGTGCTTGTGCCTTAGTTTGAAACTATAAATGCTTAAAACTGATACTGCGACATAATTTTTGAGTAATGCTCAAACCTGAATTTTTTCTTTTGTCTGTTTCATTTTAGGGTAGGAAGATTCCGTGGTTAAAACTGTTTTCATCGCCACACCTGTGGGTAATCATCTATATCCACTGCACGGACTGCTGGGACTTTTTTGTGATGCTCACCTGCCTGCCTCTATACATGGATACAATACTCAACTTTAACATCGATACGGTGCGTAGTTTAACAGGCTGGTAAAACCCTCAAACCCCTATCCGCAAATTTGCTTTTAACCCTATGTAGACTGGGCTTTTTTAAGATATCTGGGACTCATAACTTCCAAACGGTATGGTGTATCATCACTAAATTTGCAGGGAGTGCTTGTACGTAGATAAGTCATTTTACAGTTCCTAGTGCGCATGCATAGTCGTAGTGCATAGCGATCTAATGTAAAGGTATAAAAGCTGGCTGTAACCCAATATTTCTAATCTCTTACCCCAATAAATCATGAATTTACATACGCACTGTGAAATGGCTTATTAAAAAACTTAATTTATATGTACATCCTACAGAATGGCGCTTTGTCTACTATGCCATACCTGACACTCTTGGCATCAAGGATCCTGTCTAGTCTCATCATTGATCCTGTCATCAAGCGATCGGGTTTCAAGAAGGTCAACATAAGGAAGACATGCACATTAGGTAAGAAATTATACTTAACGATTTTTTCTGGGTTCTTCTTATAAATTAGCTTTTATCATACATTCTGATTTTGACTGCGATGCATGCCGGGAAAGTCATGTTTGTTTGTGTGTGTACCTAAAGTAGCTGGGTTATTGTCATTTACATTTTTCTGTGCTTCAATGTAACATTTGTTTCATAAAAATGAAGTATTTAGGGATATGGGCTTGATGCAAAATCAGTAATACCACCATAAATGTAAACTTGGCAGACTAACATATTTAGAACACTGTCTGAAAAAGCTTCGATAGACCTGCATTGGAAGACGACGACGTCAAAAACTGTTCACTTTAGAATGGACCTCTGCTTTATAGAAAGGGAATAAGCAGCAAGAAAATGTTGAGCATTCTCGCGGAAAAGGGTTACACCGACACAAAAAAATACCGACGGTCTTAACGCCACGGGCGATCTTTTAAAATCGCATCATTTTTGTATCACCATGACTAGAGAAGAAATATAACATGTATAGCATCAGTGACAAAGGTAATCAATACTGTCGGCATGTAACAGAAGGAAATGATGGTTCATTCTCTTGCCATATTTGTGTCAATTAACTCTTACAGACAAATCCATCGGGTTAGGTACACAAGCGTTATGGATTAAGATGACAAGAGTATAATTTGCATAATCAATATTAGGAACTTCTATTATACGTGCTTTCTATATTAGATTATTAGTCATATCTGTAAATGAAGACAAGAAGTATCTTCATAGACGGAATCTAAATGTATAAGGGCAAAGCCACAGAATACATGCAATTGCGATGCATTGTAGACACACCCTTAGATTGAAAAGGCCCCAGGCATGTAGACAAAAAATACACATGCAAGGACTCTCACATTTTTACACAGGACGGCAATGCATCGAGACTGATCATGCGCTCTTGGCACTATGAAAAAGATTGTTGTCATCATGTTTTTTCTCCCTATTTTGTTGTTTCCGAAGAGCTGGTTGGACGTCCATTGCTGAAAAAAATTTTATGTTCCAGCTTTGGTTGGCGTTGCCGCCTGCTTTGTGGCCGTTGGTCACGTGAGGTGTGATTCGACAGCAGCCATCACCATGTTGTGTCTATCCACAATCATGCAAGGTGTGATGATACCGGGGTTCTTTCCGAGCTTCACAGAACTCACACTGGACTTCTCTGGAGTGGCATTCGGCATCAGCAACACGGTAGCAAACTGCGCAGGATTCATTGTGCCTCTGATGGTGGGAATTCTTACAGATGAAAACGTAAGATTGAGAAAAAAATGTTAGATATAAAAATTTTCTTAATATTAGAGGAAACGTTTAAATGATACAGTGTTAATGAGTATAAACAAATCTCATGGACATTTAGAAGTCATTTGCTTTACAATAGCATGGCTTGAATGCCCTAGTGTTGTGCAGTCCAATGTTTCCAATAAATCTTGTTTATATTAGTCTTCAAATGTTGGGCAGGGGCGTTAGAATTTGACATTTGACCGCAGTTCACCGCGACTACACATGCACCTCTTGAAAGGCCTTGTTGTCATGATATATTTCCTACCAACATTGTTGCCTTCCAAACAAAGGGTGAGGGTGTCTATGGCTATAACTTCTAAATCTTACATCATTGTTGCAAAATGAATATTCTTTTTATTAGTCTATAGGAAATAAAATCATGATATTCTTTCCAACAGCAAACAGTAGAAGCCTGGCAGAAGGTCTTCTACATCAGCGCCGCCATTTCTGTTTCCGGATCCGTCATGGCGTTGGCGTTCCTCCGGACTGATCCGGTTTCCTGGGCTCAGGACCCGGATGAAGGAAAACTGTCCCAGACAGCCCGGGACAAGTTGTTAATTGACAAAAATGATGACGAAAAAGAAGGCGCTTGGGCATTGCTTGTTTTCGAGACCACAGTATGAAATAAATAAAAAGATCACATTGATAGATGTTACTTATGTGTTGTCATTGATGCGTTCGCCGACTTATCGGTGTACAATTTGAGCTAAGACTTAAGCGGATATTTCAGGATGTTTAAAATATTTTATCATATTCTAACCATGATTAATTATTTTATGTATTTATTCGGCTTCGCGGATTAAAACAATCTTGAGGAGCCGGCAACAGAAACCTGGTTTAAAACCGGGTCAGTAAAAATATGGGATGATTTTATCTGTCAATCAACTATGTAATAAAATGCAAATGCATTAATATGACGAAGAACGCTTTTAAGTGTAAAATACTGCGTTTTTTAGTCTTTTTCTACAGCTATCAAAAGGCTTTTTAGCGACTTTCCAATATATCAACCAAAATATCGGCCACCGTGACACGGGCGTTAAATCTAACAACATATAAAACATGTTGAACATGTTTTCTCCTTAATGTGTACTCAGTTTCCGTGCTGTACACCTCTGTAAAATACCTTTTTTTAAACAAAATACGCAGCGGGGAATCCACGGCCTCTGACCAGTCACGTGACCAGAGTCCGCCATATTAGAATGTTAACGTACGAGGCCGTGGCGGCCACAGAAGCGTAATCAAGCTTCCTATCTTAATATATGACAATCATGTAAGAAAGAAGCTGTCAAAGGTCACCTACGTGAGTTTTAGTCCATGCAAAACTTGCATTTGCAGGGCTGTCAGGCCTTTAAAGTTTCAATCTAGAGCATAATTTCAACTTTCTAATCGGCGCAACCCCTACGAATCCGGCCTTCTTTTCAAAAATTGACCTTTGACCCCCTCTCCACCTGATAATCACACAAAAACAGCAAACTTTGCAGGCCTACAGACACCACAAACATGGATGAAGGTCTGGATTTTTCAACTCAATAAGAAGGTAGAAACCCTTACCTGTAACATCCAGCTCCAAAATATCAACATATCCTGAAAAAAGCCCCTTTACAGCTACCTTTACCAAGAGTACCAAACCTATTTCCATGAGCTAAAAGTTGGCCTTCTGCGCCTGCGTGGATAACCGGAGTATCGCCTGGCCTCCTTGCATTGTGTATTTTGTTTTAAAAAAAGTCACTTTGGTGAAGGTATGAGGTCGTGGAACTCTTGTTTGAATCTATATAATAGTGACGAATTTTGCTGATGCTTAGAGCACAGAAAAAAAAATCAGGTAACCATCGAAATACTGGTAATGTTTGCTCATGAAATGGGCTTTGCTCGGTTAGGTTTCACTAGTTATAGACAATTACGTTTGTTAAGTCCAGTCTAGTCGCTTTTATACCTATTTTGTATCCTGTTATTTTATGTATGTTGTTTGCAATTAGCCTTCGGTCACGAATTTGCAATAAACTTATTAGTTGTGGTGTCAGGTTTGGAGGTCAAAGTTGAAGGTCAGAGTGGACTGAATGTGGCACAGGAGAGGCGGATAAAATGGTGTGCTCACGAAGCGTAAGTACGCTCTCACCTGTTCCTCGAACTGACTGATTTTGTGATGGTTTAACTCTACGTTAGTGGGTATTTTAGGACAATACACTTTCATGAGAGATTTAGTCAAGCTAAAAAGGGGGGCTATCCTATTTGCGAACGAAGATCATTGATCAAACGCCCAAATATGTGTCCTCAGATTTAACCCCGGTTCAGGTCGTGCTGGCGTCATAGCGGTTCACTGCAGCCGGGGATCGATCAGCACACATGCATGTTTACATGGGTCCATTGACATAATAGCAGTCTAATATTAGATATGCGCAGGCTTGCATGGCATATAGGAAACAGCATCAAACAAGACCGGAAAGCCCTCCTTTGTGGAACGTTCTGGTGTCCATCTCATATCCAGTGGTGTCCATCTCCAGAAATATCTCATGTTCTTGTCAACATATTGTAATGATTTCCTGTGGCTTCTAATATTTTTTGTAGTCATAAAGAAGTAACAACACAGTGCCAGGGTTCTATCCCCGTTGCTCTGCATAATGTTGTTTTACACTGCCCGGCTTATGCTAGGGTCACATTTACAAGCCGGGGCCCGACCGGGCTGTTTTGAGAAAACAAGGAATAAAAAAATACGTATCACGAATATACAAATTTATGGCAAGGAGTAATCTTTTTACGTTTTGTGTGTTTTGTTGTCTTTTGTATCGTATTTTTTGTTCCAGCAGGCTACCCGGCCGGGCCCCGCTTTGGAAATGTGACCCAAGCATTATAGTACACCCACCACGGGGGTGTCATAAGCCGGCCAGTGTAAAACAACAACAACGACACAACTTACTCAAAGTACGCACGATCCGATTATTACGCTAAAGCAGAAATATATGCACCAGCAAAGTAAATTAGTTCGCTTTGAAAATGTATGTAATATAAGTGAGATGATCACATACACGGCGCTTTAAATTACTTGCCCGCTTTTTACGTGTATATAAAAGGTCGTTTTCGGTTTGTGAACATTTAAACCTGCACTTTTTTCCATGCTTTTCTTAAGACCTTTGAATTTAATTTCTGACAGTTTTTGGTGTCTTCGAAATTTTAACCTATTTCGCCAATTTTTCGGAACGTTTCCTCCAATAGTTTCCTATCCGAAGGCCTGAATCTTTTTGTTTTTCAAGCAAGCTCATCGAAGTAGCAAACATGTAACCTGACCAAAATTAACAGGCTGCTTTGCTTTGATGTGGAAAGAAAGGGTCGGAAATATCTGAATGCACAAACACGAACTTCACTAAATGCCGATTTATCATGTCTTGTTAAAAAAGAAATCATTAAAAACATAGATATTTAACAATTTCGGCCTACATACCACTATTGGTTTATATTTCCCACTCATTTTTCTTTTTGTGTCTGGTTAATTCTTACAGCCCCGTTCTGTATGTGGTGACAGCAAAGAGATAAGGCCCTGTGTATATTTGTATGCAAATTGTCTCTTGGCTGTCATTGCGTATCGAGTTCCCCTACGCGATGCCAGAACATTTCCATTAGATCCTCTAGCCATTTAGCTCAAACGCTTTATTAGGCATATCGTAGTTAGTTACATTTATGATATCGATTATAAAATGGCAGCTGTAAAGAAGGGTAATATCGTCTTAATTTCTTATGAATAAGATGATAGATAATGCGTTGTACTAAATTAACTTGGATCCTAGCCATGTTCTAAGTGTTAAGATCCAACAGATACAACTGTGCGTGACTTCTCCTGCGCTGATGACTTTGTAAACAAACCGTCCGTGCCATGCATATGTGTGCATCGAGCGTAACTGTCACAAATCCCAGCCTGTATAAACAGTTCAACTCATTTGTCAAGGGTTGACCAAGTCATGTTACAAAATGCTGCTAGGGCTATAATACTGTACGATGTATTGTTTAAGCATACAGACAGACGGACAGATAGATAGACAGACAGACAGACACTACTTTTAATGCTGTATTCCTAAATCGAATGCTATACTTCATTGTCGCTGTTTTATACATTTCTACAGATGAACTGCTGTATTCCAGCCCGGTACTCTTTGGTCGTCCTTCTTATAGGAGTCACCATCCACTTCTTCACCCTGCGTTCACACTTCAGTATTATCATCGTGGCTATGGTTGAACACTCACCACACAGCGATGGTAACAACACTTTGGGGAGTGAGTGTTACGTTAACACGTCCCGGTCTAAGCTTGTCACACATAAAAACAATGTGACAGAATTTGGAGAGCCCACACTTTATACAGAGACGGGGACAGCGTGGCAGGGAAACTCAACGGAAGATAGACACAAGGTAGATAATTTAATTTTGTTTTGATTATTTATGCAAAGTAAGCTAATTGTGTTTCTATGTCCCTTACAGCTAATATTTGATTTACCTGTCTGTCCTTTCTTCGTATCCACCCCCTGTCCCAAATATACTATAACTATAACTATAATAGTATCGGCATCATGATCATCATAATCGAAAAAAAAACATATAATTGGACGCCGTGATAAATTGCTACATCCGGGATGCATCTGTCAGTGAATAGACCGTAGGAGACTAAATTATGCTTTAAATTTCTATATTCATCTTCGTGTCATCACAATCATCATGATATCATTACACGTATTTTGAGGTTGAAACTTAAAAGAATAAAACCATCACTATCTTTTCTTTATTTTTTAGAACAAGTTTTCATGGGATCCGATCACCCAAGGCCGTATTCTCGGCGCCTACGCGTACGGCCATATCTTTAGTCAGGTGCTGGGAGGCTTCCTGGAGGCCAGATTTGGTGGGAAGAAAGTTCTCGGTCTGAGCATCCTGTTGTCTTCCGTGCTAACTCTGTTCACGCCCGTCGCAGCTTTCACCGGAGAGTGGTGGTTGTTCTTTGATCGAGTCCTTGTTGGCTTTGTGCAGGTTTTGTATGCATATTAATGTGTTGTCTCATGTAGATACACATATATAAAGCAGATATCACAGGAGCGGCAAACGCAAACAAACACACATATTCAGACATTCAAACACACACACAGGCAAGCACACACACACGCGCACATATACATACGAACACAAACAAACACATATTCAGACATACAAACACACATACAAGCACACACACATACACATAAACACACACACATAAAACACGCATACACACACATGCACAAGCATACACAAACAGGGTTCATTCTTTAAGCTCAAAAATCTTCTGTCCTTTAAAAACCTTGAATATCTAAATGGCGAAGAAAACTAAATATTGACTGTGATCCTGTATGCCTTAGTTCTACAAACTAGCCACATTTTTTCTACATGTCGATTTAACAATGTAACCTTACCCATTTTAGATCATCAACATATCAGTATACCTTACTCATGGCTATTATTTCCCCTGTCCAGGGTGTGATATATCCTAGCATCTTTGGCATCTTGTCCAAATGGGCCCCACCCTCGGAAAGAGGTCTCCTTCTTGCAATCGTCATGATTGGTGAGTTGGCAAGTACCTATTGAAAAATAGCATTATAGTCTCGTGATCCAAGCATCATATATGTGAATCTCGTTATTACCTGCGACATTAAGATTTATTTACTACGGCCTCGTTATTAATATCAAATGAGAGGTCCTGATATGATACGGGAACCCATTGTGGCTATATTGTGATTAAAATTTAAACTAGATTACTAGATCACCTACCTACCTACCAAGTCCTACTAGATTACGTTTGTCAATATTCCCATTCTCCTCATTGACAAAAAGCTGCCAGATAGGCGCTTGATATGTCTGAGTTTACAAATGGATTCATCCAGTAGTAAAGACTCAATTTTATTGCTCCCGTACTAGATTACTGCAAAATTTACTACTAGTATGCGCTATATGCACATTCAGCCAAGTGCGCTCGATGTAACGCAGTTTTTTTGTTTGTTTTTTTGTTTGTTTATCTAGGCGACACTTTTGGAGTCTTTGTTGGTTTCTCCTTAACAGCGTATCTAATCACACAATTTGGTTGGGCAGCCACCCTGTATGCCACAGGTAGGTCTAGTTAATTCTTGAAGGCATTTGATAATAATTGTATTTATAAGAAGTGTATTTATAATATTCGGGGTTATATACCCGGTATTACAGTCACATCTCGTCTTGGGGTTCTCTTGTCACGTGACTGATGTTGATCATCACGTGACAAGAAACAGTCATCTACAGGCTTGAGATAGTGACGCCCCCTGTCCCTGTTTAAGGTACTGCGTTGTCTGCGGATTTGGATCGCCTCCCAAACACCCCTTGAAATATGAAATAATATATGTGTGTTGACATTCATTCATACATATATGAAATGATATATGTGTTTTCATATTCCAGGGGTAGCGGGTTTGCCGCTCTGTTGTATGTGGTGTCTCCTAGCGTTTGACTCGCCTGCCGTTCATCCGAGAATAACCAAAGCTGAAAGGACATATATTGAGTCAAATCTAGAAAAGATGAAAAAGGTGAGCCATACATAAATTACTTATTCGACTAAAGATAATACTTTGTATACGTAAGTCATATTATCCTTACTTTTAAAGGAGAAAGAATGCATGGGAATTATACCGTCTGTCATCTTCCCAGGGGCAATATTGTCTAGTTCTACTTTTAGTGCAGCTTGTTGTCACTACTGTCACAAACGTTTGTGAGCTTATTTGCCTCCGCTCATGTTTTCTAATGAAAATTCAGTCGTATGCATGAAAATTGTACTGCGACAAAATGAATAAGTTTTTGGTTTGAGACAGTAACATCATCAAATTTTAGTAGTCTGCACATAAACCTTAAATTGTTTCTTAAGTTTCTGAATGCCAGCAAAACATTTGTAACTAGAAACCCAGACATGCCCTCTTCTGTTGAATCTAACTTTTTGAACTGCATTTTTATCTTTTCTTTGCAAGGGGAGAAACATTCCGTGGCTAAAGATGTTGACATCGCCACACCTGTGGGTGCTAATCTATATACACTGTGCTGAAAGCTGGAGCTATTACTTGATACTTACCTGCCTACCTCTGTACATGGATACAATACTCAACTTCAACATCGATACGGTAAGAAATATTACAACCATATGCTATATTGTAATGTTCCGCGATCATACTTAAGTATTGGCCTTGTGAGTTGGAAGCGTAAAAGTGTGTCATTGTTTCTGCTGGAATCCTACGAAGACAAAGGATGGCAAATGCAGCATTCAAATTTGTAATAGGTTGGCAAATGCAGCATTAAACTTTAAATGACGTTCCGCCAATCATAAGGATTTAAATGATCTAAATAAATGCTTTTAAGAGATCAAGTACCTACAGTTACTCCATGACCTAGAGGACATTTTGACGAGTGACATAAGCGTAACAAAAGGATGTGCGAAGTATGCTTTTTACATAATTGTGTTTCTGACAGAATGGTGGTTTGTCTGCCTTGCCCTACCTGAGTCACGCTGCGTCCAGCATTCTGACAAGTCTCATCCTTGATCCTGTCATCAAGAAATCAACTTTCAAGAAGGTCAACATTAGAAAGGCAAGCGTTTTAGGTGAGAATAGTGTTCATTCCGACACAATTGAATATATTTGAAGCGATAGGCTGGCTCTGCTCAGTAAGCGTCAGAATAACCGGCAAAAGACGAGGACCCGATGAAGAGCACAGTTGGTAGACCTTAACCATATGTTCACCAAAAGAGGGGGAGGGGGGTATCTGTGACAAGTTGACAACCTGTACGTTGTATAAAAATTATATAGCTTCTTAACGATTTGTGTTGGGGCTACTGACATTTCACTAATTTCAGTTTAAACTATGAAGTTTCAAGGCTTTCGTCTTAACCACACGTCCTAGCGTCATTAACATCTTATGTGACATAATGAAGCTTTTACGATTTGATATTCTTAATCAAAGCTATTTTGATGACATCTTTGGTCACAATCAAATATCAAGTTTGTACCATATCGTTAGCTAAGATACATCCAAGCTCTTGTCCCTCTATTTTCGTCACTACCTTTTTTTAGGCAGTTTTTTTTTTAAAAATGAAAGTTTTTTCAAGAAAAGAAGTCTTAAGAGACTAATATTACTTTGACACTCTTTTTTGTTGAAATTGTGCTGCATACCTTAGAGTTTGCCGAAAACACACTATTTTTGACGCTTTTATCCCAAAACATCCACACGAATGACGTCATACTGACGTTATATTACGTCTTAACGAGACCAAAATGTCAGTAGCGATTTTTAAAATCTTCTTTATTTACATCTTTTCCTACAAATGCGGTGGTCGGTGGTCGTATACCATGCCGTTTATATTAGAATTTTTAGGGCGGGGGGGGGGGGCAAACAATCCAACAGAACCTCGGTCTAGATAGAGGTTAATTGTGGTGAAATTACAGATCAAATCTTTGTAAGATCGACATAACACCAATATATTAATACATAACGTTTCACACTCAAGTAATGAAAACTGTGGATGAAATCCACTAAAGTACAATGTGCGATCCCTGTACCGTCACACACCATGCCTGTCACGTTCTATGCTTTCCCAGGCACAGAACGTGACACAGCCCGACCGTCACAGACTGTGCCCGGAAGTGCTGTCAATCACTGTGACTGACGGGGCAGTGATGCCCGCGTTTCCATATAAGGCAGCGTGTTTTTGTTTACCGCAGCCCCCCCCCCCCCCCGTCATCTTTGTTTTTTGGGGCGCTGAGGTAAGGAGGAACAGCGTAATTCTCGCTCTGTAAAATAATTGAATAACTTAGACCTAGAACTGAAGTGGCACAAAAAGACAGTGTCTATAACAGATGCTAAAAAAAAATAATAAAAAATTTGTAAGACTAAATATATTCTATCCAGGGAAACCAGATCTAGACTAGGATCGGGCCACTTGCCGATTACTTCGACGTCCCGAGGCAGTCAGCTCGCCCGATCTAAATCGATGCTACGGGAAGTTGTAGCCCCGGGCACTGTCCAGGCACGGTTCGTGACAGTGCCGGAGATGTTTGTGACACTCAGGCACTGTCACAATCCGTGCCCAGGCACGGATTGTGACAGTGCCCGAGTGTCACAAACCGTGCCTGGGGCAAAAGCACGGTTTGTGACACTCCGGCACTGTCACGAACCGTGCCTCAGGACACAGTCGTGAATGGCAGGGTTCGGGACGGATTTCTGTTGTAGAAATTCGTGATGAGACGTCCGTCTGTTTGTGCCACATCAACTCTTAGTCCAAATCATCCAAGACAAGCGCGAAATGTATTTCAATGAGCGAGAATTACGCTGATTCTTTCTCATCCCAGCGCCCCGAAAAAAACAAAGATGGCGGGCTGTAGGGAAAAAACGCGTTGGGCAGACTCCTCCCCCTCAAAACACTAAGCTCCGCCCAAAAGCACAGTATGGGATAAGACCCCCTGTGTGTCACGAACTGTGCTCGGTTGGGCACCATTCGTGACGGTGTCCGAGTGTCACAAACCGTGCTTTTGTCCCAGGCACGGTTTGTGACACGCGGGCACTGTCACAAACCGTGCCTAGGCACCAAACGTGACAAAGCACCAAACGTGACGCAACAATCCCATTACTGCAAGTCTTCTTAAAAATTGAAATGACCAATCACCTAGGTAACCAGACCTTGTAAACACTCCACCTAGGAGATTCGACGTGAACTACATGTATATACAGTTTTGTAGTACGGCGCTTTAAGAATAAGAATCTTATGATTTTCTCCTGGCTATTATTGTAATGTCTGCACGCAACTTCCCTAACTCCACAGGTTTAACTGTTATTGCTGTCTGCCTGGTGGCTGTTGGACACGTGAGGTGTGATTCTACAGCAGCTATTGCCCTGCTGTGTCTGGCTGTGACCATGAGAGGGGTGATGATACCGGGGTTCTACCCCAGCTACACCGAACTTACGTTGGGCTTCTCTGGCGTAGCTTACGGGATCAGCAACAGTTTGGCAAACTGCTCAGGATTTCTGGCGCCTCTCCTGGTTGGAATTCTTACAGATGAGAATGTGAGTTCTCTTACAAAATCAGATAATCATTACAGTATACGCCTAGCTTCTGGAAGTAATTGCACAGATACGCAAGCAAACATGCAAACAAATACACCGACAGTGACATTTGCGTTCACGGAAGTAGAAATAAGATAAGACTGGATTCATTTCATTTCATTGGATTTTTTTAAAGAGACGTACTTTACTTTTTATTGTCTTGCGATATAATTGTGATTTGCTTTCTTAATTAGCTTCATACTTTTTACCTGAAATATGCTTTACTTCTACCGACAGCAAACAATAGCAGCCTGGCAGAAAGTCTTCAACATTGGTGCAGCCATTTCTGTTTCCGGATCCGTCATGGCTCTGGCGTTCCTCCGGACTGATCCGGTTTCCTGGGCACAGGACCCGGATGAAGACAAACTGCCCCAGCCAGCAAGGGGCAAGTTAATACTTGACAGCAGTAATGACGAAAAAACAGACACATGGCCAGTACTTGTCTACGAGTCGACCGTTTAGTGTAAATTCTCATATCAAATGTATTCTGAATTTAAAAACGCACATCATTTGGGCTGAGAGTATTCGTTTCTATGAAACTGTCTTCTTGGTATAATAGTAAAGATCATATAGAATTATACACCTACTGAATTGTGAAAAATAGACTTCACATTTGAGTATATACTCAGGGTTTTCCATGAATACGACATTATTACTGTCATACAATCATTTCTATCTACTAGTATTGTGGTCGTCATTTTCCATAATACTGTTTACCATTCTACTATCAGATATGGTACGCTACTTTTTTTATACCGTTCAGTTCCATACACTCTGCTCATACTACGCTGGCTAAAGGGAGAACGGTTTTCCAGGGTAGTTTGGTTATCCATCTGGTCTCATTTGGTATCAGGGCAACTCGGCCCATTTCCAACTCGGCCCACCGCAAATCTGATCAACTCAGCCCATCGCGGTGGTCAAGTCGGCACATCGCAGTTTGTCCAGTCGGCACATCGCAGTGGTCAAGTCGGCCCATAGCCGTGGTCAAGTCAACCGGTCGTCAAATTTCCACAAAATAAAACCAAAAAAAACCCCTTCTAAACAACAACCTCATGAATGCAATTTTTAACTTTTCAATTTCTTCTTTGCTCGGCAGGTATTTAGCGACGAATTCTTCATGCGCGGCGGGCCTGGTCACGTCGACCCGGCGCGTCCCGGGTAGTAACATACATGTAGTAACAATGTCTCCTTGTCAGACAACTTCGAACTGCTGACTTGGAGGTTTATGGAGCTCCCAAGAGGCGAACAAAACAGGAAAATTACAGGTTCCACCCAGCCCTTAGGAAATGCTACTTTTGTAACAAAGGGAACCTTAGATAATTGACTTGTTAATAAAGGCGCCTCCCATCACGTGAGATTGCTAATTCGCATTGATTGTGGTTAAATCATGAATAAACATTCGACTTGTCTTACTTCCTCTGAAGGAAATGAATGCTTAGGCCTTAATTTTACAACACATTTTCTTCTCACCGGTGCGTGGAAATATTTTTTGGCGTTTACCTCTCTTTACTTGACAGGTAAAGACACGCATTGTTCTTCACTGTGACTTCAAGACCTCAATATAACAACTCTATACCCCTCTGTCATTGCAGACTGTAAAATGAAGGTTACTTTTAAAAACTATTATCCAGTTTGAGAATGAAATTTGCCCTACCACAACTAGCACAATCCCACAACAAGTTGTGTTAACACAGCAACATAGTTACTAGACATATCATGTCAGTGAATATACGTACGGACTAATGAAACAAACAAAAAGTGACATGAAAAATAAATTTTTGTACAGATCCATATCTAGATGGAACTGCTTACCATCTAATAAACAAAACATCTTCATAACTTTATGTTTAGATTTCAGTAAATTCGAATGCATATGGTAGGTAGAACGCTGTAATGTTTATGTAATTTTTAATACTACGTAAGGACATGACAAGCATTTAATAAACGATGAGTGCATTGGATCACTCCCCTGATTAGAAAACAACAATTCTGTTCCCCACCATAGATAGTGAACAAAAAAGACGGTATATGTCGTGCATGTGCTAGCATTGAGTGTACTATCAGAAGTGATACTGGTGACAAGGGCAATATATATAGTTACAGAAGAGAAACTAGTTCGGTAGTTGTAGAAGAAACACTAGTGTGGTAGTCTTGAATGGACTTAGTAAGTGATACTAGGCTACCATGTACCACGACACTGGTGTAACTTTTTGTGTCCTTCTTGAATACGGGAATAAAATTAGTTTTGACTGTGAGGCCATGTTTTATTGCTCAGATTCCTTTTACTACATTTATTGTCTCTTTTTTTCGCATCTTGTTTTTTTACGCTCTTGTATCATAGTCTGCAGAGAATTCCATCTTTATGATTCAGCTTATATTGCGTAACTTTTGTCCATATCTTTTAGCTAATGGTGTAAATAACGTACCTGACTATACAGGATAGTGTAACACACATCATTAAAATCGCCACTGTGAAGCAGTCAAAAACAAATTACATGGAAGAGGGAAATGAAAAAAAGTATAAAAAGACCAAGACACGATGAAGAACACAGTTGGTAGACCTTAACCATATGTACACCAAATTAGGGGGGGGGGGGCATCTGTGACAACCTGCACGTTGTATAGCTTCTTAACAATTTGTGCTGGGGCTACTAACATTTCAAAATCCACACGAATGACGTCATACTGACGTTATATTACGTCTTAACGAGACCAAAATGTCAGTAGCGGTTTTCAAACATCTTTTTTATTTAGATCTTTTCCTACAAATGTGGTGGTCTTATACCATGTCGTTTATAGTAGAAGTTTTAGGGGGGGGGGGCAAATAATCGCACGGAAGTCCGGTCTAGATAGAGTAGATTGTGTTGAAATGACAGACCAAATCTTTGTAAGATCGAGATAACACCAGTACATAACATTTCACGCTTAAGTAACGAAAAGTGTGACTGAAGGTCACCAAAGTACAACGTTCGATTCCCCTACTGCAAGTCTTTGTTAAAAATTTAAATGACCAATCACCTAGGTAACCAGACCTTGAAAACATTCAACCTAGGAGATATCGTCATGAAATATATACAAGATTGCAGTAAGGTGCTTTAAGAGTAAGAATTTTTTTCAACCTTTATTTAACCTTGAAAGTATGCAAAACATACACTCATTCGGCCGAAGCCATTTTTCAAGAGTTCAAGTGAGGAGGTCAGGGGTCCTTATCTTATATTTCTCTCCTCCGGGCTATTAAAGTAATGTCTACACGCAACTTCCCTAACTCCACAGGTTTAACTGTTATTGCTGTCTGCCTTGTGGCTGTTGGACACGTGAGGTGTGATTCTACAGCAGCTATTGCCCTGCTGTGTCTGGCTGTGACCATGAGAGGGGTGATGATACCGGGGTTCTACCCCAGCTACACCGAACTTACGTTGGGCTTCTCTGGTGTAGCTTACGGGATCAGCAACAGTTTGGCAAACTGCTCAGGATTCTTGGCACCTCTTATGGTTGGAATCCTTCCAGATGAGAATGTGAGTTCTCTTACAAAATTAGATAATACTTAAGATCATTACAGTATACGCCTAGCTTCTGGAAGTAATTGCATAGATACGCAAGCAAACATGCAAACAAATACACCGACAGTGACATTTGCGTTCACGGAAGTAGAAATAAGATATGACTGGATTTATTACATGTCATTGGATGTTTTAAGAAACGTACTTTACTTTTTATTGTCTTGCAATATAATTGTGATTTGCTTCCTTACTTTCGCTTCATAATTTTTACCTGAAATATGCTTTACTACTACCGACAGCAAACAATAGCAGCCTGGCAGAAAGTCTTCTACATTGGTGCAGCCATTTCTGTTTCCGGATCCGTCATGGCTCTGGCGTTCCACCGGACTGATCCGGTTTCCTGGGCGCGGGACCCGGATGAAGACGAACTATCCCACCCAGCAAGGGACAAGTTGATACTTGACAGCAGTAATGACGAAAAAACAGACACATGGCCAGTACTTGTCTACGAGTCGACCGTTTAGTGTAAATTCTCATATCAAATGTGTTCTGAATTTAAAAACGCACATCATTTGGGTTGGGAGTATTCGTTTCTATGAAACGGTCTTCCTGGTATGATAGTAGAGATCATATGGAATTATACACCTACTGAATTGTGAAAAATAGACTTAAGAAGCTTCACATTTGAGTATATACTCTGGATTTTCCATGAATACGACATAATTATTGTCATACAATCGTTCCTGTCTATTGTGGTCGTCATTTTCCATAATACTGTTTACCATACTACCGTCAGATATGGTACGCTACTATTTTTTTTATAATGTTCAGTTCCATACACTCTGCTCATACTACACTGGCTAAAGGGAGAACGGTTTTCCAGGGTGGTTTGGTTATCCATCTGGTCTCATTTGGTATCAGGGCAACTCGGCTCATTTCCAACTCGGTCCACCGCAAATCTGGTCAACTCGGCCCATCGCGGTCGTCCACTCAGCCCATCACGGTGGTCAAGTCGGCACATCGCAGTTTGTCAAGTCGGCACATCGCAGTGGTCAAGTTGGCCATAGCCGTGGTCAAGTCAACCGATCGTCAAATTTCCACAAAATAAAACCAAAAAAAAACACCTTCTAAACAACAACCTCATGAATGCAATTTTTAACTTTTCAATTTCTTCTTTGCTCGGCAGGTATTTAGCGACGAATTCTTCATGCGCTGGCGAGCCTGGTCACGTCGACCCACCGTGTCCTGGGCAGTAACATACATGTAGTAACAATGTCTCCTTGTCAGACAACTTCAAACTGTTTATGGAGCTCCCAAAGAGGCCTTTGTGTATTACGCATTGAGGCGAACAAAACAGGAAAATCACAGGTTCCACCCAGCCCTTAGGAAATGCTACTTTTGTAACAAAGGGAACCTTAGATAATTGACTTGTTAATAAAGGCGCCTCCCATCACGTGAGATTGCTAATTCGCATTGATTGTGGTAAACTCATGAATAAACATACGACTTGTCTTACTTCCTCTGAAGGAAATGAATGCTTAGGCCTTAATTTTACAACACATTTTCTTCTCACCGGTGCGTGGAAATATTTTTTGGCGTTTACCTCTCTTTACTTGACAGGTAAAGACACGCATTGTTCTTCACTGTGACTTCAAGACCTCAATATAACAACTCTATACCCCTCTGTCATTGCAGACTGTAAAATGAAGGTTACTTTTAAAAACTATTATCCAGTTTGAGAATGAAATTTGCCCTACCACAACTAGCACAATCCCACAACAAGTTGTCTTAACACAGCAACATAGTTACTAGACATATCTTGTCAGTGAATATACGTACGGACTAATGAAACAAACAAAAAGTGACATGAAAAATAATTTTTGTACAGATCCATATCTAGACGGAACTGCTTTCCATATAATAAACAAATCATCCTTTTACCTTTATGTTTAAATTTCAGTAAATTGGAATGCATGTAGTAGGTAGAACGCTGTAATGTTTATGTAATTTGTAATACTACGTAAGGCCAGGACAAGCATTTAAAAAACGATGAGCGCATTGGATCACTCCCCTGATTAGAAAATAACAATTTTGTTCCCCACCACAGATAGTGAACAAAAAAAAAGACGGAAAATTGGAAATATGTTGTGCATGTGCTAGCATTGAGTGTACTATTAGAAGTGACACTGGTGACAAGGGCAATATAATTACAGAAGAGAAACTAGTTCGGTAGTTGTAGAAGAAACACTAGTGTGGTAGTCTTGAATGAACTTAGAAGTGATACTAGGCTACCATGTACCACGACACTGGTGTAACTTTTTGTGTCCTTCTTGAATACGGGAATAAAATACTTTTGACTGTGAGGCCATGTTTTATTGCTCAGATTCTTTTTACTACATTTACTGTCTCTTTTATCGCATATTTTTTTACGCTCTTGTATCATAGTCTGCAGCAGAGGATGCCATCTTCATGATTCAGCTAATTTTGCGAAACTGTTGTCCATATCTTCTAGCTAATTGTGCAAATAACGTACCCGGCTATACAGGATAGTGTAACACACATCATTGCAAACGCCACTGTGAAGCAGCCAAAAATGAATTGCAAGGAAGAGGGAAATGAAAAAAAGTATAAAGAAGGGGAATCCTGCTGGTCTTCAAGTGTTCCTATATCTTTCACCAATTTGATAAGTTACAGAAATTACTGTCAGGGGGGTAGTCTATTGAGAGATCGTTAAGTTAAGTATCATATTTATCTTGCAGGAAATTCGACTCAATGGACACCTTTGCGTACCCGTGAGTGCTCCGATTACGTTTTTTTTTAATTTCCAGTTATCTTCTAGCTTCACAACAGCAAACTGTCATTACATTGGAATGTGGCAGAACGTGGGCGTACCATATTGTGGTCTGATAATTGTCTTACCACACAAAGCGATCCTCGATCCAACACAAAGCAAATCTGGAGAAAAACAAAACGATTAAAGACTACTAGCAAGACAACTTCTGTACCAGCCAACCAGCGTTTCCATTACTTCTCATTTGCATAACCACAGTGGGAAAGAGTATATATCTTGCTTATTGTCTCTATTTTTTCATTACTTCATTCCGAAATCTTCAGACGCAGGACACATCGTGATCTGACAAGCATTGGAACAAGGTCCGTACCAAGTCTGTCTTAATTAGATCTATCAGCTAAATATCATTGGTGCCTGTATATGTTTTTGTAGTCTATCTTTTTTTTATCTAAGTCAGTAGTCAACGAAGCTTGAGACTACAGCGATGTACAGATACAGACAAGGCGGGACGACATGAAACATGGCCCGGCCAGCGCCACGGCGTTCATCGCCGAACAGAGAAGAGAAAGTTAGAATTAGAGTACGGGCGACCCCAGTCGCTTAGCTAGTTGTTTCAATAAGCTTTCGCTATGAGTTGCGTATTTTAGTACAGGACACTGGGTCACCCCCAAGTTTAGTCGAAGTGTGTGTCTCATTTCTTGTAGTTGAAATCTTTAATAGTTAGTTCAATGACGTTGTTAATAGCGCTCGAGCCAACTTCAGTCCCACGGCGTCCGTCTTGTGCCAAATTTGTAAACTTGTATCTGCAAGATTCTGAAATACTTGTCAGAACAGAAAGAAGTATAATCGACAGGGATCCGTTGTTTTTCAACGTCCAAAATAGTAATAACTTGATATGTTACCTATGGGCCGAGTCGTCCGACATCCCTATTATACATATGTAGCCTTTAATCTTTTTACTTTAAGGTAAAACCATGTAACAAATTGTTAATACTGTATTTCAGCATGAAGGTCTTCGCAGCTCTAGTGGTTGTCCTTACTGTAGCCCTGATGGCCGAAGTTGGCCATGGATGGAGGCGACGTAAGTACATAGATTGAGATGTTTCGTTTTAGTTTCTTTTGTGCGGTTTTAACTTTGTATAAGTCATCACCATTTTCAAAATCATTCTGATGCGTCGTATAGGAATCAACGAACTTGGTTCTAGATGCGGAAATGTACGCAATAGATTTTTGTTATTGCTTTTTTGTGTAATGCGCTTTTTCTTGTGGTTCGACCAACTGGATTATCAACCGGTATAAGTATTTGACGGCACCATAAAACAAAGTGGACAGCTATTTCACTTCTGGAATATTGATAGTCATGTTGTTGATTTCAAAGGTGGCAGTGCGAAGCTAGAAGGCGGTAAGAGGGAGGAGCAGGGGGCCTCATGGGGACAGACTAGGGACAAACTGGATGATCTCCTCGAGGTACTGACGGAAGTTGAACAGAAAAGGGAAGAGATGGCTGCAAGGGGAATGGACAACGGTAAGAAATCTTGAAAATTCGACTCTTTTACTTGTAAAATCTCAGCTGTGAAGCTTGTTCGTATATAATCTTCGAAATCTTCGTACAAGACCCGATTTGCATACATAATGAGGTTCAGTTGTCTAATTCAGCTGCTTTCGATGACAGGACATTCAAACGTGCAACACATTCGATTTAGAATGAGTAAAACATTGCAATATTGAATTTAAAACATTTTCATATATCAGCATTCGGTTCTAGTGCCGAGGGCAATTTCAGCACTGGTTAACTAGAGCTGAATGACCTTTGAACTGGCCCACTGGACAGCTCAGCACTGGTTACCGAGTGCGGAGTTGAGAATCAGTGCTCGGGGAAGTTCAGCTCCTGAAAATTGAGTCCTGAAAACAAGGCCGTTCAGCACTGAAATACAACTTTCAGAAATAACCTCATCTAGATGATATTCAAAGTGATAAATAAGGGAAATTTCATATTCGAGGTGTTTGGAAATTACGCAACGGTGGCCATCAAGAGAATAGACTATGAAAAGCAGGGCATCATATGCATAACAAATGAAAGCATCCTTTATGTATGTGAAAATGTCGTGCTGTTCATGTCATGGGTTAGCCCAAGTATACTTACGAAACTTGTACTATCTATGTATGTTCTTATGACATTCATGTCTTTCGTTACAGACTTTGACGAGGTCGATGAGATGGGGCAGTTTCGCGATAAGAAATAGTAAGTAGCCTATTATATTGTTCACCTTTATGCGTAAGATCTCAGTAATCATATCATTACTACATCCAAATTCTTTGTTTACATACAAAAAAGGGAGCATTTTTCGAGTTGTTTTATCAGCTAGTAACTCAGTCTTACTGCTTTTATGAATTCCCTTTATATGATGGCCTCTTTGTCGTAATTATTGAAGAGATAACATATGTTGTATATTTATGCACACATCAGTATAGTTATTTTTCCTGGCAAGAGGATAACCCCCCTGGTTTTATAAATACACGGTTGAACATTGAATGTTGTAAATAAACACCTTCATGCTATTTTGTTTTAGAAGCGAAGCACCCCCCCCCCCTCCCCCGTGCACCAGTCAGATGGTGTTACTGAAGCCTGAAGCCTACACGATGTCTGTAGTACATGACTAGTAAATAAACAGCAACCAGTTCATGCAAAAAAAAATCAAGACTACGTAGACAGGTGGTTTTCTGGTGCCTGTATTCAAATCCTATACTATACCTTCTGACTCCAATGTACCGTGATTATGTATATGATTCCTTCTGTCTTTAACTGTTTTCCCGATGATGATATGCCGTAGTCAGTGGAAAAATGAAAGTCTGTCTTCGTGCTATAAAGTTTCCGATACAAATATGATTACCGGACCAACAACACTGACAGTTGAACTTTTATTCATCAAGGAAGTAAACAAATCTGTAGACATCATGCTTCTTGGCGAAATAAAAAAAGATTGGGGAAATATGTGTCAAGTCAAACTTTCTATGAATGAATACATGTGTTAAGGAATGGATGACTGGAGTAAATAATTTGATTATGTGGAAAAATGTGGCCTCCTGTCAAGAAATGACTGAATACAAAAATGAATGATAAACTAGTTAATGATAGTCAAAAACACCCGCTGCAGTTCCAAACGAGTCGCTAAGGGGCCCAAACGTACACAACTTGCTTCCTGTGGCACAAACTATCTAACGCACAAAAATCATGACCGTAGCACTTGCAGAAAATTTGACCTCAAACTTTGAAGCTACGCTGCAGTACTTTAGGTACCCGCTAGGAGGCCCATCATCAAATTGACCTTCGCATTTAAAAAACCTACCCATCCACTAAATATCATGCATATCCATCAACAGCTCCTCGAGTTGTCCTGTCTACAACAAGTACAGCCAGCTGTAGTACAGTAAGAAACTTCCAGGTGACCCATTTTTGAACTTGTCCTCTACAATCTCTACGCATCCACCAAAAGTCATGCATATGCAGATCCATCAACAGTTTCTCGGGTTATGTTGTCTACACACAAACACACAAACATACAAAGTCCACTGCAGTACTGTAGGACACGCCAGGTGAACCATTTTCCAACTTGACCCTTGCGGGCAGATCCAGGCCTGCAGGGTTATTTAACTCCTGGTGTCTGGAGCTCCGTCGTTCTGACATTCCACTCGATAACCTACTAGTAACTGGACGCAGATCATCAGATCTATTGATAATTTATGCTGTCTGCAAGTAAGTCCATATGTTTGTATTTAAAAGCACCTTGGTGTGTGCTGCGAAAAAGAAGTATCACATGTTTCGCCAAGACTGAGGTCACCAAGTGTCACTATTTAATTGCAACAGGAATTTTCAGCAAAGAAGGAGGAAATGACAAAGCGCCCCGTGCATCGTTTTGCATCGTGGTTTATATGCAATTGAACAATTAAAAATACTTGCTGATTACGAAGGGCTGCCATATTTAGTATCGGCCGAAAGATATGCATAGCACCATGAAATAGTTATGTAGACAAAGTGATGGTCAGATAAGCACGGGCACATCTGTGTGAGGTATATTTATTCAAGTGATTAAATATTTACTATATTACAATCATTAAACACAGACAGAGTAGCCGGAATGATCATTTGAATATATCTTTAGATGCAACAATGCAAAAAAAGTAATTATATTTTGCCATTAGGAAAAAAAACGACACTAATAATGTATGCTACCCCTTGATGATCCACTGTATTCTGCAGCTTAGGTAGTTGTAGAAAAAAACCTCTGGCTGGATTCAGTCTTTCTTCATTTCTTATACCCCTTATTGTATAAGTAATCAGAATGTTAAGTTTTTGTTCTATGACTCTCTTATATTATGCATTTGTTTAATAGTTGCATTGTTGCCATACATTGTATAGTTTGGAATTGTCGTGCAATAAAGTAAAGTATAAGTATCTATACAAGCTGTAACCTTTCTCACTACTGATTTTGCTGTAGCCACTGAGAAAGCATCATAGATTTTAGTACACTGACTAAATGATTCATGTGGAACAGAGAGAAGTTTCAAACAATCATATTACAAATAGAATCACCGAAAGATTTCAACATTTATGTACCATTCAGAATTACCCTTTTTTTTCAAATCCTTCAAGTTGATACCTTAAAATATACTGTACTTCAACAAAGTTATCATTGCCACAAATTTTAAGACATTCACATACTCGTATGCATTGGGTTAAGTTGCTGCTTGTAGCAGATCCACAGATGACTTGGAAAGCTACAACTGACTGGGTATTGTTACTTAGCCACTCTCTACTTAAGATAAAATCTCAAATGATTTACACCTCGACAACGAAAGTATAAAGAAGTGAACACTCCCATTGTAAAGTTACGGAAATACAAAATGGCGTGGAACTCACATTGTAAAGTTACGGAAATACCAAATGGCGTGGAAAGATTGTGACTGTGTTATCGACCGAGTTGGTGACCACTAGATGTCCACCCGGACCTAATGCAACACCCATTGGATTTTTAAACTTAAAGACGGTGCGGACAAATTTACCGTGGTTTGTAAACATGTCTACCTTACGGTTTCCGCTGTTCGCTACAATGATGTGACCCGACTTGTCTGTGCAGATACCTTCGGGATGTAACAGTTTGCCTTTGCCCCTACCTCTAGCTCCGAACCTGAACAAGGGACGTCCATTCTGATTGTACAAATGTACTTCGCTTGTGAGACGTCCTAGGGTTAATATATTTCCTTTATTGTCCAATGTAATGCGGTCAACATCATATGATTTAAAACTTTTATACAATATGCCGTCTGGTGAAAAGATAGAGATCTCGTCGCCGCCCCAGTCCACAATGACTTTGTTGTTTACAGTGTCAAATGCAATGTTCGGGCTTTGGTACCACAGTGACTGTTTTATCATGTACATGAATTGCTTACCTAGCTGGCCTTCTCTACTGTACTTAGTTAGATATACATATCCACGATTAGACCGAGATATATATCTTGAACCCACTACCCACACGTTTCCCTCACCGTCAAGTGCAAGATCATAAGGGTCTATGTTTATTGTTCGTCTATTGCCATATTTACCGTCTATATATGCTATCGTTGGGAAGAGGCGGAGAAAGGCCCCGTTCATGCTGAAGACTTGGACTCGTTTGTTGCCTAGATCAACCACGAATATTTCATTGTATTCGGACACAGCAACTTCATAAGCTCTCTCAAACTTCCCACGGCCTTTTCCTTCCCCTCCGAAAGTGATCTTCTGCGAGTTCACGATTCCACCAGGACCTTCTGTGAACAGTTATAAGTGTTAAAGTATAAGTTAACAGTTATACATGGCCCTTAAATACTATGCTTAGCCTTTTTCAAGAACAGCAATGAAAAGTTCATGTTAATATTTTGAGTAGGCAAGAAATTAATGGGTGATCATTCGGTACAACAAACAGTTAAGCCTAGATCCGATCTTCAAGCATCGAATTTATATTTATCAAGAATATGCACTCCAATTAAGGAGTCGTAATTACTGACAGTACTGTAATCAAAGATATGCAACGTATCGGGGCGATACGGAACGTTGTGAAGTTTGTTGATACTTCTCGCGCATTCCACAGTACTAGTATTCTACTTTTTATCTAGTTCCATGAGTGTACGATGCTTGTCCAGGGCATTGTTTGAACAGTTGCCAAGTAAGTGTGAGACCGTCCACTATAGTTTTCTTGGCTTCAGACTGGCTGCCGAAGTTATATTTATGTATACATATTTACATATATGTTTCCATTATATTTCTATCCCTTCAAACGTGAACGATCTATATTCTCCCTACCGTGAAATTAAATTCCCGCGATATGAAATTCATTTGCACAATGTGAGTATGAATTACTCTTAAGCACGAAATCACTTCATGACCACTGCCCTCTAAACAGACTGGTAGAAAAATTCAACTCTACATATATGTTTAAAAGTTGATTTTTTTCGTTAACGATAACAAACCTTTATGGTTGGATAATGTGGCTCTAACAACGCCATTGGTGTTCACTTTCGGTTCCGTTCTGGTCGTGTCAAAGGGCGTGGGTATCGTCGTTTGTCGAAGGAACATCGTTGCTGATGTTGATGTGTAAGTTATTTGCATCGTTGTAGAATATGAGTGTGGCTTCCCTGTAGGATCTGCCTTTGGTGTTGAAGCTAAAAATAACACAGAAGATTGTAAGGATCGTGGAATGAATTGAAGTGGAATATGTAAATGATTTTTGAACACAATATATCTAGAGTGTCAAAATGACCACAGGTGAAATTAAATTCCTGCGATATCAAATTCATTTGCACAATGTAAGTATGAATTACTCTTAAGCACGAAATCACTTCATGACCACTGCCCTCTAAACAGACTGGTAAAACTGGTTCAACTCTACATATATGTTTAAAAGTTGAATTTTTTCGTTAACGATAACAAACCTTTATGGTTGGATAATGTGGCTCTAACAACGCTATTGGTGTTCACTTTCGGTTCCGTTCTGGTCGTGTCAAAGGGCGTGGGTATCGTCGATTGTCGAAGGAACATCGTTGCTGATGTTGATGTGTAAGTTATTTGCATCTTTGTTGAATCTGAGTGTGGCTTCCCTGTAGGATCTGCCTTTGGTGTTGAAGCTAAAAATAACACAGAAGATTGTAAGGATCGTGGAATGAATTTAAGTGGAATATGTAGATAGTTTTTGAACGCAATATATCTAGAGTGTCAAAATGACTACAGATGCATTTTGTGTATAATTTGTGCATCTGCATTAAAATCATCATGTTTGCAGATCATTCGTCGGTATTATTATAGCTGCCAAAAACACAACGTAACCACGCAAAGCAACACAGAATTTAACATGTTGTCTTTCTTGTAATTCACCTTGTGAGTTGTAAGAGGTTGATGGCAGTATGGTCTCTCGATAGTTCTTGGAAGTTGATGTTGATGCTCCACTTGCGAAGTAGCTGTTACGAGCCAAGATCTGTAATAAAACGACAATTCATAGTTATAAGCGTGTTCTTCGTTATATATCTATATTTCTATCTATCTATCTATCTATCTATCTATCTATCTATCTATCTATCTATCTATCTATCTATCTATCTATCTATCCATCTATCTATCTACCTTGTATCTATCTATCTATCTATCTATCTATCTATCTATCTATCTATCTATCTATCTATCTATCTTAGATATAGCTATGTACATATATAGATATAAATATGATTTATTATATAGATATATTCCTCTCGGTTATGTGCAAGCCCAGTCGTTATCGATTGTCGTAATCGGTTAGTTATCAACAGGCTTTTTTCCCTTCACATTTCTCACTACCTAATATTATAATATCTTCTTATCATAATCAAAAACCTTTCAATTAACATTTTTAGTCCAGTTTTATTGTGTTTTGGGTTATATTTAGTCGAAAATATAATTTCGATCATAGATTGTCGTCATCGTGTTCTTGCTGTCTTTCAGACGTGTATGTTGTTGTGAAGACAAATGTCTATCAAAGGCTCACCGTGGACATTTCTGTGGCACCTGGGCGACCAAGGTATGGTGGTGTGCCCAAAGTCAGCTCTTGCTATTGAAAATTAATCAATTGATGACCGTCAATCATCAAAAAAGAATTCGAAAATCATATTCAGTTGCTTGAGTAACTGTTTTTTGACGTATCGTATTATCTGGATGTCTAACCTTCATTGAATAATTGTTCTCAATTGAATAATGTTAACAAATTATTTCTCATGTACTGGTGTCATTTCTTGTACAATTGGCATTACCCCTTGCATTAAAAATCTATTTGAACTATAAACAGGCACATCCTTCCATAAACATAACCTTTTTTAAAAGAAATTTACATCAAACCTGAGAAACAAAGCAGAACAAAACGCACGCTTGCCTTTTGATTGTTCTGGACGTGGGTGTTGAAGTATAACCCGGCTAAGACGCAGCAGAAAATCAAAACCGTACAAAAGACAGCTGCTAGTATAGCAACGCCCACACACCGAAATGTACACCCTGCAATATATTATAACAACATCAATGCATTGATAAGGAAGAAAACGTAAGCCCATGTAGACTGGGAGGGGGAAGGTAAAAGTACCCGTGCCAACTTTGACGTCCTATGCTGAACGGCGTGTTCTATACGTGACTTTTCCTAGAAACCTTGAAACCTCATTGTTTAAACCAAAATTATAATTTTTTTTTAAATATGCCCGTCAGAAACCCGTCGCCATTTTTTGCCAACACAAAAAATGATAAACTTATACAAAATGATAAACTTATTCAATTATCATATAATTATTGACAACTGACTTTTATGACAAGTCACCAACTTTGGTGGTCATAGCACACGTCGTTTAGCAGTTATTCTACGTCAAAGTTGGCGCGGGCACTTTAAGCCCCCTCTCTAGATAGTCTAGATATGGTTAACACCGTAAGATAATACGGGAATTCCCCATTTATACGGTTTAAGACAGTGAAATCACGTCAGTGACGACATATTTAAATCATATTACGTCATAATGACACCAAAATTACACTGCAAATTTGAAGAACATACACCATACCGTTTGTAACGTATGGGGGGCGAGACCCCCCGCAGTCATAGGATGACCAAAAAAGGCCAGTATAGATAGGGTTTAAACAGCCATGTTATACGCAATCTTATTGAGAACATAAGACTTTCATAGCGAATATTTGAAATACAGATTGTTTAGCATAATAGAATTTTAGTAGAAACAAAATTTATGAAACAAGATTTGCATGATATTTCTAAAAATCATTTTACCATTTTTCCTGAACCACATGTATATATTGGTGAACTATTAATTAAAACAAAAATAAGATACAGGATACATTCTTAACAATAGTAAGCATACCTTAAAGCGCACAAATGTAACTTACCGCAAACAGCTTGTTTGGGAACGTTCTGCACGTTGATCGGGTTCGGGTTCAGGGCGTTCTTTAGATCTGGAGGCAGTGCACTATTATCAGGATTCCTAGGCTGTGAAGCATTCTCAGTATTTGGAGGCTTTGCAGCATTCTCTGGATCTAACTGACTTGTGTTACATTCTTGTCGACTATTTGATATTATATCAATGTTATCTCTGCCAATATCCGCAGCGTCAACATTGTGTCCATCTGAGTTACGTCCTGCCATGTTGGTCGTAGTACCATTTATTCTACGTAAGCCCGAACCTTTTGTACGTGCCATAGTATCCGCTGTGACATCTTGGTGCGAGGATGAGTTGCAGTCATATGATCCATCATAAACAAGATTCGGGAAGAAATACGAAATAGCATAAGGTTCTGCAGTCTCATCATCTGATGTGACATTGTTTGGTTGTTCGTTTTCAGGTACAGCATCACTTCTCGTGTCCGTGTTAATGCTATCCTCATTCTGCTGAATTGTGGCTGTAACAACACTGACTGAGTTACATGTACATTCGGTGAGGTCGAATGACCTGTCACTGCTGTCGATTGAAGCTGTGTCAGTTTCCTCCCATACCTCTTTTATTTCTGTCTCCTCTGACCATGTCCCCGTGAACACTATGTGATCCTCGCACGTGTACCCGTATTGCTGAATATTAACATCCATACAGCTGATATCATTTGTTTGCCCGTTTTCAACGTCAATTCCACTTCTGGTGGCAAGACTATCGCCATCTTCTCGTCGGTATAGAAGAGAACTGCCCTGTCTGCCAGGATCCATAGAATAACAGAGAGTGCAGGGATCCCCATCATTGCCAGCTTGTCGAACGTCACTCTCCTCAGCCATTCTAGCCTCCAAACCTGCTTGCGCCAGATTATCTTTAGCGGAGTGCCTAAGTGCGACGTCGGTTTTGAGCTCGTCCGCTGGCCCCAGCAGCTCTTGACGATCTGACGGCTCTGTAGACACGCGTGCGAGTCCGGTGTGGGGATGTGATAGGTCCAGACTATATGGTACTATGTGCCCTTTAAAGTGTCAGACAATTTGGGACCATTCCCTTATTCTCTTTTGATTTTTCGAGGTTGGTAATCCCTTTTTTCTTAAAAGCTTAGTGTTGTTTCTGCAAAGGTTGTTTTGGCAGGGGTGAAGGATTAAGTTGGATTTGGCCTTCTCCTCATTTATGATTTGCCTTCTTCATACTTTTTAGTTCATGTTGGATCCAGCTCGCTTTGCCATTCTTTTTAATCTCAACATTAGATATGAAATCTAAAGGTTTATTTGATCCAGCTTAAGGCCCATGGTATTTATTGTGCTCGTGGAAAACGGTGATTGTCTACGCTGAGGTTGAGCAGTTGCGGCGCCATGTAACCTTCACCCTTATCAATGACTACATCCATTCGTTGCTTTTGCAAGGCCTGGTATCATATGATATGCAAGATAAGCACAATGGCATATCATCATCATCATCATCATCTATCTAAACGCTCGAACGTGAAAGAAAAGAAAACTACTGCTAAAACTACCATGACCATCAGTATTTGACGGCTGTCTTCTTTCCTTCCAGTACCGGCAATGCACCCTTTGACCTCCGTTCAAAAAAATGCAAAAATACTGGATACGTTTTAAAGATTTCATTTAGAACATCTGTATTTAGACTGTGTACCTTTATCTTAATTTGGCGTGCTGACACTTTGTCTACTGCTATTGTTTCCCTATTGTCCTGCACAAAATCACTATTTCAACCAGAGTTACATCCTTCCTTGTTGGTCAATTTATTCTTGCTACTCTTTAATAAGGTCTCATCTTTTGTATCTGCAGCATCATTCTAGCTCATAGATGAGATGCAACTAGCTTCTTCATATGCCACATTAGGGCAGAGATACACAATAGCATAATGTTCTATAATCTCGATTTCTGAGGTGATGATGACTGTTTTTTTAGTTTACAGATTCAGCATCCCGTTTTCTTTTCGTGTTATTGCCATTCTCATTTTCCAGACGTGTGGCTGTAACGAATTAATGGCATGTTCTACATGCCTGTCAAGATAGGGGTGAATTTAGAATATTACATGAACGAGGAAAACAGTTACGGTGTAAAAGAGACCATATGCATCATCTCGTGCAACCTAGCAGACGATATGCCAAGTTACATACTAATGCAGTAACGGGGTCGTGAGTTGTAGCTGCGAACGTGCGCACAACTTTATTTACAATACTCCTTCAGAAGGTGACCCTCCTTCCCGGAGTAAAGGAAACATGACATCCAGATCACTTATTCTTAGTCTACCTGTAAGCGACTAAAGTAAACGGTATTTCATGAAGTTTAATTATAATTGTCACAACACCACAAACATCAACGACTCTTTGGTCATTATCATACTGGATTACGTATGACGCTGTCATATCGCGTCATGCTCTGAAATACCATCACATATTACGTTTTACACGGCTATTCATTAATAGATGTACACATTAGCCTTCTTCAGGGAGTTCTTGTTTTTGTTTGCTTTTTCTAGTACGTACACATACCTCATTGATTCAATTAGCTGTTTTGTACATTCGAAGCCTACGGTATACCTTAAATGACCATAGGAAATAACTATGGAGACACATAACTGCCTTTTACATCCAAATATATATATATTAGGCAACAAATACGGACACCTTTACTCTGTTTACTTTTCTTTCCAGAAAGAAGTTAACCTGTCATAGCTTTTCAAGCTGTACACGTACTTGTTCATACAGGACAACATAACATATTACGTACTTTAACTGCAAAGTCTTATCTATACGTCTTGTTTAGGTGACGTCACACTATTACACAGTCTCCATCTTGTCTAGGGCGTGGCTAAGGGTGTCCAGCTCTGCTCGAAGTTCTTGGATCACGCGCGCCACCTGGCGGGTGCTGTTCAGAACTTCAACGGTCTGCGTGTATGGGTTGTACCGCACGGTGAACGGGCGTTTTATACTCTTGGCATAAGACCTATAACAGAAAAGTGTACGAGTATATTTAATCAAAAGATACGCTATTATGATGTTGACGATTAACATATTGATGTTGATCCGTATCGAATATATTGCTAATGACTTCAATTGCTAATAAAAGATGTAAATATAAACACATTTTCAGTCGATTTTCGTTGTGTGCTTACTTTATATGTTGAAATTGGTGCATTTAAAAACAAATTCAAGATGATGGATTCAAGATGGCGGATCCCAGCCATCCCACCTCAGGAATCTAAAATATATATGACGTCATTTTATTAATAGATGTCCCATTTGTTGTTTACACTTAGAGACCCAAATGGTACTGGCGCCAACGCAACTCTTAGGACAAGTCCTAATAAATGTGAAAATTACCTCATCTGTTCTTTTGCCTCATCAAAACTGTTGGACAGGAAGTAGACGTCCTGATAAGTAGTGATGAGACATTCCTGCTGAACAACAGCTTCCGGGTCAAAGGGCAGAACTTTATCCTCTTGCGTCAGTGCATGCTAGGTAAAAACATTGAACGTCCATAGCCGTTACATTTAAGTACAGTTGCAAACCTATATCTTTTTAAACATTTAATGAGGTATTTAGAAAACGTTTTCATTTCGTTTTAACCCAGAAAGTTCTGTTATCCAATCTGGGAGAGGCAAACGTTCATATTTACTTCACGGAAGCATTGAAAATGTTGTCCTGTTCATATGCACTTGTTACACTGTATTCAAATCTAACTGTGGTCAAACTCTATTTGAACGGCTAATGTTCTAAATCAGATTCAAGAAAGCCAAAACATGATACATTTTGACTTTAATTTTTGCCGTTCACAACTACAAAATCCAACCATTATATATCTTATTCGATAAAAAAATACACCCCAGGAGTTTAAGGTTCGGTCTCTCACCTTTAGCTCCCCAGCTGAGGACAGCAGCCCCGCTCCATACGCCCGTATCTTTCCGTCCTCTTTACACAGCCCGAACTCCACCGAGAAGAAATAGCACTGAACACAAACACAAACAACGCGTTAGAAACGACAGAGAGGCAAACTCTTCAATAACCCTTAAGAGAAAAAACAGTCTAGACTCGTCATCAATACTGTCAGGCACAAGCCCTGCTTTATGTGCTATAAGAACTAAAGCAAATATGAGCCTAAAAAATAGAAGAAATGTTTTGGTAGGATTTGCATCCAAAGATTTGTTTCGATATGATGGATGTATTAAGACTATCCTGGTCTCCCGATGCTCAACAGAGAGAACGTACGTGTAATTGCTCTCCGTGGTACTGAAAACATGATTGTTAATGAATCTTTTGAAAGTCATCGGATGTTTTATTCTTAAAACACAGCTTACCAATTCTAGCAAAAAGTCAGTATTCCTCTTTGAAATACATATTTAATTTGTAAAGATGAAATGTCAGGACAGAGAGATCCTGTCTGTTAAAGGCTCACGTATAGCGTCATACGGCGTTGAAAGATTGAAGAAAGGGGGCGTTTTAATAGTATGTAATAACAAAAACATCTTGATAAGCGATCGACGGTAAACTCACCGTAGCTAGCTTCTGCACTTCCTCGTCCGAGGCGCCGAGCGAGGCCAGCCCGATCTCATGTGAGAACTCGGCAAAACTCGGGTCCGCCAGCATAGGCACGTGACCCAGCAACTCGTGGCAACAGTCCCTGATAAACAGTGAAAAACTTAAATACCCAAGGAAAATAGGCATGGTAAAAAAAAATCCCACATACTGCATGGAGAGTGTATTGCTATATTCAAGACTGCATTTCTTTTTATCAGTAGCGTTTCATCACAAACATATCTGTAGATATTCACACGAATACTTTGCAAGATCAACAAATGATCAGTTTTAGAGGCTGATATCTATATTCTTGAATAACAGTGAAAGGCATTTTCAACACGCCAGCCGGAAATTTGTTCAGAAAGCCATAGACTGAATTGAAGAAAAAAAGTGGACACGGTCGGATCTTTAATCTTGTGTGTAAAACTACCTGCAGAATTGAATCCATAATGTAGCAAATATCACGGTGGTCCAATTGCTATGCATTTTTCCGCAACGCTATTCATGTCTGCTCCGCCCACCGCACCGCGGGGTGCCCACCGCGACCCTGCATTCATAGCTTTATACCAGTACACAGTGCAAAATGTATCTCAAAATAACGCAAGAACCGATGGCCGTGTCAAGAAACAACAAGAAGTACCTACAAAGACGATATGTTGGCTTTTCAAATACATGTACGAATAAAAGTGACAGCTATACACTGCGTTGAAAATAGTACGTTAATCAGGAGAACGTAAGCCAAGCTACTTCCGGTGACTGAACTTTCAATTTTGTAGCCGCTGCTCAAAGGATTTTTTTCTGATTTATGTACTAAACATTAGTTGAAGTCCTTGTCAGTGTTTATACCAATAATTTTTCATTTCTATGAAACTTTAGACGATGTCTGTGAAATCTAAAATCATGATACGGAATTTTGAAGAATTTTGGGTCACATTTCCGTCCATATCTCCCGTGAGCCACCATGGAACAAAGATACTACGTCATCAAAATGGTGACGAGGTTTTGTTCTTTCGATCATGAGAATTTTGTCAAATTATCCTTTGTAGATTAAAAGATATGGGCCAGAATATGAAGGGTTCGCTATGTTCAGAGACTACACGTGGTAGAAAGGAAATATTTGGCCAGTATAATGAAGGCGTCGGCGAAGATCAGAAGATTTCGCTAGGCCCTGTCACAAGCCAGATGCAAATGAGTGAGAAATACTTCCATTGTATTCGTCGAGCGGGCCAAGCGAGATAATTGCCCGCGATTTTCAACTACCAAAGACCTCAGTAGTGAATTCTTATTCAGTCCTCTCAAGAAAGCATCAAAAGATCGTTTATTCGTTAAGTTGTACTGTAAGCAAATCGCTTAGGTATTATTGAAGTTTCATAGGAGACATTTCATGAAATGTTTTGTCGGCACGAGAAATTGAAACATTGTTATGATTGTATAAATCGACCGGGTGACCGAAGTTTGTACAGACAGAAACTTCGCGCACCTTTAAATTAAAAACACCCGAACGGTACAGTTTTGGGACTGGAAGACACATGGGTGAAATGATGTAAAAAAATTGTCCCGATTGAGACCCACAAGTATGTTACATTAAGGAGGTTGAGAAAACAGACATGGCGTCGGTAATTGTAAACAAAGGGAATTTCCGGTCTAATTCAGTTCTGCTGATAAAGAAAAACACTGTCTTCAGCCTCCATGTTTCCCAGCATTTCATTTACTAATATGTATCTTTTTTTAAATTCACTCCTCCTTATAGGAACGCACTTTTTATAACCAAAGCCGCCAGAAAGATTGTCGGTTTGTGTATGTCGGCGCAAACCGACACATTCGGCGCATCAGTTAGACGCTGGCGTGTGCGCTGTTACCACGCGTATTGAATACGCACTGTGACCTCGTTTCATTAGAAAAATTAGAAAATGTAAGGAGTTTGTTACTAGAAAGAATGTGTAATCAAATCGGAAAACGTAGGTTTTGATTATTTATCATGAGTAGCTGTGTCGGTACAGGGTCAGGCACACCGGTTCACGAGTTCCTGATCAAAGACGCCATGTTCAAATAAGGGGAGCGTTACGTTATCGGGTCGCATGCTTCCACACGGGATTCGTCTAATATAGGAACATTTGACTTTGTCGATTTTGAGTGTGTGTTCAAACAAAGTCGCAGATAATGTACGTAGGAAATGCCGGGTTTTTGTTTGTCATTTCGGCGAGTTGGGCCCCTTACCCAGCGCGTTGGGCGCGGAATCTAGGACCCGGGAATGGCTGTGAGTTACGGCGGAAATTGCCATTTCTTAGTGGCTATAGCTCTCGCATTTTGTGAGGTAAGATGGACGAAAATATAGCTCAGAAAGAATTGAAACGATGGTGTCTGTACGAAGCTTCAATGTGGGAATAACTGACATGATAGCGTGGGTATTGTTCATGTGCCAACCGGAGAACAATGGGGGCGGAGACAAGGCACGCATTTGAAAAGGACAAGTTCGCGGGGAAAATTCTACACGGCTTGGTGTAACCAAAACAAATCTGGATCCCGCCTGCAAAGGTGTGAACCAATCAGCTACTGTTGCCAATAGTGAAAGGAGTGATTGACATCGAGTCCTTATCAATATTCATGAATTCCAAGTTAGGAAAAATCAAGGCCATTTTGACCACCGTGTATTGCGTCCAAGCGGAGTTCAAAGTAACTTCCCTGAAACCTTTGGGTGCTTATTAGTGCAACCGAGTAAAAAAGCAGGGCTGATAATGTATTGCAACGTTGCACTTTGAATGTTGAGAATTACAGAAACACTCAGTGTTCGCCTTGCATACGGTAGGTCGTGAGTTCGAACCCCGGCCGGGTCATACCAAAGACTCTAAAAATGGTACATACTGCTTTCTCTGATTAGCACTCAGCATTTGGGAAAGAGCATCGCAGATAAACACACGCCACTACCAGTGGACTAGCCCCCTGCTGTAGTGACTTGCACAAAGTTGTGTGGCCCAAGGTCTGTGGAACCGGAGATGGGCGCCGCCTTATGCACTTTCGGTGCGGGAAGGACTTTAACTTTTTTTAAACTCAGAAAGACAGACACATACATAGACAGGCATGGAGATACACCGACAAGCCTCAAGCTTTAAACAAGACCACAGCACGTCCAGGTCAAAAGATACAAAAATTGAAGTTTTGCTGCAGTACCAAGGTCACATACCAGGGGGCCCAAAATCGACTTTGAACTTCGGCTTCACAACACCTACCCACATATCAAATATCATCGTAATCGTTCAAGAGGTTCTTGAGTTATGCTGACTACAGTAGTCCGGAAACACAAACAGACAGACAGACAAACAAACAAACAAACAAACAAACAAACAGACACACAGACACACAGACACACAGACACACCCAAAACAATATCTCCATTTTTCATGGAGATAATAACGATCGTTTGCTTACGGTTCGGGTGTGTAGAAAGGGTCGGTGTTGTGGCGGATGTACTGGGTACAGTGGAACACACGGAAGGCAAGACCCGCCAGGAAGTCACGTGGTGTCAGGTACCCCGCCACCGGCCGCAACTGGAAACCTGTCCGTTCTGCGGTCAAAGGTCACAGACATATTGTTACTGCGTATTAAGGAATATGACCTGTAAATATTTCATCCCTATGAGAACGAAATAGAATCATTTTCCCTTTAGCGCCCTAACCTAATGCCAAAACACAAAAAACATGACTTTCATTGATCCTATACAGGCAACATTTGCGAGCAAACGCAGAATATTTCATTCCCCGCCATCTGCAACCCCCCAATATAATTCAAAATCACTCCGGTTCAAAAATGAACCATTTCAACTTACTTATACTTCGAAATTAGATTTTTTAGAATTTGAAATTACAATGAAAGAATGGACTCTTCAAATGTTACCCCCTTGCAAATTTGACTGTTAAGTTTCGTCTCGACAAGAATTGTAAGTATTAAGAATGTAAAACTAACCTTTAAGAAATGCTGACACATCTTCCAGCTGAGGAATGTTGTCTTCTCTGAAAAACATATCAAAATATCAATGTGCATATCATGTAAAGCTGTCATTTTGTCATCATACGGATGTGATGAACTCGAACCCAGAGTAGAATGCAATATTGACCGAAGTGCTCTGGGGACGAGACAGAATGCCCACCTATATCCACAGTACATGCGCAGTAGAGGCAAGTTGTTGAGGTGCTGTTGACAGGCGTGTGTCGGATAGAGTGACGTCAGCTCGCGATACACGGCACCCCTAAGTAACAAAACAAAAATTCAAATAAGTAATAAAATAAAATATTGACCAATCACAGTCGTCATGGGTTAACAAGGTCATGTGCTCTGGTTAAATGGTTATTTACGTTTAAAGAAAGATAAAAGGAAAAAAGCTGAAAACTCGACGAATTTGATTATTACAAAGTCAAGTCAATGGTTCAGTAAATGTGAACTTAAATCCATTTTTGTACATTATGGTTGTTTTCGAAATTAATTTTGAAATTTCTGATAAAGCATTTGACAAGTCTCCAAAACGTAACGCTGACATTTTTCTGAATATTTCGTCAGTAAAAAAATTGGGCCCTTACTCGTTGCCTACGCAGCTTAAAACGTCAACTCTCATAAATGAGGTACCGTAATACCAGAAACCCAGCAACGGTCAAACCCACGCAGCGAAAATCAAATAAGATAAATTGAGGGCATTTAAATTTTGGTCTCTGCGTCAAATGGATTGGGCTATTTATTGAATGCTTGATATGAGGAAGGCTTGACATTCCGCTATCAAATATTACATTTAAGGTTAAGTGAGCAATCATGTTTTTGACGTCAAGGTAAAAGCAGACATCCGCTATCGATTATTTTTCTAGTAGCTAGAACCTGTGTGACGTTGACTTGCTACTGATCGCGATTCCAGCTTTTGGTCATACTTTTACGTTTTGAATGATATTCCCATTATAAAGTCGAGGGTAACACAAACCCAGTTTAGGACACAGCTACGCCGCCAGCGTGCCAAATGTCAAGTGATAGGGGGTCTTACGCAGTCGCAGCGCGCTCGCAGCACGGTCGCTGCCTCTAGTGGGAAGGAAGGTATTACCGCTAGAGCTACGGAAACATAGTCTTCATGGACGGTCAGCAATATTGGAACCGCCAAACACTATTTCTCATAAGAATAGCCAGTAGTTTATCATCAAGAAGCATTAACTAATAGTAGTACTATTATGTACTAGTAATAAGAGCGTGAATGCTATTTCACATAAGGTCTCACCATGTGCTCACTTCTTCTTCTGTATACTTTATTCTGGGTATAGGTTGGCCGCTGCAAAACGCAAACAATATAATCAATATAGTAATTATATCCCCCCTCCATCAATACAGCTTTGCGATCCTCCAAGCCAAAACAAACACAGAGGCAACTCTGTATTGTGCAGACACAAAGACACAAGCACGTACGCACAACGTCATGCCCACACACGCTGAAACACACATACACAACGTCATGCTATCGTACGCGTACACACAGACAGGCAAAAATCTAGGACACACTGTCCTAGATAGAAAGATTGTGACTTCAGTTCTTAACATCTTTGAAATATCATAGCATATAAAAGCTTAAAAGCTTCTAGCCAAAAAACAATGTGCGCTGGATTGTAAAATGTGCTCGGAAGAGGTCTTGCCGGTGGACATTTTTAAGACTTTCTGAATCACATATAACAATCAATCGCCATTTACTCACTATTTGTAATTCAGGGCGATCTCTGCAAACTGCTTTCTTCTTTCCCGGTAAACATTGTCCTTGAAACCCTATGGATACAGACACAAGGGGAGATATCAGCATGTATATATATAAAATCAAATCTATTCATAAGAAATCACGTGTTTATCTATATATACATCAGAACCCATCAACCGCCATTGAACGGAGACGCGTTCGCTACTGACCTTAAGAAGATTGACTGACTTTAGAAAAACCTACAAGTAATCAAAGATGCTAAAAGAACAAAACTTCCTTAGCGACCAAAAACCAACCATGACAGATCGGAACACTGACCGAAAGTATGAATAGATGTTGTCTTTTGTGGACGTAAATGGTGTTAGGAGTGCATATTAATCTTAACAATGCCTAATCTTCAAGTAGATGTTGGGTGGAACTCTCAACGTTTTCCGAATGCCTGGCGTTTCTGTCAGTCCTTCCAGAGAGGTCAAGCAGTCAGAAAACGTTTCTATCTTCCACCCAACATCTTCTTGGATAAATTGGACTGTACCACTTACAGGGTGGTCAGCGTCAAGGTCGTTTCCATACATCAGGACTCGGCACGACGTCTTGTCCAGCTCACTGATTTTGCGCGGGAACCAGGGCACCTCAAATCCCTCCTCGTCTGAACAACATGTCAATCATTACGTCATCACAAGGCCCCGTAACTACATATACATCTGCGACATAATGTCTCGTCCATTAGGGGCTAGCAAAAGAAAAAAAATGGATTTTTGAGCAGATTTTTCACATTTCTAGCGGAGTTTTTTCAAATCTACGGCAAATAAGAGAGCATATTCTTTCTCAGTCATTTTTCTTGACAATAACGTTGACCTGAATTAAGTTTGATTGATTACTGCAATTAGCATTTTCCAAAATAGTTATTTAGAGCTTGGAGTTGAATACCTTGTGTATTGTCCTTGCCTATGCTGTCTGGTGTGTCCACCTTGACGAGCTTAGTCTCCCGCTGAATCCGACAGATCAGTTCGTTCATTCGGGTCTTGTCGGCTTCGCAGTCCATGTAGATTTCGACTTCCGATTTCCGCCGAAGAGAGCGTCGTGACTCGATGTGTAGAACGCTGACCTGTTCTTCCTACAGCATTGAAAAATGAATGTCTTTGATTAAAACTGACCAAGATTGACCAAGATCAAATTCCTCAACAGCTATAGTGGTTTTCTGTTGGGGTTGTTACAACTCGTAAGCACAGCATTTGGATTCATTTCGTACGCTCATCTGCATTTACTTTAAACTTCGACGAATACATGAATTGTCCAACGTGTCTTTATCGCAAATACGTTAAACAAAGGTAACTATCTTACAATTTCTTTTGTTAGCAATAATGTCAGAAGCAACGTCTTTATCCAGTCGGCCAATACCTTCCCGTAAACTAGCATGGAAGTTAATCTGTGTTGGTTTAGAATATCATGAAAAAATCCTACTTTTTTCAATTTGTAAAAAAAAGAAATCTATATTTTTTTACATTAAAACCCCGGAGAACTCTTAACATCACAGTCGTTCTATCACATATCAAACAATATCAGACGTAGAAGAAGCAATCTCAATCAGGGCCTATCAACCTCTCTTGAGGTGAGACGGGAGCCGATACCGACTTTTAACCACCTTTGACCTGTTGCTCACGCTACACTTCCGGATCACATTCTATAAGAAATGTGTCCTTCATTATCCCAAAGAAGGCCAGAGATCTAATAAAAAATTCAGCGTGGTTATTATAATCACTCGCGATGGTAAACGGTTTATTCAAATTTAGTTAAAGTTCAACAGTGCATTACCTGAAATAACTGTAGCACAGCGGCAAGGCCCCCGACGTCCTTCGTCATAGACAGGATGACCGGAGTGCGGACAGGTGTGAACGTCTCCTCACAAGGGAAAGACGAGATCCGCCTACGGGTTCCTGGTCCTACAGTCTGAGCAACGGTTGAACATGCGACATTAGATATTATTGCATCCGTCGTTTCTGAATGGCGAGTGTTATCAATATCATTTTACTTACGACAACGTCTGTACTCTAATTGAAAGACCGCCACATCGGTCCTTATTCAAGGACGTTCACGTTACGCAAAAATGATAGGAGAAACAGTGATTCATTCCAGTAATAGGGGCAGTTTATCTCTCTTTTTGATAATATTACGTGACCGATACCTTCTAATCATCTTACATACGTAATTGATGAGTGCTATCATCTTGTTGCGATATGCCTCTGAACGTTTCAATGATTACAGAGGACATAGAACAGTACGTCAAGGCGTGGGTATAATGATTTTAAAACCCTGTCTAGTTCAAGACGACCTGCACGTATCTCGTTCGACTAGTGATAAGGAGAAGATACGTTTTATTGTAACATTATACAGCGTTTCCACGTGACACAGAAGGGACAACAACATGGCGGCGGATGCAGCTATTTGTATTTCAGTAAATCATACATGTAGCTCATGCTTTTACGGACATTTAGATATTATATATGACTCTCTAAAGATCAACATGTCACTATCAAGCGAGTAGAGGTAAGAAATAAAATACTGGAAGAATTCTCAAAGAACTGCCGATAAAACCCATATCCTATGCTATGTCAAATAGACCCTGACTTTCTCCCTTGAATTTTTGAGAAACGGCCACGACTGAAGAGAATGTAATCCCGAAGAGAATGTAAACTTTTCAAGGTTGAAAAAAACACTGCATACGCTCGAGCTACAATACATTACTATAACACCCACCTGCATGCTTCATTGAAAGGGAAATAGAGTGAAAATTTCCTATTCTAAATACTTTGAACTATCCTTGAATGATACAATTTGTCTCTCTGGCTCTATCATATCGGATAGAAATACAATTCGGACCAACTTGACAACGACGAAATAAACTGTAGATTACATCGGACCGAGGCCATACGAGAAAATAATTTGATATTTCAAACTTACTTCCACAACATTAGTGTCAGGCTGGTAAAAAGAGACATGCAGATATACCTAATATTCATAATTATATCATAAAATACCTGATTGAATTCTTGAAATCTGTGAGCGTGTTAGAATCCAAAACGCTTCGTCTGTCGTGTTTTTTTCCAGTTGCACTGAATGTTTCTGTCCCGAAGTATTTAAAGTCGTTCGAAGACCCCTCCCAACCAACAAACATTCCAAAGCGATTGTGTGATAGCGACGTCATCAAAACCGGAGCATACGTCATCGATGACATCATGGCAGAAAGGCTTCCTTTTTATTTTTCTGCGGCTACAAACTTTATGTGGTAGTTCTATAGATCCTCCCTTTGTAGGAAGCTCGTATAAGCACGTTGCAAACAATGCATGAACTTTCGCCATTTCTTGCAAGCTGGGCATAGTATTCAATGACGAAAGCACTAGAAAAGGATTTGCCTTTTAACAAATGCCAGTGCGTCTGACATTATATAACAATACAATAAAGGATAAATCAACCGAAATCTCACCGAATAATGCGATGTTTGGAAAATTAGTGGAATCAAAAAGACGTCTGACGCACGGCACTCTGTGTCAAGGACCGCGCGGAAATGCAAAGATGTTCGTTTTGTTGCCATCACCAAGGTTACAACCAAACGTCGTCAGATACAGGTGACATCATTTTAGCGTTCTGGTTTGCCAAGACATTTGTTTACAATTGCTCTACGTAAAGGAGCTTCTACATTTAAACAGTAAACAAATTAGGGCATTTTATTACCCCCAATAAACAATTAGCAAATGGAAGTAGCTCAATCGGTAGGCAGCCACTCCTCTTCTAATATTTGATCTACAAATTTAGATTAGAAACGTCAGGATGTACTCACCGATTTTTCAACGCACATGATTTTTAAGAGAAGACGTTTTAGAAGGCTTGTGCTCGGACACGACATCGCACCAACCAACCACAAGACCAAATAACCTATGATCTCTACCGCAAGAGTCTTTGTTCACAAGCTGAGCTACGTTTATAAACTATAGATTTCGTACAGTTTTGAAAAACAACTCGTGAAAAAAATTGACCTATGTCGAACGATTGGTTGCTTTTATTGAATTTTTGAGCGATTAGGTTGCGGGGTATTCGGATTTCTTGCTGTGATAATGTAACTTTACTTGCGCACTTTCCGTGATTTCTTCAACTCTTCGGTCAATATTCGTCAGAAACAAATACGTGAGTCGGTTTGAAATTTTCGATGCTACACTCGATACACATAACAGTGCTGCACTTTGCTATCTTATATCATTAGAAATATTTCTCTTCTCAAACTCTGAACGTGGAATAGAGAAATTCAAAGCTGCTAACTAGTCTTCCTCGTATTTCAGTCCACCCAAAACCGTTTCAAAAGAGACACAATCCAATGTTTGTATCGGCCTAAGATTGAATAATATTTAATTGTCTTGATGAACGCTGAGACTAATGTTTTGGCCATGTTTTCGTCAAAAAGAGAGAACAAATTAGACTACAGAGTTTAAGAGCAATCAATATTGATCAAAACTTTTGGAAAAGTCCTTTCTAACTTATGATTCACTTTTTTTTCCAGCAAAAAATTGTATTATAAACTTCTTTTGTAATAAAACCGAAATCGATTCAGATGGCAGTCGGTACAAACGTGGAACCTATAAGATCTTGTAGACTACAATTCTTCTTACTGTATGCATTTTCTTTAAAACAATTTCCTAAATCAGCTGAACAGAAATTAGTTAAAAATGGTACATTTGTAGAGTTCCCAAGTAGGAAGAATAAGATGTTTTTTTTCCGGAGGAGTATTTCAATCTATCAGACAGTACTTCCAAACTACAGAGATGGAACATCATACGAGAATAAAGCTTATATTGATAGTACGAACTAAATTCATATCAACAAAACCTCCATAAACCTCTCTTATCTTAATACGTATGTTTTACAACACACAAGGTTCAAAAGGTGGAGGAGAAATGGGCTTTTGGAAGGTTTACAGAGCCCAGTTGTCTTAACTTTATATCTTAGTATTCGAACACCCTAAGATGAACCACAGATTTGAATAATCTCCAAGCAGATCCAACGGTTGCAAAGACCGAATCCAACTGGCAGAAGGAGTTTTTATTTCCCTGGCTGAATGGAGCTTCTCTGGCTAGCTTGCACGATTTTAGCACCGTGGAGATCTGCTTGGAGATTAAGATTTGAATTCCTGTTGCACATACATAGCATCTTGATTTTACCTATTACATTTGTTCCTTCATTGGAATAACTATAAAACATTCTTTTTTTTAAGTTGAATCATTTTTTTCATTGTGGTAATCGCGGGCTAAAACTATAACGTCGCTGGGCCGTGCGAAAACGTTAAAAAAAACCTTGATTTGTTTACGATCCCGGATTAGCTTTCGTCCGGAGTATTGGACAAAGAGTAGCTTTTGTGCTAGCAATTGAAGTAGCTTACCAAAAGAACGAACTAATAATTGTCTTTTAACCGTAGGATAACAACAATGTATCTAAGAACTTGTAAAGAATATGGATTTCAAACCATTTTGAAAGAGAGAAAATTTGTAGTTTTTTTGGGGGGGTGGGGTCAACTTATTACGACACGGGCCTTTAAATGACGATAACTGATTGTTGCTGTAGCACAAATCTGTGAAACGATTACGTACTGAAAACACCGCCCTGGATAAACATAGAGAACACTACAACACAAATTGTGTTGAAACAACCTCTGCTAATCTAAATTTGATGATTTCTACACCAAAATTACTGCCAAGAGAAGACGCAAGACTTACCCCTCCTTTGTTCAGAAGAGAACAGCGGCTGCCGTTGTTTAAGGGAAAGACGTCAGAAAACCTCCGCCCAAGCAGTTTCCTTCCCGACATCGTGGCAGTGATCCTCACACAACTTCTGACGAACATGGAGCTCGGCTGAAATATACACAAAGCATCGCCCGTAAACAGTCTGTCAGAAGTGCACCTATCAATATTTTTCAATGAGAGGCAGCCTCTTTATCGGGCTGAGAAACAAGCAATCTTAATTTCGTTGTCTCTGACAAACAAATTGTTTCGTAGACTTACACAGTTGCAGGTAATGTAAAGACAGTTTTCGAAGAGTTTGTAAAAATGGCATCCACCTTCAACTACAATCTATGAAGGACCAAGGAGATTTTATCTTTTTTGGTATGGCTAGGGCGAATGTTTGAGTCGTAAAGATACATTTGGATGGCTGTGTGTGCAAGCTGTTGTTTGCATCCCGCCAGTAAATTGCAGTGATTGTTGCGTGGAGCCCTCTACTGCCACACGCAACTCGAGTGGCCAATCAAGCACCATTTAACGAACTACAATGGACTACGTACACGAATTTCCTGGGTTACGGGCGTGATATGCATCTGACGACAATAAAGACCACAAAATCCCATCTGGATTCGGTAAAGAACGCACGTGTTACAGCCAGTGGGAGTTTTCCGGCAGCTATTGCACCCATCTGCGTATTTACGTCACAAGCCGCAATTAGGGTTCTATTGATCCGGCCATTTTACGGTAAACAGATGGCTCATACTGAACGTAGCACGACGTTCGGAATACGTGCTTTTTATACGTGCCGTCTAGTGTAACCGGATAGAAACAATGAAACTTAACTGAAGAACTTGCCATGGGACTATATAATTATGGATTCAGATTTTAAACCGTCGGTGGTGTATGAATGTTACGTTATACGTTTATAACATATAGCTGAAAAATGTTAAAATACAAACAGGACTCAAGCTCCCGATAAACTTTCTAAAGAGTCAGACGCTAGGTAGCATCCACTAACTTTGAGTTTCTAAATTTGAATGATATTATGTATTACTGATGAAAGTCAATAGCTCCTGTTAGACTAGAGGTTCTAGAACTGTCACTGTGGTGGGATGGTGACAATATTATACATTCCTGACACAGCATACTGTTACCATACTGGGAGTACCTGAAAATCCAACATTATAAATCATTTAATTCAATTGTTGTACCTGGATATCCCACCTTTATGAACGTACCATGGAATAATATCAACTATCTGTCAACACCTACGTTAGTATTATTAACTTTAATTCATTGGCAAAACAAAACTACTAAGGAACTTTTGTTTGCTCTTATACAACTATAGATACAACAAGTAAATATGTCGACACTATCATTGCGGTACATACAATGTAACCAAAATCAGGCATTTCTAGATTATCCCACTAGAAGCAATTATATCTAGATGATTCTATACACGTGAACGAGGCGGAAGGTGTGCTGAATGGTAGAGGGATACGTCAGCTTTGAGACTGTAAGTGGTGTGTTTGGTCGATTTGAATTGGCACCTGAATGCTGTTAGGCTACACCAAGTAATTTTTATGGATGACGTCCGCGCGCGCATTGATTTTGGTCTGTTCCCAGAAAAAAAAAATAAAGAAATTCCGCTGCCTGTAACTATGACCAAAGAGGTCCTCTTTAATATACTGTGTTTCTGTTTCTCAAAATCAATGGAATATGGAAAGAAACAGGACAGGACAACACCTGCTGTTCAACTTCAACTGATTTATTCAAATTATTGCTGTTTTCCTGATGAACAAAAGAATTGTTAGTTGTTACACTGTGTTCTCTCATTCAATTTGTGTCCTAACATGCGTCGTCGACTATGATATTTCAAATCTGGACATCTTGTTTTTTTCGGCCCTTCTTGTTTTTTTTTCGCGCTCTCGCATTAGATGTTGGGTCTACAAAGGACGTCATCCATAAAAATTACTTGGTGCAGCCTTACAAGCTACTCCTGTGCCTCGGCTGCAGTTCACATGACATCCGCTGAGCTTAAAAAAAAGGATCTAAAAGACACCTAGCCGGCAAGTTTTGACTAATTTTCACATGTATGTGTAGTTGAAACACTGCGATTAATTTCATTCACTTTTTTAAAACTTCCTTGTGGACCATACTATAAATCATAAATCGTATGAAGGGTCAAAGCTTCTCATTTGGGGTCTATTAACCATTTCATCCCCATGAGCGAAATACTTTCAGGGGGACTGCAGCTGGGTTCACAAATCCGACTATGAAGAACGTATAACTTGTTTTTTTGACAGGCAAGCACAAGTTTTTCATAACTTATTTTAACAGTGCCACGTACACAGAACAATATACACATTTTACACCTGGATGGGGTGAGGAAAGCCGTGTAAAGTGCCTTTCCCCAGGGCACAACATCGGTGGCGTCAGGGGGATTCGAACCCAAGGCCGCTTGGTTCTGGGCCGAACACCCTACCGTTCCGCCACACAATCGACCCCACATAACTGTTTGACCAAGAGATACAAACATACAGGACGGGTTGGAGTAGCTACTTTAACCACACCGGAAGTGTCGGTTTCGTGGCTGAACTATAATCTATGTCAAATATTTGTCCTTCGGACGTTTCACTCTTAGTGAGCCCTGACCACAGATGACTTAAAGGAAGTGTCCTTTTCAGAGGACCAGACGGTACGAAAAAAAAAACGCAGGCCGTGCCAAACTGGAGGTAAGCCAACTCTAAGTCAAGTCCTTTTTTTCTGGCTACTGTTGTATTGTTTATTTATTAGTTGCACCGAAAATTTGCACTGCATCGCGTGTTTGTGTAAAATTTAACTGGATCACGAAAATGGTGGCTTTCTAGAATTCTCTCTTGTAATAGTTTTGATGTTTCTCTTTTTGTCCATGTTCCAATTGATATATTGTCATAGGAATAAAACAACGTTGTGTTGATGCTATTTTCTAAAGACGTGTACCTACGCTTTGGTATCGAGTCGCTTGAATCGGATATTAGGGTATACCTTTGCGATATTTGACCAACGATCAATTCACGCGGTAAACAGACGCGTAACCCAACTGAAAAGTGGCGCCAAAATTGACAGGTGCAGACGACAGGTACTGCGGCCATGTTGACCTTTGTCACACCGCAAGAGAATGGGTCGTCGCGGGTGGATGCGTTTGGATACAAAATGACCTTTTAATGTGCGTAATACATGTTTGAATTAGATAATTTATGGCTTAATTGATATTTTGGTCACTGACATGTGGTTTGATCTTATCAATGAGGTCACAGACGTAGAGATGGTTCGTCAAGACCTAGCTGCTCTCATGACGTCACTAAGCCCTGTGCACACAGTTTGGCTTATCATCAGATCTGTGATCATGCAAACAATCATTACGGCAGCTTATGACTGACAGATAGCATTTGGGGGGGGGGGGGTAAGGTCCATTACATGTAGGGTCAGACTTGACTTCACCAATCTTATTTTGAAACCAATAAGAACAAGTTTGGAATACAATATCTAAGTATTAATGACAATCAATGACGTATAAAACTGTGTTCCAACTTCTTTTAGTGGTGATTTTTCCCCTTGTGATTTGAAAACCCGTTTCATACCTTTTCTGTACAAAGTTTACGATGCTTGTGGTTGACCAAGCGTGGTAACGCAAGAAATTAGAAAATGGACGCGAAGTGTATTGAAGCATAAAAGAGGTCAGTGGATAAAGTTTGCACCATAGAAATACAAGGCTATCTCTGCAATGGTGAGTTAGAGTACCATTATTTAGTCTACATGAACGAAGCGTCCAGCAGCGACATGCTGCACATGCGAAGGACGAATGAACTGCAGCACTATTAAATTGTATACGATGGTGCATTTTTTAACCACTGATGAATGAACGTTGACTCAATTCTATCCTAGGCAACAAAACAAGCCCGACCGATACATCTAGTTCTAATAAAATTAGTCCTGTTATATGTGAAATGTTCGCAATGATTTCCTTTTCGCGATATTTCACTTATGCATTACGCACTTCTTCCAACCGCGAACATAGAAAAACACCGCGAAAAAAACTTTCCCGCGAAAGAAAATCCGGGGACAATAAAGGAATCGCTAAGAGCTTTTGTATTGTACGTATCTCTTGATATAGGCTGATGACACTTGTAGAATACGTGCTCGCGAACCGTATACGTCTTTCCTTAAAGGACCGGCCACTTTTCTGTCACCAAAAATAAACACGTCCTAGAGCAATCATCATGGTATTCCGACACTGTTGTCACAACTCAAACCCTCCTATTTTCAGAAATTGCAATAAGATAGCAGCTTTTGTTGCTGATCGTTGACCTGAAAGAACTACAAACAGCGTAATTCTTGAAAGTTCAGTGAGCGACACTGCGTACGAAAACAACGTGAAAGTACTGTCACTGTGGTTTGAAAAGGGTACGCTGAATGCCAGTTGACAAGTGATTTTCAAACGCCGCCATATGTAACGATTTTTACGGCATATTTTGATTTCGTAGCTATCAAAATCTACGTTTGGGCGGTTTGTTCATTTTTGAGGAATTCAGAACAACGTCAATGAATTCTAGCTGCAATCTAGCGGATACTGTAGTCAAGTAAACGCTGAAAGTTTCAAAGCAAAACAGATTAACTTTCTGAAACGAGTTGCTTTATCGTGCGAATCAGATGCAGGTCATTACAACAGGTTGCAAAGCTACTTTAGTAAGCCTTCATCGCGTCTTCAATACGCCATAAGCTACAGAAACACCATCTTACGTTTTTATCAGATTAGAGATTTCCACATGGTCGATTTTGCACTTAGCAAGGCGGTTTGTGGTTAAGGTAGCTATTGTTCCACCGGATATTGTTGGTATTACAAAGCCGTGCTTCTGACGTGTGTAAGTGGTTGGGCTGGTACCAGCATGGCTTAGGTCAGGATGGTGGCGTGACTGAAATAAGGACTACACCCAGGCTTCCTTTCTGGCTTTCCTGTCGTGTAGTCTTTTTATTGAGCCTATTTTCTTTCTTCCTTTCTTATTCTTTCTTTCTTCCCTTCTTTCTGTCTTTTTTTTCTTTCTTTCTTTTTCTTTCTGTCTTTCTTCCTTTCTTTTTCTTCCCTCCTTTTTTCCGCCCTTTGCAATCATTCTTTAAACCTTTTCTATTTCTCTTTTATTCCTTCTTCCTCTTCTTGTTTTCATTCTTTTCCTGTCCATTTTTGTCTTTAAACCATTAAATATCTTACCTTCCTCTCCTGTCGTCTTGTTCGGTTGGGTTTGCTTTTTTGTTCACGAGAAGCTGAAATCGGCCTGCAGGTCACTTTTCATTGAGGTCACGAGGGAAGAGGTAAAGGTCAGGCAAAATATACAACAAAGATAGTTTACATGATTTAATGAATCCATACACAAGGTTTTTGACCTTCGCTCTTGTTATTATTTATTCCTTTACTTCCATACTTCTTGGTTCGCTATGATATTTTGATTCAAAGACCTTCTTTTATTCTTCTATCTTTCTTTTCGTTCACTTATACCCAGTAGATATCAGTAGATCACATCAGGAATTCTGAATCGCCTGTATGTAGTACGTGACTTGCCGGTCGAGTGCCTTTCACAAATAAACTAGAGATCAGCGCTGCCCCATCCTTTTGTTCGTCCCTGACGTGTTTACAACACAGAGTGTCTTCTTTTATGTCGTCGTTCTTGAGTGACAGGCTGTGGCGTGTATGTCACTGTGTCTGCCTCGGATCTTACAGCCTGGTAGGCAGTTTATCGTTTGCACCCAGGGAGCTCCTCAGAGTTAGGAGTGTTGTGATCCGCCAATGTTAACCCTATCCAGACTGGGGGGGGGGGGCTAAAAGTTCCCGCGGCAACTTTGACATCGTATTACTGCCAAACGATGTATGCTACGACTACCAAACTTGGTGACTTTTCCTAAAATTTTGTTGTGAACAATTTTATACTAATGGTTAAAGTTTATCATTTTTCATGTTGCCATGGCAACGGGTTTCTGAAAGGCATTTTATGCAAAAATCATTAATTTTTTGAAAACAATGATATTTCTCAGGTTTTCTTGCAGAACTACACTAGTTTTCCTACATGTATAACATTATATGTAATTAGATGTAACTTTCCTGATTTAATATTCATAATTTATGCTAATTTGATGACGTAATCAGTCAAAATCCAAGATGGCGGACTATATCACTATTTCAGGTATCAGCAGGCTTTTTTGCCTTTAAAATCGTCAATACCTGACATTTTCTTTATCAGAAACATTTAGATTAACGTTTCTAGTCCATTTTCAGTGTCCTTTGGGGTCATAAGTGGAAAAAAAGGATTTTTAAAAATTTCAAAATGGCCGATCCAAGATGGCGGATCCCAAGGGATCGCTAACAACACATGACGTCACCCTATGGCGTCATTCTGACGTCAACGTACTTACCATTGACGTTGTATGCCTTGCATACCTTAAAATGAATAATACAAACCGTTTTGTTTAATACCTTTAGATATTACGGGAATTCCCTATTTAGCCAATAAAATCCCATCGATGACGTCATAATTACGTCATATTACGTCATAACGTCACTAAAATTACAGGAATTATAAAACTTGACGTGAATATCACTCCCTGCAAATTTGGTGATGATACATCATACCGTTCGGAAATTATGAGGGGGGGGCCGAATCAGCCCCCCCCCCCCAGTCCCAGATATACCAAAAAAGCCCAGTCTGGATAGGGTTAAGTTGGGAACACCGGTACTTTATTTTACGGGATGGAAATTAAGTTACTCTTAGCTCACGATACAGCAAAACGGCGGTAAGAAAAACAGCAATGCCTCAGGATTGGGCATGGGGTTGATAAAATACCCCTATATGAGGGATCCGGATGTTAGGGACGGATTTTATGAAAACCTTTCTGCCGGCGTGTTTTAAGTGACCCAACAAATCTCTATACAGTGGAGTGATGTATAAGATTCTCTTTGTGTTAAATACCTTTTAGTCGACCTATGTTTTCCCACAAAGAACAAAAGATGAGCACCATTTTATCCTAGACAGCAGGGAGCGCAGTAAAAAGAGAGAATTGAGCATTTCATACAGAAATGTTACCCATCACCCCCCCCCCCCTCGCACTTTTTGTATTTGAGTAACATGAGCATTTTCTCTTTTCTTTCCCTTTGCCTAAACAAACCATCGACGGCGAAAGATATCTGTTTTTTACAAATGCACACAAAAAACAAATCTGAACCCGCCCCTCATAACATACCATTCTACACTTCTATTTCCAGTGTGCATTTTGTTGCTGCTAGATATGAATTTACTTTAGGGAAATATGCATCACGTCTGTTTGATAAGGGCATGAACTACAGTCATCCTACTCTAATATAGTCCTTCCTTCCTTCCTTCCTCTACAGTCACCGGTTCATTCAAGCTCATTTGTGATTGTGCGTGTGCGTGTGTGTGTGTGTGAGTGTGTGCGTGCGTGCGTGTTCTTAAAGATGGTTAAGTTATCTCAAATCGCCAACAAAACAACTAAAAAATGCACACAAAAATCATTTCATTATTGTGTCTGCCATTACTCTGATTTTATTGCCTACAACTCTAGGACCTAGGCAATGAAAGCTGTAACGTTTTGAAGACGGTACGACTATCGGAACTACACGTTCAGTCATCACCGACATGTGAATGTGAATAGAAGATTACCAATGGGGGGGGGCAGATAGAGGGCATTGCCCTTTGCTCGAACGCGTTCTGCGAATGTATACCGAGGTACGAAGTTTTTCTACACAAGACGTTCTTTCAACACACGAGTCTGTGACTACGTCCCTTCCCACGACCTTTTCAAGTACTCCGTCTTGGGAATGTTGCTTTAAGAAATTCGTCATATGCGAGTCGTCAAGGTCAAGTAGAGGTGAATGGCCGGTGGAGCATTTTTGGGGCCCAGACGACAGCCCGGCTGACTTCCGACTAAACTGATCATGAATCATGAACTAACAGATAATCGTCCATCCTTTGGCGTATGATAGGCTTTGAAGTATGATAGGGGTTTATTAGAGTTCAACTCCTTTAGTCTACCTGGACTTATGTTACTTCTTTGGCGAATGATGGTGTGTGGTCACGGTGCTGTGTTGTGTTGTGTTGAATCGTGTAGTGTCGTCTTGTGTTGTGTTGTGTTGAATCGTGTCGTGTTGTGTTTGTGTTGTGTTGTGTTGTGCTGTGTTCTGTTGTGTACAGCTAGTTGTTTTCGACGTTCATTCTTGTATGGGGTAGATCATGTGTTATTCTAAGGGCGCTAAATGTCCTAAATGCCCGAGTGGCTAGGCTAGCGGACACGACATCGAGAGGTCATCGGTTACGTCCAGGGCGTTTCCGGCTAGATATTTTTTTTTTGCCCTTGGAAAGGCACTTTCCTCACCCCACCCAGGTGTAGCAATGTATTAATGGGTACTCGACATTGGTAAGATGTGTTGGGAGGAGAGAGTTCGGCTCCGCCTTCAAATATACCGTGCCCTAGACACAACGGATAACAACCGAACAGGCCCTATGGCCTCAACATGGCTATGCGACTAGCTTTACCTATATATTGACGTAGCTTCCAAACCATTGTTCTCCCGTTTTCACCCATTTCCGCACAGGGGGTGACTAGTTCATGTCCATACGCCCCCGCTCATTACAGGTTTAATCATAGCTCTGCCAAAAGTTTGTTGACCTTGCCCTTCTTGTTTCTAGCTACGCTCTTTTTACATGTAGCACGACAGTTGACGTGTTATTCCACTTTCCTTGCAAAAAAGAAATGCATCATCCTAAAAGTGAATCCTTTTTTACCCTGTATAATGCTTCGGTCCCATTTCCAGTCCGGGGCCCGGCCGGGCTGTTTGCGAAAACGAAAAATACAAAAATGCATATCAAGAAAATACACAATATATGGCTAAGAGTAATCGCTTTACGTTTTGTGTCTTTTGTTGTCTTTCATGTCATATTTTCCGTTCCCATAAGCTGCCCGGCCGGGCCCCGGATTGGAAATGGGACCGAAGCATAAGCCGTCGTACAATTTTCATTTTTTTCCCCCAGAATATTCAAGCAGGCTGTGACAAAACGAAATGATCGACGGCACGGATCTAAGACAATGTTTCTGTAAGAAGACAATATAAGTTTCATTAGCCTCCACCAGGCCTTCCTACGGGGGTATGGATCGTAGAATTCGACCAAGAAAGGGAATAATTGGCAAGTAGAGTCAGTCCACGGTAAGGTTGATATTTCCCCGCCTGCAAATGTTACCATACAGAGACCAAACCTTCCGGGCAAATACTCTCCCTATATCTGGCGTAGTAGGGACTAGAATTTCGTAGCCTCTACCAGGCTCCGCCGATGGCTGGAAAAATAGAAGAAATTGGCCGAATAGAGTGAATAGTATGCTAAGGGAGTCGGGTGCGGAGAGAGGGTAAAATCTGCCATCCTAGGATGATCTAGATCTAGGACATAGGATGACAGATTTGACCCTCTCTCCGTAGCCGATTCCCATTATACACTCTATTCGGCAAATTTCTACTATTTTTCCAGCCAGCCGCGGAGCCTGGTAGAGGCTTAGAATTTCGCACTGCTCGACGTCCGATGAGAGACTACCCCAAGGACGCTTTCAATTTGCGATACGCTCGTACGGACACATATGGTTCACGCTCTTAGTTATCCTTGAAGTGAAGACGTTCGGCACATGGTCGTGACTTTGGCCGTGTTCACACACACGACAAAAGAACTGTCACACAACACTTGTCGCACACGACATTTTGCTACTTGACACAGCCATGCCGTTTCCTTGACAACGGGTCAACACACGTACCCTATCTACTATCTGTGCCACCCAGTTAGTGTCCCCATTTCCTTGAAGATGAGATTCCCAAGATAGTTGTCTTTGTTGTTTCTTCCACAGGTAAATAAGATAACAGCGAGCAATTCATGAGGAAAGCACCTTAAATGTCATTGATCAAAGTATGTGTTACTTTCAGTAGGGTAGGTTCTGTCCTTTTACTCCGGTTACATGTAATGGGTTGATGGTACAAGAATTAGTTAGCCGTACCAGAAAAGTTGCAATTTTCATACTATTTCAGTAAACTCATTCTGTGTTTTAGTGGTAGCCAGACCACACAACTGTCTTTTTTTTGTTTACATGGCAGAAAAAGAAATATCATTCTACAGAAATAAACATGAAGAAACACTAGGTAAGAATCAGCCAAGCGTATAAGAAAAGCTACAACTCTTACACTGTTTCTGTAAACGCATTTGGTCTTATAGACGTTTTTAAAAACATTTTGTATTGTTGTTGCTTTTTTGTTTTGCTTTGTTTCAACGGCATAAAGATAAGACATCCTACAGAAGTTTAAAAAAATACAGGAATGTTCAGAACAAATAAGAGTAAAAGACATATTCTTAAAGTTTTGGAAAATACTAAAAAAATAAACTTGTGACCGAAAATAGACTACCTAAACTTCCTATCCGTATCGTAGAATACACGCGCCTATATAACATAAGAATTAACCGCTTACAATCTAAAATTACGTATCCTGCCAAATTTCTAACGTTCTTCCAAGAACGCTACAAGATATACTTTTTGAAACTAATCTATTTACGTCATGAACCAATCATACGCCAGATAACTGTGTAACCTTTGTAACTAACACACAATATAATCCGCCCCCACCGGGGATGCCAAGACTATAGCATGGCGTGCAAACGCCTTTTAGAAGTCTACTCAGTGTTGGTACAGCGTTCAAGCGTGGCATACTTGGTGACGTTTTGTTGTAGCGTTGTGGCATTCATTGACGAAGTGACTCAAGCTAACACTCACCCGCACCTGTAAGTTGAGCCCTACTTTCCTCGACCAACCAAGCAAAACCGACTCTTTAAATATCTCCACAGAAACCCGGTGTGCCAAAAGCAGTGCGCCGCTGAGACGCATGATGACCACCGTAGCGTGCCTACTCCTCTTGGCGGGACTGCTCGCGCTTAGCGCCGCCGCCCCGGCTGACAAGGTATCGGCCCTTCTCAACGACGAAAAGCGGGTCGACGAGCCATTAGAAGTTCTTATGCTTGAAGAAGCAAAGGAGAAGAAGTATGAAGAAGAAGCTCTCGCAAAAAAGAGCGTCTTGGACAAGGACTGGTCAGAAAACGGGCTGATGGTCAAGAAAGTAGTGATGAAGGTAGGTTTTCCTGAAACGTTCAAAGTCTTTTATCAATTGTTTCTATACCGGTAAAGTTGCTTACCACTTTTTTTTATTCCTTACGACTTTCTGTACTCTTTCTGTGATAATGTAGATGTATAGCTGAAAAAGGTACACGTTTATTTGGAGTCATACAATTGCTTTAACTTCACGGTGGAAATTTTGGACGCATATATCAGGCTGGGCGAAAGAAATAGGTACTTTAGTTGCGTATCTTTTGCTACAGGTATGCTCAGTAAGATTGGAGTTGGGGAAAAAAGCTCAAAATCGTATGTAAAAACTTCGAATCGGTAGCATGTTTATAAATAGTTATTGCTCTCAACAACTTTGTTAAATATCGTTTGTGCACCAGTGAAAAAAATCACTTTTTTTTCGCTTTCCAAAATGCGGTACTAAACGCTTGTTGTATTTGTATATAAGACTGCCTTTGCGGACTACCTAACGACACTTTTCTTCTCTTGAATTATCTTGAAAAAGTACAAGGAGCTCAAATAGTGAAAAGTTTTGGTTGACTGTGTTTGTTTAGTTTGGTTGTTGAATCGGTTACTAAATGAACACTTGTACTTTAAACCTGTGCGTTTGTGGTCAAACACACCGCGATTGTACTTCATTATAGAAAATTGAGCGGAATAATGTATCTGGTTGTTTCACACACTCTATTTTGCCTTGGCCTTAGTTAGATAGTCTCTACCAGACTAACCGCGCCGGCTATGGGGAGAACATTTGCCGGGGGACTTCGGCCATGGAGGATGGAGGGTAACATTTGAAATATTGGACCATATCTCCGTAGCCGACTCCATTCATACAATTGACTCTATTTTGGCCAATATCTACTATTTTCCCAGCGACCCGCGGAGGCTGGTAGAGCCTTTTAGTTAGAACTGTTGTTACCGATTTGTAACGGGCCGAAAACAAAATGTTGCTTGGATTCATGGGCCATCTTTTTGTGTGGTTCGATTGTTCATTCTTGATTGGTGCGTTCAAACCACATAAGTATACTAATAAAACCAACAAAAATGTATGGAGTATCTATAGCGCACTCAGGAAGCGAATCTGTTTTTGTGAGAAACCCCGGACCTGCGAAGCGGAAGACCCTGGTTCGATTCCCAAGACGGACAGCTTAATTCTTTAAATATTTGTCTATTTTAAGCCTTTTCCTTTGCATCCTTTTTTTATCATTTTCTATCTGACCGCAAACGTTTGATTCCTTGCAGTATGGCTCGTGCGCGTGTTTTTGATGTGGTTTTTATATAATGCGTATTTTTGTATAAGGGACCTTAGACAACTACTGTATACAACTTCTGTATCATCAACGTAAGATTCTCGTTTTCAGCTCTAAATCAGATACAAGATAACTTCATTGGAAATAGCAGTGTTGTCATTGACCTAAAAGTCAACGTACAATGGTCAAAATTCACCAAAATTATATTTTTAGTGATTGCGCTTTTTTCATGCACCTTTTGAAAAAAAATCGCAATTCCAGGCGACAAATTGGCGCCAGTTTGCGACACTTTGCGAATACCTTTCGCGATGTAGTGCAATTAAGCACAGTCCAGTGATATACCCGCTTAAGGAATGGCTGACCCAAGGTCAACGTCCGTGAGTGCATTAAAGTTTGCCCTTCGAAGAAGGTCACATGTAGGTGTTTCTTGAGTTTACAGCTACGTAATCTCAGACTTTGAACGATTCAGTCCCGAGTTCTTGTCACATGTTTGTCACAAGGAAATCCCCCCGTTATAACATTAAGAAGCAACAGTTACGTCGGTAAAGGCTGAACCAAAATGTCTGTCCTAAAAGATTTTTTTCCACTCTCATTCTACTCTAGATCTTAATTTTTTAAACCGTACTCGAATTTTGTTTGAACTTTGTTTATTCATGATAAGCTCAAATCGGCACGCAGGCCGCTTTTCATTGAGGTCATGAGGAAGAGCTAAGGGTCAGATACAATATAGCAGAGATACACAGTCATTTGAGTCCTGATAACTCTATCAATAGATATCATTACTTATTTATGTTACAACAATTTATTTCGTGAATATGCAAAAAGTTATAGAGTTCATATATATAGGCACACAATCCAACGCAGCAAATGTAGCTGGAGCAGTACATATGCCAACACAAGGCCGTTCCATTAGCATAGAATGTCTTATATATTGCAAAAAGTTATGTGACTGAGCAAAAGAAATTCGCCACAGCTCTTACCGAATGGAGCCCATTTGAGATTTCTCTGACACAAGGAAACCAGACCCCTCCCTTTGCGAAACCTGAACACCGCGTGACTTTTACTGCCCGAAACATAGACCCTGTAACCTTGAAACTCGTTAAATCCTATCTATACACTCCTTACTTCACAATTTGTTCATATCCTAATAATCGACAATAATCATAAATTCCCCATACCTTCGTTATAGCAGCTCAAGTCCTGAAGTACTAAAAATACACGTCGCGATTTCACCTGATATTTATGTAGCCTTGTGCAAACAGAAAAGGTTTGATGACCATCACATGCTCCATGCAAACCGTTCCAAACAGTTCAAGGCCTTGAATTGTTTGGAACGGTTTGCATGGAGCATGTGATGTTCATCAAACTTTAGGGTAATGTGTATTTAATAAGTAGTTAGGCACCTTGACACAATATTTTACTTGTCCAAGAGAAGAGTTTTAGCGTTGTAAATGTACGGTATTGTCTAGGTTGGAAGATATGATTATAACATGTGTTAGTCTGGGTCTCATTACAGTTGTAGTTTAAGGAAATCTCTCGCCATTCAAATGAAAACAGCGCTGTCAACGTGACTCATGAGTAAATTTGCTCTTATCACGTGAGGTTGATGACCTGAGTACTTTGATTAAAGTACACGGGTTCGATTCCTGGCATTCTGACCAAAGGTGGTCAGCCTACCGGTGTGTGGCCACGTTCGTCATAGGACGTCGCAAATTTTGATGCCGTATGATTTGCAAGCTGGCTGAAGTAAGCATTGACAAGGATTAAAAACAGTCCATTCGGTAACAAGACATTATGAACGGTACATGCACGACTATCTCAAAATACCCCCTGCTTGTTGTCGTTGTGATCTTGCGACGATACTGCGACGAATGTGACCAATGTACTCTTCACGACGTTTCACCCTCCACTCAGCAAGTTTCTGCCGCGATTGTCACATGGGAAGCGTGATTTTGTTTACCTACATATTCTAACTTTAGAAAAATATGTACATATTTGCAGTCGATAAATCGTATACAGTATTTGTGTGTCGCGCGATGGTATACGACAAGCCTGACGAGTGGCCAGCCGGTCCTGTGACCGCCACCCCCCTTGGGGCGGGGGTCAGTAACCTCCGGCCGAGAGCTGGTGTAAACACAGGCTAGTATACGACAACCCTGTCCTAAGTTAGTCGTCCGACACGGGCGTATGATATGGCCGAATATTCTGTACGATTCTTTGTCAGCTACGATTAATTCACCAGGTTGTATTATTTCAGCCAGTATGTACTCATATGAGTAATGAGGCTGTTGTAACGCACTCGAGGCACCTCCTCGAACACGCGTACGGGACCCCCATTTTTCGTCTCTTCCGAAAGACGGTGCAGCTCCGACAAGGATACCCTTCCCGGGATTCGATCCGGAGTCTCCCGGATCCAACTAATTGGAAACAGGAGGCTCAACTGCGAAGCCGCTACCAATTGAGCTACAGGGACATTAAGAAGAAAATAAAAGATAATGTTGGTTTTAAACTTTAGGGGCAACCTAAGTTCTTGCTATAAAGTGGTGTGAGGTGTCTTTGCTCCCCGCGTCGGCACGGTGATTGGGTGTGCTTGACTGAAAACACAAGCCGCGGTGAAGCCACTTTGCACTAATACTAGCTACTTGAAAAAACGTCATGGTTCACCTATTACTTAGGGGTGCATCTGCTTTACCTTTATCTTGTGTTGCGTCGCTTTATGAAGTGTGCGGATAGTGTCCCTTCCCAAAGCTGCTGTCATATATATAGACACCATACATGATTCATGATTAAAACAGTGACGTGACCATACAGACAACAAACATACACACACGGGCTAGTCGTGCAGAAAGAGAAGAGAATTTTCTCATTAAGCGCAACGCATACCAGGTGTTTACAGTTTACATCATGTCGCATTTTCTGCGCTCTAAATCGTAAGGCGATACAGAATGTATCAATTCTATATCTACATCTTTCTATATAGGAAAACAGACACTATATAATCCGCACCGTTGAACAGATTCAATGAACCGATGCAAATTCCGCCAGTGGTTTTGGATTATGAACAATTGATCTTTAGCCTGGGGCTGGTCGTTGTTATTTTACGGAGACTACTATACTAGTTTTTTCTATATAGCCGGGTAGTTCGGCTAGCGGACGCGGGATCAAGAGACCACGGGTTCGATTCCTGGCATCCCTGGCGAGACGTTTTGTCCTTGGAGAAGGTACTTAACAATACTTTCTTCACTCCACCCATGTGTAATGCTTGAGTCACATTTCCAGCCCGGGGTCCGGCCGGGCAGCTTGTGGGAACAAAAACTATGATATAGAAGACAACAAAACACACAAAACTTTTTGATAATTATTCCTTACCATACGCGATGAATATTCTTGATGTGCAACTTTTATTCTTTTTTTCTCAAACGGTCGGGCCCCGGCTTGGAAATGTGACCCTAGCATAAGTGGGTGCCTGGCGTTGGGGAGGTAATTAAAAGGCGATGGAAGGAAAGGGATGGGCTCCGCCTTCAATACTCGTCGTGATTGATAAAACCCACTGCCATTGCGGTCAATTTGAGAATACCTTTGATTACCTAGTATACTAGTTGCTAAGAGGTATATACATGTAGGAGCCCTGATACATCGTAGGGTAATAACCCGGCTAGTTAATATGTGAACTGTCGAACCCTCGACCCTCTGGTCCAGAAATAAGGTCGCTGACCTTTCGACCACCCACTGTGGTCAGCCCTTTGCTGACACTGCAGTGCTAGTTTACTCAGACGTCTAGACGTACACTTAAATATCTTAAAAGGATGTTAAACATCTTGGGCACGGGTTACCAAAACGTGCTTTCTTAATTTTTTTCTGAAAAAGTAGGATAGTAAAAAAAACATAACTAAGAAATGCGGTATGTTTCTATTACACAATACGTTGGGTCATCAGTACATTTTCTGTACGTTAAGAAAAGGCAGTATTGTAAGAATGTATGTCAAAATGAGTTTTGGGCAGATTGACACCTTGTTTATTTTGCACCATCCGTCAAAATAAACTCAATTACGTTTGCAAGTAACTATTATAACACGACAACATTACTAGTTGAGACTTTTCGGTCGATACAACCATTCGAACAATGCATAATCTCACACAAAATGCTTAAGTCTTATTTTAAATAGTGAGTGAATTAATATACGGATAAATGGATGAGTAGATGAATGAATGAATAGATAAATGAATGAATGATTTATTAACTTATCTAGTCGTGTTGTTTGTTTCCTGTAATATTGTTGATTGGCAGTTCTTCCAGACATAAACACAGATACTACATTCAAGGCACAGAAAGTCGTCTCGTGGACATGGTCGCCTGCCAAAACATAATACAAGAAAGCTTTGTAAATCTTTCAATACAGCCTCAAAAGAGTGTCACCCCCATATGCTATATCCTTCCTGTCTAAGCCATACAATGGATGGAATGCCATACTTTAATGGGACCATATCAACATTTGAACTTAACGGAAACGGTTTTGTAGTGACAACAATAGAGTATTAAACATGCCTTCTGGTGAAGATAGGTCGTCATTGTCAAGGACAAATTCTTAAGAATCTTAAGCCAATTGAAGCGTCAGTGTACAGAGATGCCATGTAAATGCACCAAAGCATTCACAAAATCTTCTGCTATTGCTATAACTCCTGTTGATGAAAAGGACCGGGTTATATTGAACAGCAACCCCACAACCCAAGAAGAAATTCCGCCCGACTCTTGGGTAAATCACTTCAAAGCTCTACATGAAAAACGTAGGATAGAGACGCAAACATTTGACACTGCATTTGAACAGGAAATAATAGACAAACTGAATGTACTTCAGGAACGCAACACAAATCAAGGACCAATAGATTACCCAGTCACAAGGGGAGAAATTAGTGCCGCAATAACGTCCCTAAAAAATAAAAAGGCGTGCGGCGAAGACATGATAACTAATGAAATGCTGAAAGCAGGAAAGATTTTACTATTAGGACCTCTAGTTAAACTATTTAATCTTGCCCTTTCAAGAGGAACCTTTCCAAAAATCTGGTCAAATAGCTACATAGTGCCCATATTTAAATCAGGAAGAAAAGATGACACCAACAACTATCGCGGAATCTCTATTTCTAGCTGCCTCGGAAAATTATTCACCACCGTCTTAAACAAAAGAATCTCGTCTTTCCTTGAAGAAAACGAGATATTAAAACCAAATCAAACCGGGTTTCGCAAAAACTACAGAACCTCTGATAATATGTTTATACTGAAAACCTTAATTTCGAAACACACGCAGTCAAGGAAAAATCTCTTCGCCTGTTTCGTGGACCTATCAAAAGCATTTGATTCTATTTGGCATGAAGGTCTCCTCTTTAAAATTATGTCGAAGGGAATCTCTGGTAAAATCTATGATATAATAAAAAGTTTATATAATCAGTCTGAAGCAAGCGTCAAGACAAACATAGGTTTAAGTGAAAATTTTCCCATTGAGATTGGAGTCAGGCAGGGTTGTGTCTTAAGCCCATCGCTATTTAACCTATATGTCAGTGACTTAGCAGACGAGCTCAATAAAGGAAACTTCGATGCGCCCATGCTAAATACATCAGGCGTATCCAGTCTATTTTACGCTGATGACCTTGTGATGCTATCAACAAGCAAACATGGTCTACAAAATGCAATAAATACTTTAGGCCTTTACTGTAACAAATGGAAATTATCGGTAAATCTTACCAAAACAAAAATAATTGTATTCAATAAAAAGGGATATATGTTTTCAAATCTAAAATTCCATCTACTCAATAAAGACATAGAGATAGTTTCCTCGTATTGCTATCTGGGAGTGGTATTTACAACTGGTTGTAACTTTACAACAGCAATAAAAACATTACAAAAGAAAGCTTTAAGGGCATTGTTCAGTATAAAAACAACATTAGGAGACAGCAACCCCTCAATCTCCGTATACTGCAAACTATTTGATGCCTGTGTAGTGCCAATTCTAACTTATGGTGCCGAGGTGTGGGGCAATTGCAAGACTAGACTAAACGACAAGTCCCCAACTGAACAAATTCATCTTAAGTTTTGTAAATCAGTCCTAGGCGTAAGAAGGAATGCGAGCAACCTGGCAACGAGGGCAGAACTCGGCAGGTACCCACTATGGATTGAAGTATGTATTAGACTTTACTCGTACTACAAAAGGTTAGTTAGAGAAGTACCCCCAAACAGTCTTCAGTTTGAGTCCTTTCTAGTTCAACAAGACATGCACCGACGCAAGTTGCCATGTTGGCTGTCCTCTGTTAGTAGAATCCTTGAGGAGTCAGGCTTTGCCTACCTTCTACTTAACAGGGACAGTAATACATCATCTGCTCAGTCTGAAGTAAAACAAAGACTAAAAGATATCTATGTGCAAAGTTTTTACTCAGAACTGAACTCCAGTGGCAAAAAAGAGAACCAAGGTAATAAACTAAGAACCTACAAAACATTTAAACATACATATGAAAGAGAGAAATATCTTGATGTAACAAACTTTAACCATCGCCGCGCCATGACTAAGCTAAGGATTAGCGATCACTTACTACATATTGAAGCTGGTAGATATAACCGGACTCCTCCTAGTGACAGACTGTGTATATTTTGTAATGAGAACTATATAGAAAATGAAGTACACTTTGTTCTAGAATGCTCTCTTTATAAAGATATACGCAATTCTCCTGTTAGTGACATATTGCTAGACCGAAGATATGCACATTTAACAAAGGAGGAAATGTTCGCACATGTTATGTCAACAGCCAATTACGATGTAATGAAAAAACTCTGTGAATTTGTCTACAAATGTTTCAAGAAGAGAGAAGAAGCATGTAAATCATAATTAAAGCATAGCATTTTTTTATAGTATTCTTATGATACTGTAATGCATTTAGCCCTCTGCTGGGCATGAATATGCAATAAACTTCATTGTCATTGTCATTGAGTATAAACAAGGATTTGCGATCTAGTAACACTTAACTAGCCTCCACCAGGCCCTCCTACGGGCGTAAGGATCATAGAATTCGGCAAAAAAATGAATAATTAGCCAGTAGAGTCAGTCCACGGTGAAGATCACATATTGCCCGCGCAGGAGCCTGCAAATGAAACCCTGGCAAATTTTCTCACTATAGCCGGTGTATACGTAGTTAATAATCTGATAGAGACTAACATTTTATCCAGGATGCTTTTCTGTTGTGAATGCAGGGATGTCCGCCATCTTGGAAATTGCTTTGAATAAACGAACGGAATAAAATGTACGAATTGAAAGAAAGCGCAACTAGAATGTATATCATGACTTCAAACAATATTTGTGTTGTATGAACTGCTACAAGACGTACATGCATGTATACAATCCTCTATCTGATTACTCTTTAGGATCTTAAGTTTTGATTATCCTTTTGTGCCTTACAGGTTCTTAAGGAGCTCAAGAATCCAACAGGCGTGAGGGCACAAGACAGTAGGAACCTTCAAGAAACACGAAGTAAGAAATTGTCCAATGTCCAAACATCATTTATGCAATATTCATCACAATGAAGCATTGACATATATCACGTAATTTGTGCTGCTATTTTTCTCTCTTGGACTGGAAGGGGTCAAAAGAAGTATGGGTAAGGGGGTGAAGTCCGTCCTCTCTTACTAACTTGTTTGCTCTTATAGTTGACACCAGGCGCTTCTTGTACTCAAGCGGATTGACACATCGAGAAGATCTAAAGTTAAAGTGACGGCTTTTATCGTTCTTTCCCAGCGCAATGTGGCGGACAGTTCACTGAACTAGAGGGCGAGTTCACGTCTCCAAACTACCCCGAGAACTACGACAGTAGTTTGAGCTGTATCTGGACCATCACACTGCCGGAAAATAACCTCGTGCTTCTGACCGTGGACGACTTTACGACAGAAAGGGCGTACGACGTGGTCAAGTTTATCGACGGTGACAGCGTCACTGGAACGGTGTTAAAAAGGTTAGACGGAAATAAATCATCAAACCCCTGCAAGTTTTATGAACGATAGGAGATAGTAACGCCAGGGGCATGATAGCGGTTTGTAAGAGTATTGCAGATTCGGTTACTCGACTATAATATAACCATGTATCCCTCTGACAATGTGTCTGTTCGTCTATTTGTCTGCCTGTCTGTTTGTCTCTTTTCCTCTGTGACAATGTGCACACGTGTGTCTGCCTGTCTGTCTGTCTGCCTGTCTGTCTGCCTGTCTGCCTGTCTACCTGTCTGTCTACCTGTCTGTCTGTCTACCTACCTGTCTGTCTGTCTGTCTACCTTGCGTCTGTCTACCTGTCTGTCTGTCTGTCTATCTCTCTTATGGATTGAAAGGGGGTGCAGTCTGTCATCTTTGATTACGTTTCTGGTCTTTTCTGGATTAATCAATTTTTCAAAAAAAAGAATGTTGTCAAACCTGTCTGACGTTTATTTTGATGACTTCCCCAGTGTTGCCGGGACTCAGCCCAGTGACCTCTCGACCATCGTGAGCACCGGTCCCAGCCTTACCGTTCAGTTCACGAGCGATGGAAGCGTCACGGAGAAAGGATTCTCGTTTTCTTACCAAGGTAAGCAAGAAAAAAACATTTCTAACTTGTGTAAATGAGGCCACTATACCAGGGGAAAGTATGTTATAATCATATATTCAGATTATTAAACTGAAACAATGGATATATTATCTTAGCCTCCGTTGCAGGCATTCCCACGGCGATTTTCAACTTATCGTGGCCAGATTCTTTGGCTGGGGTGGGGCTTGAGGCCCCGTATCTGCCTTGGATCCTGTAACCGCTACACAGCGGTTTATACAGGATACAATATATACACAAGATAATCTTATTTGAGCCCGCAGTATTGCCAATTACAAAAATCAAATACATCCCCAAATGCTACTGGAAACAAAACCTTTCAGGCGGTAGAAAGGGTGGATCGACATGTTGAACCTAGCGAAGTTTTCCAGAAGTGCAGTTAGGGGAAACAGCATGGTCTTATACCACCTTGCAACATCGCAATTTAAAGTAATGCTCTTTTCTACCAACACCATAGCAATCCAAAGTAAAACAGAAAGAAAATTGCGGACATCCTAAAGTCTTCAGCATACCGAACATTTGTATTGCCAATGTCTGAAAATGTATGTCAATACTGTTTCTTCTGTTAGGGATCAAATGTGGAGGTCGTGTAATCGACTCCAGCGTGCCCATCACCAGTCCTGGATTCGGAGTCTTGGACCGGTACACCAACAACACGGACTGCGAGTGGGTCATTCAGGTCAAGGAGGGAGCCACTATCAAACTCACGTTCGACGAGTTTGATATCGAGGGGCCATATTGTGCATATGATTTCCTGGAGGTGAGTAGAATATTAATAGAAGAATAATGTCGATTTAAAATAAAAAATAGTTTTCGTTGTGGAATCTGAGGATTTAGTTATAGGTCCAGACCCATTTTCCTATTATCATTTGCTACAAGATGAGTGCAGTTTTGCATTTTTGTAGACGGTTTGTCGGTTTAGACATGTTGATATATATAGGGGTAGAATCCCTGATATCTTCTTCTGTATTCGTTCCTCGGTACCAAGGCCAGGGCATACCGGTTGCGTCGTTGCTGAGACTTGATAGTATTTTGCTGTCAACAGTGCAATTTTTTCCTACTGTTGACATGATCATCCTGTCAATAGCCGCTACCTAAACCAAATGTTTTTGTACACTTTATTGCAACCTCTCCATCGTAGATACGAGACGGGCCTGACGACCAATCGGAGGCTATCGGAAACCAGTACTGCGGTGACACCCTTAAGGGGCAAACTGTGCGGTCAACAAGCAACAACCTCTACCTGCGCTTCCACTCCGACCGTAGCATCGCGGGCCACGGGTTTTCTGCAAGTTTTAGGGCTGTCTGTAATGGTGAGTGTGGTGAGTCAGTTTACATTAAACATTGCGCTGTAATGTAAGCTTTCTAGGCTTGAGCGCAACGCCACAATGTCTACGTTAGGGGTGGGTACCGGTACATAAAATTCCGGTCCAGGTCCAGGTCCAGGTCCAGAGGGTCAGGTCCAGGTCTGGACCTGTACCTGATTATAGTAGTGTCGCAGTACATCATATTTTGGAGAGCGAGACACACGTAAAGGTCTCGAAACGTCATGTCTGGAACGATATAATTTCTTAGGTTTGCACTTTGTCTCAAAATTATAACTACACTCTCCTCGCCGTCTGTTTATTCATCCTAGATATGATTCAAAGCTAACGTCTTCGAAAACGACTCGTTAAATCTGCTGTTTTGTATTTTCTTAGACCAGTTACGTGGCCGCCTGCTGGTAGCCTGGTACTATGAATTTTCTAATCGGTCCATAGACCGGTCCACTGATTTTTTTACGGACCGGTTTTTATGGACCGGTCCATTGAGAAATACCGGTTTTGTAGCGGCACCCCTAGTCTACGTCTTTGTCAACTTCTCATGCCAGGTTCACCGCTTGTATTCATCGTACAACGACCCGGCGTACCTACCGGAGATCCTTACATCCTTCTAATTATGTTAACGTTGGTCAGCCAATCACGCTACCGCCTATAAGGCGAAGGGGCAATATGATTGGTTGGTTACCACTCAAACAACAGGAGAGGCAGTGTCTGATTGGCTGATGGCTGATAATCATTATATACAAAAGCTAACGCAGCGAGGGTCACAGATCGCAAGTCAGTACGCCAGGGTCGTTGCTTGAGATATACAAGCGGCGGGCATGACATGAAATTACATTGTGTGTGTGCTTTTTTAATCAATACTTGAAATTAATCTGTGGACGAAAAAAGTTAGGCATCTTCATGAAAAGTCATTCTGAGCCCAAGTCAAGCCCAAACTTGCAAATGAAATGAAATGCTTCTCGATAACGCTGCTTACTATGCTGAACTTGAGATTTTGATTGTAAAAGAATGTATGTATTCCAACCTTGACTTCTCTCTGTCCTAGCTGCGACGGAGCCCCCTCTAATGACGGAGCCCCCTATAGTGACTGAAGGCCCTCCAGAGACGGAGGCCCCTCCAGTAACAGAGGCCCCTCCAGTACCAGAGACCGAGGCCCCTCCGGTACCAGAGACCGAGGCCCCTCCAGTACCAGAGACCGAGGCCCCTCCAGTACCAGAGACCGAGGCCCCTCCAGTACCAGAGACCGAGGCCCCTCCAGTACCAGTGACTGAGGCCCCTCCAGTACCAGTGACTGAGGCTCCTCCAGCGACAGAGCCCCCTCCATTGGTGGAGTGTCCGCAGTACCAGTATGCCTGCGGGTCCGGCGAATGTACACACCAGCGCTATGAGTGCAACGGCACCCCTGACTGCCAGGACGGCAGTGACGAAGCACAATGCTTTGGTGAGTATCATTCCGCAACATAATATGCCGGGTTAGCGATGGGCATCTCTTCTATCTTTCTGCCTATTACTTAATTGTATGTATGTATGTATGTGGCCTGTCACTCCTCAATGCGATGCTGATAAATAAATGACGGAAAGTTCGAAGGAAGGTAAATATGAACTTAAACAATATAATAATCAATTCTCCCGAACAATGTTATAAATATACATCATAAATGTACACTAAAATGTACATACTAGATATATGCGAACCATGTACATACAGCAGTGGCATAAATTGATTATACAATGTGTAGGCATCTGATAAGACAATAGATACGCAAAGTCTACGCTGAAGGCTATAGAGCATTCTCAACCACCTTTAACATTAACAAAATTATCAAATGCAAACCGCAATGTTAATTTTCGTTTAAAATATGGGCAGGTTTTATGCATTGTTGTGATATATTCTTTCATATGCTATGTACTAGGTACTTTATAGAGGTTATTTGAGTTGATTAGAAGATTGTTCTATGGGCAGGTTTTATGCATTGCTGTGATATTCTTTCATATTCTATGTACAAGGTACTTTATAGACTCTGAGGTTATTTGAGTGGATAAGAAGATCTCTACATGTTCGACAACGCTTGAACTACAATTCACTGACATGCAAATAGTCGCGTCGGACCGGCCGCTAGGAGCGTGGTTTTTAGCCAGGCTACGTCTGCCTCCATTAAGATGTCCCAATGACGTCAAGTCAAAACTGTTCATACCTCTGATGTGTCTTTTTTCCTGACAGAGTGCGACCACAACATCCACAAGCCTTATTACGTCATGCCGTACTACTGGGTGTGTGACGGGCTGAGCGACTGTGTTGACGGTGCGGACGAGACCGGATGTGAAGGGCCCCCCACCCCACCTACTGTGCTAGGTATTTCAACACTTTGAATCGCATTTTGGTAATCTCTGTCTAAAATAAACCTGTCCACAGAGGCTCGTTGCGACCACTAATTATAAGTGATCAAATATTTAACATATCCCTCAATGCATGTCATAGTAATAGGACTTGTAAAACTTTTGAAAACGTTTTAGTGTCTTTCAAGTCATATTTCTAAACGCCTGTCTGATATTCCAATGATGAGATCAAGGATAATGATTTAATCCAATTCGGTTGCTGTAGGGTTGCTCAGTAATCGCCGTCTAGTGGAATGGAACCTAATGAACATCACGTATTGTCTCAAATGAACAGATAATTGTATCCGCTGAATTCGAATCATCTACACATTTCCTAAACAATGTTGTGATTTTGTTGTTGTTAGAAGCCCACTGGTCGGAGTGGAGTGATTGGGGCGCCTGTTCTAAGGACTGTGAAGGCAGGAGGAACCGGACCCGCGAGTGTGTGCGATACGCGGAAGGACAGGAATGTCTGGAGGGCTCTAATGTACAACATGAGATGTGCGGATCCCCTGGACCTTGCACACCTGAACCAGGTAGGACTCACAAAAGCTATCGATATATCAGACAAACATTCGAGACTTAAGGCGTTTAGAAATCAAGTTTTGCAACCCTTATGCTGGGAAGCCCGTGTTGTATGCTTTTGGTTATGGTGTCTTTTGCGTATTCGACAATAGACTTATGGAGAGAAAAGTAATGTTTTGGGCGTCCAGTATTTTGTTTTTCTGGCTGGCTGTGAAACATTTTTATTATTATTACGTAGCCTGTGCTATGGTCTACTAGTAGTTAGTAGAGTGTTCGCCTTGCAGTGAAAGGTCGTGAGTTTTATCCCCGGTCAATTTATAACATAGAGGTTGAAGATGTACAAACTGCTTTCTATGCTTAGCTCTCAGCATTTAATAAAGCGTATAGTACTTAAACACACACCACTGCCAGTGGACTAGCCCCCTTGCTGTAGTGATTGTACAGAGTTGTGTGGCCCAAGGGCTTCTGAAACAGAAATGGGCGCCGCCCTATCCACCATCAAGGACTTAATCTTTTTTGACTGATAACGTTAATCTCCTGATTGCCTTGTGTGGGTGGTGTAACGTCTACTATTTCTAGTCTCGACCTAGTCTCGTGTTCTCGCGAGACTAGGTCACTCCGTGATCAAGATGTACAGTAGACATCGAAAATCTGGAGGTACGACAGTGTTTTGTTACCTTTTAAGTCACTGATTGAAGAATATTCCAGTAACTTCTATGTCTTATTGCCATCTCGCTATTCTGTAGAAAGCGACTGCGGGACTAGGAAGTTCGAACAGGGCCGTGTCCGTATCATCAACGGAGAGGATGCGGTGCGAGGCTCGTGGCCGTGGATCGCGCAGTTCGGGGTGACGTGGGGGCAGAAGCCGTTCTGTGGAGGGACGCTCATCGACCCCGAGTGGGTCCTCACCGCCTCGCACTGCTTCTACGATGAGAAGTACGTCATTTTAGTTTTAGTGAGTGTGTGTGTGTGTGTGTGTGTGTGTGTGTGTGTGCGCGCGCGCGCGTGCGTGCGTGTGTGTGTGGAGGGACTCTCATTGATCCTGAGTGGGTCGTCACCGCTTCGCACTGCTTCTACGATGAGAAGTACGTCATTTTACCGCCATTAATAATGATAATAATAATGATAACCTTTACTGTGCATTCATGCCCTATAGGGCTAAGTGCAGGCATACAGATACAAAATATATGGTAACGTTCATATAATGACACTGACAGAATTTCTAATACTAATTTAAAACAATGGTTCTAAAACTACTCTGATTCATTGGTTCGGCTTCTTCTCGTCCTTTGATAATGGGAGTACTGGTGTGTGTGTGTGCATGTGTTTGTATGTGTGTGTGTGTGTGTGTGTGTGTGTGTGTTGCTCTGTTTGTGTTTCCGAATATTTGCAGCCAGAACATCTGGATGGGTTGTGATGACAATCATAGCAGTGCTTGTTGCTTCATAACGTCTATGTATATGATATATAGCGTTTTGGAACGCATTGTAAATACCGCATTAGCTACTTGAGTGTGTACATACTTTACGTTTGGGAGCGCGTCTGCTAGCAGCGATACCTAGCTGCAGTTTGAAATAGTGCAAGTCAGTGTTACCCTAAGGAAGGTGACATGCTATGGTCTTGTTTCGCCTGTACAGTGCACCACCGGACGCCTCCAAGTTCACGGTCCTTCTCGGAAAACATCGGTTAAGGAGGGACCCGATGGAGGCCGGTGCCGAGCTGCTGAATCCCACGAAAATCATTCTCCACGAAGAATACGACAATAAGGAGGTAAAGAAACCATGTTGGCTTAAAGTTTGACCTAGTCTATTAAACATCACACTATTTATTCAAAGCTGCCACCGCCAATATGGGTACTGGGCTTTCCGGGAGCATGTACCCCGACAGCAACATTGTGGTACTGATGCCTTTGTGGTTGGAGACATTGGCACAGAATACAGGGTTCGAGTCCCCGAACAATTTTTGATGTTGCACCCATCGAAAAAGAACATTACAGATCTTAAATTTATCGTGACCTGAACTTTTAAAAGAAAATTGAACGATTAACGTCGGCTGGTAGACTACAGTATTGTTTTAGGATAGCCATATATCGAAGCACACTTTGCCCACACGGCTTGCTAACTTGAAAACATCTTGGAAAGAATTCGATCATTACATGATACCATATAATTCCTCTCTTGACGGAAGGCTCCCCCTGTCAGAACGCACAGCAACTGCAGTACGGAAACATAGACACCCACAAACAGACAGACGAATACGTCAATGAACTATATTTAACTCGGAGTTGAAGTAATGATACAATAAAACTAAGGATTTTGACCGGACACTCAAGTAAGAAATTATCTGACCAACAGGTTGACAACGACATCGCTTTGGTCAAGATCCCAGCAGTGGACGTGAACACCAACGACTACATCAATACGGCCTGCCTGGAGGTCCCGGATGTTACATCGGCCAGCTTTACGGCAGAGTCCACCTGTTTCACGCAGGGGTGGGGCGTCACTGAAAGTGAGTCAAACACTTCTGAAAAATCGTTACCAACATTCTTATTGTCCTACTGTTTTGATGTTGAAGCGCGCGAGTGTGTCATGCTGTGTGCGTGTGTGTGTGTGTGTGTGCGTGTGTGTGTGTGTGCGTGTGTGTGTGTGTGTGCGCGCGCGCGCGTGTATATGTTTTCTTGTGATTATGTGTTTGTGCCAGTCTTTTTGTGTGTGTACATGTATGTGTGTGTGTGTGTGTGTTCGTGTGTGTGTGTGTGTGTGTGTGTGTGTGTGTGTGTGTGTGTGTGTGTGTGTGTGTGTGTGCGTGTGTGTTGATGAAGGCTAGAGATCCAGATACTAGTAATAAGATACGCCAAAAATAGTTACTCAAGCAGCTGGATACAATTTACAAACATTCAATCCAATTGGTTGAATAACTATTTTTCGTGTGCGTGTGTTTGTGTCTGTGTGAGCTCGTGTGAGCGCTTGTGTTCGTGTGAGTGATTGTAATGTCAAGGTGCCCGGTTTTCGCTTCAAATATGTAAACGTATACTGTTGCTCATCGATATGGTTAACCCATACTGCATCCATTTCCCTTTGCAGACCAAACTCAGGCTGACATCCTTCAGGAGGCCCGAGTCCCCATTATCGAAAACTGTGTGGAGGAATCGTCCTACCGTGAAAGCCACCTGACTGAGAACATGTTCTGTGCTGGATACGTGAATGGTGGAGTCGACTCCTGTCAGGTAAAATTAAAAAAAAAAACACCATTGATTTTATTTTGATTCATACTCTCAAACAATCCAACGGGATTCGTTTGAATATTTTTGATCCAGACATTCCCTCCGTGGCTTTGTCGGTTAACATCTTTTTTGTAAATAAGAGGTTGGCACAATGCTGCGCAAGTTGTAGGGGAAATTTAGAGTCGAGATCGAGTCGGAGTGGGGTACATTTGGACCCATGCAAGATCTGCAGTTTTCTTTAACAGAAAATTTTAAATTTTCCTCAATATGCATTCTTTGAAGCTTGGTATCAACTTTGTTATTATCATGTACTTTTTATCATTGTATGATTTTATTAGTTACGCTCAAATTATCTATAATTGTTATCGAAGAAAGACATTCAAAAGGCACTTAATGCAATGATTGGTTTTTACATCGATTGATTGCTTACTTTATTAATTAATTGATTGATCGATACATTGCTTGCTTGATTGGTTGGTTGGTTGGTTGGTTGTTTGGTTGGTTGGTTGGTTGGTTGGTTGGTTGGTTGATTGGTTGGTTCGTTGGATGATTGGTTGATGGATTGATTGATTGATTTTTTAAATGATTCATTGACAGGGTGACTCGGGTGGTCCGTTGGTGTGCCAAGAGGAGACGACTGGGCGTTGGCAGCTGGTGGGCATCACCTCCTGGGGGTTTGGCTGCGCTAAAGACGGCTACCCCGGGGTGTACGCCCGCGTGGAGAACTACATCGAATGGATCAAGAAGACAATCGAGGAGAACTCTGATTAGCGACGTCATAGGTCACGGGTCATAGGTTATATGTCAGCATACTGGAACTCTATAACATTAGTGACGTAGTAATATTTTAATTCCTTGATTCAGATCATTTGAAGGCAAGTAATCGCTGTCAGAGGTTTTGAAATATACTGTAAACTATGCAGATAAAAAAGTTGGAATGGAAGATATTTACGTTGTTATTTTCTAATCATGATATTCCTTTCATATTGGCTGTAGGATGCTTTTCAAGTTAGCTATACGTCAGAAACAGGCGCCCCTAAAACGCTTTACTTCTTAGTTTATTATATGCATGTAGCTATATGATGTTCTTTGATTCAACTTAGGTTGCTTGCATGTTGCAAATTGTTTTCTTTGCTTGTTCACAATTTATCGTTTTTGTTTGTTTCACACAAAATAGCTTTGATGTATGGGTTTTTTGCATACCTAGGTTGTCCTTTGTTTGGTGTTAATAAAGATTCTGGCTGTCAATAAATGAACAAGTGACTGATAAAACGAAGACAAAAATTGTCATACTTTGCGCGTTCTTCATTGAAACGTTGGGATCCATATACAAAGAAAGACACGGATAAATCGAAGATGTCGCATGACCAAGCTGTAAGATTTTGTCCCAAAGGGTGGTTATACCGGCCATACAGATACAGAAGCTTGTGTTGGCATAACACAGCTGTGAATTTTCTCCAAGACTTTTGTATAATAGACTGTTGTTTTTGCCGTGAAAATCATTGCCAGAAAACCCATTGAAAGTGACGCTAACGCAGTCTGTAGTAGTTCAATTACCTTTATTGACACAAGAAATGCATTTACAAATCAGCTTTTCATTCTTAGATCATACATTAAGTAATAGATAGTCAATCTAAAAGATTATACGTTAATAATGACAAATCATCTTAACCATAGAAAAGATGGCTGGAGAAAGACTGCTTACACGTTGATAGCTAGCTCATGCCTTAATACAAATTGTCAAAGTGACAAAATTTTGATGTACGATGTCGTTTCTTACTATCTACCCAACTTATACTCAACATCAATCAAATTGAAAATCTATTCCTACACTTGATGCAACACGTTCATAACAATATTTATACATATCTAAGATACCTGAACAGACTTGACATACTGTGACTTTTGAATTGATTGTTACCTATAGCTAGAGTGCAGTACTCAACTCTACAATTTTCAGTATGCTTCGGTATCCTTCCTATTTTGCTTTCATCGTTACATCTAAAATAATCACGATTGCATTTGAATGCTTAAATAGCACATTCAGCACAACATCTAAGCTTGGATTTAGTGTCTTGACACTACTTTTCGGCGACATGACCTCGTTCCCATCTGACGTCATGCTCTCGTTCCCCGCTTCCTTAGTTATCCCCTGATCCTTCGGGAGCCACAGAGTCTCGGTTGGCCGCCATTTTGTCCGCGATCCATGGCAGGAATGACTGATGGTGAAAGAAACAAGATTTGTCAGTACAATTGCAAGTGTCTTCCAAGAATGGAATCTTGCAAGCACACAAGCTAACTAACTAACAATCGAACATTTGTTAACATCTGAGCACGCATTACCTTGCCATTCCATCAGCACCATACATAACTACATTCAATTATACCGCATACGTTCACGATAGAATAACTATAGATAGGTATTTGATGTAATCTCTGTTTTAGACATTGACAGAAGAAGTTGATTTAATCAAATGTCTGCTCACCTGTACACGCGCATAGACTCCTGGGTAGTTCTCGCTGGCGCACCCGTAGCCCCATGACGTAATGCCGACCAGAGACCAGCGGCCCTGGCTGTTCTGACAAACCAGCGGACCCCCTGAGTCACCCTGTTGGTATAAGGGAAAATAACGTTTAAGTGTGTGATACTCAACAGTTTCTGATTGGTTCTTCTCCAAATTGAAAGTCTTTAGAAATTACGATCAGTCAAAACATTCATGCTGTAAATGAACAAGCACGGCAAGACCTCGATCTCCAAGCATACAAATCAGTCAAGGCTGTTTCGTTGGTCTTTTGTGGCCCTTTCTATGTTTCAACGTGTCTTTATAGCGGTAGGATAGTCCCCAAACAGCTCACATCATTTGAGCATGGACTTATATTTTATAACGCAGAAAAGGGGGCAAAAGACAGAGTAATCTCAACCAAATCATATGCAAGAAGATTAGCAAACGTTTAAGAAATAACAGTTTTTACTTTCTATGTGCACCTTTTTTGTTTTAAATTACTACTATCATTGTGAAGTATATTAATAAGATATCGATCAAATGCATTTTAGTTCTGACCTGACAAGCGTCAACTCCCCCAGCCAGGTAGCCAGCACACAGCATCTTGTCCGTCAGTGCGCCTGCGTATGAGGTGGGACCGTTGCACACTCCGTTGTCGATGAGGGGTACTCGGGCCTCCTGCAGTACATCCGACAAGCGTCCCTCTGTGCAAGCGGCAGGAACACAAATGTTAGGATTCAGAACAGCACACCTGGTTGATACATATGTCGGACAGTTGGATAGTTCATTGAGAATCAATGGTCGGTTCCTTCAACTTCCTAATAAACCATCGAGTTTAGTTTAATTCTGATACCTATTGAATAGATTACCGATTGAGCAAACGCTGCCGTTTAGTTCAGGATATATTTTCGGTGAAATACCCCCAATAACACACAAAGGTAATACATAAACTGCTTTCTCTGCTTAGCACGCAGCATATAGAAGAAAGAGTATGGTAGTTAGATGTCCACCACTACCACAGTGGTAACGTTTGCACAGCTGTACGGCACTAGGGCTATAGAAAATGAAATACGCATCAAGTGTGGGAATGATTGTGACTTTAAACTTTTCCGTGTGTGATCTAAATCACCTATTAAAAAAATCTCTACTTTTCTAAGTAATACGTGGATAGAAGAGAACGAGTACGTTGCAGTGGCGCCCCTATGCGAACGTAAAATGTCACTGCAGTGCTGGTGCTATCGGAAAACCGATTCTTAATTTTGACTTACGTTCAGTGACTCCCCAACCTGTGGTGAAACACAGGGAAGAGCTGTCGAACGTCTCCTGTGCGTCTGGTAGACAGGCCGAGTTGATGTACTCAGTAGGGAAGTCCACTGGTGGGATCTTGATCAGGACAATATCGTTGTTGATCCTGGGGATGGTAAGAAGCAATGATTACTTCACACGCTTATTTCATTGATCAATCAATCAATCAATCAAACATAATACTACGAGTTCTGGCCTACTCGTATTCCCAATTGACATGAACACTGAAGAAATATGCTTTGTTTTGAAATATAATGCATCGAACGTGTCCCGTGACGTCATAGGGACAACAATATGGAGGCCAGCGTAGCATTTAGCATTATAGTGAATAGTAGCTAAAGCTTTATCAGACACCTGGGTATCTTTTAACCCTCTCAAATAAACGCTATCATTTGTATACAGTTCTTATAAAAGAGAAACAGAAGAATTCATTAAACGTGCGCATTACATTTAAAACGCCATCCTAGCGTGGGTCCGTTAATATGCAAATTAAAGACACCAACATGGCTGCCCTTTTTTATCGATGTAGGAAAAGAGTGAGAAAAAACTCGCTATATGCAAAGATCTAAAAAAACTCACCTGTTTTGATCGTAGTCTTCCTTGACGAAGAACTGTATGGGAGTGGCCACAATGGAGCCTTGGTCTATGGGAGGGGTGCGCAGGGTGTGTGCCCCGATCACGATATGGAGGTCGGTCGGGCTCCAGCTGAAATTTTACAAACAGCACCCTTGTTAATTCACATTCACATTGCAATATATTAATTACAAACTGTACAGTTACTTAAATTCTAATCACATGTTGGATATTGCAGAGAAAGGAGTTTATTCATTCGCGTTTTTGCAAAAGCTTCAATAAACAACCTATAGCGTTTCAATTACATTACAAGAATGCAACTAGAGTTCCACGAACACATTATCTTCGTCAAAAAATCAAGGTTTATTATGGAGAGTGATTGATATTTACGTGCTTATCATTCTGCAAATTTGATCATGCACCATACCATTTGGAAGTTATGATGGGGCGAATGAGTCCAGTCTAGATAGGGTTAAAAATCATTTGGTGGTACAGGACTAGTATATGTGTAGAGTGTGCTGATACAACTGTATATGTTATAACTGGTCATGACAAAATATGAGTATGTTGATATCACATGGGCCACAAAGGTTCGATATTGCAGTGTTGTAAGTTGAAAGTGATGATGAAATGGCACAGTCAATATATATGAATAGAATAAATCTTTATTCCACATCATACACATTTTGAAATGTACATGTATATGTGACTTTTCCGCACCTAGCAGTGGTGCAGTTCATAATATCATAATATCATAATATCATAATATCATAATATCATAATATCATAATATCATAATATCATAATATCATAATATCATAATATCATAATATCATAATATCATAATATCATAATATCATAATATCATAATATCATAATATCATAATATCATAATATCATAATATCATAATATCATAATATCATAATATCATAATATCATAATATCATAATATCATGATATCATAATATCATAATATCATAATATCATAATATCATAAATTTACAATATCATAATATCATAATATTATAATATAATAATATAATAATATCATAATACCATAATATCATAATATCACAATATCACAATATCATAATATCATAATATCATAATATCATAATATCATAATATCATAATATCATAATATCATAATATCATAATATCATAATATCATAATATCATAATATCATAATATCATAATATCATAACATAAAAAAAGCCCACTGCAGTTCTAAGCAAGCCACTAGGGGGTCTAAACTTACATCACTTACTCCCTGCCCCAAGAGCTGTACACCACTTCAAAATCGTTACCATAGCACTTTCCCGAAATTTGACAACAAGCTTTCGGCGAATTTATAAACTTTCCTCATTTATTATGCAAATTATCGTCTTATTTGCATGACAAGTATTCAGTTATGTAAAGCATCACCATTTACACATGCCATAAATCATGATAATCCGTCAATCCCTGCTGGAGTTATTCGTCTCCAAATGTATTAACAAAAACGCCAACTGCAGTTCCAAACGCTCGCTAGGGGGCCTCAATTCCCACCACTCACTTGCCGTCCCAGAAGCTATTTACTACCAAAAAATTATGAACCTGACGCCTCCAGAAAATTTGGCCTCAAACGTTGAACCTCAAATGCCGTACCTCAAATACCCGATAGGAGGCCCATTATCGAAGTTTGACATCACTACCTATCCACGAAATATCATGCACAACCGCCAATAGCTCCTCGAGTTATGTTGGCGACATACAAACTCTCACACATACAAAGCCTGCTGCAGTTCTGTAGGAAGGCGCCAAATAAATCATTTTTAAACTTGACTTCCGTTCCCACAATCTCTTCCAAACTACCAAAAATCATTGAGATCCATCAACGTTTCCGTCACTTTTTTTGCCTACATACAAACACAGAAAAATTAAAAGTCCGCTGCAGTATTGTTGGAAAACGCCAGGTAAACGATTTTTAAACTTGACCTTCCTTTGCACAACCACTACACACCTACCAAATATCATGAAGATCCATCAAAGGTTTCCCGAGTTATACTCTTGTACATACATAAAGACCCACACAACAGCCGGCTCAACCGAAAACATAATCTACTTCGAGTTCCTCGGCGAAGATAATAAGCCTACTTTGAATTTCGAGAACGTATGTGCAGCGTCAAAGGTAAATGCCCCTGAAACGTAGGCAAACCCGTCTGAGCAGTGTTATGCAAATCTAGACAATTTCGAGACGAGAACTGTTTACAAGCCAGGGGCTTTCACCTTTGACACTGCACATGCGTACTCGAAATTTCGAGCGGGCTTATATACAAGCTATATACAGGCTTGTAAAAAGAGAGAAAGAGAATGAGTAAGAGTAAGAGGGAGAGCGGAAATATTTGCAGTCAAATATCATAGTAAGATGTTTTTCATTCATCCTTTATTCGTCAATTGCATTCTTAAAAAAGAGTTTGTTTGACCAAAACTTACTTGAAACCGTGGAAACAGTGAGCGGCGGACAGGACCCACTCCCTGTCAATCAAAGTGCCGCCGCAGAACGGGGTGGTGCCCGAGCCTCGCTTCAGCTGCACCTGCCAGGGCCACGCCCCCCGCTGCGCATCCTGACCGTTGATGATGCGCTCATTGCTTCTCTCTGATTGGCGGGTTCCGCAACCGTTCTCTGTTTGAATCAATAGTAGTACGCCATTGGTCAGATGAAGATCAGATTAACCAAACTTTAACCAATGAGATAAATCGTTATCTTTCGTCTGAACGTTTTGTAACAACTCCGTTTCAGAAAGCTGACCTAACATATAACTACATTTATTAGCCCCAGTAGGTTACTGCAATATCATTTCAAATGGACTTACGTGGTTCAACAGTGCATGGCCCGGGTGAGCCACAAGCCTCGATCTGAACGTCATTTCCGGTGCACGTGATATAAGATGGTGCGCCTTCCGGTACGTTGCAGGTGCGTGTGCGTTGCCTTGTACCCTCACACTCAGCAGAACACTCGCTCCACTCCGACCATTCAGACCACGTGGCCTCTGTGGATATTAAATCATTACATGTCAAAATGGTATTCCTTTATTACAGAAAACAACAATAATGCCTAATGTTCAATGGTGGTCCATTATCAAAGATTAGAAATCTAAAATAGACAGACTAGTTAGTAATCCCAGTTGATGTACAAAGTTTTTTCATTATCAAAAAGTGCTAAACATTGGTGATGAAAAAGGTTCTAGATTTTACAGTGGCGGTTTAAGGGTTCATTGGGGGATAATGTGAGATTGAATAGTACATGAACACATAAGTTGGTTGAAAAATTAACTAAAGGTGATTCTTACCAAAGACTTGTCCATCGTTGCAGTTTGACTCGTCCGCCCCGTCATGACAGTCAGTTATTCCGTCGCAAACCCAGCTCTCTGGCATCTTGCTGGGCTGACGCTTGTCGGCGTCACATTCTGAAAATTTAGAACAACAGTTAGTAAATACATAAACTTCACTTTTTGTGAGTTCAATCGTTCTATGCCCTAACTTGATTAAATCGCGTTTCTAGCCGCCCTTTTACTGGTTAGCCCTAAAAGCTTGATGAAGTCTAAGTTGATTTTTGCATATGCGCCAACATCGGTCAACAACTGGCAGACCTAGAACTGTCTGTTATCATGATGGCGGAGGCTGTGATAACCTGTTTCAAAGAATCCCGAGCTCACATTGGATTGGTTTTTATGGTGATAAAACAATCCTTAACTCCTATTGGTTGGAGATTCTTACTTAAAGTGAACGGTAACAATCTCTACGGTGCATAGCACTGGACATTTTACAATTTTGTCACAAACATGCTGAATTAAAACGGAAACTTACGGAAACATTTGTTTTCGTCACTTCCGTCGGCGCAGTCTCTGACGTCATCGCATAGCCATCTCCAGTGGATGCACTCACGTGACGACGGGCAGGTGTACTGGGTACATTCGGTCGGAGTAGGGGTTCCGGCCGCTGTATGGATAGGTAGTGACCATGAACAGTGATTAGATACACGCGCGTGCCAACACCGCGTGTGGTGACGAAACTCACGCTGTGTATTTCTTCACCTGATGTACCCAAAGTATAGCTGCTAATCAGAGCTATACAATGACAATGACGACATATACTAAAGTCAATGTCACATTACTACAGGGAACTAGATAAGAAAGGATCTCATTCGCATTCCCGCCTATCAAAACGTCGCATTGTCGTAATAATGCTTGTAAACTATGGCTGGATTTAGACACGCGCTTTTCAAGTCGACTCGGAGTACACTCAACGGAAGTCCGACTCAATAAAGTCGACTCAGAAGTGTGTAAACAGAAATTTATGGTACTCAAGTACCCTTTTCCTACTGACCGACTTGAATATGATTTTGAAGTTACTTAAGTCGAGTCCGGGAAAAGGGTACTTGAGTACCCTAAATGTCTGTTTACACAGTCCTAAGTCGACTCCGCTGAGTCAAACTTCGGCTACTGATGTACTCCAAGAGTGTTTTGGAAATGTATTTGTAAACCCGGTCTTTAAATCTTTTTAAAATCTAATTTCAATCTCCTTGCTTTTTCAACCAACTTGATATGATTATGACATAATTTCAAAATATCCCATAAAAGAATTACAATATTTACCGGAGGTGTAAGTTGCAGTAAAGCCCTTTTGGTTGAGACTGTAGTCACTTTTGAAGACGACCAGCATGCCTAGCGTGTTTGTGCCGGAAACAGGGTCAGCTGGAGGACTACTTCCGGTGAGCCTAAAAAAGTCATGATTAAAAATGTAATGTTTGAACAAGTTGTAAAAAAATATCTAGAGTAAAATAAAAAAATCAGAGCATTGCTGATTTTTCTTAAGGAAATCATAATAAAACATAGTCGTAACATATTGTTATAAAAGGCCAACAGATATGATTTTACTTATACATATTTTCCATCTAGGACAATAGATTCATTACGTGATTATGTATCATATCTAGAAAAATAACTACATTAATACTAGTTGGATAGACAATTAATCTAACATGATTTTGTGGTAAGAGAGTCATGCCTGGTCTAGCCGAGTAAAAAATGTTGACTTGAGATGACTTTGACAAATAGAACAAACAAGAAATCGACCAAACGAGTAATCAGTAGTCCGAACTAATGAAAAAATATCTTAAGCTCAATTTAGAGCGCCCTGCACTAGGGAGGCACAAAAAAGGTATAAAAGGAGGAGTGGTCCGATCTCCGTCATTCTTGAAAAAGACTGAATAAAGTCGAAACCGGTCGAATACCAGTCTCCTCGCTGTCATTTCCCCAAGAATTACGAATAATGAAAAAAATGTCATGATATGAATTATTTTTTCATTTTCTACTCACTTTCCAAGCAGAGGGTCGTTTACAGTCAGACCGTCGTACACAGACACGTGGTCGTATCCGTTTTCTGTCTGCAAGTCCTGGAACTGCAGTGATACAGGACCTCCGCTAGGCGGCATGATCCGCCAAATACAGTCTGCGCTGTCTGGGTAGTTGCTTGGATAATTAGGTGACGTCAAGGTCCCGGATGCGGTCGTTAGATCGCCACCACAGGCGACAGCGTTTCTCTCTAAAAGGCAAAAATATCACACACTTTTAGCTTTAAGTCTTAATTTTTTAATTCGCAATATTCGAATTAGAGGAAGGCTTGATAGAAGTGCTCTAACCAGTTTCCAGTTGCAGGCTAAAATCGCACATATGTTAAAATACATATCTCCATTATTCCGTACATCTCATCTTTTACAGCTGATATGGTGGAAAACTGTCATCAGTGTATTATGCGCGTTGTGTTCATTGACAATGAACTTTCATACAAGCAACTAGTACTGTACAATAAGTTTATTGCATATTCATGCCCCATTGGGGCTTAATGCAGTAAGTTAGACACAAGTGTGTAACAACAAAAAGGGATTCAAGAACTAGTGTCCCATAGACTAGAAATAACACAATTTGGTGTGGTTTCTAGGTGTTCTTAGTGAAAGCTTTTAAGCCAAAAGTTATTTCCTCCTCTTAAATGGGAAATCATTTCATCAACTTTTTTGTATCTAGTAGTGGAAAGGAAAGCGATGTTTACCTTTACCGTCCCCTGTCCGTGGAACTGGTGTAGGAATCCGACTTTTCTCCACAACCTGTCGGACGATCGCCTTCACAGATTGTTTGAATTTTCCCGCCTCCGCCATATTGGTTACCATGGCAACGCCAAGCGCCATCAGCAACACCACCGTCAAGAACCGCATCTTCTGTCGAGAAAATAATCAAGTTTTATTTCAGAATCATTGTGAGTTTCTTTTGTCTACAAGGTTCACAAAAGCGTAAGATGAGCAAAAGTAAGAAAATAAAACAATTAACAAACATATGGCAACACGATCTAAGCGCAAGACAATTGCAGACAAGTAAAATTTTGGCATTTTGACAGGACAAACCGGTTTCACCGACTTGATCTAGAAACATTTGATGTAAAACTTTCGCAATGACATACTAGAAATTCTTTTTTTTTTAGAAAAAAATATAAAGGTACGTCAAAATTATGCGCTTTTACAACTATGTGGGCAATTCAACTTTTTAGAAGCGCTGCGATCTCTTTTTGGTTCTTGTTGTAGGATCGATCGACTAAGCTTTTACTCCTTTTGACGTATACAGAACTTCTCGGGTACAATTTTATACATAGAGTAGAACTTGTATATTCACAGACGGAAACTGTAAATTATTTTAGGCCAAAATTCCAAAATTGAAACTGTCCTTGCATTTTTTTAGTTTTTGTAATCTACCTACTTGAGCTTATTAGTTTGAAGAAAGCATTTTTGACGTACCGAGACCCACCTTTTTTACTAGATGTCGACAGTTAAGCGACGAAAATTGTATCTGTATGAGCTATGACTTTAGAAATTATTTATGGTCCATTATGTGAAAGTTATACAAACTTTCACCGATGTGGCGATCGTTGAGCGACCATAAATCACATTAGCAGTTCAAACGAATCTTATTCATCTAAAATCTTGTGTGTTTTGTATCTTTTGCTGTGTTTTGTTGCTTTCAAATAATACTTTCACATCACGGATCACATTCAATACATGAAGTTATAGGTCCATTTTTCGTCGCTTGATAGTTTCCGTCCGATGGAAAATATCGGTTTCTTAGACAACACATTAATGTAACGTGACCAAATTCATTTCTGAGTCATAACAGGTACCGAATATTCTAATATCTATAATCAAGAGAAAACATAGTAATAGATACGCATCACTTTCGGTGATAATCTTTTCTTACTTCCGTCGAAAAATACAGACACATGTTACTTGTGCAAGCTTTTGAGCTTTGTAACTAGTTGCGACTAGCTTTTCAGTTGGTTTTAAAGTTATCGACACAATAACGCAGGACATAGTAAGGTTTGTAAATAGATGGCCTTTCAGTGAATCGTTACATTTTCAATACGTACATTCCCAAAATCAAAGAAACAGAAATTTTAAGATATTTCAACTCGCAAATAATAAATCAACTAAGAAAAAACACTCACCTTTCGTTTCTTCCTACAGGCCTAGGGAAGAAGTAAGCTGAAGAATGAAGACAACTAATCTCTGCTTCTCTTTTTATATCACCATATTATACAATATCTCCAGGGCAACAGAAATGCAGTTTCCATTGTCTCCAGGAATTATGAAAGCACATTCAATTGTTGTCTCATTTTACGTCATTGCAACTTACTATGGTTACGAAAAAGCACGTTTGACACACCCTGATTAAGGTTAGATAATTTCTAAATTTGGAAACGTATTAGTGTGGTATTGTTCTCAACGCATTGTTTTTGACACCTTACTTTCAGCAGAATAGGCACAGTCAATTTCATTTTACGTCATTGCAACTTACTATGGTTACGAAAAATGCACGTTTGACACACCCTGATAGCAGTTAGATAGTTTCTAAATTTGGAAACCTATTAGTGTGGTACTGTTCTCAACGCATTGTTTATGGCGCATTATTTTCAGCAGAATCGGCGAAGTATTTAGCACGATGTTGTCTGCCTATGTCATGAGTTGGTACCATTAGTTTTTGTCAAAATATAGCAAGCAGAACTTGACCAATGGTTGTTTTGTTAATGCTTTTTTCTGGTATATCCATGCTATGCTGGGGACCCCCCACACATTTCAATATACTCTTATCATGTCTCGACTACGCGTCTATGTTACTGGGTCAAAGCATGTTTCTTTTTCTTCTTCTCCTTTTCATCCTGACGGACGATCGGTTCAGCGTCGATGGACTCGTCCGTGGGCGGCGAGTCCAGCTTTACTCTTGCAGTGTTTGCCACAAGCAGCGCAGGTGAAGGCTGTTGTTTGGCTTGGTGTCTCTTTTGCCTTCTGGCAACCTCGTTCAGCTCCAAATTGTTTAGCGATTTAGAAAAGAGAGACTGTATCATAACAGATAGAAACGTTTAACAATAACTTACACAATGTCAATCCGCCATTCCATTCATATTCCCATGGTCACGATTTTTAGAATACAGGAGCATTGCTGAGTAGAGGGGTTGTTCTTGTTGCCATGTATTGTATTGCGTACAATTAATTTTCCAGCAGTAAAATTTATTTATGCCTTCATGTTCAAACATCATTCTGAAACGTCTGTGCTCTGTGCATACGTTTAGAGTAGGCAATGCCTACACTTCACTTTAATCGTCACCACAAATCAATGAATTATTTCGTTTTATGAATGAAATAATTAACGAAAATGTAAGGCGAAAAATGGCCGAAGTAGTTATTTTAGATGGCCGCGCTAGTTATTTTCCTTTTTTTCCGAATCTTTCCTTAACAACACCCTTTGAAATTTCCTTTTTAGTCCAAGACCGCTTTTCCAGGGTTTCATTGGATGTCAGGGTTGTATAAACATCATTAAGTATTTAGGGCGATATATGTGATATAACAATTATTGCATTATATAGCCATGCAACTTAAATAAACATGCTAATTTCACATCATGAACGACTAAGATGAAAAGTAAACCTGGACAATGCCAAATGTTTTATTCGTATTTTCAGATTTAAGAAATTACGAATAAAACATTTACAGTACACATGGCGGTATGCTGGGCAGTATGTATCATTAAATAAAAAGACATGGTTGTCTTAGCTTAAAATTTCATATGCATGCTTGCAGTATCCAGTATCGTCGCCATGGAAATGCAATGCATGTCACCACGCCCTTGTTACCTAAAACTATGTGCTAATTTGCCATAATTGTTTATTGTTAAGTTTGTCTACAATTTTTGTGTGTCCAAGATGCAGCTTTTGAACACGGACTTCAACGTCAATTTCAATACATTGTTATATGATGCACTTCGAGACGTAAACACAGACAACGCAGACTATTTTGAGTAAAGACAAGTAAATTGATGTTGATTACTGATAATTGTGACGTAAGATCGAATGACGTGCGCCGCGCACCACCTAGTATCGCCACTAAAAGGTGAATGTAGCTTTTCTGAGGCCGCAGGAATAGTGTATGGTTATCGATCCACTGTGTCTAGGGCACGATATTGGAAGGTGGTGCCCATCCCTCTCCTTTCACCGCCTGTTACCACCCCAAACCCGAAGTCAGATACCCATTTGTATACCTGGGTGCAGTAAGAGAAGTGTGTTACATTACTTTCTCAAGGGCACAGAATCGGTGGCATGTCAAGGGAGTTGAACACGGGACCTCTGGATTATGGGAGTCCTAACCGTTACGACATTCTCACTATGCCAACAATATTGTGTGTGTATGCATGTGTGTGTGTGTGTGTGTGTGTGTGTGTGTGTGTGTGTGTGTGTGTGTGTCCGTCTGTCAATATGATAACTTGAGAAGACCTAGATGGATTACTTTGATATCTGTCATGTGATGTGTCTGTTTGATACTTCGTTTATCTGGTTGTTTATTTGTTTGATCGTTCGTTTGTTTGTTTGTCTGTTAGTTTGTTTGAGCCTTTGTTTCTTTATCACAAAGAAAACTCAATTTGACATGCCAGCCGCTTTTCATTGAACTTACTTCAACTGTTCTCAGTCCTGGCACCATCTGCAGAGTCATCGTAATCTCTATCCTGAGCCCATTACACCTTTATGAACCACTAAGTGGTCTAAGTGATTCAACCTTCATGAATGGAACCTGATAAGGTTAATGGCGTAAAGTGAATTGTACATAACAGCAGAAGACTATGCTAATCTGTTCCTGTCTGCGCTTGGCTTTCCAGTTCGACCATTTCCAAGAAGGCTGCTGTGAACTCTGTCATCAACACGTCCAAGCTAAGTTGCACCCAGTTGATACACCTGGTTACAATTAAAGTTTTCCGATAAGTTAAGACATCATTTTTATTGGTCTTTATTTGATTACTTGCACCATTAAGCGAGAAAAAGACCAACTTGTATCTTGTCTTTTCAATGTTTTCTGTGTATGTTTATGTTCTTTTTATTCTTAGTCTCTTCTTGCTGTATAGTATCTTCTTATTGTACGATGCGCAACATAATGAATGCGTCCTTAGGAAGTTTTGTGCGAGGGAGACAATTGACAGAGCCTGGTTATTCAATACTATCACCTGCCCCCCTCCTCCATTTTGTAATGGAGATTTTTAATACATACATGTAGAAGTAAAGGAATCTCGGTTCCACACATTATTTGTGCTTTAAGGACTTGTTTGTCACTCACTTATTCACTCGCTCACTCATTCACACACTCATTCGCCCCCTCGCGCATTCACTTACTTACTCACTCACTCATTCATTCACTCACTCACTCACTCACTCACTCAGGCGAACTCACTCAGGATGTTTGGATAACCAGCCTCCACCATTCTTTCCTGACCTCCATCTAGGCTGGGGTAAGATTAAGTTTATCCTGGCCATGCATGTGTTCTTTCGTAGTTAGATAGAGGATGTGGCTCTCTTCTTAACTGATCTTCTGGATTTGTTTTTGTAATAGTCTGTGGCTTCCTTCAGATGAAGCTTGTGGCCATCTTTGTATTGTCGCCAATGGTTTACCTGTCGAAAATCATTTTGTTGAAAATCATTATACAAAGGGCAATAGATGTCTATGACGATGAGGCGGCATTGTACTGTCAGCCATTGAATAAGTTAGGAGGTGACTTCGAACCAGTATGTTGGCCATCTCTATGTGTAGAGTGTACCTGCTTGTGCCCCAATTTAATGTATTTCGTAGCTTGCATCTGCATATTATTAGCTGGGGACAATCAAGCACTTGAAAGGACCGTTAATCCAAGAACACTGTTCGTATGTGAAGTTCTTGTAGATCTGCATTGTTCAACATGTATCATTATCATCATGATGTCACACCTCAATACCTTTCCGTAAGATATATAACTGTATTCTTTGGCATTTTGCAGGATTGTTTGCCAATGAACTTATTAACTCTAGACATTGTTGCCTGAAAACCTACCGCCCTTTTGATATAAAAACAGTCAGGTTTTACTAGGTATAGCACTTATACTAATACACCAAACAAAATACAGAGCCACCGATATCGTTACAAGGGAACTTTATTATTGATTCAAGTTGTACTCTTGACAATTTTTACCTCTCTTTATTATTTTTTTTATGACAAGGATGTCAAATTTTTGCTGCTCGTACTCCTGTGGAGTCTACTAACTACATATAATCCAGGCTAAAGCCAGTTCCACCCCATTAGCATCACACTGTTCCCTTGTAATGTGATGAGGGCATTAAGATTATAGATTCCACGCTGTGATCGACACGACGCAACACCAATTGAATCCCTAGACCTTGATTTGAAGAAAAAAATAATGGTCGAAATGATTTTGAGACAGAAAAAATGGTCAAACGCAAATAATAAGATTCGAATTTAGACTGCAATACTTATTCTACAACATCACCTTAGATATTTTGAAATTAATTCCTTTGCTTTATTTTGATTAATGTAGGAAGATAATTCACATTACAATCAATGTCGGCTTATGTTGTTTTGATCAAGATTACAAGTGGCAACAGTAATACCTTACCGTCACTTTTCAAATCTATGAATAGACGGGGTTACAAAGTTCTTTATGCACAACTAAGTGTTACCTAGTAGCCGACGTTTCGGTGACCGTCTATCACCTTCCTCGCGGCAATACTAACAGGTCCTACTTTTAACGGGCTGGTCAAGAAAACTAGGGGTTCAAGTTGGTGCTGTCGTCAAATGACCTGCTGTCTTAGCCAGAGCCGGCATCTTCGGTGCTGCTGGTGGTGTTGGCCGGCGGGACCCAGCGCTCGCACCGCCCACCGCCGGGCAGGAAGCTGGCGGGATCCGGAGCGCACCAGAACGACTGCGGGAAGTTGCACTGGCAGCGCCAGAAGCGGCGGGACCCCCGGAACGGGTAGGGCAGGTAGTTGCTCCCCACGTGGCACAGCTCGCCTTCCTCCCCTATCGGCTTGCACTGGCGGAGGTTGCGGATGATGGAGTTGACCCGGGCACAGCAGTAGTTCCCGAAGCCATACACATCGATGCAATCCTGGTCAGTCTCACACTCCTGGACAAGAAACAACGATTCTGTTGACATGCAGCAACTTCATATAAATGAATGAGAACGTCTTACAATGTATGTAGAACTATTGCGCAGTGAAGCTTAAGTTACAGTACAGTGGGGACAAAGGAATCATCAATAGATGTCTTTGAACGGAGTTAGATATGCGGTGGCTTGGCAGGGCATGTTGAGTTGCTAGGTATCATGATAACCAGCCATTGTCTTAGATTTTAGTTGTCTGCATGGAGTACAGCTTTGTTAGCTTTGGCCCGCTTCGCCAGCGGATCTTGGGGAGCGGACCAAAGCTAACATACAAGGCTTGACCGTCCGGGGAGGGGCCATGAAAGCCGGTCGCGGGGGTTTGCGTTATACAGGCTAAAGACTTGTGTATGTTCACTCAATATTGGTCTTGGCAGCAATGGAAAAATCACGATGAAAGGTTTACAAATCCCGCGGATGCTGTAGCAGCCAATGTGCCAATAGGCCCTACAAGCTGAACAACAAGTGCAGCGATAAATTAAATCAAATACATGAATTAAAGCAAAGGAAACATTCATTATCATCATATCGGGCAGCTTGCCCGCGGACTAAGGCTGCTCTCTCCCTCCAGGCGGCACGGTCCGCCATTAGTTGGTCTAGTTCTTCAGACCTCACCCCTACATCCACAGCAAGTTGGTCTATGTAGGTCCGTCGCGGTCGCCCGACACAGGAGTGCTCATGAGTTGGTGTCCAGAGCAGGAGTTCGCTTACAAGCTCTTCTTTGTTTCTGTAGCTATGTCCTGCAAACCGTGCCCTTCTCTCTCGTATGGTTGATGATACGGATGGCTACATGCTCCTATCTGTATGTACACATGTAAATGTTCTTACCAGAATGCTCGGTTGTGCCCGTGATGACTTCATGATCATCCCCATCACGAAGAGAAGCAGAATGACAGAGGCTGGTGGTCGGGTGGACAGCATCATGGTTTCACAATGTGTCGACTCAGAAGGATCAGGCCCCTTTTATTAAATGTTGTCGACCCTTTCTCTGAAGATTAAGCTTTGATGGTGTGACATAATCCGTAAACGTTAGCATTGTGGTATGTGGGGATGTCGACCTGATAGCTACAATGCAGTATTATTTCGGCAGAAGGTACTTTGAATACTTCGTAGGTCAGACAGTATACAAAAAGTTGTCAATAACAATGTAGCTTGATACCATGATAACAATGTAGCCACAAGTTAACGACTACACCACCACACAGAAGTAAACCTTCCTAGAGCCAGAACTGAACATCCAAACACTGTTTTCTGTATCAGGCTGCTTGGTTATATAACAAATTCGTTCAGTACTTAAAATTGTTTGCCTCGTAGTTACGTCGTTTTGTACTTACCAATGTAACGTTGTAACTAATTACCATGTAAGTGTGGGCATATTTGCCATCTAAAGTGGTTTTGGCTGTCATGAGTATGGGCAAAAGCTGTTAATGACAATCCATGTCTGTCTGTCTGTGTGTGTGTGTGTGTGTGTGTGTGTGTGTGTGTGTGTGTGTGTGTGTGTGTGTGTGTGTGTGTGTGTGTGTGTGTGTGTGTGTGTGTGTGCAAAAGTACCAGAAATGAGTTAACAGTTAACAGGTGTAAGTATTGGGCGAAAACTCCAGATTTCCACATTTTATTGAATCATTTAACCTGAGTTTGAGTGAGGCAATCGTAGTATGGTGTCTTTCACAAGGGCATAATTTTGTGATAAGGATTCGAACCCATGACATATGTAAGAACAAAGTAATATGTTATTAGCTATAGGGAAACAGGATGTTCTGGAAATCCAACAGTTATATAAACTTACAATTTAAATATCCTGTCACATCTGAGGACAACATTCTTTAGCGGCTAAAACCATTTAAGAACTTTTGTAAGGCAGGTGCACTTAGCTTAGTAGACTTCTTAGTTGACTTCCAATGCTGCGAAACGAGCCATTAACCAAATGTCTGGCACATTCCGGACAAGCTTTACATCTTGTAGCAGATGTTCTCAGTAATCAGTAATCAGATTAAGGAACTTTTATAACCCAGACGCACTCAGCCAAAGTATCGCATGTACAGTAAATCCCCCCCCCCCAACAGAGAAGGGCGGATTTAATTGATCTCGTAACAGATTTCTGATAAACTAGACTGGCCGGCCATTGAAGAGCGTTCTTACACAGGTAGCCTCGTGTACATGTTCACTAACAACGTGAGCCAGAGTTCACATGTGGGTACATAATGTTGTACGCGCGACCGATCGTGTGGCATATTTTGAAGGTGGCTTGTCATTTTTTTTCAAATAGAAAGTTTCTAGAAGTTTCGGTATGCCAGCCGATAGTTTGTATGTCTAATATTGCTATTAAACTTGTAATGCCTACTGATATGTATGAATACAGAGCAGCAAGTTTCGTTGTTGTTTCTGTAGCTAGGTATACTTTTACAGGGGTGGGTAGCCCTTCCTCCTTATTAGGGACCCCGACCTATACGTCCCTTCTGAAAGACGGGTGCAGCCCCAACCGAGATGTCCTTCCTATGACTTGAACATGTGGGTCTCCTAGTTGCCGACTAATTGGAACTAGGGGCTCAACTGTGAGGCTGCTACTAGTTGAGCTACAGGGACATTTCAATGACTAAACCAGTAGCTCATGACATTTAAATTATCAAGAAACCAAATTACATTTTATACATATACCTGCGAGAATGGAAAGAAATGTTACCTACAATCTTGATTTCTCATTTAAAAAATGAAATCGAACTGATGCGAAGCAAGTCGGGCCTTCTCGATAGCTGAATTTGTAAATTGCAACATCAGCCTAGTGAATTAGGCCACTCCTATTCTTCTCAATGGGTGCGTTGGATTCTTTTACATGCTGAAGTTTGACACCTGACGCTAATGTCTAAAGCTCCCCATACACAGGACAGCTGGCATTATGCACCAAAATGATTATTTTACATTAGCTTTATAGAAAAATTAACAGTCCTGGACTCCTTAGTTCGGGTATACGTATTCAATGTGTTGCAATATACCCTTGCTCTTTTCACGACAACAATGACCAGTAGACACCAGTCTGTCCTTTTACCACTGTAGCAAAAACGCTATCTACTGATTTTAGACAACAGTGCATGTCACTCAGGTATTAGGTGCACTCTTCTCTTACCTTCAGTTGAGGTGATATTGTGAAGGAAAATACTCTGCCTGTGTTTGCTCACTTTTTATTTTATATGTATCGTTAAATTGCGCATACTTATAAATTGCGCATACTTAATGGATTATCATTGTCTATGTAGTAACCAGGATATTTTGAAAGAACTCTGGCCTAAGCTAATGCTTTACCACACACACTTGTTACACGGAGCCTTTATGTATTTGGTTTGCTCAGATGCAGTCCAGGATTGGGATTATATCTTTAAGGCCATCCTACTCATGTCTCTATATACAGGTTAGGGACTGCCCTCCTCTTATTTGCTGAGAGTGTAATGAGAAATTGCAGGTGCTGTAACATCATCTATAGCTATAGTAATGTGAATGTACCTTGAAATGTTGAATGTTCTCGCAAGGATATAATGTCCTTGTCCTCCTTATCAGGCAGGTTGTTGAATTGTTTTTACACCTACTAAAATATTTGATTTCATTAATATAGAATAAATATGCTTTTGCCGTTACAAGTTCTCTATTCATTTGAATATCTTTCACAGACATGTATGTTATTCCTGTTTCAAACTTTGTTTGTAAAAATTAAAGATAGAGTGAGAGAATAAAGAACTACAGCAATGTTGGAAAGCTAGATATGATGTACATAAGTACGCATTAGTTGAGAAGGTTGTAGTATTTGTAGAAAATATTTCAAATAGAGTCCATTCCAAGTCACCGCGAGGGTTGTTATTGTCATAATTTAGAACTATTTTCAAGTTATTGTTATTATTTGTGTAAGAGATTTGATACTTTTGAAATATTTTGAATATGATTTCAACTTTCTAAATATTTCTTAAGTTTTCTAAAACTTTAGAAATATTCATGATGTAGAATATGATATTTACAATGGTTTCTAAATAATGGTAACAGCATTCTACCATTATTTACAATTTTTTACAATTTCTTACCATTTTCTACCATTATTTGTAACATCTCTATAAATAGGTCAGAGGGCTGGGAAGAAAGTAATTCACACATCCTTGCGAAGTTTAGGGAAGAATGCTTTCCACAAAGGACCGAGCGGTGTCCTGCAGTGAAGTCTAAAGATGTACAAAGGCAGACAGAAGGGCCAGATTAGCACCTACTTTTATGGGGGCAATCACCATTCTACCATTGTTAACCATTTTCTACCATTTCTTGTTAATATTTCTAAAAGTTAAATAATCACATAGATGTTTAGAAATTATTACAAATAAAGAGGTTTTTGTGCAGTTACTTTCAAAATATTTCTAAATTATCTAATTAAATTCAAATAAATTCATATTTTTGTATTTGATATTTTAGAAAAATTTAGAACTATTGTCAGTCAGATATTCTTTTATTGGAAATTTTTCAAAATGATTACAAATATTATTATAAAACCCTCGCGGTGACTCGGAATGGACTCTAGCAGAACAAAATTTTTATATTCTGCAATAATGCCGAACACTGAAAAAAGTATTTCTACCACTGGAATGTTATCAAAATTATCGACAAGTGAGTTCTTACAACATGAATTGTATCAATTATGGTAAACCCTATATTGGAACACAATAACTACTCATGGTATAAATCACCATCAATATCATATAATTTCATCTTCATTTCATACTCCACACATTGGGAAAAGATACACTTTCATTGATTCTTTCCACTTATAAGGCCAGACCAAATTATTTTCATGCTTCGCCAACATTTTCAGGTAAAATCTATGCAAAAGGCTAAGTCGAATACAGAGCAATGGGAGAACAATTTGAATCTATATTCAGCACCTAAAACTGTGTGTACGAGGTAGATCTAGAGATATTCTCCATAGACGGTTTTTGTGTTGATATCCTGGTTCAGCATTATTTCTTAAAATCCAGGAACCATGCAACAATCAAAAAATGAAAATTGAAATATTCAGTGAACCCACATATCAAAACTTTGAGGTAGAAAATTTGCTGTCATAGAGTCCATTCCAAGTCACCGCACGGATGTTTGTTGCCATTGTTTAGAATCAATCTGAAACTTTTGTAAGTATTTATAATCCATATTCCATAGTTTCCAATCATTTCGAAATATGTTTACACTTTCTAATTGTTCCCACGTTGTCGTGGAATATTTAAAAAAATTATGGCACCGAGAACAATATTTTTGATGCTTTCTAAAGATTGATTACATCCCCCTGCCTTTATTTCGAATTTCCAATCTTTTTTTCGAAAGAAGAAATTCACAGTCTGCTGTTAATTATACCCTCATTCCACTTGGACGGCGCTCTCACCGCGCTCTCACGGCGACCTCATTTTGGCCAGATCGCCGTGAGAGCGCCGACAGCGCGGCGAGAGCGCCATTGAGAGCGCCGACAGCGCCGTGAGAGCGCCGACAGCTCGGCGAGAGCACAGTGCGCGCCGTCACCTCGGCGATGGTTTTGAACATGCTCAAAACCTTCGCAGTGAGAGCGCCGAGGATGGCGATCAAAAAACGAGCGCCGAGAGAGCGCGGAGCGAGCGCGGTGAGCGCCGTGAGAGCGCCGTGAGAGCGCGGTGAGCGCCGTGAGAGCGCCCAAGGTGGGATCAAAGGGCCGCAGCGAGCACTCAAGGATCGCAGCGAGCGCTCTATGAGGATTGAATGGTCTTAACTGTAGTTCAAACAAATTTCATTCTTGAAGTGGTGTATCTTGAATTTCTGGCAATTTTGTGGTCAAATCATAGTTTTGCTCGTGGGTAATGCAAATTGACGAATAACTACAAGTACTTTCTTCCATTCAAATTAAATTCCCTCCAAGTTTTATTGTCAGTGGTTCAAAATGCGTTACAAAATTCTGTGATTTACGTTTCTACTATAACGTAGAATGATAAAATATATTTATTGCAAACAGTTTACATGACAGACAACACAGAAAAAAACAAGTTGAACATACATATATTACTTAAGACACACACTGAGCGATTACTTAAGACACACACTGAGCGACCGTGCAGCGACTAAAATTGAATCTGTTTTCCCCTTGATTTCATCATTTAAATATGATGCAAGAGGTAAAGGTATGACTGAGAAGACAACAAAACACACAAAACGTAACAAAAATTCGTTCTTTATCTCTGGAGTTCGTTGAGTGATCTGTGAAATGTTTAAAAAGTTGCTGACATTTGATATTTTGGTCGCGCTGAGAGCGCGCAAGGGTCGCCGTGGAGATTCCACTTGAGCACGTTTTCCAGGAGTTCGGCGCTCTCACGGCGCTCTGGACCATTTTAGGTCGCCGTGAGAGCGCAGTGAGAGCGCCGTCCAAGTGGAATGGGGGTATTAGTTAGATTACACCCAAAAATAGACGTAGAAAGGCAGCGCTCACACCCCGCCGTGCTCTCACGGCCGGCCGGTCGGGAGTAACGTAAACAAACAGTTAACGGGTCTACCAACAGCACAACAATCCGAGAGAAACATTATCAGTGCCTAATCCCTTGGCTTCCCTATCAATCAAAACGAAAAATCTTGCAGAAACCAGCCAAATGCGATAGAAATAACAGAAAGTACTGACGGAAGTTGTAACAGTAGGCTGTCGCCCTCCCCCACAGGCACGCCAGGACATGCTCTGGGACTAAACAACTGACCTTCAGCAATTCCCTGTCCCAGTGCAAATCAAAAACGTCAATCAGCCAACAGGGTAAAGCATAGAGGCTTTATTGTTCCAGAGATGAAGAGTGTCAGATCGTGGATTTTTGTTTCGCAATCAAAACTTCATGCTCGCGCTCCTGTTGTTGCATTCCCGGCAGACGGCATGACGCGGGCTGTTTGCAGGGGAACACGCTGTCTGAAATATCATTATGTATCTATCTTTCAACATATGTCGACAGAGTTTAAGATTTGAAGTAAATAGCCTAAGTATTACAGTATTTCAGTGCTACATTATTACTGTGAAATTTCGTATCTGTAATCATTTTACGTTGGTTTAAAGTATTTACAAGGAGTTTGCCCCCCTACACAAAGAATAGATTCTTCCAAGTAGCGGCGGCCTTTCCGGCTATCCCTTTGTATTGTGCCGAATGTCGGGCTAATTTGGCGTGGATTAACCTTTTGTTTTTGCTCATTACGTCTTGTCCTTTGACCACTATCGGTTCCTGATCGTTAGCAACATTTGCTGGCCCTTTTAGAGTAGCAAAACTACAGTTGAATTGTGCTTATCTGGACTAGAGGAACTCGGACACGGTGTCACGGCACAGTGACTTCCTGCTCGGTCGGCGGTCCACGCCCGATCCAAAACAGGCTTTGTTAGGATTAGCGGCTCGTTACAGGGGGCAAATGACCCATATCTTTATTATCTTCGCCGAGTACTTGTACTCGGAGAAGATTATGTTTTCGGTTGAAAAATCTGTTGGGTGGGTCTTTATGTATGTCAGGAGCATAACTCAAGAAAGCTTCAATGAATCTTTCTGATTTTTGGTAGGTGTGTAGTGGTTGTGCAAAGGAAGGTCAAGTTCAAAAATGGTTTACCTGGCGTTTTCCAACAGTACTGCAGCAGACTTTACATTTTTGTGTGTTTGTATGTAGGCAAAAAAAGTGACGGAAACGTTGATGGATCTTCATGATTTTTTGCAGGTGTGTAGATATTGTAAAAACGGAGGTCAAGTTCAAAAATGGTTCACCTGGCATTTTCCGTCGGTACTGCAGCGGGCTTTATATGTGTGTGAATTTGTATGTCGCCAGCATAACTCGAGGTGCTGTTGACGGCTGTGCATGATATTCAGTTGGTAGGTAGGAGTGTTAAAGAGGAAGGTCAAGTTCGATAATGCGCCTCCTAGCGGATAATTAAGGTACTGCAGCTGAGTTTTAAATTTTGTGGTCGAATTTTCTGGAAGTGCCAGGTTCATGATTTTTCACCAATACATCGGGTCTGGAGCAGGGAATGGATGGTGTAAGTTTGGCCCCCCTAGCGGCTTATTTGGACCTGCAGTTGGGGGTTTTTTTTAAACCTTTGGAGGCTAATAACTACAGAAGGGGTTGACGGATCGTCATGATCTTTGGTATGTAAATAGCTTGGGTAATGTCTTACATATTCAAATACATATTATGAAAACCAGGAACTAATTTGCATAATGAATGAATAAAGTTTATCATTCCGCATTAAGTTTGTTGTCGAATTTTTTGCAGGTAGTAAGGTTATAATTTTTGAGTGGCAGATAGATCTTGGGGCAGAGAGTAAGTGATGTAAATTTGGGCCCCCTTGCGGCTTGCCTTAAACTACAGTGGGCCTATTTGTTTGTAATTTTTGAGGAGGATAACTCAAGCAGGGGTTGATGGATTATTCTTGTATTTGGTATAAATGTTCCTTAGGTGATGATCAGCATAATGATATGCTCATTATGCAGATCATGACCTACCTAACGTAATATTTGGTATATATAGGACTGCCGCACCATAGTACGAGGCATGTGTTAGTACACACCTGGCGTCCAGAATCTAGGTCAACAGCTGGCGTCCTGAATCTAGGTCAACAGCTAGCTTACTAGCTGGGCAATCGAAAGAACAGGACTAAAATGTATCTGTTATGTTTGGTATGAAGATTTAAAAGCGGATCTTATGATTGACGTAACATGGTAATTATGCCAAACAGGACCTAATTTGCATGATTAATGAAATGTTTTAAAATGCGCTGAGGTCTATGTTTGTGCCCGTTTATATGCATTTTAGTCGTATTCTAGTCTTTGTGAAAGCTTGTATCAAGGTCTGCATATTGTTCAGTTACCAGGGCTAACCCTTTGTAATAGCCTTAGCCTTTGGTAGCCCTTGCTGTACTTATCTACAGCAGAAAAAACAAATAAAAACAAATCACCTTTGAAAACTGTGTCATCCTTCACTGAAAGAGAGGCTAGTAATTATCAATTATAATCGAAATATCAATTATTCAAATGGCCTCATTTGAATTATTGCTGAGATTATACTAAGATGTTAACACTATGCTCGTAAATGACAGGACTTTTTATATTCATGTTAGGTATTTTAAAATAGCTGAATCTGATAATTGATATAGCCAAGCCAAGTTAAACAATTAGATGCTGATTATGCAAAACAGGGTCTAATATTTGATAGAGTTATACTACGTTTCGAAAATCCATCCAGTTTTCTTGCGTATCTTATTACCTGGATGTCTAACCGTCATTGACATTCCATGAGAGGACTTTCAGACCTGTGGCATATCAAGCCACTGAGAAAGAGGGGAATATTGATAGATATTATTTAAGCAAATAAAGACTTGAATTTAATTGTTGTTGGCTATGTTATGCCATATTGGTAAATGGCGGGAATTTGGTACTTGCATCTGTCGGTACAATTCATATTATTTGGCGAAGATATGAGGTCGTGGAACTCTAGTTTCGAAATGTTTCGAAACTTGAAACAAATCAATTCATATTTCAAATTTGTTTTGAAAAATGATCTCTTTTGACAGTAACTTTCGAAATGCTTGCAAATTCTTGAAACTTTTTCTAAAACATGGTACTCTCATATTCACTTTTTTTCTAAACATTTGTTAATATTTATAACAGTTTATAATCATATAACAAATATTCGAAGATATTATAAATATCCCTAAAAATCCGTGTGGTGACTTGGAATGGACTCTACATTACTCATTCAGAATAAACAACTTTGTCCAAAAAAATCACATAAGGCGACAGCAAGTCAATTTTCCTGCAATTGTGGGTTAGTCTTCATGGATGTTTTGATTTCTGACATAATTACACCATCTTTTTCTCCACTTTCCCATAGGATTACATGCATTAGTGGCATATACTGGAACAGTTTTGTAGCCCCCATACCCCCTACAGAGGTTTTTGTTTCTTTCAAACTATCTTTTAAAAAATCACTGCATTAAAAATCACTGAAAGGCATCCCAAAACATCTGTATTGCTGCCTGCATGTCAACTTTCTTAATGATCCTAAGATTCGGCTCCCTTTTCCAGACACCTCGGTAGTCACACACCATCTGACCCCGCGTGACTTCCCCGCGGAGCTCAACAGTGGCGTACACGTCCTCGGACTCCAGAACGACTTCCGGGTGCGCCGCCACCATCAGTGCGTAGGGGTCGCAGGTGTGGTAGTGGGTGGTGTACGATTTAGCGGCTTTCTCGCGCTTCACGCTCGACGCAAGGATCGCAGCATGGAACTTTCCTCGCTCTGTGGGGATGGCCATGATCTTGTCCCATTCATCCTAGGTTGATGGCAAAAAAAGAAGCAATGTCAAAACTTAGAGGTCGGCATATATCCTATAGATATAATGCATGGCAAATATCGGGTGCTTGCAAAAACATACTGTGATTCTCTTTTCATGTTTCCCCAATGTATTCAATAGCATTAATTTGTAAATGACACATTTATAACAATAGAGGCTCAATGTCCCAACCTGAGGTGTGTATTGTGACATGATGCCTTGTCAGTTCCTATAACAATTGAATGTACCACCTCGTGAGTAATGCCCGAGCATTAAAATCCCTTTTCGCCCAAGGCTCGAAATTCTATTTTTAGGAGTAGGTGCACTGGTGCAACTAACCTCAACATGTAGGTGCACAGAAAGAATTTTGGGTGCACAACATGAAAGTAGAATGTCAGCAAAAGCAAAACAAAGGACATTATAGGTCTATAGGACAAAATGTAATTACAAACTGTACTGCCTTTCTTAAGCACTTCAATTTGTAGTTCTATCTAACACCAAACTTTTAAACAAGTAATACATCAAAGTACAATAAAGGTACTATTTCCAGAATGTATGTACAATAGTACCTTTACCCTATAGCCTACAAATAAAACCACTGTCAAAAACTCTGTGCAGCTTCAATTTTGGGTGCACAAAAGTGCAGACGCACCCGGGATTTCAAGCCCCGCTGAACACCTTGTGGCTCTTGGTTGGCCAATGGTATGAACCTCAACTATCAAAATCTGTCAAATGCTGGATAATGCTTTAACAGTTACGCCACATTGAACCCAACTCTATGGTATTGTATGGTATTAAAATCCTACTATGATATCAAAAGTGCATTCATACATGTATTCATTCATAGGTACTCACATATGGTATTGCTAGTGCATTAACACATGGCTCCCAGGGCACGATGTTGATAAGGACTCCCTTGTAGCTGTTTAACACCATGTTCGCTGCCTCGGGGTCGCAATAGAAGTTAAACTCTCCTGATGGGGTGATGTTCCCAATACCTGAAGCAAAAATGGGAGTCATGAATTATGTTACTTTTAATATAAACAAGTCACTTTTTATATAAACATGTCACTTTTAGTACAAAAATGTCGTTCTTTATATAAACATGTCACTTTTTATATAAACATGTCACATTTTATTTAAACATGTCACTTTTTATATAAACATGTCACTTTTAATATGAACATGTCACTTTTAATATGAACATGTCACTTGGGGAAAAGTGGGGAAAATTCTGCTAGTGACAGGATGATCCTGTTTAAAATAGTATCTTCCATACACACTGCTGACAGAATCATCCTGTCAATAGTGGGGAAAGTTCTCTTATTGACAGGGTCGTCCTGTCAACTGTGAGATATGACACATTGTGTTATTGACAGGATCATCCTGTGGAAATATTTTCACTATTGAGAGGATGATAACAGTGAAAGATCTGTATTAATACTAATAGCCCCAGGCTAAAATTAATTTTTCGATACTACCATATACTACAGGTGTCCATAGGTTTGAGATAATGTTGTAGAATGATAGAAGCAATTATCATATTCCCCACATATTGGAATAACAATATAAAACAAGATTTAAGGAACTTAACCCTTATTTTCTTTCAAAATAGAACAGACAATGTACCATTGATGTTTCCTCCCATGATGACAAGGTCCTTCAGTCTTGCAGGGAACTCTGGGTCCAGTCTGACGGCTAGGGCGAGGTTCGTGAGGGGTGCCACGGCAACCAGGGAGATCTCACCTGGACGAGGGGGGTGTACCATAACAGTCAGGCTGTTGGGATACAGGGATAAACAGGGATAGAGAGAGGGATAGAGAGAGGATAAAGAGGGCTAAAGGGAGTAATAGAGAGAGGGCTAGATGGAGATATAGGTATAGAGGGAGCGAAAGATGGCACGAGATAATAATATTGATAGAGAGAGATAGGGAAATAGAGAAGGATAGAGAAAGGAAGAGACATAGGAAGAAGGATTGAAAGAATGCTATTGGAAGGGATAGCTAGAGGGTTAATGGGCAATAAAAGGAGAGAAAGAGAGAGGTAGAGCCAGACGGCTGGGGAGAAAGCTACTTAGTTGACAGCCACTCGAGAGAGTATGGCAAGTCTACATGGTTTCATCAGTTCTGTTGTAGCCGAGCTTTCCTGGCCCTCCTCTTGGCCTCAGCTGCAGCTCTTCTTTCAGCTTCTTCTTTTTACTTACTAGTAGTAGTAGAGAGAAGACTAGAGGGAGGGATAGAGAGGGTTAAAGAGGGATGGAGGGAGGGAGAGAGAGGGTTAAAGAGGGATAGAGTGAGGGAGAGAGAAAGGTAGAGACAGAAGACTGGAGAAAAGGCTAGAGAGAAGACTAGAGGGAGGGATCGAGTCATAAAAAGTACACAAACCTGGATGCTCTTTAGACAACCTCAGTAGAGCATTGACAGCATGTTCAGACTGTACCAACTCCTCGCTGGGGGGGTCAGGGTCCGGTACGTCCCCCAGCCCGTCCTTACCGTGCCAGTAGCGTGCATCTATGTGATTACCCAGGATGGGGACAGCTGCACCTCTGTACACAGGGACCTGGGGGTAGCAAACAACAGGCATGTTTGTTTGTTTGTTTGTTTGTTTGTTTGTTTGTTTGTTTGTTTGTTTGTTTGTTTGTTTGTTTGTTTGTTTGTTTGTTTGTTTGTTTCCCATAAGGCCACACCAATTCAATTTCTTGGTTAACAGATTTTTATTTTTTATTCTAGCAACAAAAAAATTATGAAAACAGAAGGCTGGGGTGAAAACTTGCACCTGACCCTGTTCACTCCCTGATACCGTGTGCACCATTTAGTAAAAACATTCCTCTGAGATTCTGTTTTCATGTAGTTTTTCCAATCTAGCTTTTTTTTTTCAATTTTTATTATTCCATTAACCAAGAAAAGGAATTGGCGTGGCCTAACCCGTAAAAATAGCAAGGCATTACTCACAAGTGTTCTATACAAGCTGCATAAGACCCAACTGTAAGGTCTGATCCACTCAAAATGGGATGGACCATTACTCTGACCATTCCTCTTATCCAAAAGTGTGATAATAGACCGATCCTGTCGATCACCAGATCGAACGCATGGAACCCCCTAAGAACCCCCAGTTCGACTTCGAACACCTCCGTCAAAAACAGCGCTAGTAGGACAGACATGGCTCGTGTAAAGTAGATTACGTATATCTGAGACAGGTTTTTTACTGTAATGGTTGCATGTATGCTCAGGACACAAACGAATGGAAGAGGACACTTGCTCGGACACTCAATAGGAGGGAGCTTGTACCACATTGGCAGCTACTACAGCGCCCACTAGCGTATAGTTTCGCCTCTTCCGTACTAGTGTGTGATAGTGATTAATTTACCGGTGAACAGGGAAGTAAAAAAAACGCATTTAAATTCTTATTTACTGAAGATCATGCAGCATTTTTGCATGCAGTCAGAACAGTGGGAACCCTGTCACAGATATACGTACCCTGTTTTACACATGCATCGGCTGTTTGTCAAAAACCAGGAGCTGATTCCCACCAACAAGGTAATGATGTGCGACACCTATCGCTTCAGCATTGACCGAAAACAGTAGGCTCTCGCTGCAATTACGTGCACCCCCTCCTCAAACAACTCTACTTGATGGATACAGACTTCAACAAAGAATGCAGCCCAGTTTTCTTTGACCCGCTTTGAAAGTGTTTTAGAGTCCAAAAACTTAACGAAAGTCAGTCGACATTATTTTCCACCTGGTCGCGGCAGCCATTTTTGTCCGTCAAGCCCTGTTTTTGACGGAGGTGTTCGAAATAGAACAGGGGGCGTGGCTTTGGGATCGGTCTATTCAAGTGAGGAATAGGCTTTCCCCAAGGGCACAGCAGGATCAAAAACCCTGACTACTGTACAAGACCACCTTGGAAACATGTGCAGTTTTAAACATTCCAAAACAAATGCACAATCATTACAAATTACGAGCCGACTGCTGCCCAGCCCTGCGTCAGGGAACCTCGCAGCAGTATAATTAAATACTGGATATAGTACTGTAGTACTGTAGTAATAGTAACTATTACTACTATACTACTATAAACATCTATGTACAAGAATTAAGGAGTACAGGTACTTACATCTAGGCGTCCAAACACCTTAAGTATCCTGAGGACGTTCCGACACACCTGGTTGACATCAACATTACCTGCCACACAGGTGATGCCAAGCACCTGGATATAATGGTTTAAATAAAAATTGTCTATATATGTTCATTCCATGTGCTGCATGCAATAGTAAGTCTTAAAGGTTAGATCAAAATGAATGATGAACAAACTCATGTATATGAATTAATGTCTGACAAGGATTCTAATAAATAATTGAATTTGAATTAATAGGAATGTGCTTTAAACCTTATTTACTAACATTGATGGATTTTCATCACTAGAAAGAAGTAAAACACAATTGTAAATGAAAATAGAGCACACACCAAGAGACCACGTCTAACGATATAAAAGACGTTAAACAAGGACAACAACAACAACACATACCTGGACATTGGGGCGTGTCAGAGCCAGCATGATCGCCTGAGCATCATCGTGTCCACAGTCGACATCCAGGACTATCAACTTCTTGTCTTCTACACTTCTACTGGCCATGTTGAGAGATACAAGTCTGTGTGCGTGTAACACAGACTATTTTCAGATTTTAAGACACTCAATCCCACAGATGGATTTGACAATATATTTAAATACAACAGCTCATACAGTGTTAAAATAGGCAAATATATAAAAGATTTTGTTATTAGAAAAAATAATGATACTCAAAATTAGCCTGACTTGAATAATGTAAAACCTAAGATAGTCGTTTTGTTGTAGTGAATAGTTTTATTCCATACTTATGTCTTGTTCTATGTTTACTGTTGTTGACATGTTGCCATACTTTGTACCTGCTACATAGTCGCGCAATAAAGTTCTATCTATTAGTGCAAGGTTCTTTGCAGACTTTGTGGTCGTTCACTTCTAACCCAGGAAACTGATTTGTAAAAGAAGAAGTACCAATGAGAATCGGTTCAATTATAAGAGCTCAGAATTCTCTACAGACAGAACTATATGTAAAGTCAAAATAGGTTTCTGTAACGCTAACCTTTGACCTTACTAAAGTTTACCTGTCAAAACCGCCGCACGAATATCTCGTCTTTTGTGGGTGTCCTCTGTACTTCTTAGGTGTTGCTCCTTGAAATAAAGTCCTGAGAGTACTTTGTAGACGGTTTGTTGTCTTTTGGGAGATCCACAGGCGTTTAAAAAGCATTTAAAGGAAAAACCATCCCTTCACAACCACGCTTTTTGCACGAAGCCGGCCATTTTGAACATGGAACAAACTATTCATCGCAATGGGGGTTTCTAATCCTTATATCCTATCAGAGAAAAACTCACGCACAGCATGAAAATCACATTGGTGAAATATATTCATTTTAATACGTTCATTGTGTGTGTTGATTATAGAATAAGTTATCAGACAAATTCACGATGTTTCTGATATCACCCCCATCAAGTAACATGAAACATTCCCATCTATGGCGGGCCTTTCAACTGAAATCGCCCATGAGCCATAAAAGCGAATTCAACCAAACTTATGACTGACGCACTATTATGCCAATTGTACTGGACACATAAGGACCTTTGATTTAACCTTTTGCCCCGACTAGTATTGTTGTTGTTGTTGTTCTTGTCCTTGTTTAACGTCTATTATATCGCTAGACGGTGGTCTCTTGGTGCTGGGTAACGCTTGGTTCAGTCAATAGTCTCACTAGGTATTTAACTCTTGGTGACTGTCTATGTACAGGACAGTGAGAACTATAGTCATTGTTGCCTCCATGTAATATTTTGGTTTTGCTAATTACCTTCTGACTACTTTCACATTTAAATATTTCCTCGCTCGACCTCTCTATATCTAGACCGATTTTCATCTACCACTCTACGCAAATAAATGTACACAACGCATTTGTGCATTCATCATACCTTTTTCCTTATTATGTAGTCCCTATTCCATACGAATAGAATACCGTGGATGTTAGGCGTACTGTATAGAATCGTTTAACAATTTGCCAAACATTGTGTCTGTCACAATTGTTGTACAATAGAAAGTTGCGCAATAGATTTTATTTCTGTCCCACCAGGTAGCTCACAGGAACGAATTCAACAAGTGAGCTACGACTCAAAACATCCTTATGACAATTGTATGCAGATGTTCTATACACGGTTGGACATCACATCAAGACTATATGGGGACGGGGGTGTTCAGTTAGTATATGAAGACCTTCTTACTGTTGGCCTGGCTAAGTACATGTTACCTAGTCACCAGACAAAAAAAATTAACTTACATAAACAATTTTTGATATGTTTACTTCCAACACGGATGTAAAGCCGCCCTAAGTAAAATCTAGATTTCGAAATCAACTTTCGAAATTTTATCCAGTTGCTTGAGTAACTATTTTTGGCGTATCTTACTACCTGGATGCCTAACCTTCATCAACGTAGAATCTAGATTAGTTCTATTAGTTTGGTATCACCCCACCGACCCGACTTTACCGGCCCCATATCTGATACTTTTTCTGATAACTGATCTCTCTGAAAGCTCATATTTCTTATTATAACAGTGCCCTGGATCGTCAGCAGGGTTGCGTAATTTCATCCCGCTTCCCGGAGTTCACTGTCCACCTCGGCGGGTGGAAAAGTACCAGTACCGAGAAGATTCCCAGAAGCTCACGATTGGCTGGTACCAGACTAACTAAGTAACGAAGATTGCAACAGAAACATGCAGAGAAAAATCGAATTGCTTTATTAGAAGAACTTCGACGTGATAAGTGCAAGACCAGAAGTAATGAAGATGGTGATTGGAAAATCATTGTGAATCCCCACGCTGCCACCAGTTGTACGGTCGAGACACTCGTTCACTGTGGGTGGACCACTTTCTGGATCCGGTAGGTGGCGCTCTTTGCCGAGAGACCGCTAAAGAAATAACCGCCAACAGCGAGTTTATTAGTTATTCGAGCTAAACTGAAAAAGGATATATTCCAATTTTCTGACATAAGACAACTAAAATCTTAACATAACATCTTGATAGTAAGTGCTCGAAATATTTACAAAAATGAAGCCCATTTCAATTCAAAACATTTTCCGTCTTACATCCTGTCATTGTACAATATATTCAAATAGCTACGGACACACTCCAAGACAAACAGACCCTCGGACCAAAAACAATACCTCCACTCATAAAGGCAACCAAAGCAATATTAGAGAAAAAAAATGAAATTTTAAAAATGCTAAAATCTTTATGGTAGTGACATTTACTAACATTGTTTAGCACATTTGCGTAATAACTTCATATTTTATACATTTTAAAACCGCGCAAAATCGTGCCGTACGATGATCCCATTAGTTTTGCGAGCCTACAAAAAAACAGGTCACACTTTCAGGCAGTTCTCACATCACAAGAACGTCATATTTTTGCATCATGGACGGTGTTGTTTGAACTAATCATGTATAAAAATGACGAAATAAGTAAGTAAATATGATTTTCAAAATCCGATTTTCGGGCCCTAATATTGCTTGGGTTTCCTTTAGTTCAAGAAGCATCTTACCCAATCCACCATTGTTGCAGGCCGGCCCATGCAGCCTGACGCGTACGTCCCTTTCAGCTGATGTTCGTTGAATCGGTGGACTGAGTCGTTGTTCCACGAGATCCCGTTAACAACGTCCAAGTAGCTCATATTGGTCATCGCGGGTGGACTCATGATAGATATGTTCATGCGGTCGACGTAGAAATTCCAGCTATAACGGGAAAGATTGAATAAGTTATAGCTAGCTGTTAGTAATAGGTTCGACTTGTAGTTAGGGTTATTGACTTGAATATGGATTTTTGTTCTAGATCTTAAAGTGGGACGCAACAGCACCGGAAAAGGATATGAAGATAATTTTTTTCTAAATGAAAAAACAAATTGTATTTGCAAACTTGACGTTATATTTGGACAAGCAGTTGCTTAATGCATAAACAATATTCTGATAGCCCCTCCCCTCCGCCATCCTTCAGATGATTTATAACCAGGTACAACATATGCTTATCATGTAGCAAACAGCTATTGTCCAAACTTCACCAAAATGCAGAGCTAGAAAGGTGTAATATAGTTTTAAAAAAGGCCTGGACAGAATTATTTCCTTAAATCTGCAGGCTGTTTTGAGATCAGCAAAACCGTAATAAAACTTACGTTCATACATGTAAATGTATCTCTGCTGGCTGCAGGAAAGTCATGTCAATGGATGCAAATATCATCATTTGAGCATCATTTTGATCATATAGAGCACTAGAAACAACTTAGAATTACATATTATAGATAGTGTGAGAACAGCATCATATGATGCAAATCTTGTAGAGATCCGTCCCGGTGTGAGTGAATCAAAAGTATCTCTCTCGTCTTATGCGTCTTGTACTTAACGTACGAAACTGGTGTAATACATTTCAGGCCGAATATTCAAACATGCACGCGAACAGGAACAGATAGAAGTTAGTAGAAACGTCTGGACCATGGTCATTGCCTCAATAGCAATAGACAGGAGCTGTAGTCACTTCTGTTTAATTTTCATTTTGTCGTACACTTGTCAGTGAGGCTATGGCATGCCCGACCGGCGAAGAATGTCGTAGAACTGTTGTGCAACACAAGTACGATTAGTATATAAGTTTATTGCAAGTTCTTGCCCGTAGGCTAATTGCAAGTACATGTTACATGAAAGGACGGACAGACAATAGATAACAATACAGAATGTGACTTTTCTAGTCTAAATACTAACACTAAATTCCATGTTATTTGGGTTTGACTTCTATTTCCGAGACAGTGGAAGACGAATGATCCCACCTTTTCTATAATGTGTGGGTTTCGTGTTACCTGTCAATTTCTTCCACACCCATGAAGGATAGAGTGTTCAAGGGATGAACCGTGCTGCCGCAGAAGGTCATGTTCATCCTGGGGTAGTAAAACAGGAAACTTTGACACATCTCCTCCGCTGTGGACAAGCCTCCCTGGGAGAAAACAAACATACATGCTCATTGCAGGTGTTGAAGTGTTCGTGTATGTTGTTTTTACGTCTGCCTCTGCTTAAAAAAGAAGGTACTTTTAATATGTTGATTACATAACCAACAGGGACTTATGCTGATTGCCAGATTGGAGGGGGGTAATTTTACAGCAGGACATTTTTGATTTTAAAAGACCTTAAATATCTGTTGGGATTTTGGGGACAGTATTCCCAACCCTTTGAAAGAATCTACATTTTGTACTTAAAGCTTGCTATGAAGGATATTCAAAATTGAAAATGTGTATGAATTGTATCACAATGGTCTCGTACTCACGTAAGTTACTGTGTCCCTGCCTCTCGAATCGTACACACACTCCGTCATGAGAATGTCACCCTGGAAGCGATCAAATGAAATCATTTCAAGGGGAGTTAAGTAACCAATGTACCAGGGCCCACCTCCTTTTCTTCCATGGACAGGGAGACGGTAAAGACTTCCAATCGCATTTGACCCGGTGCACACTTCATAAGATTGATCTGTACTGAGCAACCGCGTCATCGGGTATCCTGAAGAAGACCAGATAACCGGTCGAAAATATAGAGTCTAATTCTTGTGTTGTACTATAGAAGGTAGTAGTAGTGGTAGTATTAGTCACTGGGGTAGCAGTGGTAGTAGTAGTAATAGTGGTAGTGGTAGTGTTGAAGTATTAGTAGTAGTAGTAGTAGCAGTAGTGATAGTAGGAGCAGTAGTGGTAGCAGCAGCAGTAGTAGTAATTGTAGCAGCAGAAGTAGTAGTAGTAGTAATAGTAGTAGTAGTAGTAGCAGTAGAAGTAGCAGCAGTAGCATCAGCAGTAGTGGTAGTAGTAGTTAAGAAAGCTAGATCCTATTCTCATAAATCAGAATTTTAGTCGGATAATAAATTTCTTTATGAAAACATTAACCTGATCAACTTCTCGGACACACTCGTTATAGGGCCTGAATAGACTACTACTTTTAACTGAAATGTGATCACGTGAGTTAATCGTATCGTTAGTGGGATAGTTCAGGGAGCAAACATATCTACATAGTTACACAATTTGATAAAAGTCACAATACAAAACACTTCTTTTGAAGCTATTAGATTTGCATTTTTACGCTTTAGTTCCTTTACCTGATGAATCGTCACCTCTTCTTCCAGTACCCTGGTCAACTGGAGGTTGAAGTCGTAGTTGTCATCCCGGGCGATCTCTGGCAGTTCCACCCCGTCTCTGATGAGCCTTGTTCTCATTTTGGCGGATAGAAGATGGCCGTGCAAGACGTCTGCGAAGATATGGATAGGCTGGCCCAATTCTTCAAGGAACTGAAAGCAAACAGAACAAAGAAATCAGAAATGGCAGACTTCACGCCCTTGATAATACTGCATTGTGCCTCAACAAGTCCTACATACATGGGCGCATGATGTTAATTTATATTGTGCTTATAGATGCGCACATGCATTGACAGACAAGCCAAAGATAATATTTCACTCCCTGGCGGTGAAACAACGATTCCTCACTAAACACATACGCATTTTTTTTCTACATGACCTCTAGCAAGTAAGTACATGACCTCTGGTCTCCAAACACACTTGTGCACAAATTATCTTCTCTTGTGTATATGTATTGTATCTATACATGACAATCCGACAACCCCTTCGTTTAGTTATTCTTTTTCAGCCTTAAACAAAAACTGCCCCTGCATTTCTGGCCGCAAGGGGGCTCAAACCTACAAAAATTACCCCATTTCTACCTCTCAAACGTGACGACCACAACACGTCTAGAACACGGGATATCAAAACCAGAAGTTTTGCTTTACTACCGTACAAAGCCACTAGGAGGCTTACTATCGAACTTGACCTTTGTTTTCCCTACCCTTTCTTACCTACCAAAATCCGTAATGATCCATCCATAACTATTCGAATCATGCTGTCCACATACGTGGCACAGAAAACATAACCCCATCCATTTATTGAATAATAAAAAAGTTATTATTATTTGATAAATGGGAGGGATTCGCCCTTGGTTTTGCTAAACGGGTTTTCCAATATTACTAAGAAGCGAGAAGAGGCCAAATTAACGTAATCATTAGACTAGTGCTAGCTTTTCATTGTATATAAATATATATATATGTATATGTATATGTGTGTGTGTGTATTTTCAAACTGTTATGTATTCAGTGTTGGGACCTGCACTGAACCCAGTGGGTATGTGTGTACAATATACATGTAGGTCTTCATTCATTCATTCATTTTCACCCTTACCGCGTCCAAACAGCCAGGTTCACAGAGGGCCTCCACCCTGTAGTCCTGTACCCCCGGTGGCACCACCATTAGCGGGCTGAAATTATCGTTGACCTGCAGGATTCCCGCGTCATACTCACGCAGCTCAGGGGTGTAGTGAATCCTGATCCCAGAATGGTCCACCACCCCTGCAATCATAAGAAATTGCAGGACACATTTTCGACATCCGATCACCGATCACTTTCGGACGATGCTATCAAATATTTGTTAATCTACGGATCCTCTCTTTGCTCCCCCAGTTCAAACTGTAATATCATGAGTTCAACTCAAGAATATATTATACTGACGAAGCATTGAAATTAGTACATCCCATTTCTATCCTCAGTCATATCTAGATGGGGGGGTGTACGCTTACTGGGAAACGAAACATATTAACTATATGTATTAAACGCTTTCACTTATTTGTTTAACTTTTGTGTATATAAGTATATAACTGTATAAATCATATTCCTCTCTTGTCTGATGGCGCATTGATATAAGTTGTATTAACTTGAGTGCGCTGCCATCTTGTCGGTATTTGTTATTCCTGTTGTTTGATTAAAAAATAAAGAATCCTAAGAAAAAGACTCAGCTTTCATAATCATCATGGGTTGCTGCTTGTAGTGACTAGTGACATATAGGAAAGACGTTTTCCTGCTGTTTCAGTGGCAGCTCTAGATATTTACAGCGTGGTGTTGCTATACCTTCACCTTTAATGTGCTCGAGGCACCTCCTCAAAACACGGTACTACGATTTTACGTCCCTTCCAAAAGACGAATGCAGTCCCAACCGAGCTACGTAGGTTTCCTGTCCTAAGATTTGAAATGAGGCCTCCCAGTTAACAACTAATAGGAACAAGGAGCTTAGCTGTGGGGCTACTTCCAGTTGAGCTACAGGGGCATCCTTTTCATAATCATGGTGATTACGAACAGGCAAGTTATTTTTTGCTTCGCTCGTGATTTGTAATGCCTGAGTCCATGCAATAATTGTTTTCCTACGTGTAATATTTTATGTGTGGGTCACGACACCGGCAATAGCTGCCTGTGTTCCACGTGTATTGTATCGCCGACTTCCAATAAAATCAAATAAAATGCACGTACCTTCCTTTTGCTGAGGGTTATCGTAGTGAGTCTGCATGAGCACGTATTCTGTGTCGCCATCCTCACCCATGGGGTAACCAACATGGTCCGGCATCATGAAATTCTGTGAACAAACATTAAATGACTGGAAAAAAAACGCTTGGAATTCCGTATGGCGGGAGAACTCATTAATCTTCTATTGACGGCATAGAATCTTCAATATGTGTTTTACCCAGTTAAACGCAAATTAGCTTCTAAATGAAAAGCTATTTGTTTATATACCACTCCTGACTGTCCATCACAATAAACGGTTCAATCAATGATAGCACGTCAATCATTGGTTTTGCAAATGAGAGAGCTCGAGTGGCTCCATGTTTATCAAATATTTACATTTCTAGTTTTTTGTTTGCATAACTACATTTTTACGGAGTATGGTATCTGTCTATTGCAGGTTTGACGTAAGTCTGTCTGTAAATAAAATGCTTTAGTTGATGATTACTGATTTAAGACTTTATCACAGTTACCGAAATAGATAATAGCAATTTTACGGACGAGTTACAGATAATCAGAATATAGCTTTTAAAGGAAAGCTGCACAAAAAATTGAAAATCCTTCTATGCTATGCTTAATATATTCCAAAGTCAAATTCTTAATTCAAGTTGTTTCACATAAGTCCGTCATAGTTCTGGGATTTTCCACAGTTTGCAACTTATGCCGTGCTGACGCCTTCTCGCCTGATAATTGAATTATATGACGTCAGTGTTTCAAATTTTTCACCTGATGATTGAATTTCAGAACACTGACGTCATATAATACAATCATCAGGTAAAAAATTTGAAACACTGACGTAATATAATTCAATTATCAGGTGAGAAGGCGTCAGCACGGCATAAGTTGCAAACTGTAGAAAATCCCAGAACTATGACGGACTTATGTGAAACAACTTGAAGTAAGAATTTGACTTTGGAATATATTAAGCATAGCATAGAAGGATTTTCAATTTTTTGTGCAGCTTTCCTTTAAAAAAAGATTAAAAAAGATACCACGGAGGTCACGTTGCTAGAGTTAGATCCTCGTTTCTATGCATATATGCTCCACCCACAAGCGGGGGTGCCATAAGCCGGGCAGTGTAAAAAAAAAAAAAAAAATCCACAACACAGATCTCGCACGATCCGACAATCATACTAAGAAAGAAAAAAAGGAGGAAGAAACAACTGCCTACCAAGCCTCCAATAGTCCACGTTGCAAGCATCGAGCCCATGAAGCAGCCGTTCCATTCGCTGGGCATGTTGGGGTCGGCGCAGTCGTGCCCGGTGTGGTCATGAGGGATGCCGGTCATGTTAGGGGGTTGGTGGCACAGGTAGAAATCCATATGATGAACCATGCCTTCGTTTCCAGGTGTGATCATTGGACTTACCTGCATTTCGCAAACGCCTTACGGTTAATAAGTTTTATTGCAAGTTCTTGCCCGTAGGCTAATTGCAAGTACATGAAACATGGAAGGACGGACAGACAATTAGTAACAATAAAGCATGTGACTATTCTAGTTCAAATACTAACACTAAATTCTATCTTATTTGTGTTTGACTTCTTTTTCGAGACAGTGGAAGACGAATGTTCCCACTTTTTCTATAATGTGTGGGTTAATGTGCAAATATATTTCCACGTGCGTTGCCAACTTGTCTTACGAGAGCAGAGTAATACTTTTGTACCAATACGGTGAAAGTTTGACTCACGGTATTGGGTGAGTTATCTTTGGGGCCAATTACGTGGTCTCAAGACCGTAGGCGGGAACTTGATTGGCTGGTACTCCCCCTTCAACAATGTTAGGGGTCCGAGTATCTATTTGATCGACGGCCAGCGCTACGCCAGTGTCGTTGCTTTTTACATGCAAGCACCTGGTCTAGCATGACAGGATGGCCATAACAGGGTTCATCCGAAATTTCGTTGAGACTGAATATCCATAAGTTGGACAAAAGTATACTCTAATGCTGTTCGCTAAACCCATTACACTTCATGGTAAGCTCATGTTATCTGTTAATTTTCAACTGAAAGACAACTCAGAGTCTACCCTATTCTTGTAGCAGTACTTACCATTATAAGGTGGTGTTTTCTGTCCAACTTGGGAAGTTCTACTATCTTACACCAGTAGGTGGTCTGCTTTGCCGGAATGATCAACTTTGGAAAAAGAATGAAGAGACACATTTCGTATTTACAAGAGTAATGTGTCTAAGCTATGATTGTCAAAAACAAATCATTACATATGGTCATATCATAGAAAACGTACGGTTCTTATTACGTTAGAAAGTATACGAAAAAAAGATTGCCGACATGTGTCATGTAAATTTTATGAAATTATAAGTTTCAACGATAGAAGCAGCATCGTTGAATAATTTCATCAAGTTGAAAAAATCACTAGCTGAATAAGAAGGTTCTTTGTTCACAATCAGGATCTATATACAATCAACAGCCGACGTTACAGTGACCTTTTGTTGTCACCTTCCTCATGGCAATACTGACTGGTACAGCTAGGTGTCGCTGCTTACAGTCAGAGGCAACGGTTTGAACCACAAAGTCCCTTATCATTACCTCATGTCAGGCCCGCCGCTTGTATCATGCGACACTGGCTGTTGCTGGAAGGATTTGAAAGTTACCAGCCAATCACAATGCCTCTTGACCGTAGGCGGCAACGTGATTGGTCGGTGACGACTGGCAAGCGCAAACGCAGCCAGAAGGACCAATCGCAGGGTCATATACAAGCAGCGTGCCTGGCATGAGACGGTGTTCCTTTGCCAACACGTACGTTTGCCATGGTCAGGTCATGCGTGAGTACGTTGTCCGGTAGAGTCGTTTCCTTCACCCCTGTCCACAGCAACATGGTACTGCGGGCGCCTCTGTTGGTACCGTGGTACGTCGGTCCCGATGGTCCCGAGTCTTGGACCGGGTCTTCATCATTCCACGCCCACAGCAGTCGCACCGTGTCTTTCTATAAGTTCGGTTACGATTTCGAGTAGGCATGCGCAAGGTTAAAGGTGAAGGTCATGACTTGTTAACAGCTCTCGCCTCGATCATTGTCTTGATTTGCATGACAATGTCCAGGCATGTTTTGTTTATGTTTCAGGGGCCCTCACCTTTTGACATATTAAATCCCCTCGAACATCTCCCATCTCCCGTACCAGAAGAATGCAAGTTTCAGATAAGTTTGTTTTTTCTAAACGCAGTGTACGCTTGTAGCCTCCTTGCAGACTCCTCCCGGCTGTTTTCTTTTTCAAGTTATTGTTTTCATACTATTACATTTTTTTCTAATTGCTGGCCAACAACAAGAAAAAAATTTAATAGTAAAACTGGAACTTAGAAAATGAAAACAGCCGGAAGGAGTCTGCAACGGAGGCTAACGCTTGAAGCACGGTCCTTTGAAATGCAAATCAATGACACCAATATGGTAATCAGCACTTGACCGCCTCATTGATATGAAAAGTGAGTGAAAACGTTTTATATGGGATTTTTAAGTAACAAGCATTTTCTTTTTAAACACGAAAAAACAACACTTCTACACGAATGATTGTAAAAAGCGCTAATATTGAAAGCAATACTCGAACCTTTAAAGTGACACATTTTGCCTTAGGCATGGCATATAGCGATCCATTCCTTACCTGTCAAACGATATGCTCGAAATACTAATACAAGAACGTTGTTGCCGCTATACTTACATTGATGACGCGATCTCTGACGTCACAGGTCTGTAGTTTCCGTTTGAACCTGAGTACAGTGTGGGTGTCGTTCTCGTACCCAGACAGAAGTTCCCAGTCCTGACTCTCGTCCTCAGGGGGCAGCGAGTTCTCTACCGCATAACGGTCCTGAAATGAACAAGATTCGGTAGAACACAAACCTCAACAGTGCGTGGGATTAGGTGTTTGACGCCCTCTTTACTAGGAAAAACGATTTCCTTAAAACCTGTTTCAATTTATGTCAGTTGTTACCTTCGCAGAGAAGGTTATATTTTTTTATTTTTTTTTACCGTAGTTGTCTCCACTAGAGAATGTTGATATTTCAGGGCAAAAATGTTTATATTTGCCTAACGCAAATACTGAACTCTAATATTTACACCTTTAGCAAACTCATTTCTTGTCGTGCCAGGTAATTCTTGCCGTACCCACTAGAAATCCTTGCCGTAGCCGCGGAAATTCTTGCCGTGCCCTTTTAATTTTTACCGTACCAAATGGCTGACACCATGGTACGGCCCGGCCCGGAAGAACTTTTTAACTAGTACGGCAAGAATTATTTAGTACGGCAAAAAGTTCTAGCGGGTACGGCAAGAATTACTGGGTACGGTAAGAAAGGAGTTTGGGGATGAAACTTACAGTCAGGTGCGCCTGCCCATCCTTCACCCAGCCAATGACGATGTCCGATCCCGGCATCCCGCCGTTCGGGGACAGTCCCAGGCCGAGCCACCCCCGGGTTTGTACGTGAGTCTCAAACTCGATCTGGTCTTCGTCGTACGTCCAAAACACGACAAACTTTCCGTCTTCGTCCAGAGCTTCATGATGGGTCAAATCTCCCGCGGTTACTGCAGAGACTATGATAGCTTGAATAATTAAGGACAAAAGTAGCAGTTCCTTCATTTTACTTCATGTGTCGCTGCCAATTTTATCGCTGCATGTACTGACGTGTTTACCGTTGCTGAGAAGATATGCAAATTAGGAGAAAGAATGTTTAAAATGAGAGACTGTGAACACATAACCTTTTTATACAGGTAATTGTTGCAATTTCGCCATCATCATAGTTTCCATACACTGTGTATTGTTTTAATAATGTCAGTTAATATATCATGGCGGGTGTGAAAGTTGAATGATATGGCGTATCAACTTATGTAATTTCTAATACTTCACATAAATTAGGATTTTACGATGTCAATATTGACTGAAGGAGGCCATATACAAACACATAAGATCAACATTAACCCTCAAACCACCATAGCTTTTTTACGACTAATCTTACCGTATGGGGTCAAAACTGACCCCACAATGTTTTCTACAAATATAGCTTTATTGGTGACTATTTTTGTGGTTTTTATATATATATAGTTTAAGTAATCTATAAGGGACAGTTTGACATGATTAGGTGTTAATAATTTTTGCTCATTGTCATAATTTATGCAAAAATAGGGAACATCGTCTTTTGCAACTAACGCTATTCAGACAAGCGGGCTCTTTTGAGGCCTGCGCCAACACTTGATGTCATATAGCATCTGAATGTCTTACGCTAGAACAACCAAACTTGGTCACCTTTGCTAAAATTTCGTTGGCAACAATTTTGATGTAATGAAATATCTAATCAATGTTTTCATGTTGCTATGGCAACCGGTTTCTTAGACCCATATTTGGAAAAAGGCTAATTTTGGATTTTACAATGTAATTCTAGGGCTGTCTTTTCAAACTGCACTTATTTTCTTACATGAATACCAACCAATTTAATTCACTATCACTTTTATGATTTAATATTCATAATTTATGCATATTTGATTACGTCATCGGTCAAAATCTAAGATGGCGTACGATATAATTAGATAAGCTATAACCGGCTAATTCAACCTCAAATTTCATTATTACCATGTTTATTCAAACAGAAACAATCTTAATATAAACGTTTTGGTCCATTTTTATTGTGTTATTAGGTTATATCATGAAAACATGCATTTAGAATAATTCAAGATGGTGGAACCAAGATGGCGGATTTCGCTAGTGTAACTTGATATGAATATAATTCTAATGACCTCATTTTTACGTCGTTCCTGTTGCCATCTACAAATAGCGTCTTTGGATATATTATGATTTATCATACATAATTCATAGTTAAGTTTTATCGTGTGCCTTTGAATTGTATGGAAATACCTAATTTGTTGGTTTCCGTCAATAAAATCACATAAATAACGTCATGATACGTCGCAACGTCATTAATATTTACGTTCATTTAAAAAAAATTTTTTTCACGTTTCTACAAATTATATTATGTAACTATGATCATAATAACCCTTATGATACATGTTACTAGATAACAAGCATCAAACAATAGGGAATATGAGTGCAAATTTTGCTGGGGTCAGTTTTGACCCCACTGGACCATGCGTAAACTTTCTAGGATAACTTAATCAACAATGAGTCAATCTCGGTAAAAACTTGTGAGAAGTTATAAGACATATATACAAACAAGCTCACTGAAGAAATTTTGTTTTCGACTCGAAATGTCAAAATGGCACATGTTGATATACGCCTGGGGTCAGTTTTGACCCCATACGGTGGTTTGAGGGTTATCAAAGGTGAGCAAACATAGCTCGTTACGACAGAACGCCATGCGATAAGGATGTCATGTGAGGCCATATCATGTGATTAGGGCCATAGGAAGTACATTTTATGGATGGCATCAGCTCGCGCATTGATTTTCGCCTAGGCCGATTTGGGGGAAAACAGGACCGGAAACTGTGTGACGCTATTGAGATGGTCATGAGTGAAGTTGCAGAATGAAAATAGTTAGGTAGTTGTAGAAGCGACAATAATGTTATAGTCTTGAGTTAGTTAACAACTGATACTAGACTACCACATAATGGTCACGTTGTACACTTCTTAAAGACAGGGATAAAATACTCGCTGACTGTGATACCATGTATATCTCTTTTTTTTTGGATTAGGACAACTTGTTGTTTTTACCAATCATGCGTTTTTGCTAGACTCAACCATCCTCTGCGGGTCGCTTGGAAAATAGTAGAAATTGGCCAAATAGAGTCAACTGTATGAAAGGAGTCGGCTATGGAGATAGGGTCCAATATTGCAACCCTGGATGGGAATGTTATCCTCCATGGCCAAAGTCCCCCGGCAAATGTTCTCTCTGTAGCCGACGCGGTTAGCCTGGTATAGACTATTTTTTTGCCCTCTTGCATTAGAGTCTACATAGGATGTCATCAAAAAACTTACTTGCAGTGGCCTAAAGTTCTCAAGCATTCCTGCACTGGAGAAGGTTAACATACAATATTTTCAGCACCTGACAAACCATACCAGCACGGAAAATGAATGAGATTTTCAAAAAACTATTTTCAGTTCTTCAGGTTTGGTCTGAATGATCCAAAGCCATGGAAAAATGGTTATAAGAGTTCAAGGGTCCAGTTTTGACCCCACTGGACCATGCGTAAACTTTCTAGGATAACTTAATCAACAATGAGCCAATCTCGGTAAAAACTTGTGAGAAGTTATAAGACATATATACAAACAAGCTCACTGAAGAAATTTTGTTTTCGACTCGAAATGTCAAAATGGCACATGTTGATATACGCCTGGGGTCAGTTTTGACCCCATACGGTGGTTTGAGGGTTATTAAAGGTGAGCAAACATAGCTCGTTACGACAGAACGCCATGCGATAAGGATGTCATGTGAGGCCATATCATGTGATTAGGGCCATAGGAAGTACATTGTATGGATGGCATCAGCTCGCGCATTGATTTTCGCCTAGGCCGATTTGGGGGAAAACAGGACCGGAAACTGTGTGACGCTATTGAGATGGTCATGAGTGAAGTTGCAGAATGAAAATAGTTAGGTAGTTGTAGACGCGACAATAATGTTATAGTCTTGAGTTAGTTAACAACTGATACTAGACTACCACATAATGGTCACGTTGTACGCTTCTTAAAGACAGGGATAAAATACTCGCTGACTGTGATACCATGCATATCTCTCTTTTTTTTAAATTAGGACAACTTGTTGTTTTTACCAATCATGCTTTTTTGCTAGACTCAACCATCCTCTGCGGGTCGCTTTGAAAATAGTAGAAATTGGCCAAATAGAGTCAACTGTATGAAAGGAGTCGGCTATGGAGATAGGGTCCAATATTGCAACCCTGGATGGGAATGTTATCCTCCATGGCCAAAGTCCCCCGGCAAATGTTCTCTCTGTAGCCGACGCGGTTAGTCTGGTATAGACTATTTTTTTGCCCTCTTGCACTAGAGTCTACATAGGATGTCATCAAAAAACTTACTTGCAGTGGCCTAAAGTTCTCAAGCATTCCTGCACTGGAGAAGGTTAACATACAATATTTTCGGCACCTGACAAACCATACCAGCACGGAAAATGAATGAGATTTAAAAAAAAACTAATTTCAGTTCTTCAGGTTTGGTCTGAATGATCCAAAGCCATGGAACAATGGTTATAAGAGTTCAAGGGCTTCATACCTCCAAGAAATATTTGGAGCTTTTGTAACTTCTAAGCAAATGACACCCACATTTACATAATCTATGGACTTCTTGCAGCCTGCATACGATACTATCCCTTAAGGCTGGCCCCTGATTTGTCGCCAAAATGTGAGAAAAGAACATAGCTTACCACCACTAGCGCCAGCTACAAAATAGAGAAGCAACCACAGCATGATGAATTTTAAGTCTTGATCTACAAAAAGGGTGAAAGACTGGCGATGGGACACTGGGCTTTATAGGCGAAGATTATGGTGGGAGGAGCCTTTCAAGTGCGTCAGTACGGAAGGTTATCATGTTTGATCAAACGCTATAAACGTCACGAGTTTCAAATAGTATTTGTTTAAATATGGGACATCCCCCAACCATTGGCACTTACTTACTTTGGCCTACCGCCCATTGGCACACCGGCTGCTATTAGTGCGGGTACACATGGGGGTTCTGAAGATTACGCGTACGATTTTACCTACATGGCACTTGTATCTATTGTATACAAGTAGTTAAGTAGTACTTACGGGAGCTAAGGAAGCTCGCAGCGAATCGCACAAAGTGGAAGGGACTGAAGGAAGACTGATTGCAGCTGCAGGATGTTTCAACTACTGCAGCAGCAGAAAACAGTGGACTACTACTACTAGTTAAGTAGTCATCCTGCGTTGAGGTGAAGCATGCTGCCTTTTCAAGCTGCTAGTTGTAGTGCAGTGCTGCTTTCCTACAGCTCTTAGGGCTTGGACTACATTGATAAATGCTTTGACGTCAGAAGTCAATTAAAGATCAATTAGAGGTAAAAACAAACTCTTATCAATATAATATCATTGACTATATTTCAATATTACGTCTATATTTTGGTGACGTGTTTCAGTAAACAACTGACGCACGTCATGGGCAAACATTTGACTATTTCAGACAGTTGTGTTGACGTCACTAATATCACATGCTCTGAAGAATTCATGTAAACTAATATGCTAGATTTTACATGATATGTTTATATGATCTCATAAGGCAAAATTGTTTAAGCTAGGGATCCTGGTCCGCACTACTTTGCGTCGAGCACTGTCATCGTCGCTGAGGTCACTCCGCATAGCATGCTGCAAAAGCACAACAATTACAAAAAGGAGTCAACCCTCATAGCTGTGTCTATCGTACTTGAATCCAGCTCGTTATCAAGCATCCATAGACATTAGAGCACAACACTTATGTTTGTATGTATGCGTAATTTTCAACATTGTTATTGTATGTGCTATGTGTTAGACGCCCGATATCAGCTATTGCTGCCTGGGTTGTCATGTATTGCCTGCTGCAATTTGAATAGAATAAAAAATGAAATAAAATAAAATAAACACTAAGGTTTCAGACGACCTCAAGTATGCCAACTTCGATTTCTTGTCTTATCGGGAAAAGTCCAACAAAGGTAGCATGATAAAGACTTAGAATATAATTCGAATACCAATCATGCGGTAATGCTATGACTTAGGGAAATGCAATTAGCATTCGCTTTCCTCGCTTCACTCGTGCAAAAATTAGTACATATGCCCTCTATGAAAAAGTGCCCCCTATGCAAGTATCCCCCATGTTAAAGTATTTCCTCACACAAGTGTCCCCCAATAAAAGTGTTTCCCCATGAAAAATTGTCGCCCATGAAAATGTCTCCTTTGCATGGGGGGGGGGGCAATTTTTCATGCGGGACAATTTTTCATGGGGAACAATTTTTCAAGGAGCTACATTTTATGATGGGGACAATTTTTCACGGGGACAATTTTTTAGAGTGGGCCATTTTTCATGGGGGACAATTTTTCAGGGGGAAACACTTACTTCGAGGACACTTTCGTGGGGAAATACTTTTACATTGGGGACACTTGCTTTGGGGCACTTTTTCATAGATCACATTTTTTCATGGGGGGACAATTCTTCATGGGGAACATTTTTTCAAGGGGACACATTTTATGATGGGGACAATTTTTCACGGTGACAATTTTTTAGAGTGGGCAATTTTTCATGGGGACAATTTTTCATCGACATTTTTTCAAGGAAAAACACTTTTACCTGGGGACACTTGCGTGGGGAAATACTTTTACTTTGGGAACACTTGCATGGGTGGCACTTTTTCAAAGAGGATATTTTTACCACTGTAAAGAGATAAGAGGATCCATTTTTCACTGCCTGGTTCACACAATGTACACAGTCTCTCTACTAATTGAATTATAAGCTTTTAATCCTTGAAGATTGTTACAACAAACAAGCTTACAGACCTCGCTATATATGACTCAACCAGTAACCACTGAATAGAGAAGACAATGTCCATTCTACCTCTAGCTGATTGAATTATAAGCTTTTAATCCTTGAAGGTTGTTACAAACAAACTTACAGACCTCGCTATGACTCAATCAGTTACCACTGTATAGAGAAGACAAGGTCCATTCTACCAAGGAGGTTTTATAAAACCTCCTTGATTCTACACAGCCTCTCCACTCCAGCCGATTGAATTATAAGCTTTTAATCCTTGAAGGTTGTTACAAACAAAAGCTTACAGACCTCGCTATGACTCAATCAGTTACCACTGTGTATAGAGAAGACAAGGTCCATTCTACACAGCCTCTCCACTCTAGCTGATTAAATTATAAGCTTTTAGTCCTTGAAGGTTGTTTACAGTCTGAATTATTTAGTGCGCAGGTGTTTCTCTGTTGACTTGTGGTGAGGAAAAATAAGACTTGGTGATCATTTTGTCACGATCACCTGCAGTGGACGGGTGTGGATTTGGTCTGCAATCGACTGAAGGTTAGCCCGTTCTATTAGTTCCATCTTTTTTTTTATTATATATTGGTACAATCGACCGAATGTTAAAGAGTAGGAATTCGTCAGTTACTTGTGCTGTGATAAGTAGTTAAATGAATGGTGAAAAGAGACAGTGACAATCAAAGTTCAGACTTTCAGACTAATATCAAAGCATATGTTAAGATCCGACAAAGTCCCTCTTTTTTACATTAAGAACGCTTTTCGAAATTCTAGTACTGCAGTTTTTCGAAGATTCGCCTCCCATACATCTCCTGGCGCCCCGCCCCAATTTTGTGGATAAAAACGCAAGCGCAACAACAAAGGTTCAAACAAAAAATTATATTCCGTTTTTTGTACCGCTCAGTGTCGTGCACAAAATACTGCATCAGAAATGTTACGAAACCACTTTCTGTTGTTTTTTGTTGCTTCATTGATTGGAGAGGAAGGGGTGCCAGTAAGTGACGTTAGTTCACCTAAATCTACAGGGTAATATATATCCGGGATATATAAAAACGAGAGGTTTTAGGGATATGCTAGACGCAACATCAGTAATACCGCCAGAAATGCAAATCTGACAGACTAACGTATTTAGAACACTGTCTGAGAAGCTTCTATGACCATGCGTTTTCTAGTGTATTTTGTTAAAGTATTTCCATTAATCAGAATTATGTAGACTGCTATAATTACGTCTTACCTTAAAGTTAAACTGATGTATTGTTCGCGCTTTTATGAAACTTTATCATCATACAATTTTCTATGCAGGGGATAAAAGCAAGACTATTCCTAGTTCTCTTCTTCACAAGTTCCGAAGAGAACTCCACTTCCTGTCTATGTACACAAACACAGAATATAGGGTAGTCGCCACCGTTGAATTAGAATTTTGAAGAATGTTTGAAAAGTGCCTTATTTATGACATGAACTCATGTACTATTCACACCTTTACAAAACTGATATAATGTTATTCCTTTAAGTAGGGGTACCTCTATTCACAACATCCGTGGATAGTCGGATATTTACATGTATTATCTTTAGGATTCAACATTTCACAGACTCTTATTTTTCAAGATGATGTCTTTCAATAAAGTTGCTGAACATATAATTATATTGATCAATCTAACGACGCCATATTCACGTGAGTTGGTAACACACTACCACTTTAGAAAATTTCATTACAGACCACACAATGAACCAATCTATTACCGCCGTATAGAGAAAGGAAAGTCTATACGTCACCACCAGGTTTTCACAATACACCAAGCCATCTCGCATTGTACTGAGGCATAATGGAATGTAAGCATTTAATCATTAAGACCTTCAGAATAATCAATTGCACAGGACTTTCTGTGTTGACTCATATTTTCACAATACACCAAGCCATCTCGCATTGTACTGAGGCATAATGGAATAGAAGCATTTAATCATTAAGACCTTCAGAATAATTCATTGCACAGGAGTTTCTGTGTTGACTTATATTGGCAGAAGATAAAACTTAGTGGTCATTTTCACCAAGGAGCCGTACCCGATACTTCTCCTGCAGTGGACCGTTCTTAGGAAATCTTCTAAAGGTTTGTCCGATTGTTACACCTTTATCAAATGGGATATCAGCTAAAGCAGACAGAACGATTAGAGGTAGAAACATATTCAGACTGTCGATATTTAAACCACAGTTCTCAGGGAAACGAGGCACTTTGGGGCAAACTTTTTCAAAATGTAAATAAAGCAATCGTGAAAAAAATACGTCTTGTGTTAATTGAAAACGGAAATCATTCAATGCTGCTCTGTTGGCAGAAAATTGCAAATTTCGTCTCAAAATAGAGAAAATGGACAAAGATTTTCCTACTACCTATGCAAATAGTTGTCGTGGATAGACACTTAACAGATTGTCATATCCCTTATATAGTGGAAATTTTGTGACTCTGAACATTCTGATGTGTTTGGTAAATTTTATTCCACAACGTTGCTTGAATTACAATTATGTAGACTTTTGAACGACGTCTTACTTGTGAGATAAACGGATGTACTGTACACGCCTTTACAAAACTGTCGTAATCCTTTTTCTTTACACATGGAAAAATTCAAGATTATTTCTGTGCATCTCTATCTATTCACAGCATCATAGGCATCTGTCGGATATCCACATGTAATATCTTTAGGATTCAACATTTTGCAGATTCTTTTTTTCCCATTAATATTGTTTGTGGATAAAGTCTCTCCACAAAGTTGTTGAACTCATGATTAGATTGACTCTTCTAACGACGTGGGGAGCTGTTAATACAGTAGTACCTATGTGGAAAATTTCATTCCAGACCTCACTATGAACCAATCTATTACCGTATTGAGGTAAGAATGTATATACGTCACTACCTTTTTTTCACAATACACCAAGCCATTCCGCATTGTACAGTGGCATAATGGAATATAAGCAGTTTGTCCTTCAGGCCTGCAACAGTATAAATAAGTCATCGCACAGGTGTCTATGTGTCGACTTCTATTGGCAAAAAAATAAAGTAAGTGTTCATTTTCCCTAAGGGGGTGTACCCAATATTTCTGCAGTGAACTGTTTTTGGGAAAATTATCTTAAGGTGTCTGATGGTTACATCTTTCATAAGAAATAACCTTGAAAAAAGGTGGGATGGGTATCTTTATAAGCTTTTTTTTGGTAGCCAAGGTTATGCTTGTGACAGATAAATGAGTAAAATGCATGTTAATATTTTATCTGTAGTTTGCAAAATTAACTTTCCACAAAGTTGGTTGAATTAGAATAGACTATTTTAAAAGCGCCTTATCTAAGAGATAAAATCATGTACTGTTCACGCCTTTGCAAAACTGTCATAATGTTATTTCTTTAAGTAGGGGTACCTTTATTCACAACATCCGTGGATAGTCGGATATCCACGTGTATTATCGTTAGGATTTAACATTTTGCAGACTCTTATTTTCCAAGATGATGTCTTTCAATAAAGTTGCTGAACATATAATTATATTGATCGATCTAACGACGCCATATTCACGTGAGTTGGTAACACACTACCACTTTAGAAAATTTCATTACAGACCACACAATGAACCAATCTATTACCGCCGTATAGAGATAGGAAGGTCTATACGTCACCACCAGGTTTTCACAATACACCAAGCCATCTCGCATTGTACTGAGGCATAAAGGAATGTAAGCATTTAATCCTTCAGACCTTCAGAATAATTCATTGCACAGGTATTTCTGTGTAGACTTATATTGGCAGAAGATAAAATTAAGTAGTCATTTTCGCCAAGGAGCCGTACCCAATACTTCTCCTGCAGTGGACTGTTCTTCGGAATCTAAAGGTTTGTGCGATGGATACATTTTCTTTCATAAGAAATCAGGTTGTCCTGTACACAGAACAGCCTGTGGTAAAGCATGTCTAGGCTGCGAGTTAAGATCAGAATAATACATAAGAAATTATTAAGTACCATAACCACAGTGAAAAGAGGCACCATGGGACAAACGTCCGGATTGTGAAGCATGAAATGAAACGATCGACGCTTTACTGAAAACAAAAACACTGCAATCCTGCTCCGCTAGCAGAAAATGATTTTTTTTTTTAAATCGTTTTGCCTCGACTTTGCATTTCAACGCCTTGTAGCGTACTATGTAGTTGTTGTTTTTTCCAAAGGATTGTCTTGGCCGGAGTATGCTATATTGGCATTTTCGCTATCAGCTTTAACTTGTAGAAGCCTAGTTGTTGAAATGGCCAGTGGATCAATATTAAAGATGTTTGTAAATTGGAGGGAGCATAAACGCTGGATTACACACTCTGAAGTGTTTTTGTGATGTTGCTATCTTATCCATGACGGGAATCACTGTTTTACGTAATGCTACATGTCGATATGTTAGTCCTAGATGCATGGCGATGCGTGTATCTTTTTAAGCTTTTTGTTTGGCAGTCGATGCTGTTTTATTGACAGCGAAAGAAAGTAAAGTACAAGAAAAGGTTTTGTCTGTAGTTTAGCAAAGTTAGAAGAATGAATTAATAATCTGGTGGAGTCTCTGTTATTCTAAAATTACCATAATAATATTCCGACTACCTCTGCAAATAGTGGTGGTGGGTGGACAGCTGACCAATAGCTATATTTCGTGAAGTGTAAAGTAAATGTTACAAATAAGAATAAACAAAAATACGTAGTGGTCATCACGCCGGAGCAAAATTGTCATCATGATATTATATGTATACGCAAGTAATAGGGCAAGAATATTTCTTTGTACTACTATTTGCAGCGATAGTAAACAGAAATGTCTTCGATTACCACAAGCAATATCTTAGATATTTTGCAAACTTTACTTATTTTCCCTTGCTCGTAGTAAAAGGTCTTTTCACAACATTACCTATATGATAATCATTAGGACCCTTATATCAGCGCCATATTGTAGCGAGCAGCATACGCACTACCTCCGTTGAAAATTACGTTGCACACCTCACTACGACCCAATCAATTAATCTGTGTATAGAGATAAGAAGGTTTATTGTAAACAGCCAGGTACAATAACTGTATTCATTCCGCATTGTACTGTGGCATATTGCATTGTACTGTGGCATATTAGAATATAAGCAGTTAATCCTTCAGGACTGCTACGGTTTGAATAATTTATTGCACAGGTGCTTCTCTAACATGTATTGGGAGATACATGTATAGTGTTATACTTATGGTTATTCGGGCGAATGAAATGTACCGAATACACATATAGTCCGTTGAGCATTTAATTCCTGGTGTGAATTAAAGTCAGCCGATCTGATAGGTGTTTAGAAAATCGTATAGATAATGCAAACTTCATTCCGTAGGGAGCAAAGTATTTTTTTGCTTCTCTGTATGTGTGTTTTCAACACTTGGATATCAATATTCTTTGCGCATGTTTACTGCCCCACAGAATCATGAGGAGTCAGCTTCTGATAGTCGTCTTTCTGGCTGGTGTGGCCTTCGCCAAGCCGTTAAAAGGTGTAAAGGGACCACTGAAGAGTCTCAATGAGGCGGAAACAACCGGTGGGCATGGGAGGACCTCTGGACTCGGTCGGCCGACTGAGGTAGGGCCGGTTCACTAGAGTCGAGAAATCCTGCTAGCATAGAGCCATATCTTTGCTCATGGACGTTATAGCGCTTGGTTAATTGCTTTTGTTTGTTGATGTGGTATTGCGATATTTCTAAAGATTGGACTGCTTTATTTTATCTTATTTTCTATTTCTATACTTTCACAACATAGCCATTTGTTAGTGCAAGGCAGAACAAATAACGAAACGTGCATGGTAAGTTAAGGGTGACAACCAGTTTTCGAGCTTTAATTGATAAGAACTCGGCTTTAAGGTAACATGATTATAGAGGATGCAGGAGCTAAATTTATATATATAAGTATATATATATATATACATACATAAATATATGTTCATCACTTATAATGCAGTACATTACATTATGAGGACGCCAAGTAAATGATCACTATTTGATGCTGTTAGTAAAAAAATATTTTTGCCGACAGAACCCGGATGTAGGACCTGGTCCAGGTGTCGATGACGTAATGCCAGATTACGTCACCTTACGAGATGTTGATGGATCGTTCAACTCTGACGAAGTACCTTACGGTGAGTTTGACATTCTTTTAACCTAGGATATCAAAAGTCATCATTTGTGATTGAAACGTTGGCATGTACAGTTTGGTCATGAGCCTTGTAAGATAGTCGTTGTATTTTTCAACTCATGGTCCCTTACCTCGTTCACTTCCAGTTTTACAATAGGATTAGTTTCTCATGCTATAGTGAATATAACAGTAAACAACAACATTATCATCACAGGTCCCTTACGTGGTCCAGACGAGCCAGCCAATCGGAACGTGCGTGCTGTGAGTGGAAGTGAAGGTTAGTTTTAGAGAACAGTTGAAGTCTTACGTATTTGTAAGCATGCAATTTGGGACCATTGTATTAAAGTATGTATTTGGGGACCATCGGTACCGGTGTACCCCAACCATGTATATTGCTGTAAATGGGTTCAAGTTGTTTGTGTTTTTCCTTTATGACCGTTGAACAAAAATTCCATCGATACTTTAAATCAATTGTAGATTTGATTATTTAAGAAGGATGGACTTTCTTTAACGAGTCAGACTTTCTACTTTCTGCATGGAATGTCTTGTAGTACAGGCCTCAGATCTAAATGGAAAAGTGGCAGAAAATACGAATTTTCAACATAACAAATTCTTGGTGGGTTTTTTTATAGTGGTTCCAGGTGTTGTTTATCTCCCAAACTTATCACTACCAGCCACGATGCTGTGTCCTTTGATTGGTCGGAGATTTCCTCTGGGCGGCCTCCCGAACCACACCGTGGGTGTGGTTGGGGAGGCCGCCCAGAGGGTGAAGGTCTTAGTGCCATGATGTAGATGACAGTAGGACAATCGACAGTTCGATGCGCTGACTTTTTCATTGAACCAAGTTTTAACCTTGCACAATGTTATCTACTAACAAGGATGTACTTTTAAAAGCTATTCTTATTGTTTTGACAGCTACGAAATGCTTCACCGTGAGGGCACAGTCGTATGGAGCCTTAGATCCGGGTCCTTTGAACGTCGCTGGTAGTCCAACGTACATCGTCAGTAACGGTCAGAAAAGCAAAATTGATGCAGATGGTTAGTAAAAGTCGATGGAATTGTTGAGCTAGTGGTGTTTCTAATTATAGCACCTTCATGATAAGCTTAATTTATATTTTTCCAACCATTGGAACTGCGTACGTGGTACTTATGAATTAACATAAATTATTCCAAATTCTAAAGACATTTAAAAGTTTGATACCAGTTATAAAAATCCAAGGTTTCCCTGCAGTCAAGAACCACTTTCCATTACCCTGAAGATCAAATGATGATTAAGTAAAATGCACGAGGAATATTGAGCATCCATTTCTGTTAAAAGGGTCAGATTTGCGAGGGCATCAGGTATTCATATTGAATGAGCGGACCGGAGAAGTTGTGAACAAGGATGTTTTCGACACTTACATCCATACCCACTTACCTTGGGGAGGAGCTGCGGAAGCAGACGAATTGGAGACCTATCTGGAAGGCGTTGTAGAGGTAACTGTATTCGATATACTGGGCACTCCTACGAGAAGGTCTGATATAGCTTGACCTTGTTACACAATTTTTAATTATTTTTTTTCAAAACGTTTATTAGCAGGCAATGTATTTTACCATTTGAGCAAATGAAAAAAAAAATATTTTGTCATCGGTTTCGAAATAATTTGAGCTCTACAAACAGAAACACATATTGCGTTTTTTTCTCCAGCCAGTTGTAGTGAATTTGAAAACATAAGCTTATGATTAATGTACCCAACAAGGAACGTAGCAGCTTAAGTGTTCTTTACTTATGTTTGGAAACTTGATGATATTGAATAAAATGCTACCGGCTGCTAAAAAGTGGCATATTAACGATAAGAATGTCTAAACTAAACACTAGCTGGAAGTTTGTGATGACGTGACGACATGTCACATTTAAGGTTATGATATTTTTCCCCATTTTGCTGCAGGGACGGATCATAGTTATCGTTGTCCATGACGTCGGTGATAGCCCAGTCAATCTAGCACCATACGGATCTACAATCACAAGCATTGGTACCTTATTTCTTTTATGATTCCTTATGCACAGAAAAATGGTTCTTAGCTGTATACGATCCAACATTTCTCTTACTTTAGATAAACCATCGCTTCCTGACGTCTGAGGAAGATAAAGAGAGATTGAGGCAAAATTTTAATTTTGCTGAATCGGCGTATTGTGACGTCATTGGATGCAAGTAATCACTATGCGTCTATCGGGTTCCTGCGGAAAGACACACGCCAGGCAGATAAATTTGTTTTCTTTTAAGACAAAATAAGAAGATAATTTATGCTTCCATCATTTGTCTATAGAGACACTATGTAGATCGTATTTGAAGGGTACAATACATTTCAACATCCCTTGACAGGACGCAGAGAGTCCTATGCCATAATAACTCAGAAGGGGACGACTCCATCTTGGTTCGTGGAGAATACGAACGCTGCAGGTGAAGGACCAACTATTGTGGAGGCGATTATACCAACAGGTAAAAAAGCTTCAATTTAAGAGTTGGTATTTACTTTGGTATTTGTAGGTGATAATCATACATTTCTTTCATTGACTTAAGTTGACATGATAATGATGGTAAAATTTTATTTACTTTTTACTTCTTTCGAGTAACTTCATACATTTTTGCAAGACAGGGTAACTCGTTTAACCACGTTTTCTAGCCTCTTTACCTCTAACCTCCTTGTCATTTTTATTATTATTATTATTACTATTATTATTATTATTATCATTATCAAATCATTGTGTACGTTAGTGACCTTATTTGTATATATGTGTAGTTTTCAATATTGTAATTGTATGTGCTGTGTCAGACGCCCAAAATCAGCCACTGCTGCCTGGGTGGTCATGTATTGCCTGTTGCAATTTGAATAAAATAAAAATAATAATAAAAATACTAGGGAGGACCACCTAAAATAAAGTTGAATGCGTTTTTATGTTTCTGCAATACCTTAGTGCTCCCACCAGAGAACCTGACATGCAGTTTGGAGACGTTGGATTCCTTTTCACTGCAATGGGGGCATCCTTCCACCTGTCGGAAGCTTTCGGGATACCATATTTGGTATCAACACGCTTCTGATAACGTGGAACCAACAGAGTTGTTGACGTCACTTGAAGAAAGAAGTAGAAGTGTCGACGTCACCATTGACGGTTTAAAGAGTGGGTCCGAATACAACGTCACAGTTCGCAATGTCGTGTCCACATCTGAAAGCGATGGCGTCTTCATCCAGTGCATAACTGGTAACGTCTTTAAGTTGTTTGACGTTTATTATTTGGCATTATACATTGTATGTGTAACGTGCGAGTGTTATGGAATCTGGATAAAAAATATCAAGTAGATAAAGTGTAATGGAAGTTTTTTAGGGGAAACAGGATATGTTTTCATCTTCTGTACGTAGTAAACACAGTAAAACATGTTTTGTGTTTCAGAAACGGACAGTCCACAGTCCCTCACCTGCTCAACAGCAACTTACACCTCACTCGCCATCAGCTGGATCAAGCCGAGAGCGCCCCTCACCGGATACAGAGTGAACTACACTCTCATTAGTAACAGTCCTCTCGACGTGATTACAACCGACGTCGATCCGGAAAATGAAGAACACGTTCTCCCAGATGTCCAAGCTGACCAGGAATACATCGTAACACTTATGGCTGTTGGGATATATAAAGACAGCTCACCAGTGAACATCACCTGTTTGACATGTGAGTAAAATTACACTTATCTTTTTTTCATGTTGACGTCAGTCTGTACCTAACAGGTCTGAGCCACAGTCTTTCATTCCGTTGCATTAAGTGCATTGTATATCTTATTCCTCTATTTTCATTTAACGTTCCTTTATCTAACAGTGACGCCCCCACCTGAGGACTTTCAGATGACATACATCACAGAAACGTCCGTTACGGTCGCGTGGAAGCAGAGGACCAACTCCCTCGCAATCCACCACAGGATCTGGATAAGGCGTAGTGATACTGCCGAGAGCCTGTTCACACAGCTAGTGCCCACAGGTCAAACTGATCTGACCTTTACTGACCTCACCCCTGGTACAGAGTATGTGATGTCTGCAACAAGCATCAACAGGCAAAACGAGGGGCCGGCAGTAATCCTTACTGTTGGAACAAGTAAGCAAATATTTCAATATAGAATCGGTCATCGGTGGTAAATATATTTATGTATACCTTGCCGAAGACACATTGCATAAAAAACTACGGACTGTATAAGCAGTTTTTCTCTCTTATTAGTAAGCTAACGACTTGTATTTGAATCAATCATTGTATATACATATGCACGGTATGTATTGTTTGTATTGAACACTGGAACAGTAGCTCACAAAATGTTAGCTAAAAGTTATTCTAATAAGCTTTAAAAAAGTCCATGGACATCCAGCTTTTCTTGCCAATGAGAATCGACTAATCTCAAGATCTTTCCCAATGCATTTATTTTATACATGTACACCAATGCTTATGTTAGGATTATTATACATTTTTTCTAATGTATAAGACGAGTAAAGAATACACTGTATCCTTAATCCATTAGAAACGGACAGTCCAATGGCATTAGAGGTTGAACAGAAGACAACCAACACCATAACAATCTCATGGTTACCACCTGAAGCTGTCCTTATCGCCTACAACCTAATCTACACAGAAAATGGAAGGAGTACTACCATAATGGCGCCAGGGGATGTAGACAGTTTTGGACTGACAGGTCTGGTTCCTGGTACTCAGTATGACATCAGCTTGGTGGCCGTTAGCAGTGTGGGGAAGAGCATCGCCATCGGTATCAGTGTTGTTACAGGTAAGTGATAGATGGTCATTAGTACAGCATTAGTTAGAATACTGGGGCCATAAAATTACAATGTCTAAAGTATTATCTATTACCTGGATGTCTACACTTCATCAACGTGTAAATATCCTTGAGAACAAAATTTGTATATTTTCTTTAATATTTAAATATCTAATATTTCAAGCTCAGACTTAAGTTGTTTCTGTTTGAAGTTGATTTTCACTGTTTAATACAATAGGATTGGAATATTGCATGATTTACCTCGTCTATGACTTTCAACTTTGTCTGTGCCGTGCTTTACTGCTCTAGATCTGCTGGTAGTGAATTATATACTTTTGTATTATATTACATACCATTTATATAGCTTGCACATTGTATCTCTAGGCACAGATCCTCCCTCCATTCTAAGAGTCACCAAGTCGTCCACGACATGGATGTTCCTGGAATGGACGCCACCTGTGGCAAACATTCTGTCCTACGACTTGGATGTTTCAGACGAATATGGCGGAGAAGGAACATTGCTGAGGTAAAATAAGTGTTGCAAACATCTTGTAAATGTCTTCGCAACAATTTTCAAGAACGATGTGTCATGTAAACGTTATAAGAGCTCACAATATTCAGTGAACGTGTGCAGGAATGCCCTATTTCAAAATCAAGTTTGTCTTGCTAATTTTCTATGAGAAAGTCGATCATATGTTAATTCAGATGTAGCAAGTTAAACAATAAGCGCCAAACGATTATTAGCGTATTTACTAGTATGCGGAATGCCCTTTCTTTTTTTTAGAATATTTGCAACATGTTTGTAGACATATGTAGAATAGACTTGTCTCTGATAAATATCTCAAAGTACGTTATAATTTGAACCTTTAACAAATGCTTTCCAATATTTGTTTATCTTTACGTCAAATATAGGCTTGATGGACACGAAACGTCCTACAACATCACAGGTCTTGTGCCAGAAACCACATACGTCATCAAGATGGCGGCCTACAGCGAGCATGGTCGTAGTGTGGATATCACTTATTCAAATAGTACAGGTATAGTGCATGTTTTGTTTAAGATCCAGAGACATTGTTTACTATCATAAGCATCTTAAGAGAATAGTTTCCCATACATTCATTTAAATAGGAACGTTAACTATCATTACTATGGACAGTTTATCCAGCTGTTTGACCTTGCAATTCATGTTCCAAAGAATTGTTTTTGTTCTTAAGTGAATTTTATGCTGAACTTTGATTTACATTGATGCTTTAATTAGGTTAATTATTGTACGATTGAGTGTCGCATAAATACATTACTATCCTTTGCCCATATAGGGTCTTTGTCATCAATGGAGGTCAGCACTGTTGAATCTTCACAAACAACGACGAAAGCTTCCACAGCGAATAGAGTGATAACTACTCCAATGGCCACGTCTCCGTCATGGACAGAGTCGACAACAGCACAGAATATCGAAGGTACTATATGTATAAAAATATAAATGTTAAGTTAACAGTACATACAAATTGATTTTGTATGACTGTCATTTCGCAATTGACTGTCACACGTAACTACGATGTCAGCAAAAACTATCGGTGAGTTCCGGTAGTAAAGAATACGCAAAATTCGTGTGAAGTTCTACGTCGTAAAAAGGTTAAGTGATAATCAGTATTTATGTCTTCGAATATATTGTTCGGGAAAGAAATCTTTATTTCTTTTTTCTGCAAATTTCTTAGTAGATCATTGACAAAGCATTTCAGTAGTTGTTTAAAAACTTGAAATTTAGATTCTTAACGGAAAATTTGAAACTTGTAGATGCCCTCGATGATCGATACGAAGTGAATTACAAATGTCCAAGTAGCAAATGAGGAAATAATTCAACACTGTTTACTTGTGTCGTGACAGCTATGTTTATTTCACCATTTTGTAGCAACCTCTTCAAAAGCAACAAAATCAACGACTGTTTTGGCTGGCGACACAACAACAGCCCATCGGACAACTGAAAACTATAGTAAGATTGTTCAACAGTGTTATCTACTTACTTTTGGAATACGTACACATCCCTAATTGCTTGTGGATACGTTATAACCTTCTGACAAAGATGATTTATCATAAATAGCACACAAAATTACATACGGTATTATTGATGTAGGAAATCAAGCTTGGTTTAGCAAGAAAACCTTGACACCTCACCCTATTCAGAGGGGAGGGGAAGGGTGCTTTTGAGGCCCGCGCCAAATTCCATGTCGCATAACCTCAGAACGGCTTATACTAGAGCCGCCAAACGTGGTGACTTTTTGTTAAATTTAGTTGGAAACAATTTCATTATGTTTATGTAAGTTCATGATTCGTGTTGCAATATGTCTCTGACAGACATATTCTCCGAAATACGCTAATTTCGGGTTTAACGGGTTTGCGCGGGCACTTTTAGCCCCCCAGGTCTAGATAGGGTTCACGGAATGTTGCTCTTGTTCACAGGTCAATTAACAGGGATATCTACAAAGCATCCCCGTATCCCACAGACATCGCGGGCTGGTAAGTGTTTCTTTTAGGGGTTCTTGTAATTTGTTTACAATATATTTTCAGAAAACAGGCGATCTGCTGTTTCACAAACGTATGTGTGTTGCCACAATTTTAACATGTATTAAATTCATTGAATAGAGATCAACAATATCTGAGTATGTTTCAGACATAAAAGAACATACAACTTCTCCCAAATGGACTAAGGAAGACCAAGGTGAAAAGGTACGACGCCTTTTGAACATTAATACCCGATGTTCTCACGTCTTAACGATGTTTTCACATCTTATCAACATCTGCGTCCAAAGTAAATTTAATTTTTTTTATGTAGCAATATTTCTCTCACCTCTGTATTGCCCAGCAAACGGATGTCAAAATACTTAATTACTGATACTATATTCCCTTGAACACTTGATAGCTCCAGAAGCTCGCACAAGGCCTGGAACAAAGTTTACCAGAAGTAGTGGGACCAGAGGACATTCTTGCAGTGTCGTCCAACATCAACGAGATCATCAAACCTGGTGATGGCTTTGAGTCAGAAATACCACCGTCAGTGTTGGTGAGCTTAACTCTACTTTGTCTTGAATGATCTGTAATTTTATCCACGGTAGTAAGAACTTAGGCTATTCCTAAAGAGGAATGCGCCGACCTTTTCATTGTGAAAGCTTTTCTTTTCATTTACTTTGTATATTTTCTGGACAGCAAACTACTGCTGGGATCATAGAGAAACTTGCTTCTGCCGCCAGGGGCTCACAAGACATGTCTATAGAAAACATGGAGTCCATAGCCAACGGTGAGAAGTTTTTATGTTACATGTAGCTGTACAGAAGTGCTCATCCTGGAGTAAAGCTCATTCAAAGACTTGATAAAGTTGATACCTTTACTTTATTTTACATCATCTCACCATAGCATCTGAACAGTATCTATTAATGTTTTGCTGTGAATAAAAGAACCTTGCTATTCTACTCCACTCCACTGTACTCTTCTCTACTCTATTCTACCCTACTCTACCCTACTCTACTCTACTCTACTCTACTCTACTCTACTCTACTCTACTCTACTCTACTCTACTCCACTCCACTCCACTCCACTCCACTCCACTCCACTCCACTCCACTCCACTCCACTCCACTCCACTCCACTCCACTCTACTCAATTACTGTCAGTGGATAAATTTGATGGCTAATGGCTTTCTTCTCTTTGTTTTCCAGCCTTGTTGCAGGCGGCTTCAGCAGTTATTGATGTGCTACCCAAACAGAAAACACAGACTGCGAGTATCTCCGACAATATTCTGGAAAGTGGTCTTATTGACACGAGTGCCACTGACCTCTCCCCCAAGCAGCAGCTAAAGATGTTAAAAGAGAAAGCGAAGGAAGAAGAAGACATGGTAAGAATTTTAATGACAGGTGAAGTTGCGTGATAAACATGGATTATGATATCATAACATTGCACCATTACTACGATATGTGAACTAGTTTTTTTTTTCACCATTTACCTTGTGTGTCTTTTTATCTAATTCAGCAACGAAAAGCGTCGCAGTCAATTGTGGCATCTTTGGACCAGGTTGCTGAAACCCTGCTGGCGTTGCAGCCCGAGGATGTAGAGTATCACTCAAGCTTTAAAACAGAAAACCTCGCTGTCGATGTGGCGAGGTTTTCCTCCGACGAAGAGCTCCGCCTCGACTCAGGGGATATTGTGGCAAATATCCCACCAACACCTTGGTCTAAGACACGTGACATGCTGGATGTCAAGGTAAGAAAGACACAAGTCACAATACCTTTTTTTCTTTATTCTAGTATGTTGTAAAATCGTTGAAAATAAAGTGATATGCATGCGTGAGCCCTTACTGCTCAACAAATGATCAAGCCACTTAATGTCTGGGGATAATCCACCTTATATTGTTTAGAAATACTAAACAATAAAGTGTTGCATTGTGGGTTACAGATGTCAGTTTTCAAGAAGAACCCCTATTCCTGGAGCAAATCGACAGGAGGACAAAACATCTCATCAGTGACGTTTCTGACCATCAATTCAAAGGGCTCCGGAAACGAAAGCAAAGGTCAAGAAGTAAAGCTGGATATTCCATTTGTACCATCCCAAGAGAGAGGACAGCCAACCGGCCGGCCATCACAGGTAACGACAGAAAGACCGAGCACGGCGGATGATAACACAAACGGCACAACTATGGCGTACCATGCCTTCAATGTTCAGTACGATAACGTCATCCCTGTTGTCCGTATGAACTGGTGGGATGTAGAAGCGACATTTCACGTCTACATCTCCTACGGATCTCCTCCGACTGAAGAAAAGTATCACGAGAAAAGAGTTATCAAGGAAGACGGATATGAAGCTTGGGTTCGGGGGACAAATTTTTCAACATCCTTCACTCCCAACACGACTAACCATGGCGGACGGATTCTGTATGTTGGCGTACAGAAGCTAGGTGCGTTTTCGACATGAAACATGCTTTATCCATGTTGTTCGTTTATATACAATTGTTAATTCAACTTGTAGCAATGGTGATAATTCTATATACATATATAATTCCCAGGATCGGTCAGCTTTGCCCAAGGCCATCAACAGCAGCCTACCGTGCAGATCCTGAGCAAGGATGACTACACACTGTCGACATCAGCTGTAGGCTGCTCCTCTTGGAAGGATAGTGAGGAACAATGGAAGCTGGAGGGCTGTGACGTAAGAACATGTATAGCTATTATCACCTACTTACCTAATTAGACGTACATTGTTTCTCGACCTGACTAGGTCGGCGGGGGGGGGGTGTTTGCAAAGTTGGTCAGTTGTTGCCAGGCGTCTAATTAAAGACGGCAAAAGACTGCTAGCAAGCTTAGGCATTCCTACTCGTTACCTTCTGTGCCAGATTGCACTTGGCTTGCTTTAGTATCCTGTCTCAGAGGCTTATATTACATGATGTTAAAGTCTACATATGAAGACTGCGTCATTGCAATAAAAGAAAAATACATATAAGAAAAAAAAAGGAGCAACTTCTGTGAGCAATCTGAAAGAAAAAATAGAAAGAAGCAAAAGCAGGAAGCAAGCAATGAGACAATGTGCTTTGACCCTAAAAACACTATCATAATGTAGGAACAGCTTGAGGTTGAAATTAATGTTTCTGTACTGGTCAGATACATAACACAGATTTCTGCCGCACTTCTTTTCATCGTGTAACCTTGAACCCGGGACAGGCTGACATTGATCTGGACCATGGGACCATCAGCTGCCGGTGTCACATGGCAGAGAGGAAGGTCTCTGTGGGGACCATGACTCTTCCACTTCCCAACTCCATCAACTTCATCAACGCGTTCAAGAACTTCCGCAACCTGAGCGAAAACTCCGTAGTGTTCTCCATCGTGGTGTCCGAGTACATTCTGTACATCCTAATCATGGTTGTCCTGTGCGTGGACTTTCATCATGTATGGGTAAGCTTGAAGTTAGTCCATTCTAGATCTTCAGCAATCTTCCATGATGCAACGGTAGTTATGCTTTTTCGTTGCACACGTCATCTTACCCTTAACTTGTAAGAAGTACCAGGAATCTAACATGTACCGAGCAAATGTATCAGTTGGACATGAGGAACTGGTAGTTCTGTATTTATAAGTGTATACGGTGCAAATCATTTGATTGTATTTTGTTGACTCTTTAGGTCAATATCAATCTTTCTTACTTAATGGTATTGATAAAACCAAATCAACGTAGCTGAATGAACTCTGAGGTTTTCTTACATCCTCAGATGGCTCTTCGTCGTCGTTTCACCTCCCGGATAAGCCCCATTTCTGGAGAGAGTGGCGGAGAGAACAACCAAAGGAAGCCGCTGGACAAAGTGACACTGCTCCCTCCTGACAGGATGCCTGCACCTCACGTCTATCAAATCACGGTCACCACCGGGTCCATGTTCGGGGCAGGGACCACGTCACGGATCCGCTTCCAACTCTTCGGATCAGAGGGCACATCTCCAGTCAAGATGCTGAACCCAGAAGGAGAGGTCGGTGTTGTAGCTCAGTAACGTTCTCAGTATTCACAATTTGTTCATTTTTAGGTATGCCATACCAGATTCCTGTATTGACATTTGTTGGCATTTGTTGACGTTTGTTTACAAATATAGAAATGAATATCAAACAATATTAATAATCACATGTTTAAGCGCCAAATGGACAGAAATATCAGCAAGACATGTTGATTTGTTTTTATGGCTGGGGTATTAAAGGTCAATAACAAAATAAAACGAGGTTTTGAAAGATGTGCCTGATATACAGTTCAAATTAAGCATCACTTTTCTTCGCGCAAACTCTGTGTAACATTGCAACATCCCAAACAACATAAACAACGTAAACGAGACATAATCTTTATTCATCGTTGCTAATTACAGGCTTTGGTGCGAGGAAGCACCTTGCATTTTATCATGCCTGTGCGAGAGTCACTTGGAGAAGTGATGACGTTGCACATCTGGCATGACAACTCTGGGGAAGGCGACACGTCATCGTGGTTCCTCGGAAGTTTTATCGTCAGAGATGTAGGAAAGGATGTGGCGTAAGATGGAAAAAAACCGACCTCTTTATCGAAATTGTTTTGAGTTTGGTCTCTTTGCTACACTACAAGCAATGCCCAACTACATCTTTTATTCTATCTTGGCATGTTGGGTTTGAGAGTTTGCAATCTGCCTTGCAAGATTTTGCTGGTATGAAAAACTAACAACTCTCCTCTTCACAGCAACGCAAGTGAACTTGACTGAATATGGTCTTCATGATTAAAGTAATAATGGCATGTCTGTTTCATTAGCTACTTTGCATTCCTATCATGGAAGGAAAATGTAGCATGACTGAGTACAAAACACAGATTGGTACACACATGGTCCTTAGTCAAAAGCTATGGTAATTTTTCAGATCTTACTTCACCTGCAACGACTGGTTATCGTCAGAAAAAGGGGACGGTGAAGTGCAGAAGGTGGTTCACGCAAGCACCGAGGAGGAGCTGACATCCTTCACCAATGCCTTCAACGAGGCAAGCAGAGACGTGTTCTACGATAAACATCTGTGGGCGTCTGCCCTTGTTGCGGCGCCGGGTAAGTAAATTAAGAAAATAACTGTCAATAGACATGTTTAAGAAGAATTCATAACGATTAATTGAAAAGATCAAAGGGAATGGAAATGCATCAATAGATTTGGTGTAATATAATATAATATATGAAAAGGCTATGTGTGCCTTACATTATTTTTCATGTATGTCTGTGTCCGGAGTAGGTTTCAGTTTCACCCAGGCCCAGCGTCTGTCCTGCTGCTTTACTCTACTGAACACCATGATGCTGGCCAGCGCCATGTGGTACAAGGCAGAAAACGCAACTGCTGACACAAGAGTATTGAACCTGGGGTTCGTTCGTTTCGCAATAGAGGTAATGTTTATCTGTTCAGCGTATTTTATATATCATTTTGTTATTATAAATTCATTATTTCATCATATGTTATTCTTACAGAGATCATTCTCATGAAATATCCTTACTTAAGCAACAGCATTAAGTATTTATACTGTTTAATGTGATTGTTTTCCAAGCCGTATTAATTTTCTGTGTCTTTTTGTTCATTACGTTTTAACAGGAGCTGTACATCAGTCTCATGACTGTACTGACGGTACTCCCCGTGAATCTGATGCTCCTGCAACTATTCCGCATGGAGGCGCCACTCTCAGTTAACACTCCGGAGATGTCCATCCGCCCGTCAAAGCAAGGTATAGAAGCAGTTATAAGAAAACTATAAAGTTTTGATATGCTAATCTCCTGCACATCATCTATGCAGGGAATCTTGATAAAGATACTTAGTATGTGCCACTTCTTGCCATTCTAATATAGCTAGTGGCAACATTTTAGCTGTATGACACCCTTCACCATGTCATCAAACCATTCATGTTGAACCTCAGGATATTTCCGAAAAACTCTCCTCCGCTTGTCCAAGTACGTGGCGTGGGTGACCGTGTTCCTGGTGTCCACCATCTCTGCGTTCTTCGTCATTCTGTACAGTATGGACTGGGGGAAGGAGAAGAGTGACTCCTGGATGAAGGCCTTCATCCTGTCCTTCATGGGGTCCAGCTGTGTGATGGACACTCTTCAGGTAGCGTCTTTTATGATAACAACATAATGTGACCAATTCTTAACCTTGTGTTGGAAAACAGATAAACCTTTTTTCCACAATATAGAGTGACATTTTCTACAGGCTGTTGGCACTATCATGGCGCTGAGCACATCGTTCTAAATCGCTAGGAACGCATCAAAAAGCGCTAATAACTTTTGGACTAGAATCAAAGACAAGAATTGAATCTATGGTACTTGTTCAATGATGATTATAGCGGTATTTGGTCCCCAAAGAAATCGAAGTCGAACAGATTTTGACTTTAAAATGCTACAACTGATGGAGATTGCCATTTGAATGTTACGAGTATCGTGGCCAATAAGTGGTAGATAGTTATCCATTTTCAGATATTCGTGCTTGCTGTGGCCCTGGCTGCCATCGTTAGCCTCCCGTTCCTCGCCAAGCCGCCGACTATTCAGAAGGAAGACCTGCAGCTGAACCTGTGGAACTCAACAGGTTAGACGTCTAACATTTGAATCTTTGACTTCTGATGACTACCTTCTCTTCTTCTGCTTTTTTTTCTTAGTTCAATTTTTTTCAACGGTCAAAATTTAGCACAATAACGACTATCTATTGTTTATTTTGTTATTACATAGATATGATGATAAACCCAATAATTGTAATTACATAATTCAGAATACGTCTGTATGGTTGATTTTAAAATGACTTAATTTGAAAACGTCATAAACTAAAATGTATCTTGAATATGCTTAATCTTTGTTTGATAATGTTGGCTTTGTTGTATATCCATGGCTTTGAAATCATAGCACCAAAGAAGGTCAATCCACCTGCCAAGTCTGATGGCCAATCAGCTAGGAAGAAGAAGGAACTGAGTAAGAAGTCAGCCTCGATACTGAAGGAGTTTCTTCTTCTGTTTATCTTCGTGGCCCTCCTCTTCTACATCGCCCAGGCGGACAGAGACCAACAAGCCTTCTATGAGACACAGTCATTGTCGAACAATATTCTGCATAAATATGATGCGGTAAGCAAAGGGTTCACTACTGCTGGTTTTAAAATTGTATCCCTTTATCTGAATGCATCACTCACAGCCATATGTACACACACTCATCTGTTCACAAACGTTCACAGACTGTAAGGATGACAATGTCAATTTTGCTTACAGATTAAAACTCCAGACCAGTTCTACGCCTGGACTGAGGCCGTCCTGCTGCCGACCCTGTACCCAGCTACCTGGTACAACGGAAGGGACATGAAGTACTTAGACCGACAGTTTGCACACAACACTGGATCCTTCCGCCTCGGTCCTCCACGTCTGACACAAGTTAGACAAATTTCAGGTGCGTCTTGAAACGTTGACATGATCTTCTATGTCTTTATTTTCTACGGGACAGGGGATAACACTTCTTATGTCCACTGAAAATAAACTGGTACATATCAATAATGTCTTATGCCCATCGCTGCAGGTTCCGTGGCTAGAAAGTCTGTTGATGACCTCGGCTGGAGCTTTCATCTGGGGAACGTGTCTGGTACCTGTTGGCGATTCGAGGTTCAGGAGATGTTAACTCATCCAAACGACACATTCGACTGCACGAATCGCCACTCGTTTGACGTGCCTTTGGGTCATGACTCCGCGGTTTCATTCTTTAGCGTCTTGAAAGAAAACGATTTTATCGACAAGTACACGAAATCCGTGACAATCGCCCTGAACTTCTACAACCCCAGCCTGAAGCTGTTCAGCGTTGTGAACATGATCATAGATCGTTCCGGAGTAGGGCATCTCGTGCCGAGAGCAAGCATCACTTCGTTTAAACTGTTTCAATACGAAAGTGATGCTGACTATAAGGACTTGTTAGTGCACATTCTGTTCACACTCGTCCTCGCAGTAATGGTTTTTAAGGAATTAAAAGCAATGAAAAACACGGGATGGAAATATTTCACTTCGAAATGGAACGCCCTTGTGTGCATTAGCCTCATCGGTACAGCCACAACAATCTCTGTCTTCATCAAACGATACCTGGTGGCATCTGAAACACTCGAAATGGTCGCCAAAATTAAAGGTACGTCCAACTTGTCGCTAGTATTTGGATAAACAACATTCTTGTTTTGTATGAATGATTTCCTCAACCAACCTGAATCCTATACATCCGCATGACACATTAAATTCCATCATTCTAATTTAACTTCATAGTTGTTGACTTGAATAAAAGTACCCCTTTGATGACATTTTTGTCTTTTATCCACCAGGTGAGCTGGGGTTTGAACACTTTGTTGACCTGCAAACTGCTGCATACTGGGATGCTTGCTTTAATCACATCTTGGGTCTTGTTGTCTTCATCAACACCATTTCTTTACTTCGCGTCGTCCGCTTCAGTGAACCAATCGGCAAACTCCTGGCCCTTCCCGGTGTCATGAAGGGGGAGCTCATGTCGTTCGTAGTTGTTGCTGCCGTGGCCTTCATGGCTTTTATCAGTTCAGGTAAGTATTCTAAAACCATGTCACATTTTCTTTGGAATTTTGATGTTACCAAATATTGTAAAATACTCAACGTTGACGCCTTATTTATCTATCACTGCTTTCAGGATTCCTCATATTCGGAAGCGAAATGGAATCTTACACAGACCTGTACCACACAGCGTTTTCACTCTTCGAGATGATGCTCGGCAGGTTAGTTTTACGTGTGTGAAGATCTTTATATATGAAAAATTGGGAACCCATTACACTTCAGCAAATAGTGCTATCAAGGACGTCTCATGATGAGTTTTTTTTTTATTTTTATTTTTTTTTTTTATTCTAGGTTCTTCGCCCAAGACATGTTGGATTCCAATCCTCTCACCGGACCGATCTTCTTCTCCACCTTCATGATCTGCATCTTCATCCTCCTGATGAACTTCCTCATGACCATCATCTGTGACGCCATTTCCGCTGACGTTGACGTCAACCATGACCGTGAACTTGCCGATCACATGTGGAAGAGCTTTGGGGCCATGTTCGGGTTTCACAGCCCGCAAAAAAAGGAAAATAAACCAGGTAAATTAAGCAGAAGTACATCATTTCTGGCTCTGGTATTTTTGCAAGCGACAATCATGTAGCTACGTTAACAAATAAGAAAAAGACATCCTGACAAGCAGGTGTAGCGATGCATATTTATGATTATTGACATGAAAATTAAAACCGATTTCTCATGTTTGCTGCGAAGGTGTTCTGGAGATGGAAGAGCTGAAGGCCAACATCTGCATCATTCGAGCTGAACTGGATGAGGGCCTGGACATCTGCAACTCCATCCTGCCTTCAAACCTACAGGAACAACACCTGGAGAACACAAAAGTACCTAGCTTCTTGAAAGGTGATCACTGCAACGCTTCTTATCATATCATTCGCGAAGATGGTAAGTTAGCAACGATTGTCGAAGAAAATCAAAACAGCACGGTGGGCATGGAGGTCACTCAACAACCAGCTGACGCCAACGTCGATAATTTTGACATTGATACCGAAATTAAAAGCCTGGAACAAGAATATGAGAAAGAAGAAAACAATGAGCATAAACTATCAACCGAGGTAAGAATGGATACCAAGAAAATTGAGGACATTGTTTCGAGGGTGAATCGCGGTACCACTAAACAAACAGTACAGAAGGTACCCCGGTGTATTCAGGTTGCAGCTGCCCCACGTGAGAAGAGAAATGTGACCATTGCCACACATGGTCAAAAACGACCTGCACGAAACATGTGGATCCCCGATCTAAAGCTCACCGTTCAAGACATGGCTGTACTCCTTAGTGACGATATGCTGACAGACAAACACATCCATGCCGCACAGATGTTACTCCGCCGTCAGTATCCAGGACTGGGAGGTCTACAAGATACGGCAGTAGGAGCGTCCGCGTACGGATATACACGGGTCTCCGGAGAAGGTCTACAGATTCACCATGCTGGCATCCTCCACTGGGTGGTCTCGTCCTCCATAGGTGGACATGTCAGCGTTTATAACAGTTTGCCCAGTAAGCTTAATGCATCGTTGGAGCACCAGTTGTGTCAGTGCTACGCGCCACTCTCCAACATGGACACCGACGTACTGACTGTTAAAGTACCACGTGTGCAGGTACAGGGTAGCAGGTTTACCTGCGGACTGTTTGCCATAGCGTGGGCTGTAGACATCGCAATGGGGACGGATGTTACTCAGGTCAGGTACAAGGAGAGCAGGATGAGAGCCCATATCCTGGACTGCTTCGAGCGCGGTCACCTGTCTCCCTTCCCACAGGTCAGTCGGATCACCAGCCGGCGACCCAGTCCTGAACACCGGATCCCCCTTGCTGCGGCAAAGGCGTTTATCCAGAAAGCCTGGAGGACTGATGATGTTTGAGGAGTGTAACCAACCGCCATGGCAAGAAAAGTAGAACAGTGGTTGGAAATTGCTCCAGTCATCACTGTCCTGAGGAAAGTAGTAGGCGGACTTTAAAAACGTAACAGTCTTAAAGAACTTTAACATTGATTTTCCCACCGGATAGATCATACGATGTATCATAGTTGCTGACATTTCTTTATCATAAAAATGGTAATTTTAGTGGTTATATTATTGATATCTGTTGTAAAACTTATTAGTTTGAACGTTCCGTTTTGCTACCTTAATATATTTTTTAATCTTATTAGAGCCTGTAGCTGTTGAGTATATCCATACCACATTTAATGCTTTTTAATGTGTCATTTTAAGAGTTTTATGACATGTTAGAACGTCAAAATGAGAAGCTTTACAAAATTGCAAAAGCCGTGTGATGTGTTTCGAGTGAACAATAACGTGAAACAGAATATGTATATATTTTGTATATTTAATGGTACGCGTATACGATATGACTAACAACATCAATTATGTGCAATCTTGTGTGTGTAGTGCGTCTTTTCATTGTTTTATTGTGTTGAACTATGTATATTTCATACTGCTGCCGTTAAGAGAAGCGTGTGGCTTGAAAACGGTACGACCGTATTTATTTGTGTGTTTTAATGAGTGAAATGAAAAATTGAAAATGAAGAAACATTATTTGCCTTAATCTATTTAAGATATGATAGTTTGGTAATTTAAGAAATTTTGTTATATGGATAAGAATAAACAAATAAACAAGTAAAAACATTTACATCATTGTGCAGATGGTTACTAGAAATCGAGGGACAGAGACATATCACAGATGCTATCAACTTTCGTCTATTTGACGGGTGATCTTACAATTAATGTGCTTAGGAGCGTAGAAACTTTAAGAAGATATGTATAACATGTGTGATAAAAGCGCTTGCGATTTGTCCCTTGCGGTCACACTGATGTGCGATGCGCGGGTAAAACAAGTGGTCTTCACTCGAAATGTCACATTTTTTCCGGTTTAACTCCAAAATCAGATACAAGACTTTTTGGAAATTGCAGTGTTACAACAAACATAATGTACAAGTACAATCATTAATATTCATAAAAAAGGGATTTACAATTATTCAGTTCTTCTTCATTTCGAGCCCATTTGCGCCATTTTGCCAACTGGAAATATTTTGACATTTGAACAAAAATGCCATCAATTAGAGGCGCCACATTTGCGCCGATTGACGCCGACTTGCGCAAATGTTCTAATGCATTTCGCAAGTCGGCGCAGTCAAGTGAGATACCATGTTTAGCTTACAGAGCCCGACTGTAGTCTCTTGACACTTCACCGCAGCCCGCCTCATGCACACCTTGGCCTAAATTGCATCTCTGAAGGCTGCCGCTAGGAGTCTCTCCTACACGGCAGGGCTTGTTGTCTTCATTTCTCAATGCCGAACAAGTCGTTTCAGGGGGAATTAGGGCATTCCAATTCGGGCCAATAATACATTCATTCCTATGGGGAAGTTGACAGAAATTAGGTATCATTATCTCAGGAACCAACGATTCTGACCAAGAAAACTTACCCCCCAAATTCTCACCAGTTCTTTAGACTGTCATCTATCAGAATTACGAGAACTTCTATACGGCTATTCTCCGGGGAAACACCCCCGAGCGAGAGCACTTGAGTCAGTCCATTTGCCTTAAAAGGGCCCGCTCGGGACCATCCCACTATCTCACGGGGGTCCAGAAGACAAAAAGATGAAGAATGGTCGTTTTTGTCAACAAATTCTAAAACTATGAAGTCTGGCCTGTCATACCCACCCAAGACTTGCCAAGAGTTCACCAAAAATCCCACCTAGAAAGGCTTTCAATGTTTTAATGCCCTATTTAATTTTGATATCTCTCACCCTGGGGTCCAGGCGCCTGCGCCAATACCCTAATCCACCCTATAACGGCATTTTATAAGATTGTGTTGCAACCCGTTGAGCAGACGATACATCAATTACACCTTGTGAAGTTTTGTCATGAGATGTTCTCCATATATGAACTATTAGAAAATATAAATAAGGGTGACTATTTTACTTTCTACAGGGGAGGGATCACCAAATAAACCTCCCATTGCAACACCTGCAATGAAAAACAAAACACATTTACCTGACATTGTTAACCTCAAGTCGTTACTACAACTGCAAAGCTAGTTTAATAATTTCCAGGTCTCACCAAGACCTACCCACCTACCAAATATCAAGACAATCCATCCAAGTCTTCTTGAGTTATGCTGTTCAATTGCACACACACACACACAAACGCTACCCCAAACATAATCTTCTTGGCGAAGGTAATAAGGCCAGTTGACCACATCACAAAGAATCGATCTGTCCTTGGTGCTGAACGTTATCTTAATAGTACATACAATCATCATTATCATATCGGGCAGCTTGCCCGGGCTAAGGCTGCTCTCTCCCTTCTTTTTGTATGTACTTACAATAGCTCATAAAAAAATGCAAACCAAGCATACACGAGCGCACACAGAAGCATTTCTGTACTTGATGCTTAACACCACACCTGCAAGACGGGCAGACACACGTCTCCTTGGTGCTGAACACCAGGTTTATTTATTTACCACACCTGCAAGACACACACCTGTCCTTTGGGCTGAACTCGATTCAAATACAAGAAAAATGTGTGTATTATGATGAACACCACACCTGCTTTCCCCAGTTATTATGACATATTTGCTAACATGCATGGCGACATTAATACCTGTCAGGGAGAGAAGCCGTCACTGGCAGCGTCACCATACTCTGACTGCTGTCACACGACCCGGAGACGTACGGAAATTCATACTACTGTCGTCTACATAAGCAGGTCACCTGTCGGTTAATTCACTATACATGTATTTCTAAATCGCTGCCGAGCCTAATACTACATGTAGTTAGGAATGCTCGTCGACGCTTTTGAACCATGAACATAAAAGCGCTACACACACACACACACACGCACACACACACACACTGGCACACACACTGACACACACACGCGCGCGCGCGCACACACACACACACACTGACACACACTCGAACACGCGCATGCACACACATGCGCATGCACACGCACACACACATAACGTTACATAAATACACACACATCTGGATCTAAACGTGAACTTGATTTTTACGGACCATCCCATTTCTCCCCTAGTCATTGATTGACGGAAGCTTGTGGCGAAGCAAAGTTTCCATTTTCGCGTGAAATCGACCAAAAGGGCTGTCAATCAAAGTGTAAACGTGACGTCACTGTCTTTGTTCCAGATGGTACGACAGCTGACTCGCTATGGGTTTGTTGAAGACATCGACAGAAGTACAGAGTTTATAAGGAATCGGGGACATAACTCGTGCGATCGTCGTACGAAACTGAGGGCATTCTTGGGATAGTCGTGTATCTGTCCTGCAAAATTCAGTTGTCTTTGTACGGAAAATGCTGTTTTAGATCCTCGTCGGTGGATGGTTCTGCTTGAAAAGTCTACATCAAAACAGTAAGGCGACCCGGTGTACCGAATATGAACGCACCGTAAGTTCTAGCCAGAAACGTCAAGTGTTGTGAGTCCAACAAGAGGTGTTTCTATCTGTGTCGAGAATCCTATTGTAGAATTATCTATTCAAAAACGAATATTGAAGAGCATGTAACGTTGTTTCAACATCTTAATAAACACAAAATACATATATATATATATATAGAGAGAGAGAGGGAATATTGTGAAAAAAGTACATATATGTCGAAAAGCACTAGATAAATATCAGAGACACGTTTGTAAAAGGGGGCTCAAGTTGAGGATAGAACCAAAGAAAAATTCTGTTGCTCAACAGTGAGCGTAAAAATCTACGCATAATGGTAAAATTGTCAACTTTACCAACGAGCTTCAAAACACTTAACTATCTTCGCATGTGTGAATTCTCCTCAAATTCTTATCATGTATCATATTGTCCTGCCAACAACGGGAGAAAAAGACTTGAGAACTAAACAATAACGAAAGAAATTACTTAGACGCGAAGTAAGGAGGTCATATCTAAGTGTTTTCATGTTTTGTCAAAGACGATTATTCAGCTGACTGATCGACGTAACAGCTGGAACGTGATGTGTAAATATGAGGCCAGAAGGTCGCTAGCCAAGACTCGGATCACTTCTTGAGTTCGCTTCCCGACCAATCTTTTGTAGAAAATGTAGAAGATGCTTGATACCAATGAATTAAAGCTGTTAGACAGTCGAAATTGAAAAAGAGTCAAATCTTTTGTTTCATCAAGAAAAATGTATAAAAGCTCAGGTAATAATTCCGTCGTTTCAGTTTAACACCGATTTTTCCACCATTTGAGATTCTAGCGTGGCGCCTTTCTTATGTCTGTGTATGCAGTTATTAACGCGCACACATGTACAATCAGTGACTGAACAAACGCATCATACGCACACATGCATGCACTGGCGCACATAAGCGCGCGCGCACACACACACAAATGAACACACAAGCGGGTACGCACACATATATACACTGAGGCAAGCACGCGTGCATGCACCACATACACTGACGCACACGCACTCTTCAATGAAGTACTGACCTGTTGTTTATATCCAAGCAGATATAACGGTCTGGCTAGTTTTGTGGGTCTTTTGTGGCCCTTTCTGCTTTTCTACATCGCTATCTCTTTCTGTCTCTCTCTTTCCTTCTACTTTCCTTCTACCTTTTCTTCTAGTTTGTGCCGCCATGCAGAGCTGTCTTGTGCTCCCAGTCGGCTGCGATGTTGAAGAGTTGAATAGATATGAGTAAATCAACATGTTGAGTCCAACGTATCATTTACACAATTGGTTCTAAGCCTAAGTTCTAAACCATATTTGATATATTGACCCATTCGTAAACAGTAAGGGTTATCTCCCCCTAAAATGTAGTTGAGTCTATCTATCGAATGGGATGTATCAAATTCTTTGAACAAACGGAGAGAACATTACATATAAGCCAATGTATCACTCGGTATACATAAACATACAACATTTCCAGATATCTCAAGTAGTACATATTATCATCATACAAGTTTCCGCAGTTTTGGGAGATACATGAGTAAAACCAAGGAGGTTAAAAAATCCCATTTTAAGCTCCTTGGTAAAACCATGATGACCACAGAACGCTCCCTCTGTGTGTGTTTCAAACAGCTGTTGTTTTCTTCGTTCCCTATTCATGACTTCTCCAGACGGTACCGGACTGAGATCGCCCCGCCCCTCGGACATCAAAGGGGCCCGACGCCGCCAACATGTCTTGCCGGCCTCGGTGGAACCATAGGCGGGATAATTGACAAAGCAGCCGGCGGAATTACAGCCAGACCTCGCTTAGAAACCCTTCCTGTTGTGCTAGTAACCAGAATTTGTCCATTTTTCAACGTTTCCTGAAACTCGATAATCACAGACGCTGACGTAACGTAATACATGTAACGTTTAATATAGTGCATGAATGAAGACCTCTACTGCACATTTTTGCCACACTGGGCTATAGTTATTAAAGTTATTAAAAGCAAGGTACTCTAGCTGACATTAAGTGGATTCAACTTCCCGATTGTCATTTTAGTGAGAAAGGAACAAATATGTTTCGCGATGAAATGTCTAGCTATATTAGAAATATAAAAAGATGAGGGGTTTGCGAAACAAAACGACTTTGTATTCTAACAGTGCTTTGTAGAAAGAAGAATGGAAACATATGTCTCATCTGTAGCTCTTCATAAAAAGCTTCAAAACATTTTAAAGAAAGATACATGTATCGAACAATTCAAAAATACTTGTTCATGGCTGCGTTTCTGTTTTTTTCACTTCACATATCCTGTATCTAAAATCCATGTATTTTCATAGTCCACAAGCCGCTAGAGGGCCAGAAATCTAATCATTTCGAGGTCACATCGAGACCTATCCACGTACTAAATATCAAGTAAAATTCACCACCCAGGCATTCTTGAATTATGGAGTCAACAAACGGAAGGACACGTACACAAACGAACGCTGCCAAAAACATACCCTCCATTTTTCATCATGGAGATAATAATCCCTACCCATGAGCTCATCAGGAGACCGGGGTGTGTAACGTGGCGTGAAATCACCGATCACGGAAGTCGTTCGTTTCTCTGTCGGGGTCAAGGTCAGCTGTTGTCGGTCATACATTCCACCCGGCAGGGTATAGTGGGACATCATTATGCACCGGGCCACAGCAAGGACATTTTATGGATGACGTCCCCGCCCTAGCCTCCATAGCAGGCTCTATCTACCGGGCCTTTTTGGGGGGTTTATGATACACCTTTTGCAGCCAGCCCGTAACCATCAGCCAGCCTGAAACCATTTTGCTACGGGTAAAATGGTTTCAGGCTGGCTGATGGTTACGGGCTGGCAGCAAATCTAGCGCGAGAGCGAAAAAAAAAAGATGGGCATAAAAACGAAAAGCTGTCAAAACTAGCGACCATAAACAAGAATTGAAAGGACAAAAATGGCAGCCGCAAAGTCCTTCATTGCGCTTCTCAAGTGCAGAAAGTGACACTGATGCTGTAGCCTATAGTATTACTAGATGTATATAACTACACTACAGTGTTGCCTTATAGCATAGTGGCGTCACAACTACACTACAAGGCTATCACACTACTGTCACTTTTAATTCTACAGCTAAAGCCAAAACTAACACAAGACATATCTTTCCATCTCTGGTATATTCTTGTCAAGTGGACCTTTTTGTCGAAATCATTGAAGGCTAAAATCAAGTCGCGCGTGAATGTTATCCAAAAAACTTACTAGTACTTCCTGTGTGCAATCTTGTCGGACACTTTTGCAAGTAAAACGGAAAGTGCACCACATTCAGTGAAATTTCTTTTTTGGTCTTTCGCTATTGTCCATTCTTGGCGATGAAATTGTTCACTTTTCAGGTGGTCAAAAGTGTGAAAATACGTGTAACACTTTCTTCTACATGTTTACAAAATGCGTTTCACACATTTGGTGGCGGGGGTTGATCTTTTTCACACCCATCGGACATTAATTCTACTGTTTTTCTTTTAATCAACCTACTAGTAACTCAAAGACAAAAGGCGGCTAATTTTTCTAGACGATAATCCGCTAAAACAGCTTGGGTCATAGCTGTGAACAGCCGCAGTGGAATTGTGAATAGCCTGGTAACCCAACCATCGGGAGCTCCGCGGTACCTCTTCGGTGCTGGGAGTGTTGCCGACCCGCCCAGGTCATAAGCACACTCCGGGGAATCATCACGGGAACGGTTTCCATTATTAGGAAGGCCAGCTGAAGAGATACGTTGACAGAAACAGACCAAGGCTTAGTACAACTGAGTCGGTAACACACCCCTAAACCGGCCCGTGATATTGTTACCAGGCTAAGCTGTAAGCTAATTCAGAATTTAGTGTATTCTATCAAGGAGGTTTCATCAAGGAGGTTAGAATTCCCCGTGAAAGAAACTTCTTAGAAACAATAACAATGAATTATTTCTATCTACGGTTATTTGGGGGTCTGCATGGCGGGGGTGGGGGTTTCAACACACTTTACGCTAAATTCATGAGGACCGCTACGTATTACGCTAAATTCAGGAAGACCCACATTTTGGTTTTCCTCGTCACGAATCACGTGAATAAGGCAGCTTTGCCCGGCCTACGACTAACGAGAAATCAAAATAGCCGGCCCATATACACCTCACCCTATGTTTTTGCAACCCAGTTTAAGGCCACACGGATTTGATTATATGGATGACATCCTCTGGGCACCCCAAAACTGATGCGAGCGTGCGAAAAAATAAACATTTGGGTAAAAGTGCCTTCTTTCTAAAAAGTAAGTGGCCAGGAAGGTTATACAAATGACTGAACTAGGAGAACATGGTATGTTCAAACAATAGAGTCTCTATTTTGTTCTTTCACATTTTCTTGGAAGAAATAGTCTTCGAAATACATTTTGTGCAAAGATTAAGTTTACGACAGGAAAGTAGGCATATCATGAAATTAGTCTCCTTTTTTTTATATTTTTGCCATTTACGGCATGTTTGCTCATTTTGCAGCTTCTTTGTACGATTTACAATATATGGTCGCAAATTTTTTGGACCAAAATTGATGCGCGCGTGGATGTCATTCATATAATCGAGTCGGCGTAGCCTAATCTGTAAGCAAAAGAGGCCCATTAAGTTAAGCCTCCTTCGCAGACTTCCTAGAACGGCGGCGTATATGTTTGGGGGAGGGGGGGGGGGTTGGCGCGATTTCTTACACGGACCAAGGTTTTCTAATGCCGCAAGGGAGTTTCGCTGCCGAGGGATAGAAAGGCGGTCGTCCCTCGGCGACATAACTCCCTCGGCAGCGAAACTCCCTTGTCGGCATTAGAGAACCTTGGCCCGTGTAAGAACTTGCGTCACCCCCCTCCCCCAAATATATACACCGCCGTCCTAGGAAGTCTGCGAAGGAGGCTACATAAGTTACTGGATCCACGGTAAGCCATACCTACTGACAATCCCCAAGGGATTAAGGGCTAGAAGAAACCTCTTTGCCACATTCCTTTGGGTACTTTTTTCTTCTTCAAAAACTTCGTAGCAGTAGAATTTGCAGGTCATAAGCACACTCCGGAGAATCATCGCGGGAACATAGCACTCTATTTGATTAAATTGCTACGTCAAAATTGGACTGTATTCCTGCTAAATATATACTTATAGAACTGCACTGTATTCACGCAATTACTAAAATTAATAAGTCATGACTTCAGTCAAGCTAAGTCAAGATTTCACTGTATTCTTACTACGTATACTTGCCCCCCCCCCCCCCCCCCCGATATTTTCCAATACAGTGGGACCTCCCCCTCTCCACAGTCGATTAAAAAGCGGTCAACGCCCCCAGGTCACCCTTCCTGCTTTCCAACGCGAACCCTGGACCGTCTGAAATCACCCGTCAATGAACGGGATACAGTTTTAATCCCCGTGTCGACACTTACTCTGTGATTCACGCCGTCCTTGGCCCAGAAACAACTGCAGTAGCTAAGTTTACATACGCCAGGGCCTTCACCTCAAACCCGAGTGCGCATGCCTCATGTTTGAAGTAACGCACGGACGACACAAGGTGTACTACTTTCCAGGGCGTCCTGGGAACAAGAATAACGGTCAAACACTCGTGCCTTCCGGAATCATGTCAAACGTTTTGAACGAACGTATGGTGGTCTAAGTCTCAATAAGGGGGTAGTTATGCATTCAGGGGAACAAAATATGCTTGAAAAGGACTTCGGAAAGTACGAGTGAGGGGGATTCTTGTTCCCAGACTCGTCCGTGCGTTCTTTCGAGCATCACGCATGTACAGTGAGGTCATACCCTTTTATAAACCTCCATTGTCAATCAATAGATCTAAAGGGGGCGGTTCCATGTTTCTATGATCTTAAGTGTCGATAGAAATATAGTACGACCAGTTTTGAAAATAGAATTAGCGACAAGATGCGGGAGACTTGGGGGTAAAGTTCAACAAGCGTACAGGCGAATAAAAGAGAACACGGTGTAATAACACGACCAGGGCAACTTTATTGCATTGCAGATGTGAAGCTCACGCAAGAGAGAATCTCGCGAGTGCATGGTAGCCTCCGTTGCAGGCTCTGAAGCGGCTTTGGGGGGGGGGGGGGCTAAATAATACACTTTTTGCAGCCAGGCCGTAACTAGGCGGCTGATAGTTACGGGGTGGCTGATAGTTACGGGCTGGCTGCAAAAAGTATATTATTTAGCCCCATGCCCACAAAAAGCTGCTTCAGAGCCTGCAACGGAGGCTACGCGAGTGGTTTGTTGGCAGAATTCCCGCGGCTACTTCGTCCTTGAACACAGCTCGGTGCATGGCCGACGACCAAAATCGAATTAACTCCAGACCATATCGATGACTGTACGTGTGTGGTTGTATTGCCATTTACATGGTTTTAATGCTACTCACAGAAAAAGAAAGTTCTTGCTTAGTGTACGAATATACAGGACGTCCATATGTGTAAATATATATATATGCAAAGTGTTACAATAGCATACGTGTATGTATGCTATCTTTAGGCTAAATATATCTCGACCTGCTTACAAGACCAGATTTAGAGGCCTATATCACTCTTTTCACAAGGAAAATAATCTAATTCTAGATATACATAATGCTGTATTGATATACACGTTATAAGTGTAGTTAGGAAACATGTATTGCTACAAGGCATTTATCATTGTACATGTACTGTGACACCTTGATTATATTAATCCGTTTATCTATTTTCATTGCTTGGCGCAGTTATATAATTGTCACACTGCCCTAGGAGCTATTAATAGTAACACAACAAGCCGTTTGACTCTACTGGCAGTTCCTTTGTTTGACAACCTCTAACGTTTTCTAAACAGTAAGCATCGGGTTTCTGTGTTTTTCTGTGGAGAGTTGATTAAGTACAACGCAAGTGACAGGTATCGCGTGACCCAACAACACAGACCATTCATGCACGACCTTTTGATTGACAGTTGCTAAGCACGACTTGGGATAAGATCTTTGAGTTGACAGGAGTCAGCACTACGCATGAGGGAAGTGGTGTATGTAGCCGCGCCCGAGAATATTCTGCGTTGTCAACAGTTCTCATCCATTGGCGAGAAAGTTGTGGTTTACACAAACAATCCTTTTTTACAAGCTGTCCCAATCGTCGTAGGCCGTCGCACGATTTTGAAGTCGCACAACTTTGAAGCTGGCTGTAACAGAACCAACTGCCTACAAGACTCTAATACAGTCTTTTTCGTACCGAACCAGTACGAAATATGCACGACTGCCGCAAGAATGCCATCAACTTCAATTTGCGATCGTACGAAGATCGTACGATGGATTTGATCTGGCACTTTACTGTAACAAATACCTATCTTTTCTAGCCCTTTTAGTTGGCGGGGAAAATCACTTATTTGTCTTCCCACTGACAGAATATAGTTGTTCTTCCACATTCCATCTCTTCCCAAAACGTCGCCTCTCTCCAAACTTGTGATGTTTATACCAACAAGTCATCAGACGGTGCGGCAACGGCTAATAACAAGGGCGACGATTGGCGGCCATTTTGTTTGATTGACGTCTGTAGAGGACAAGTCGTATAACCTTGGAGAGGTTGCTTCGGTGGGGTTTACTGAGCAAACTGAGCACGTATTCATGTGCAGTCAGGCGACTAAGATTGCTATGGCTCTGTAGACTGGAAAATAGTACTGAACAGGCGACACTTTTAGGAATCCGGAAAGACACTCTAAATCCGGAAAACTTTTTTTTTCTAAGTACATTGACGAAATGAATTAATGTCTACAAGTATGATGTAACAGCATTAAAGGTTTTCAATATCTAGTTAACAATAGATGTCTCCAGGGACATAAGCAGTTTTGCAGAATTCTGGGAACGTCAGGCAGAATTTGGGAAAACTTTATATTATACATGTATTAGAATGAAAGATGTTTCCCCTTAGTTATTGGTATTCTGCATCATGGTGTAATATCATAAAGTATCAGATAATGTTACCGTCTTTCCTAAAAGACTTTCTTTAAGTTTGCCGGATTTATACTATTGCCTGTTGATGTCGAAAATGCACAACAGTGTACTGCAGATTATTGAATGAAGACCTTTATTGCACAGTTTTGCCACTCTGGGATCTGTACTCCACAAACCACAACAAAACACAAACCACAACAAAACAGTTTCAAAGTTGATAAATACAAGGTATATTAGCTAATACATGTATTTAAACTTAAACTGTGTTTAGAGTTGCCTTAATCCTTACAGTTACATCCATGATTCTTCTGAGCAAGCCCAATGAAGCCATGCCGATTATGTGTTGATCAAAGGCTCCTAAAATGCATCCTATCAAATTTCATTTGACCTTTTTCTTGTAACCTTCTAAAACTTTGGTGTTCCTTGCAATGGTATGATCCCGAGAAAGATAAGAAACACACCTTTTCATTGGTTGATTGAGTAATCTCCAAGCAGATGTACGTTTTTGTGGCATTTATTGCGTCTTTTAGTAGTGCACTTAAAAGAAAGAAGTGCACCATAAACTAAAAAGACGTACAAAATGCGCAAAAAAACTGCGTAAAAAAGGGTAAAACACCGGTTCCCTACATCTGCTTGGATATCAATATAGAGTCGTCCTCTCTAAATTCTTGACCTTTCATGGCAACCCGCCAAGGCGACCAGTAGGGTAATGGCTGGCGTCGTCTTTGTTGTAGAACGCGTAATGACTCACATAATTGACTTCTAATCCATCAGAAATTGAAAATAGGCACTTATCTTTCCATCAAGGCCAAACCTGTCAAAAGTTTGTTTGTTTACGTTTGTTTGCTCAATTCTTTCCTCAGGGCCAAGTGAGATGAGAGAGAAAAGGGCGGGAAAAAGGGGTGGCTGAGACAACATGGCGCCACTAAATTTTCCACAGAACGGTTGCCCTTAGACTTAGTATCACTCAGTCAGTCAGGGGAAACTATAAATGTCGTGCAACGCTGTGCTACATAACCAGGTAGACGTCACTGTCTGTTTGTTTGTTGTGGGTAACATTGTCCAGAGAGCATGGATTCTTTCCGGTAGGCGGGGCTAGAAAGGACCTGAGGTCTGTCAAGGTCGAGCGACTTCTGTACACACTGACTTTTGTACGCACTTGGTGGCCTGCCCATATTTTCCCGCGCTTTATGCAAATCGTATCGATGACGCAATCTTCTGTAAGTTATACTAGTAGTTGTCGTACCACTTTGACAGTGTGTTAAAGGTTAAAGACACAATAAGTTGATAGGGCAAACGTAACACGATCGCATTTTATTCTCTGTGCTCTATTTTCTGTAAGGTATACGTAACTGACTCAGAATCCAAAATGTGGATCAAGGCCATGCATGGCACTAGTATTTGATCAGGAAGAATTGATCTGCAGAAATGTACAAATATAGGTTTGTCCCGTGAACCGCATGTATCGTGTGACAAGGGCACTGTAGGTCACTGTTCTCGTTTTACACGGGGCAATTTTTCACATGACCAGGTCAATTGCGGTCAACCTGAGTCCTCAAAATAAGGTGGAGTTATAAAATAGATATGTGCAGGTATCATTCCAGCAAGTATGTTTTCTTGAATTTCTGGTCAAATTTTGTTAAATTCACAAGGTTCTGTAAACAGTGTGTGTAGTTTGGAAAGAAAACAATTACACCTAAGTGCTACCCTTCGGAATATCCTTATCTAAAACCACCTAAATGCAATTCAAACTACCTCACCTCCCAAACCAAACCTGAAATCTTCCTCACCTCTTGTACCCCGTTGCCGCAGGAAGCGCCGTGGTGTATAAATACACTGTGTGTGTGTGTGTGTGTGTGTGTGTGTGTGTGTGTGTGTGTGTGTGTGTGTGTGTGTGTGTGTGTGTGTGTGTGTGTGTGTGTATGTGTGTGTATGTGTGTGTGTGTGTGTTTGTGTGTGTGTGTGTGTGTACATGTGTATATGTGTGCGTGTGTCAGTATGTGTTTGCATTTGTGCGTTGTATGGTGCAAGGAGGTTATAACCTCTTTGTATGGTGTGTGTAACTGTAATACAGTGCTCGTGCCTCTTTTACGACCATTTTTTTGCACACACACACATACACACACACACACACACACACACGTATGTATCAAAGTGTAAACTTTAAAACTAACATGTTTGCCCCTTCTGTTGCTAAAATTTATAACCCCCCACCCCACGCGCACACATTATCTTGCGGGTGCAAGGTGCATGCCACTCTACAAACACTTGTACATGCCGGCAGGATCAAGGAGGCGACTCTCTTTGACCTAATTTTCTGTTGTCATCAAACTCCACCTTTTCGAAGGTGAGAATTCTGACAAACCGGCACCACCGATGACAAAGAATAGGTGTTTGTTCTCATGATGATAATTGCTCACTCGACGGTTTAGCTCGATCGTGTGAAGTTGTAAGTGACGTCACCCCGAACAGGTTCAATAGTTCAGGGACAGGTGCATCTAAACAGCTTTCACGTTCTTTCTTTCAGTAAACTATGGTATTAACTTTTTTCTGTTGTATCAAGATAGGTCAAGAATCGGTTTGATGTTTACATTGAAATGTATCAGAATTTGCCGACAAAACGACCACTGGTCGGAAACAATAAAACAAATAAGCAATACGAACGGCATATTGTTGATAATCTCCAAGCAGACCCAACGGTTGCAAAGACCGTATCCAACTGGCAGAAGGAGTTTTTATTGCAACCGGGTGCCTGACAACTTCCCTGGCTGACTGGAGCTTCTCTGGCTAGCTTGTACGATTTTAGCACCGTGGAGATCTGCTTGGAGATTATATTTTGACATACATTTGAGACTTGCTTAGCAAACTTCTACTTCTGCGGTAGAGTTATACACCTCGTGTGTACTACTCTCCAAGCAGAGGAGGGGTTTCGGCTGATTTTTGACGTGTTTCTAGGCGTTTTTGTCGGGCTTTCTACTTTGTCATTTTTTTGTATAGCCAACCCACAAAAAAAAAATACAAAGTAGAAAGCCCGACAAAAACCAGGCGAAACCCCTCCTCTACTTGGAGAGTAGTGTGTACTAGGTTTTTGGCCTAGACATCTGATTGAGTTGTTTATTTTTGGCTTCTCTTTTTATTTATTTTATGTCTTTATTTACTATGTGGCCGGACGGGGGGAAGGGCGTTTGTAAATTATTTTTCTTGGATCTATCTATTCTTAGGTATTGATAGTTTGAGGTCAAGAAAAGTTGTGTAGACAGTAGATAAGGTCGATATCAATTTCTTTTTATCTATTCATTTATTTCTGACATCAGGATCCACTGAAGTGACAAGAACATACATATGGAGAAACCTAGTGTTACTTGTAGAGGCGGCCAAGCACACGCTTCAAGTGACGAGTAAATCCTTTTGGCAAAAGTGTGAATTTCATCATGTGGATTTAGATGAAACATTGTTGTTTTAAGCTGCTTTTGATGGCTAATCAGTTGGGAAAATAGAACAGTCGGAAATGTTACTAACGCCGCGTCAGAAACCATTTAGAACGCAGGCGTTAGTAGAAAGGTGTTAAAACAAGATGGCGGATCGTATGATCTTGGTCAAGTGTTACGTGTGATGTTTTTGACAGATTTGTGTCAAGAAAGAGCATGCTGTTCACTAATCTCAGAATCCCAAGCCCGCCTTTTCGCACGTTCTATGTGACCATCAGACGATACCGACCATTCACAAGTTTGGCGGGAACTTTATGGCGGGAAAGTCGTGGGTTCATTCACAAGTTTCTTGGCGGTATCGGGAATTTAGTTGTTTTTTTCCCACACCTCCTTTGATGTTTTCCCGCGCAAGTTCGTGACGATACTAAATATTCACAGCTTTCACTGCGAGAACAGAAACCCACAGCTGGTCACCGTATCGTTTGAAAGAACAACAGAAATCGGATGTTTTCATTTTACGGTGCATTTGTAGCAATCTTCATATTCATAATCGATGACGACCTGTGGCGGTTTACATTACATGGATGCAATGATTGATGATCGAATTCTTTGTACTCTCACTCAGAAACTCAAAGTTGATGAACAATCTTTTATTAACAAAATGTAGATGTATAATCAGTTCTCTGTCATGTAAGATACTGAATGTCAATTATAACATACTTACCTTTTACATTTGCGTTTATGAACGTTCGAACGAAGACATATATATTTTTATTCAAATTAGAAATTTCATGAACACCGATTTCAAATAGATAGCACTGAAATTCTATTTACCACTTAGGCCACAATGCTATCAAGTATTACACGTATAAGATGTAACATTCAGGCTTTACTTTGGCTAGGCCTTGTTTTTTTGCATATTACTAATATTAGATATGATAATGAGATAATGTACTGTTTTCTTATTGTATGTCAGTCTGATTGCAACCTTGTTTTTAATTTTAACAGTCACCCAGTGTAAAGGCACACACGTGTTTTGAGTCGATTCGGCCCCTGTTTGGGCTTGTATTTTGCTAAGCCGTTTTGTAATCTGCTAACCGTGTGTGCTGAGACCCATTTGACGCCTCATTGGTACCGATTAAAGTCGATTAGGACGGCCTGATCCCTGCGGTTCATCTGTTAACCTCATGCCGAGGCGAGCTGATTTATTTACCCAAACTGACGATGTGAACCCCCACCAGCGGAGAATGTATGCATGGGAAGTGTTGAAATTCTTTCTACAAGGCCTTTTTTTCTCATATCGTTTTCCCTGTTTGCAGGTTGTGGGAAGGGGGTCGTTTGATACAATTTGTTGTCTTCATTTAGATAATATAACGTTATTTACACAAAAAACACAACGATTAGCCCGTACGGTATACCAGACCCCCGATCTCTGACGCTATAATATATCTATCGTTTCTGATGGTCCAACTTCTTGTAAAATTTTCTTGGGGGCATGTTGGTGCTTGGAGCCGTACATGTAGTCTGTAGGCCCTGGAAACAGCCTGGCATCCAAGTAAACTAGGAGTGGGAAGGACCAAGGTAGAACATTATTACAATCTGATTTTCAGCACTGTTTCAGCATATGTGAATCAAGGATTGACAGTACATGTAGCATGTGTGTGGTTTCACTACGGGGAGGGGGCTGGGTGATATTTTGTTTATGTTTGTTTACTCCAAGGCGGTCTAAATACAACATGCGGTCTCACTTTCTGTTTATTTCACCGAGAAACAAACATTTCCGGCGACAATCCGCGAGTGATACCCAGTAACATTAGGGTGATACATATACAGTAAACCATTATAATAATCTGTGTACTAGGCGTAATGTAGCCTGGATGCCAGACCCCCAATCTCTAAATAAATGTCGATAGATATTATTTGGGGTTTTACTCCGTTTCTTACGCTGTCCGTCGAATGGGCAGAAGTACAAGTACTGTATTGTTATTCACCAAATATGGGGGGATGACACAGTATAAAGAAGCTACGATAAATTTAGCCTCGGTGCCATCCTAGTTCAACTTGACCCGGTCTCCAATACCCCCTAATGATCCCTAATCACTTAACTTACTATTTGGTGACTGGGGAATATGGTAAACTTACTCCCTGCAACTTACGAAATGTAGGATAGCAGACTACGCTAAATTCTGCACTTCTTTGAAGAAAATATAGTTGTGTGTGTGTGTATGTGTGTGTGTGTGTGTATGTGTGTGTGTGTGTGTGTGTGTGCCAGTCTGTGTGTGTGTGTGTGTGTATGTGTGCCAGTCTGTGTGTGTGTGTGTGCGTGTGCGTGTGCGTGTGCGTGCGTGTGTGTGTGTGTGTGTTAGAATGTAACGTTAGGCATGTCGCTACATGTTTCTTGCTGACCTCACTTGTACCCTGGCACCCTATATACCAACCGCAAAACAAATACATAAAGAACCCGGATTGTTTCGGGCAAGTCCTGACAAGCCACTCATGTGATCTATAACCGGGAGCCGGACGAACTAGTCTGCCGTCTGATGTGGTTCAGGGTGTGGTTATCAAAATGATAGGAATGCGCATGCAGTCATTTGTGGCCACACGCCCACAAATGTCACAATTATAGAAATGCGGTGACACTGACTCACCTTGTCACGCCATGTTTTCTGAGTACCATCCCTTATTTTCTTGGAAACTCGTTGGAAATTATACTGTGACGGCTTAATTAATCCCGCGTTTGTGAACTCACGATTTATTTCATCTATTACGTTTTCCGTTAAACTGTTCCAGTAATCTTGAATGGCTGTTTGTTATGTTTTGAGACCAGCTCAGTTCTCGAACGAATGTCGTTGCTATGGTAAAATCCAGGTAAACAAACCGGTAAGGGAAAGCTCGCTGGTGGCGTTTTTCAGAGACAGTGATCGGCCGCAAGACATGCGCGACGGTAAGGACTAAGGACTGGCCATAACCTAAAACAACGCTTCTAGTACGAGTATGTCTAATATCTGTTTAAAATGCATCATAACAATTCCAGAACAACTGTTGTAGCCACCGAATTTTGCATGTTGGTTACCTGACGCATCCACTTCCCGTACATGTACTAGTCTGTTGTTCAAACGTATATACCAACTGCAGACTGTTGTCGTGACCTATAAATATCGTGAGCACGAATGTGACGGTTTAGTTTTGCTATGTTTGCATAAGCATGGCCTTCTTCTTCCGTAATGCTATGGTTTATTTTACGCACCGCCTGATACACTAGGTCAATACCTGGGCAACCAGGTCGGCCATTGTCTTACACATGTTGGTTGCCAATGGCGACGTTGCTAAAACAAGCGTATGGCCTTGAATGGGATATCACATGTGTGTTGTCGTAAGTTTCTCGCACGCGTTTTAGAGCATGACATCCTTATAACCCCGATTAGGTTGCTAAGTTTGAATGAAACTATTTTGGCTATTTAGCCGTGCCAAGGGCACCTAAGTACTGAAAAAAGCGAACGGATGTCGCACGGGTGGAAATGCATATTACAGCGAGGTCAATATCTTTTGTGTTTGAAGAGATGACACAAAACACGGACGTCCTCGACGTAACTCTGCACACAAATTGTGACAAGCAATCAAATGACCTTGACAAATGTCTTCTGAGTGTGGGGGGCGTTTTTAAAGCTGAAAAGCGTTCATTGGTTGATCAATGTGATCGGTTTATCTGCTTGGCTATGATGGAAGCAGAGAGAGCATTCTTGGAACATTCGTAGATGTGTCCCAATACGAACTTGTCTGGATCATCTGTCTTCTGACAAGAAAAGTTGTCGTATGTCCTTGCACAGGCGAAAATCCTACTGCAACAAAAGTTCATACAACCAGGCAATGGAGGTTTTAGGGAAATAATCTCCAAGGTTCAACGAAGAAAAATAGCCAAGTATACATAATAAAAAGGGAAGAATATTACTGTCCGAATTATGTTTCATATACATACCATCCGTAATGTTAGCGAATTTGACATTCGCAAACTGTTTAATCGGGTGCATAATCAAAGGTACGGAAATAATTGGTAAATCATTTTTTTTAGTCTCAAACTAGTTGTCATGTTGGGGATTCACAAACTGAGAGTTTCTAATTTTCTAATGAAGCTAATTATACTAAGAACGTGTCAACGCCTGTAGGTAACACATAAAAGAGTAGGTGTGTTGGAATAAAAGACAACATAACCAAAATGGCGGCGCTTTTGATGTATTCAGTTGTTATCTCTCAATGACATGGCCGTGCATGCATGTCACAAGGTGTGATTTTTACTTACATTCGTTGATATAGACCTGGGGCATTATTCCGATGTATGTTTCGATATTTTCTATATGTTTATCGTGTTTTGTAGTAAATATTGGTCATCTCATTTTAATGAAATGCAACAATAAGCTACACGACTACACGTACAAGGTGTGGTGGCGACGCCCATGAAATGACATAATTGCACAATGACTGTGTGTCTGTCTGTAAGAATGTTTCTGAAAGCCCAGAAATTATACCCGGGCGAGACAAAAATGCAAGGTGTTCCCGGTGTATAATTGATTGCAATTACATGCAGACATCGCAACCAAGAAGGACAACTCACTGGCTAAGTTTTACGTTATAATTCTTCCCTTTGACACATTTTGATGCTTTAATGTTAGCTTCCTCGGTTGATTTGGGACGCAAGAAATGTGAAATCGTTGATATCGCGCTTTTTACCGTGCAATACTATGGGTTGCTGCTAGGTGTCGCTTATAGTGTGATTTCACCGTGCACAGGACGCTGGTGTCCCTTTTCAAGTGTCCTTACAGAATGGCGGTGACCAACACAGTGTTCAAGAACATGTTAAGAGGCAACATGGAGTGAACACACCTGCCTGATGTGAACTCGAAACGGACTCAGCTTTCGTGAGCGGCCCACATTTCTTATCCTTCTCACGAGGAATAAAGACCATTGAGTGCTATCTCAAGTGTCCCTGAAACATCTACAAGTGCGCATTTCACTTCCATTGTGTAGAGATCCCTGCGAACTGGCAAACTGTCGAGTTTCTCTCCTATAAACTCGCGGGTCTGTTTATGTACACAACCTGCAAAAATCTATGCAGTCAATGAATAGTTTCCCTTTGGCGGTGCGAGTATCGGGAAAAGCAAGTGTTCTCAGCCGGCCGAGCTCGCTGCGTTCCCAGCCTCTCGTGTTTGGACGACTTATTTTCAGAAAACAAACCGTGCGCAGATGTCCGACACCCCACAAAAGAGGAATATATTTTCTCAGTCGACTTGAAACGAAGATTTGGGGAAAGGGGAACGCAGATGTTTGAAAATAATGACGAAAATTGTGAAAGAAGCTAATCCTGTTCACATGTGTGGATAGAAATGCTGGGAATGCCGAACGATTGCAATAACACAAACGTTAAACTAGATTTTGCTGTGATTACTTTTTTCTAGCACAATCTGTAGTGTATTTTTTGACATCTCCAATTTTCACGCCTCCACCAGTAATCAGCCAAGGCCGGTCGTACGCTTGCTGCTCTCCCGCCATATATGCAAATCCAGCTGTAAACCCCACCCAGGCATTATTCTGATCTGACCAATCAGCTTGCAGATACAGTCGTTACCGCACCCTTTGTTGAACATGTCAATCACCGCCCCTCGTCGGTGACCATCAGCCAATCAAGTCTCGTACTACAGAATGTTTTTAAATATTGACCAATAGGGGGGTAGAAACACAGCTGTGTAGTCATGTGGATGATGTCATTGTGGCTCCGCCCCTAAAACGCCGTCAACAAGTTCGGATTTGAACTGGATGGAGACAAAAAGGGGTAGAGTCGACCTGGAGCAGACGGTGTAAAAACTACTATATCGACTCTGGTCCTTGGAAAAAATTCATTTCCACGGGTAAAGCTTGTTGTGTTGCACGCAGGAAGCCACCATGAGTACCGCCAGAGTGTCGTGTCCGTCCCCGGAGCTGCGGAGAGCTCGGCCCGCCCGGCCGGCTGGAATGCCTCGGAGCTCGGCTTGCAGGCGACTCTTCGGGCCGGTGGACCACGAAGAGCTGGAAAGAGACCTTCGGTCGCAGCTAGCGCAGATAGAGGAGGATTCCCGGCGCAAGTGGAACTTTGACTTTAAATCTGACTGTCCCTTGGACGGCAGGTACGAGTGGGAGAGAGTGAGCGGCGTGCCGTCGTTCTACGTCGGGCGGGTCAACATCTCCGTCTCTGCAGCGGCCGCCGCTTCGCACACCCCCGGGCAGCTGGCCTGCACCGCGCGGTCTACTACGGAAGATTCCCCGGGACTAGTCGGAGAAACGGCCGTGGGAAATGTTGCAAAGGACTCTGCGTGTACCGTGGATCACAGGGAATCCAGAGTAGACGCGAGAGTAGAGGATTTGGGTGCAGAAATCAGCTCGACTTCCTCCGCTGGTTCGGAGAGACCAGGTCCGGCCGCCTCGGGGAATACACCCGACTCAACCCCGACCATGTCCCGAGGTGTCAAGCGTCAAACAAGGCTCACAGGTAAGATTCAACCCCATTCCTTCTCCACCCTACCTGAACTTGGTCTTAAAACAGTTTGTAACGTTCTGCCAGCTTGTACAGCACGTGTTGGTGTCGTTTTTTCCGAGATTTGGAAAATTTTTGGCGTGTTACTACGTAGTGCGTAGTGTGTAAAGCACTGTAAACAAGCCTGGGGAGGGCGCTGACCTCCGCCCTATTGTTGAGATCATCTCCAAGCAGATATACGGTGCGGCGTATTTTACGCGGTTTTGTTGCATTTTGGACGGTATTTTTAGCATTTTCCTCAACGCGAAGGTTCGGAAACGTGGAGCACAAGAGAAGTTTACTAAACGTAGCAAAATTAAACGTGTAAAACAAGCTTCGACCTTATATCTGCTTGAAGATTTTTATCTGAGCGTGTTGGGGCTTGTTCTGCTCTACGGAACCCGCCCCGGGCGCATCGGGCCACGGGAAAAATAACAGCTCCGCTACCTCAGCGATTTCCCCGCGCCTTGTTTATGCATGAAGACTCACTCTCAAGGTCAAGGAAAGGTTTTATCGTAAACAAGTTCACGAAGGTGAAAAAAATAAAGATAAGTAAGAAAGGGGTGAGCGTTGTCTGTCGTTTCCAAGGCTTTGTTGTCATGACAAAATCGTTAATTGTTCTCTCTCGAAGCCATACTTCGGACGGAAAGCAAATGATAACGTGACCTTGTTTGGGACTTTCTTTTAACTTTTAATGCTTTCCTTCGACAGATTTCCACGTCCAAAGGAAGAGGAAAAGAAGACAACAGGCAGTGGCCAGCAAGGAAAATCAGCAACAGTCGAGATCAGAAACGCTCTCATCTCATCCAGCCAGTGTAGTTTAGAAGGTGAGCCAAACGTTTTTTTTCTTCTTCGTGCAAGTAAAACATTTCTTGTTCTTCACACCACGTCCGCTCTTATGCTTTGGCGTAGAACAAAGGGAAAACATAGCTGCAAAACAAAGAACGCTCCAAAGTCCGAAATACTAGTATTCGCTAGAAAATTAGTTTAATTTTATGAACTGGAGGTTTTCTTTGGCTGGTTTGACTAACTCGGTAACTGGCTTGGGGGAAGGCTATTGTTGTCAACACACCGATAAATCTCGGTCGTAAGCGGGGGCTCTAGGCGCCTGTCTTGTCAAAACTAACGCGGGCTAACTGATAGCGTCTCCGGGGTTTCGTCAGAACGCAATATTTGTGTTACTGTTAGACCGCCTTGTGACTCTTGTCTTCAACAAAGACTTGACAAATGAAATTGGAACCTATTTGGTACCGAAATAGAGGATGTACAAATATGGTGTTAGCCAGAGGTCCCTACAAGCTCTGTCAGCAAAATGTCAATTTAAAAGAAGTCTCCAATGTCGTCAGTTGGGCCAGGGTAGTCGAGACAAATAAGGCGGTGGAGGGCGGCCTTTTCGCCGGGACACACAGCAGGGAACCCCGCCGGCCTTGAGGCGAATGGTCCGCAGTGGGACCGCCCTAGTGCCGACCTTTTTGATAAAGTACAGGTGATGGACCCAGATAAGCATGAACGGGAAACTGACCGGTGTTTGGGTTTGTCTGGTCAAAACTGACCAGCGCTGACCATGTGTAAACGCCAGGAAATCAGAGGACAACAAATGTCCCATCTGGACTGTATTGTTTTGCTCCAGAGACAAAACAGTCTTCATTTAACGTTTTATAACAACTTTACATACATTTTTGAAAAAAAAATATTGAAGACAATATTTTCTCCCCGTTAAAGATAAATGACCGGCCTTTCGTGGCTTAAAATGAAGTCAGAATGGGTGTTGACAGGAAGATATAGGTTCACTTCCCTCGCACTGACCACTGTACCTCAGTTGAAAAAGGACAGGCCCCAAACCGGCGCCGCCCTGGCTCCGACGTGTAGCGAAAGTTAGCAGGTAGCCTGGTATACCACACCGCCGCCTTGTCACAGCCTCTTCTCTTCACCAAAAATAGTTGAAGTTGAACCAAGAAATTTAGACAAAATGTACACGAAAGAAAGAATTGTTACGCTCGGATTTGAAAATGCTGTCCGTGGAAATATTAAGAATTCATGGAAAACCACTGTTACGGTGTCGTTTCCTTATTGGGAAATCCCTAGTGTATACGTCAGTGTTTGGCAAGTGGAAAGAAAAAAACAGCTGAAAGTCAGACGACACATTGTGTGTGCACCTGTGCAGGAGAGCGGGACCCTGTTGTCATGGTAACCTTTCATGAGCCTCACCCCTGGGACACTCGCACACTGTCAGCTGTTCACCCGGGAAAGGCGCTTTGTAACGTCCCGGGGGACCACGCGTACGCTTTGTGAAGCCCCAGCTTCACACAAAAAGTCGCGCCTTTTCGATGACACTCAACATGCGTTGTGTGAGGGAGGAGGAAAAAAGACATCCCCAGACTTGTCTGAGAAAGAAATTTGCATTCTGGCCAGTTTTACAGGGGGAAAACCCCGTGAAAATGTCGTCTATTCATCTAGAAAATTGTGTTGCAAAGCGAACGCACCAACCCTCAAAATCGTATTTTGTGACTGCAAACCCAGAGGATTACGTCACAATGTTGACGAAATTGATATCTCTACAAACTAATCCATTGGCTAGCTTGTTTATTTATTTAGCGAGGAGTACACAACGTATGTGCTAAATCTGTAGGCCAGCTGTCCTAGGACTTGTTTACTTCTAAACCCCGCCGCTTGTATAACAAGCAGCGCCACACGCACACATGCCATGGCCAGGAAAAGCAACTAGAAAATTAACGACTTTTTAAATTAAACAGAACCTTCAATTATCATAATCTGAGTGAGATTTGATACCCCTGTCAGATTGAGACTAGAAAAGATATACCTCCAGGCAATTGAAATAAAGACAGTAGAAAAATAGGTCTATCTGATATCAGCGCTGTCGGCTGTTCTTTGGAATCGTTGACGAAAACAATGATTCACGCTTAGGAATAGTCTTATTCCTGTCAATACAATTTGTATACTTGAATTAGTGTATTCTGAACGTTGTTGTTGAAATGTATACTTTGTTGACATTTGCCTCAATGTACATGATTAACACATTTTCTCCTTCATTTGCAGACTACACAAGTCAGGAGAGGGAAGGGTGGCACCTGGAATCACCGAATTTTGTTGCTGTAGATGTCATCAAACCAGCTTCATCCAATCGGAGTTGCGTTCAACAAATGAAACACAAAGACACCTTTTTTGTTATTGAAAAAAAGGGCACGTGCATCATGTGACACTTCAAGCGTGGCCCATGCACAATTAGCTGTAGATTTCTTGTATTTGAATCGTGCATAATTAATCGATTTATGCAAATCTCCTGTGCATATTTGATGAAGGGAATGTTGCAGTCCCTTGCTAGAGTGTAAGAAAGTGAATGTGCAAATATCGTTCTATAATTATGGCTGTGCGAATCCCCCCCCAGTGGGACGCTAAGTTACTTGTGTCAAAACGGTGTCAACAATCAATGGTAGAACGACACGATCTGTACACAGCGTGTTACTGTTTATGTTTGTGTCATGTACATAGAAGGGGAAAGTATGGTGAGTGCGTTTGCGCAGGCCAGCCCCAATACTGCCAAATCTATTTGCTTTATTTTACATAATTCCAAACTATGTAAAGAAAAATGCACATGCTTGCACAATGCGTTCTCTCCGACGGAACTGTGTAGTATTTATATAGAACTCCCTGCTAAGAGTTTGACATCAATGTATATACAAATTTCATCAAAGAATTTTGAAGTGCTATCGTGTATATATTTTTGTTAGGAATGACAATGCCTACATTGTATAGAGATCGAACACTGTGGACAGAAAAATAAAAAGTCAAAATCATAAAACTTTTGAGTCGTGATGAAATGAATTGTCTTTCGTATAGCATGCTTATGTCAACAGAGCTTCTAGGGACCTAGCGTAGCGGAAGAAATAAGACTGATCGGAAAATGATACAAAGTATCTAGTCACAAAGTTTGTGTCAAAAATCATTCAAATGAAAATTGAGAAACGTGGGTAAAAGTCGATTTAATCAACGGTCTAAATCTTCAATATAGTTTATTCTAACGTTATCCCCTAGTAAACTCAAGTACATAACTATAAGATATAGAAGCCCAGCGGTTGAGGAAGGGAGTAAATACAAACTTTCCGCTACGCTTTCCTTGAGTAAACTAAAGCCGTCATGCGTAGATTTTACAGCGACTGATTGCCACCCTTTCCTAGTGTAGTGGAGTTCCTAACAAGTTTATTCGCCGCCTCTTGACACTCTCCCCTCATGGTCTACTGACGACGAAACAGGCGCCTCCCTAATGGTGTTATCTCCTGAACCAATCAGAGAAAAATGGCGGCACACATTTGCATGAGGTGGAGACGCGGTCTGACCAGTCAGAAAGACCCAGAAAAATTCCAGTGGAAAATGGGCGAACATTTGGAGCGAGACTTGAATCTACGCTACGCTTGGTCTCCGGTCAGGATACGGGGAAATTCCACGAAATCCTCGTCACAAAGCTACTCTACACTCTATCCCAAACGTTTCCTCTACTCAATGAGCCTTAGGAGTACGAGTGGCGTAGAGTTCATACACCTACCAAGGAGGTTTTCCTTGCACCTACCAAGCTCCTGTATTTTCTGTGACAGAATCCTGATTCCTGACTTACAACAAGAACTGAAACCAGCCAAGCACACGCGGTGCTGACAGACGACCTGTCCAGAAACCAATTAAACCATCCTGTCAAATTTTTGTTTATCGAGGGGTCCCGATGAAACCCCGCCACAATAACCCGGCTGGGGGGAAGCCAAACACGACTCGCGCGCCTAATGTTGATCCAGACAGTGACGACATGTTTAGGAGTTTGTATCGCCTCCGTGGCGTCCCCAGAAGGCAGCCAAACTGACGCTTCGCGGTTAATAAACACACGCTGCTGATTGAAAATTCCACCCAAACCTACTAACCCGAACCCGTCAGCTGACAGTAATCAGGTAAAAATATCTGTAAGGCGATTATTGGCGCCACACCATCCTCTGCACCTTTGCCCTATATGGCAAAACACCAGATAATAGCAATAATGAGGAGATATGGGGCCTTGCTGAGACGGTTTTGTTTACGTGTCTTGCAGACGATCCTTACGACATCTTACGAGAGTCTCCTGCGGTAAAACACCGGCTAATAGAAGTAATGAGGAGATATGGGGTCTTGCTGAGACGGCTTTGTTTATGTGCCTTGCAGACGATCTTTACGGATGTCTCCTGGTTTTTAAGGATCGTCTGAGGAGCGACAAGTGACAGCTCAGATACGCACAATTAGTCAGAACAGAACACCAAATACAAAACAGACGACATGCCACCGATGACTGGTCGATGATGGTGGTATAGGCCTGATTATCGTGACGTTAGCGTATCTTTTCAATGTTGAGAAATGACGTCATGACGTGCTTGTCTCGACAGCCAGCTAGTAAAACTAACCAAGCCCTTTTAGCAAAAGTTGAAACTGATACAATTGTTTTACAACAAAATTAGCTAACACACATCGTCACATTCTGGCTTGGAGTTTAAAACCGCTACACAATCGTATGAATGCTTGTGCATATCTAGACAATCTTCGCATGATATCAAACAATGGAACTGCATGATTGAACTTTTTCTGTCAAATTCAGTGATTTTTTTCTCCTGTGGTTTAGTAGTCTAGTAGTAGTAATAATAATTGGTCTATTGATAGTAGTTCTATCCATTTATCAACTGAATCACACGGTTATATATTAAAGTGACAAAACGTGAAACTAACCATTTTTTTAGAACTGCCAGTTTGCCACGAGCAAAATGCCATTATTTTACGTGACATTTTCTGTCAACAGGAAAAGAAAGGCAAGGTCTAGTGCACTCTGCTCTGTTAACAAGGTTACGCGAGCCACGTTTTGTCCCGAACAATTCACGGAACGCGGGCCTGGTGTATTTTTCCTCCGATTTCTTTTCACGATTTTCAATCATCAGGGTGTTTGTGGCGGTAGGGAGCCGGCGGTGGGTGGAGCTAGGCCCGGCCCGCACGTGCCGAAAGCACGTCTGTGTACCCACGGTGTAATCCTATACACCGGCGTTATTTGCTCGAGCGCTGATAGAAAACACGCGTTTCTAGGGAACCTTCTGCAGCTGAAGGCTGTAGGTTGGGCCATGGAAGCTTTAGGATTTGTGGGTTTGACCTCTGCCGGGCCTGGTAAATATACGTTCCCGCTACTCTGTTTTGTGAGGGACGTGTGTGTGTAAAATGTTACTGCAGTGTGCATGTGATGTAACAGCACCCATGGCACGTGTAAGGGTGGGTGGGTTTCAGGTATTCAGTTTTTAATGGAATAGTCGCCTCTATTGTGAAGAATCAGAAAGAAGTCGAGAGTCGGAGTGTGCTCTTACGTCCTTGGCAAGATATAACGTTACCGTTTTAGATATACAAATTAGAGCTTGAGTAGTTCTGCATCTGTCCATTAAGCCCTGTTGTAGGACACAGAAATAGGCCAAGAACTTAAGTCGTAATGAACTCCAGGCCTGTGTTATGAGAGAAAATAGCACAATTTTGTAGCATTATCGATAATGGAGCTTCACTCACTGTATGGAAGCTAAAAAGGCTGGCACCCAGGCTAGACTACCTCGGCCGATTTCTACTATTTTCCCAGCGAAAGGACGTACGGGGCCTGGTAGAGGCTAACAATTTTGTACCCAAGACTTGAAGCCTGTTTGCCATACTAGTTTTATACGCAGAATGCGGTCGGTGATTGAAAACACACCAAACTATAGCCTCCAGTCGAGGGCTTCCACGAGCGCTGCCGTTTATTGTTGGAGGGAACTAGTACTCTGATTCGCGATTTATCAACATTTGAGCTAGCGGGCGCAGACACGACCTCCGGCATAAGAACCTGGCCCAAATGTTGAAAATCGCGACTCAGCGACCCCAAGAATGAACGTCAGCGCTCGTGTGAAAGGCCGCGAAGGAGGCTACTCTTGGAGGCTACCAAACTACCTGTCAGATGGACTCCTTCCACACGGGGCATGGAGCCTTATAAATCCTCACCCCTAATGACTTACCGATGTTTATTTCACCAGGATCCAAGAGAAATAAGCAGAGTTAGTTCGGCACGGGCCTGGAGTAAACTAGGGACGGGCTTCATGCGGGCTAGAGAAGACGGACAGATGCCTAGTTCATAAACACAGGGGGTTGTTGTTGTTGTCTTTGTGTGAAACTGACATCTGGTCAAACGACTTGACAAGAGAGTTGTCACTCAATAACATCAAGGAGGTTTGAATAGTCCATTTTTTAACCTCCTTGATAACATATAATGGAACCGTCCTTTAGAAAGTTTAGTTTCAATTTTTGTTTGAAAGATAGTTCCTGTCAATGTTATAAGAATGCTGTCGTGTCGTGACCAAGTTGTGATATCTTCAATGCTCAACTCCAAGAGACTGAGAAAACAAAAATCGCACAAAACATACACAGGATCGATGAGCAGTGCCGTCAGCTAATCTCAAGCAGATGTGGGAATAGGAAGGTGGCTTCTTCCTCTGTTGTAGTTTTTTCTACCCCGATTTCTTTTTCCTAGCTAGAAAATAAGGGAAATGCATACATAATGAAGTATGGGTTTTCCCTCGCCACGACCTAGCTATCAGTTCTAAATTCTACGTGGATTTGGACACACCCCTTTAAAGATATACATCTTTTCCACACAGATGTTCACTTTATGTTCACAATTTACGAAGATTTATTTACGTTTTCTGACGACAAACAAGCGTGCCAGAAGGCCTATTGGGGATTGTTTTCATGCTTGAAGATTTCTTCGCTGAGTAAAATTAACAGCATCTGTCAAATCATATCGAAGTTGGAACGAAGACTCCCTACTGGTATCTTCACACAAAGGACACGGGCGCATCCACGTGAAAGAATAAATAAGAAGCATTCAGCTGAACAAAACTCCTTGTTGAGAAGACACAAGCTGTCACTCTCCTAAACGGGGTTTCTCCATCGTTTTGTTCCGCCTTTTTTGTTCTCTTTAGAAGAGACAAACCCAAGTGACACATGAGGGGCAAACATCTGCCGTTCAGAGCTGACCGCTTCTGATGCCCGAGTGTCCGGCAAACAAAGGACCTCGGAGTGCGACTTCTAATTAGATTTTTTTCGGCAGTTCAGGGAAAAAAATAAGACCCCAAGGGAGGCTATCATGAAAGAACCTACCTATTTCAGTATTTGCTATTATTACGTTGTATCCTTTTTGTTCTAGTCGTTGAAAACGTTGCATTTCATTGTAGCTAGCGCGCTGGTATCAGCTCAAATGTGTAATTGGGGAGGGGGCTTTAATGATCATCGCCAGAAACTTGATAAAAAACTATCTAACATGGACTGTTCATGAAAATTGCGTTCTGTGTTTTTGCTCCAAACAAAGAAAAGTGGAGCCCCCTACCAACCCACCCATGCACACTTTTTCTCTATTTGAACTTTTTGTTTGCTTTCGCTGATTGGCCCTGGCCTCTAGTCCGTTATTTGGACACCTGCTTCGCGATCGGGATGACGTAGAAAACAAACCGAAATGGATTCCAAACCGAAATGGATTCCATCCAACGAACTTTGTCTTCAAACACATGCTTTATTTTCCTGAATCTGCACTATACACTAACAACAGACATGCACATGACAATATTTTGGAGTTTTTTTTAGATAAACTTGATATGTGCTCATTATAACATACATGTACTTGGAAGTGGGAACACATAAAGACTACTCTCCAAGCAGAGCATGGGTTTCGGCTGACGTGTTTTTAGGCGTTTTTGTCGGGCTTTCTACTTTGTCACCCTTTTTTTTTGTCTCGCCAACCCAAGGCTTGGGTTGCAACGTTGGCGAGACAAAAAAAAGATGACAAAGTTGAAAGCCCTACAAAAACGCCTAAAAACACGTCAAAAACCAGCCGAAACCCATGCTCTGCTTGGAGAGTACATAAAGACATCATGTTTCATACCGGCATCCCGCCGTTCGTTCCTAGTGTTAGTAGCAGCCGGAGTGTGCCGGTCACACGCCCGACTCGCAGCTTTGTTGAAAGGCGATACGGGGTTTCAGCAAATACGCCATTCCATCCGCATGCCCAAATGCTTTGTTTACGGTTCGTCAATCCCCAGTTTGTCGCTATTCTGTAATTTCACCCTGCGAGAAGTTTCTGCTACAGCTGTCAAATGCTACACAACGACATTAACGTTGCGTGATACTAATACAAACGTCCTTGTTAAACAATTTTAGTAGGTATCAAATTGATCCCGAAACATAACATTATTTTCTAACGTTCTTTTTTTCGCCTCATCATTCATGTTTGTGTTATCAAACAACCACATCCTCTAAACATCATCTGCTTGTTCCTGACCAATGCAAGGAGGTTTTATAAAAACCCCTTGTGTTATGGAAGCGGCCACCGTATCGTCTATGCTTCTTTCAAAAGATACGCCTTGTGCACAAGTTGTAGTAAGCTCCCCTCTATACGTGGGTTATCCCCGTATAAACGATTTTGAATGCATCCAAACAAACGCATCATTTCAGATCCGTCCCGCTCGTCCCAGTTAGTCTCTACCAGACTAACAGCGTCGGCTATAGAGAGAACATTTGCCGGGGGACTTTGGCCATGGAGGATAACATTTCCATCCAGGGTTGCCTATTTGACCCTCTCTCCGTAGCCGACTCCCTTCATACAATTGACTCTATTTGGCCAATTTCTACAATTTTCCCAGCGACCCGCAGAGACTGGTAGAGGCTACGTCCCAGTGCGGATTGTTGATACACATACAGCCAGCGTTGACATCTAAACGCACGCAAAGCGAAGAAATATGAGAAGACAGGATTTTCATTTGTTTACAGCCATTTCCATTACATTTCACGTCTTATGTTTATCAGATATGTTAATTCCGGAACCGTGGATTTCTCACCTTCGACTAGTATAGAAAATTGAATGCCAAACCTTGGTTTAAAAAAAGACCCCCCCCCCCGTTGCTAGGCGACCGATTTATGAGCGCCACTCGCCCAAGTATATTTACACTATCGTAGTCTATGCGGGTCACGTCAAATATGTTTGACTATAGTGTTGCGATATACAAAGACATACAAAGACGTTTAATTGTGGTGTATCGTTGTCCCTGAAGGCCTGATGAACGAGCATACATCACTACGGTGTTTTGTGCCCTATGTTGACAATGAATTCAGCGAGTGTTTCCTTTGTTTCAGAGGTCTTAAATGCACAGCATTTTTAGGAAGTGAAAGAGTTGAAGAATAAAGTTGAATCTGTTCCCTACAAAAGAAAAAGTACTAGTGTACGCCAGTCAAATAGATATATTAGTCTGTTGTTGATTTTCACAATATAGACTGCTTCAGAAAAAGGAGAACTTTCTCATATCCCCTGTCATCCTTTGTTCTTGTGACGGTAACTAGATCAACTAAAACGGAACTTCACTGCAGAAAGTGTTCCTGATTCTTGTCTTTTTACGTCACCAAAACGGGAAGTATCGCCGATATGTCGTCAGTTTGAATTTTCTTCCTCACGTAAACAGAGTTATGATTGGTGGGAGTTTAAGTCTTTGCTTCTTCCAGCCACACATTGATATACGTTCGTGAGCGATTTTGGCTATGTATAATCATGATGTTACAAAGAGTCTAATATGTTAAAAAGCTACAAATTTGGTACAGAAAAAAAGATCTAAAACTGTCTGTACTGAACTATTTTCGACAATGGGGAAACGAGGATACCGCATTGCACACCCTCGACAAATTAGATATTGTTGTTGTGACAAATAACAAGACCTTACGGCAAGGCAACGAAAACGCATGCACTTCTATTTTGAAAAAGACTATTGTCAATTGTGCGTACCCAAAACATCTCAATATTTGATTACATGAAGAATAATAAACACTGAAGACCACCGCGAGTGGTGCTAATTTGCATACACCCCATCACTAATGACAGGTAATTAGCCAACCACAGCAGGTGTATTAGCCACACACAATGCCGGAGATTTGAAAGGTAAGCTTTTGATACAGGCAGGTGCATTGGACAACAGTAATGTTTTCGAAAAATGGTCCTTCCGTACGTACGTACAGAATAGAAGTCATTTCAAACTCAGTATAAATTCAATAATCTAACTGCAACCTCATTGGTCTATAGCGCCGTGAGCGAAGCAGACTAGAAGTTACGGAAAAGGTAACGGTTTGTTCAAAGTAGTTTCTAAAACAAAGATGAGAACAGGCTCATCAAAATGTCTGTGCCTCTTCGAAATGTTAACCTAAAATTTCCCCAAATGGCATGCGAACAACATGAACTTTCGATCCAAGAGTTTCTTTTAGACCTACAATAAATGTTTATTTTATTCCCATAACACGAAGGTAGATTACGAAGAATAATACATATGATTAATAATGGTCTCCACAAGTAGACTGTTGAAAGGTTTCTTTCAATACCTTCTCTCTTTTTCTTTCGATTTTTCATTGCTTCTCTTTCTTTTGCTTGTGTCTGTTTGAAAGGCAAAAAGGAATATACTTTTTTTCATGTCACTGGCATGATTGTGAGTTGTCCTTTGTCTTCTACACGCCTCTTTGAACGCATTTGTGCCACGCTTGTAATGAATAAACCTCTTAGTGGCTTTGTGGGCACACAAAAGGCCCGGATCTTACCCTAATCCGGGGAGTGTGACAGGTGCATCCTGGGAGAAAGAAAAACAAACATGGTGCCGGGCAACAAGAGGTCACGTGACTCCATCAGTCCACCTGTGCCATTTCCTTTGTGCTTCAGTCCAAATTCTTATTTTTCTTAGCTGTAATTTTCTATTCTTTAAATCACATTCACAGAACGTGAACAGCTTGAAACTGGAACGGTTTTTCTAACTAGCTCCGCATTCAGTAAGACAAAATCTACTCAGTCAAACATCAGAAATGTTCTGAGAAAGTTGCTTTTTTTGTCCAACGCTATACAGGCAAATTCAATTCTGTGAATGAAGCGATCTTAATCAACCTAGATTAACAGTTAATGATGTTAATTATAGCCTTTTTGCGGGGCCATATGCCATCTTAGTACATCTAGTACACAAAAATTAATGTTTTCAACTTAGCAAGAATTCGTTTGAACGTCCATCAGCACTGCAACAACTGGCAAGCGAGGTTTTACAGATAACGCTATACACGATAACTGCAGAACTAAAACAATAAACGCCCCATTGTTTGCCAGCACTTCTAAGACAAAAGGCAGGTGTAATGTTCTCCTCCCACATAAACAACGGCACGTGTAGGAGGGGGGACGGTAAGCTGAGTGGTACGCTTTCGTACTCACCTGTTCTTCTAGTAGGATTATAAGTCATCTAGGCATAAACTAAGGGGATTCAGAACCATTAATGATTAGTTCTCACACCCACATAGTTCCTGTTGTTATTTTTGTGTACAAATACTCCCGAAACAAAACACGTCGTTGCTTTAAGAGATTATAGTTTTCTTTTGTTCTCCTGAAAATCCGCACCGTACAAAATTGTAACAGCACACACTCATCATAAATTTGTGAAAGTTTGAAGACGTATGCATAAACAAGTTGAGCGAAGACCACTGTTTATATTCTACCAACCTCCTTGCATCCCCCTACCCAAAGCGTCTTCATATTCTTATCTCAAATTACAACAACAAAATATAGTTCTTTGTATTACTTGTCATGTAGACCAAACAAGCACAAACTAGTTATTCGTGTATTTTGGACTATGCCCCTGAAAGACAGGGCATATATGATCGCTCGCTAGCATCTGTTGTTTGCCGACAGGAAAGCTTCTAAAATAACAGATAAACAGATAAAACGTAGCCTTATCAGTCGTTGGTACGCCCCCAAAACAACAAAACTGGGGGCGGAAACGTCAATATTTTAAGAAGATAACAGACTTGCAGCACGTGAGGACTATATAGATCGGTTAGCTCATTTACCCCGGCTATTATCATTATTTGGGGAGAATATACCGGTGTTAATTATCTATGCACAGAGGGATGAAGACGACACAATGAAGGATGGAAGTTAATTGTGTAACATTATCTGCCAGGTTTGTTGATAACGTACCAGCTATATCTTTCCGAGGCGGTTTCAATCTTGATTGATCCTACATTGATCCTACATGGTCTCAGCCTCCTTAATCCTGCATGGTTCGTTCGTTGTAGTGCCTAGTGGCACAAAGGGCAGCAAGTTTCCTTGCTGTCTCCGTAGCCCTTCTTGGGTATATTTATTTTACGGTGTGGGGTTGATTGCTAGCCCTTCTCAATTAACGTGCTCGAGGCACCTCCTCGAACAAGGGATCCCATTTTACGTCCCTTTCGAAAGACGGGTGCAGTCCCAACCGAGATGTCCTGCCCAGGATTGAACCGGGGTCTCCCAGTTACCAACTAATTGGTACCAGGAACTCAGTTGTGAGGCTGTTACCAGCTGAGCCCTTCAGAGTAGTAAAATGATAATGATGTTTTGATGGTAGCATTTTTACCGTCCTCAATATCGATAGATCATGCATATTCGTGTGAAGGGGAATGGGGGGTTCGAGGATATTCCAGAGTATTATGTGTGCTGTGCACACATAGAGATAATCGTATCATAAGTACCGTGCCAGTTCACGTGATTGACATCTGCTTGGAAGACCACCTTTGCACATTAAAGAAGCCACCACAAGACACTACTGCTCTTACCAATATTTTCAAAACATGGAAACAAGTAAATCTAAGCTATTTTGGATTTGAAATGTGACAGCAGGATTGTGATGTGTTGACACAGTTTCGGGTTATTTCATTCACAAACTTTACTGTACCAATATTCTCATTATTCAATCGTGAGAAAGCTACCAAATGTTTCATGGCTTTCAGTTTGCATTTGAACCCACGCTTGACACTTGACGGAAGTCGTTGAAAAGAGCGTTAGAAACTGTTACATTGTATCAAGAAAGGGAGAGAATAGGCATTGTTGCAGGGGACGCCAACATACGCTGTTACTCGTGGGACAGCGACCCCACATACGGGCTGGGCTGAAGTCCATTCTATACAGTCCACGTGGTGACACTCTCCAAGCAGATGTAACGCATGTAACGAGTTAGCTTATATTTTGTGGGTCTTTGAAGGCATTTTATGTGTTTTTACGTTTTTCCTCAATTGAAAAGAAAAACGTGTACCAGAAATCACGCGGAAATACAGAAAATGCAACAAAACAAGCCCGGCAATGACATCTGCTTGGAGATTAGTCCGCGTGAACAACTAGCCACGGAAGTACAAGTAATATCCAAGCAGATGTTGGGGTGAGAAATCGCGTACCGTTTTCTGCTGGTCTACTCAGGCGTCTTCATATAGACATTGTCAGTCTATCAGGTAAGCCCAACATCTGCTTCGAGATTAGAGTACAGGGTACGTACGGTGTCAGCATCCGCTTGAATAGCAAAAAAAACACATTACTCTATGTGTATATAGAATATTTATCAAAACAATAAAAAGTTCAGTACCTTTTGTACGGTCAACAACGAAACTACAAAAAATTGACTTACTAAACAATACATACAAACATACGAGCATTTCCTTGATACGTGTATAATCAGCTGTCAGTATCTTTTCTCATGATAACGAAGAGATCTTTTACGTTTTTACCTATTTTTGCATTGTGAGAGCTGTCAAATCTAAAGATATAGTCACATCAGTTTGTGGTATCGAGTCTCTTGAAATATGTTGTACTTCAACAAAGAAATGTGGAGAACCATTCCTGACTACCATTATGAACTGAATTGCGAAAGTATGTACAAAACAGTTACACTTGAGTCCATACAGTTTCAAGGGTCGCCCCCTCCAATATGCAGAGGTACAACCTGCATGATGAAATCTATCTCAGTTTAGCAGTCAAAGTAAATATCACATATCGAAGATCGATATCATTGTTTTCGATCGTGGCTGTCAATCGGTCCCCATTGTGCAATGTCCAGATACCCAGGGCCTGTACGCCGACGGTTGGCAAGCAGTACGGTCAATTGGAAAATCGACAAAGCGATACAGTAACCAAGTGATAATGTGGAGGTTTTCTTTCCTTCTTATTTTATCATTTCTTTTCTCTCACTTTCTCCTCTTTTCTGACCCTTGAGCATACCGAAGGAAAATGTATTCTTGTAGATTGCAAGACTTTTGTAAAGTGTCGCAATCGGTTCACATTATTCGGCGTAGGCTGTTGTACCATCCGAATTTTCAAGCAGGCTGTGATAGAACCGCAGCCCATTTTCGTAACCAGACAACAGGGGTTCGTGCTGTATATGCACAACTATCATATGAATAGTCAAGTCATACACGACTATCCCAGGAATATCATCAGTCTGCGATCGTAAGACGATCGTACGACGACCGTACGACGAAAATGACCGGGTCCTATTAAAGTCGACACACAGCTCTACGCGTGGCACCGTGGACATTCAAACACCTGTATTGACTTTCCTGTCAGACTTCGGCATAACTGAAGAAATTGATTGTCGAAATCGGACGATAAGCCGGGTCGTTAAGATGTGCTGATTCTCCCGCCTGCGTACTTCACCTGCACTTTGTTTACAGACGTTTGTTGTTGTGCAAACATTGAAAGTGATTGCGAGCACATTTGATGTCAATATGTAGCACGATTTCTCAGCGTCGGTTCCAGCGTTTGATCAGCGGTTGTTGTTAACACGTTGAATAGTTACAATGTTTGCCTACAAGTCTTGAGTTCTTTCTAAAGACGAGGACTTACGCGTGGCAAGACAAAGGTTCGCGCTTCACGGGACAAAGAAAGGCGGTGGCGAATCCGGGTAGAAACTCTACACCCGGCTTTTTTCTTTCCCGTCCACTTTACACGGGGTTCGCGGTACGCTTTTTGATCACTGCTTTTCAACTGACTGAGGGGAGGGCCAATCATCAGAGTGAATTTTGTTGAGGACAAGATCTGAGAAAAATCATTACGAGAAGTTCCGGCTCAATGATTCTTATAAACTATTCTTTGGAGGGTTTTTAACATGCTCTAAAGCTCTTTGTCTAAATGTTGCGCACCCCAAGGTGGTTTTATCGGACGACCTCTTTTATTTGAACAGGGCAATCAGAAATTACAAATTCACACACATAGACACACACAAAGCTGCACACACAAAGACACACACAAACTTACCATGAACGCACATACATGATACATACATACATACATACATACATACATACAAACATAAACACACACGCGCGTGCACATATACACAGGCGCACACACAAACACCCACACAAACACACGCGCGCGCGCGCACACACACACACACACACTGCACACACACACACACACACACACACACACACACACACACACACACACGCATACATACACGCACACACACAAACACACACACGCACATTCATGCTTATGTGCATTGTTTTATCGGGTGGATTTTTCTCCCCCTCTCTCTCTGAGTGCCCCCCGCACCGAAGTGGTATCTCCTAGTCAATCCAAGCACACGTGCTTCTATTGTGCTGTCCAAAACACCAACAAAGCCTAGTCAAAACAGGAAATGCACCACACATAGTACTGAGGAAGTCGGGGGACACTCTCCAAGCAGAGGTTGGTGGGAAGATTGTGACCTTTTTATCATATGGTCCGTTAGCGGACAAAAAACGGAGCGTATGATAAAAAGGTCACAATCTTCCCCACCAACCTCTGCTTGGAGAGTAGGGGGACTAGGTTTTTGGAAAAATACTAGAAAATGGCCAAATAGACAGATATAACATGCCAGATGAGCGCTGAGCTAGCTGGCCGTATGTTGCAAGTTGCAACCTGTCATTTTGCAGCCTGGCAAAGACTAGGAATTTATTCCTCACTTTCTACAAATCAAACCAAAACCAAGTACAACGTTCATTAAACTCTTTAAAAATGTTAATGGAAGTTATAGAAAACGTGTTAAAAAAAGAAACAAATATGATCTAAATTTTGAGAAGTTCTAAAGGTACAGAGGACAACTGGCTGAGACGGTTTGCAGTTGTAGAAAAAACTCTCCAATACATGTAAGATGTTGGAATGCACCTGAATCGTAACGCTTTTCAAGCTCCCAGCCCCAATTCAGTTCTAATCGGCATTCCTAGTGCCTTTGAAACTTCTGTATAAAGATTATTGCTTTTTAGGATCAATTTTACTCAAAAAAGAAACCGGACCAGGTGAGGTGAACAACATGTCTGTGACATATAAGACGGTTGTCATAACTCTACATTATTCTGGGTTAGGTGAAGATAACTTCTTTATATACAACCATACCGTCCATTCCTTATCTGTTGTCTCTACACTTCAAAAGAGTCTTGAAGAGTAACTTGTACTTGGTAAACTGTCTAAACCAAGCCTCCACCAATGTGAACACTAGTAGAAGTAGACTGCCGAGGTCTAGCAATGCATGTTAACTACATTTGTTACCTGATTCTAATATGAAAATCAAATAATTTTAACCTCCAATACTGGCTTTGATATAAATTCACTTTCTATATCTACAAACTGATAGCCATATGATTTGCACCTGTTTTTATTAAAATTTAATCTCTGAAGTTATTGATTTTATGAACGATTTTCAGCTTTGATCTGTGCCTGTATTGACTGCTGTATGTAAACATACTGTGTTGTTTTACCAGCCATGTAAATAGTACAGATTGATCAACTCCGGAAAGTGGCTAAAGGGTATCTCAACAAACAAAGTAACCCAAAGGAATAGCTAACGTTTCTCCGTGTTATAAACTGTTTCTCCTGTTACTATGACATCATTTTGCGCGTTGATTTTCTAACGTTAGCTCCTCACAGCTAGCCTGAGTGTCATACTAGTTAGTTTAGCGGGATTGCCATACATTAGAGCCCCGGTACACTAATAGTAACTAGGGTGGCACTCAGGCTAGTTGTGGAGCTAACATTGAGGAGCTGAAGATTAACGCGCCGAATGATGTTATCTTTCCTCGTCTGAAGTCTGCTAAGTCACAATAGTTTATTGCAGTTTATTCATCAGTGGAGTTCGATACTTCATTGTGTCAAGTGTAACACACAGACTGTTGTACAGTGTATGGATTTGTATGTAGTATCATAGATAGCTTTAAACAATGCATGCAGTTAGATATGCGAAGGTTAGACGTGACAGGTCGTTCGGTGTAATATAACCAGCTGCTGCCGCGCCGCGTGCCTGCGAAGCTGGTGTGTTACGCCGAATGGCGGTTATACCGGCTATATAGATACAGATACAGATACAGATATCCTATTTTAACCTCCTTGGTAGTATGAAGCATACAGTGCACTATTTTAGCGTGTATGCGCATTAGAAATGAATTAAAAACATGAACGTCCTCATTTTTACGGAGAACGCAGGTTAGTGAAAATCTGAAAGTCTGTATTCTAGGCTTCTATTTGTATGTTGTCACTTAGCAGACTTCTTTGAAGTACCGAAACATAACGTCGTTATCTTAAACGTTGTGAATCATAAAACAAACTCCCCCTGTTCTTCGTACCTGCCTGATGACAGTATAACGCCATTCAGCATATTTGGTCCATCTACGCTATTTTTCCATCAATCCAAGAACTATTAGAGACAACTATGTGCACTGAAGCGACCGTTCTGTCCCTAGCTGTTTTTCTAGGCTAATGATGTATGTTGATACCAAAGTGTTCTTTGAAAGACTAGAATCGCGCAGGATAAACTGGATATTCGAGGGATAATCAGGTATAAGGTGACACGCGCTACTGGGCCTTGGTCTATATTGACTCCACGTTCTTCGCTCAGACGACCATTGCCGGGATGTCAAAGTCGCTTCTGACTGTTTGAACGTCTCTTATAGCACAAAGTCCTCATGACGTCAAACATCGATTATATGCCAACTTTTCTGTCATGGATTAAACTGATTTTTACGCCTAATAGGCGTAAAAATCAGTTTAATCCATGACAGAAAAGTCATGGATGTCATGGAGGCTCCAGCTGAAACTTTTGTAGACTGAAAATTTTTACATCGACAAAAAAACAACCAAAAGAATCCATTTCGTGGCGTATCTTCATTGTTGAAATATCTTTAATTTGATACAAATTTCTTAAAAATTTCTTAGATAAGTTCTTAGAAATAACAGCTCCCAAGCAAGTAACGGTTTGCCAATATTATGAAACATTTGCAAAGCGTGAGAGCTGACGTTAATCGTGAGTGAAGACTTAGGTTTGGAGCCAAATATTAAATTAAGAAAAATTGGTCCATACTGTCGGTCTTTATATGAATATGGTAAAGCATAATCTCCAAGCAGACAGTGGGGTAAAAGATGGTAACTTTTTAACAGTCACACTGAACCAAAACTTTACGATTTTCAACCCCAACATCTGCTTGGAGACTAGAAGAAGCAATCCCTTGAAAACCACGAGACAGGACGTCGGTTAATAGGAGGCATCACTGAGGACGCATTGTAAACCAAATTGTCTTTGCATTTCCGGCAATTTTCATCCACATGTCAAAGAGGAGATGGGAGAAATTTAATATTACAGCCTCAAATTTAGTCATTCTGACCTAAGTGTTTATTAAATCGCCAGACCAGTGCTGGTCTTCTTCATCTCCAAGCAGAAAAATCGTTTCTCAAGCTCCCGTTACGACTTTGCCTTTCTACTTCTGCTTGGAGATTACCCCGGCCTGCCAACCTCACCATTTTGGCGGGAGAAAATCAGAGTTTACTGTAGGAACAGCTGACGGTGTTTATTCACACGGTGGTGACAATGACCTGTGGTAATGAGGCGGGAACGTCCGGAATTTTTACAACACATCCGAGAGGAAGGATTAATCGAATTATGACCCGCTTTTGGCGGGAAACTCGCACGTGTAGGTTATCGTCTGCAGACAACAACATGGGTCTTGTCTCACACCACCTCCTTGCTCACACCAATAACGTTTTGCTCACGCACATTCTACAGTTTTTGTAGAAGAGATAAAGCAACAATTATGAATATTATTGAAGAGGGAAGAACAAGACCCGAGAAAAAGTACGTTTTCGCCTTTCGTTGTTTCACGGACCTGAAAGGAACGGTTGAAAATAGATCATCTACTATGATTAAGGACATTATTGCTATGATCTAGCAAATCTGGAGACCATTAAACAGCTACATCTGCCCACCATATGACTGGGGCAACAACAGCCGATGGCGTTAATTCGATCAGGGCCAAGTTTGTCTTTGACCAATAGCAGGCGACGTATGTTAACGGTGTCTGTAGTATGTACAGTCTTTGTCTTCTTGTCTACCAGTGGCTACCAATGCTTTATATGTGTCCAGCATCATTCCAAAAGCAGACAGAAAACGAATCCATTTACTACTGTACTCGTATCAACTTGTAATTATGTGTTTGTAAACACGATATTGTTGTCATATGTACTTAATAGGTGATAAATGTGCAATAAATGTTGTTCTGTGCTTTTAATCTATAGTCCGAAATTTGTGCACCTAAAATTCGGAACAAGGAGTACACTGTGTATATGTAGATGCCATAGCCCACATCAGTTTCGTATGAGACCAACGGCGCCGTAAGAGACAGTTTGACACCTTGGTGATAATGAGTTGGATAATCCGGCTGGTAGCCATTTTATGGAGCCATAAAACAATTTACGATAGTTCAAACAGTTGGTCCTGGCCAGACAAGTGGAAATGAGTGAGTGGACGGGCGTCTGTACTCTCCAAGCAGAGGTTGGTGGGGAGAGTGGACAAAAAACGGGGCATATGATGAAAAGGTCACAATCTTCCCAACCAACCTCTGCTTGCAGAGTAGGGCGTCTACAAAAGCCAACCAGCAAACTACCAATAGCAAAGTACTAGTATCCTTACAGCTGTTATAGCTTTATGTCTTTATGTTTTATAGCTTTTTCACGCACTCGCTCACTCACTCACTCACTCACTCACTCACTCACTCACTCACTCACTCACTCACTCACTCACTCACTCACTCACCCCTTTTGAGCAAAGTGTGAACGGAAAGCTAACCAGAAACTTTGTCCGTCTCAAAACAGCTAGATTTTGTACCACAAACTCTACCAGACCTAGCCTGGCATGGGTACTATCCTCCGTAGTAACCGCTGGCTCAATCTTTTTGTTTGCTTACCACGGAAAGGGCTAGCAAGCTTTTCGTTTGAGCTGGTTGGACCAGTGGTTACGAACGATGGTACCCAGGCTTTACCAGATCTACAGAAGGTAACTTTAGGGGAAATTGTTAGAGGGACTGAGCTTGGAGAATAATTCACTGTTGACAGCAAATGGTACCTGTACGGCCAGCTAAATCCTCTGGATTTTTTTTCATTATATTTGACCAATGTTTGCTCCTTTCCAGCTACCGACGGAGTCTGGCTGTGACTACGACACGCCCGCGACTGTTCCGAGAATACTCTCAATTTTCTGTCGTCAGCGACTGTACCATGTACCATGGTCCTTCCTGAGGAATTCACACGTTTATTTGTGTGAAGTCAAAGTTTCTTGTCCTCTCTAGCAAAAGGTTCCGGACCAATTCAGAACGGTCTCCAATTAGAGCCTAATTTGTAGCACAGGTAATTGTACAAGTCGCCCCGGGTGCATACAGGGCTCGGTCTCGGTGCTTCTAGCCTTTTTTGTGCGAGCCAAAAGTCGTCAGACTGTCTGTATAGGCCGGATAGGTCGGGGTCAATTGGGGTTAAAGCGTCTAATCATGAAGTCACCGAGCCAAAACCAGCGGCCCGCATATATCACTTTTACTGTCAACATTTGAAATAAATGAAAAGAAAACGCTCGCCTAGAAAATCTACTTCCAACGATTTTTGGTAAAAGCATTTGATGCATCAGAATGTAAAATTTGATAATAAAATATCTAAATTGAAATGAAAAGAAAGGAAGAAAACCAAGGAGAGAAAATGCAAAAGTAGTTCTCAAGGATATTCCGGAGGACTTGGACTAAGGCCAATGTCTTCCGAACCATTGCACCAATCCAATAGGACTTTAAGACGCTTGTCTGTATGAATGGAGAAGGTCAATTGGGGTTAAGCACCGGCTCGCCCAGGTTACGGGCGATTCATCAGGACTCGGCGGGGTCAGGTCACGGGCGGCCCGCAGACAGGACTGACAATCAGCGGTGGTGAAGACATCGGCGGTCGTTATCAGAGCGTGCAAGGCAAACTGGCGTAGGACTGAATTAGAGGCACCGGTATAGGTGAAGCCGTCGGGGGGAGGGGTGCTGCTTCGGTCTTTCAGACCCAATATAATACAGGTGGCACATAGGGTAGCACTAGCAGGTTTCCTTGCTGTTTCAGCAGCAGGGTATATTTTTACAGGGAGTATTTTACATCCCTTCCGAAAGACAGGTGCAGCTTCAACCGAAATGTCCTGCCCAGGATTAAATCGCGGTCTCCCAGTTAGCAACTAGTTGGAACCAAGAGCTCCCAGTTAAGCCATATATAGAGACTTTGGGGTACACAAAAAAAGATTCAGATAACAGATTTGGTCTTTTGGCCTACATTGTAAGAGGTTCAAACAAGAAGGTCCTTGGTTCAAACTAGGCCTCCGTGAGTGTTACAAGGAATTATTGGTATCTCCAAGCAGACGTAGCAGGGACAGAGATAACAATTACAATGTGTGTATTACTGGAACAGAAGCCCTCAGTTTGAAATAAAAGAAAAGCCGAAGGAACTCACGGTTTGTTTTGTTGAGTATTCACACTTTTAATTTGCAATTGAGTTGAAAATTGATATGGACATTTTCTTTTAATATCGCAGGTCCTCGCTGGGATCGTTGCCACATTTGCTTCCTGGTTCATGGTGTAATAAAGCGAACATTGAAACGCTTTTTTGTAACCAGATGTAGAAAGAGATTATCTCGCCACGAGCCAGAAATCGTCATCTTCTGATCTTGTCACGCTGGCTGCACGGAAGTCCATGAATCTAGTGTACAAAGAAAGCCCTCTGTAAAAGAATGCCATGAAAGCTATGGCTTGTAACAGTCAATTTGGTATACACGTCATACCGCCATGTAATGTATCTAGGGCAGTGTTCTCAGTCGTTTTATCACCGCGCATATAGAGGTTGAAACTGCATTTCGAGGAAGATCGCAAGGGTTCTAAAGACATTGTGATGGTTGTCTTATAACTAGCAGAAACATGTAGTGTGTTCTCGACAAAAAGAACTTAGAATCGGCTTATATATGTGTAGTTTGCGACACAACTTTCAATGTTTCTGTTGATAATTTTGCTGCGCAGTCGATAGCTTATTTTACGTTCGGCCATGTCTTTCGCATATGTATTATTCCGGGCACTCGTTTTATAGCATTTTCAAAAAGTATTTGTCGTCAATACCTTTAATACTTTCAAAACCTATCCATACTTACAGCACAGGTACATATGTAACTACTTTAAAACCATGTCAATTTTCTTTAAAGTTCTGTTTTACGCTTTGCTATGTATATATATGAAATATCATGTTGTGGATACAGATGATGTTCAACATTCTATAGTGTACAGAGGGCGGGGGTTTACAATGGACCAACACCACACATGCGCACATCGACGTAATCTCCAAGCAGATGTAAGGTAAGGATTGCTTTACAAGTGTTTTATGGCATTACCACGTCTTTTTTATGAACACTTGTAGGGAGAGGCGCAGATCAAGAAGGAAAAGCGAACCACTAGAAGGACGTTCGAAATACCACAAGAACGCGTGAGAATCAAGACAGTCCTAACATATGCTTGGAGATGAGACATGGCCAGTCCTGGCCTGAGAACTGACCACTTGCACGGCTGTCGTAATGACCACTATCTCCGTCTGCAATCTACGGCCTTCTAATGCCGGTATTTCCAGGCTGTGGTCATCTCTCTCCGTGCCGGTCAGCTGCTCCGTTTCCCGACATTTGACACAATAACTAGACCCATTACGGCCCGAGTCAAAGGGGACAACCCCGCACCCCTCCGCGTAGCTTTCACACGGACACGGGCCCGGACAACGCGGCGTGGCGGGGCGGCCTGGCAGGCCTGGGGTCCCGCCGGGAAAATTGGGCGAGCTGTGTGCAGGGTGGAGCAGAGGGGAGACAGTCGCCGACTTCTACCGTCCAGTCAAAAGAAAAACAATTTGGATAAGCGAAGTTTGACGTTTCCACTCGGCTGTGACTATTGTTGGGCCGATCCCCACCTGACGGACCCCCCGCAGAGACGCCGTATGGTCAGGGGACTGGACATTGTTAACCGGACCCAGAGTGGACACCGGGGCAAATGACCGATGGTCTGACACGTGTGACGCTGTCCAGTTGGCGTCCGAAGTGGTCTGGGTACCGGCTGGTCAGTCTCTCACAACTTCGCACAGGTGTTGCTTATAGGAAATTGGAGCACGGAGAAGAAACGAAAGAAATGGGTCCTTTACTCCCATCGCGCTTTCTGCCCAAAACAAGGTTTTCTCCAAAATTCACAGCAGGCCTAAATTTCCAACCTAAAACAGAGTTCGTCGTACATGGCGGTCCAGACTCTGATGGCGGTCAATGTAATTTGTTTTCCTTTTCTTTAGCTTTTTGTCATTTTTATCAATGCCAATGCTCAATCGAGCAATCGTTTTTTGGCGCCTCATTCCTCCATTGAGTACCCTGTGCCGTATAGTATACATTCGAACGGCAGTAGACATTACGATATTCATTGCATGCAGCAAATTTGCATTGTGCTCCCTTTGTATTGTTTAATGATGTTTCTAAAGGTAAAGTGAGACTGGAGCAGTCCTACCTGACCGAAAATTCTACTCTACTCTACTCTACTCTAAAGGAAGTCCCATTTCCTTTTTGAGTTCGTGGGTTGTTATCGACTGTGGCACGGTATTGGAAACCATTTACTTTACGCCCTCAACCGAATTCAGGTAGCCGTTTTCACACATTGATGGAGTGAGGAAAGTCGTGTTAACTTTCCCAAGGACACAACGTTTAGCCAGGAACGCCAGGAATCGAACCCGTGACGTCTCCATCTCGTGTCCAGCCACTCGGCCAGTCGACGCCATTCAACCTCATTGTCATTTCTACTCAAGCTAAAGATCGAGGAGAAGTTGAATTGTTAACTGGTGTACCTTTATTCATCAACTTTGAACGTGTTTTTCTGTGACCTGTACTTAGCAAAAGCCAAATCAGTGGCAAGAAATGTGCAATAAAAGGTCTTCATTCATTGAAATCCAGACATCGGGAATGGAGGAGGTCTCCCCAATAACAGACAACTAACGACGTCCAGCCGTTTTGTCTGTCTCCTATGAGTTCAAAGGTCACGCACCTTGACCGCTAACGTCCCACACGCTTCCCACCAGGTCACAAAGGTCAGAGTAGTAAACGTCTTCAATATGTCTTCCACGGATCCTGACGGACGTAAGAGTGATGTCTTAGCCGTCTTGTCCACTTACTGCCCCACGCGTTTCCCGTTATCTGATTGTGGCGAAAATTGGACGGAAATCCAAAGTAGGAAAGTGTTTCCTACCTGTACAACTCGGGTCACCGGGGTCGTGACCTGCGACCTTTTGGTTCGTACAGTCTCGTATATCAAGGTCAGCCCACGCTGACCTGAATTTGTGGCCGTCGTCTGGAGCAGGACCACGTACTTGTATCTCCTGATTCGAACAAGAATAAAGGATTTATAATTATACTTATTGCTTGTTCGCTTCTTTGTTATACAATGTTTTGTTCTTTCAATCATGACCTTAGCTTTTAATCTTCCCCCCGCTCGCATCAGTCTTGTGGTGTCCAGAGGATATCATCCATATCATCGAGTCTTATGCATGTACAAGGCAGTCAGGCACGGCAAACAGACTGCTTTGCGACCCTTCGAAGGGTCGCAAAGCAGTATGACTATGAAAAAGACGCTGGGGATAAATAGCGAACATTGCATTGTATCCACTAGGAGTATAAGAAACATAGACAAACGGACGGACGGACAGAAAGACAGCCATATGGATAGAAAGGCAGGCAGGCAGACAGACAGGCAGACAGACAGGCAGACAGACAGACAGACAGACAGACAGACAAACACACAGACAGACAGACAGACAGACAAGCATCCCAAAAGATATTAGTCCCTTGGATGGAACGAAGTAAAAGTCAGTGCACCCTGCCTGGTTTAAAGAGCTCTAAAACAAACCGCTCATTTATATGTCCCCTTCACGACATTAAAGATCTGAAGTTTAGACTCACTACTACGTAAGTACCGTCTGATTGTTGTTTTAGAAAGTTTGAACTCGGTCTCCCTTGAAGGTGTCCTGGCATCTTTGGTTGGAAAGGGATGAACGTGAAATAATACCTATTTGATTTATTTTCATGTTGGTCAGACACACTGTCAGAAAAACAATGAATTTTACTTATCGATCAGAATACATGTATGGATGATACACCATACCACCCAATATCTGCTTAGCAAAAAAACTTCCAAATAAAATAAAGTGTGTACAGAATGGATGGACCCCGATAGTACATTAGCTACATTTGTACATATCGTGGATTTTGTGTTGAGAAGGACATTGTGTTGTTTTTTTCCAGACACCCTTAACTCCAGATGTTTCGCACCTGGCTAGAATCACGATTAGTCTAAACAATATATAGGTACGAGGGAAGCCTTATACACACATAAATACAGCTCTCTGACGGGGCAGAATTACAGCAATATTCGGGGATTAGGAGACAAAAGTGGAGACTGTAGAACGTTTTGTACAACAATTAAGTTGGAGAGTCTCAACACAGCTGCGCTCGCCGGGTATTGAATTACTTGTTTTTCTAACCCCCCTCTGCGTTACTGGCCAATTACAGTATACTGCACGATATTTTCTATGTTATAAAGTACAAAATGAAGGTACAGTACAGCAAAGTTAAAGGCGGTATGGAAGCACATTTCATCGTTACAGGAAGTTAATTAAGAGAGTAGCTGTCCTGAGGGAGTTTTGGAATACGGTGGAGTATTGACAGACACTACATAATGTAGCGGGGGAGGGTGTGGTCATTTTTGGTATCCTAGCAACGTCACAGGCAGGCTAGAGAGCTGTCGGTCTCAAGGATTAACGTCTTTCTTGAAGAAATCCCCTGTACAGGGGGTAAGCCTTGGCACGCGTGGGCTCTGCCGGTAACCATTCCAGAAAAGTAAAACATTTTATAAGACAAAATTGTTGTGCACTGAGAAATAGAAATGTCTTTTTACCATCGCCAAGAAGTTCATGTTTTTGGTAGCGTTTGTTTATAGCAGTGTACCGGTGTGACCGAAATGCATAACTCAAGAAGCTATGGACGGATTGTCATGAAATTTATTTGAAATTGGTAAGTTCTTGACCTATCGAAGAAATGGTTACAATTTGGCCCCCTGGTGACTTTACTTGGTACTGCAGGAGAACATTATCATAAAAGTCGTCAAAAGTTGGGATTTGAACTCCTGACCTTCCGGGTACAAAGACAGGGTCACTAACCACTGGACCAGGCACTACACCATTGCGGTTGGCCATGACAGAGACCAAAACACATAACTGGGCGATGATCGGATTCTGCTAAAAGTAGTCATGTAAAACGTATACAAAACGACTTGGGTTCCTTTTTATGGTGTGGAAGTGAGCTACACACATTGCGGACATAGTCCATAGTAAAGTACGCGTCTCCATTGCTGAAACGCCCCCACGTGGGCTGAACCAAATTTATCTGTCCAAGGTGAAACGTGCGGTCACCTAAGACGGACTTTCGCCCTCCCACTCTTCTTGCTTGTCAAGTTCATTTCCTTTAATTCCCCAAAGTTGTAAGTTTGAAAATCAGGATCTATATTATGCTGCTTCACCCAAAGTAGTGATTTGGCGCGTGCATACTAGCAGCTTCCACTAGGACTGCATATATTTGTGGTGGATGGAGATTTTGCATCTAAAACGTGTTTCGTGTTTTTTTTCATCACTTTTGAGTCAACTAGGGCAAAGAATTATATCAGAGACCCCCCCCCCCCCTCCTCTCTCGTCGATGTGAATTAAACCCAAATCCGCTGACCCCTTCCTTATGGTACAAAGTGGGCGGGGAAGCACGTATCCGGGATTTGTCATGGTCAAAACGTACATAACACCCTCCTAACTGTCATTTTCTGCCGATTTAGTCAGAGATAATTGAATTAACGTGCGGGGGAGAATGTAGCCCTGTCAAGGCCGCCCTGACAAGGCACACTTGTCGGAGACAGCTCGCAGATGGCAGGTGATTATTACCACGTGGGATGGCGTTAGAAACAGGTTTGATGTAATTGGAGCAGATACTAATTCGATCAAGTCTTTTTCTTCTTCTCCAAGATGGACGGAATAAATGAGAATGAACAAAAGACCACAGAATATATTTCAGAAGGAAGGATGAAACGCATTTGGGGGAACACAGGGAAAGGAAGAGGATAAGAAATAGATCGATTAAAACAAAGGCGATACGATAACATTATTGATGATGATAGTAATGACCTTTACGCCAAAAAAGCAATTACTCAAACAACTGGATATGATTTTGGAAACGGTCAGACGTTTCAAGTAGCATCCACTACTTTTCGTCAGTGACTGTGAGCAAGATCAGTTGAACAGCGGGTTTATAACCACGAACTATGAATTGATATGCAAATTAGAAGAAGACAAATTTTTAGACAGTCCAATAGGAAGCAAATTAGACAAGTCAAGACAAGGTTGAAGTAAACGGGGACAATAGCTCCTATTGTTTTAATATAGGAGCTAAAGCTGGTTTGCCCCCAAGGCTATGTCCCAAGTGCCAGACAGTTCCACCCTTAGCCCTCCTTTCCTGTTGAGGGTTGGATTGTATATCCTCTCATATATTGCCTCCCTTACTCCACGTTCGAACCAGCGGGGTTCGCGGTCAAGGATATCAGTGGATTCGAGATTGAACGAGTGCCCCTGGTTGTGTTTTAGGTGGTGGAAAATGGCCGAGGAGTAGCGGTTAGCGCAATGTTCTTTGTACCTTTCATTAAGTGATCGGCTGGTCTCTCCGATATAAGTGTTGTTGCAGTTGGGTTCTTCACATTTGAGTCTGTAGATGACATCGGCCTTGCTGCCTTTGCGGGGTCGGTCTTTAGGATGTACCAGTCTTTGTCTGAGAGTTGATTGAGGTTTGAAGTTGGTGGCAATGTTGAAGTTTTGGAAGATCCGTCGGAGTTTTTCGGACACTCCTTGTACATATGGAATAGTGATGTTGGCCTTGTTTCTGTTGGTCAACGGTGTACACTTAGGCGTTTTCTTGGACTGGTCAGACGGTTTGAGGGCTTTGTTGAAAGTCCATCTTTGGTAGCCACATTTGCCCAGGGCACCTCGGAGGTGTCTATGTTCGTCTGTTTTGGTCGTGTCAGAGGTGATGATGTTGTCTGCCCGATGAAAGAGAGTTTTTATAACTGCCAGTTTGTGTTCCAAAGGGTGGTGAGAATCAAAGGCCAAATACTGATCGGTATGGGTCGGCTTCCTGTATACTTCGAACTGGAGGCGACCATCCTTCTCTATGATGGTTTTGGTGTCTAGGAAAGGGAGCATATTATCTTGACTCGACTCCTGCGTGAACTTGATGTTGTCATCTATCTGGTTGATATGTTCAAAGAAATCATCAGCTACTCTCTTCTTTAGTCTGCACCAAGTGTCATCTACATAACGGAACCAGTTGGCCGGGGGAGTATCCTTGAAAGTACTGAGGGCTTTGTTCTCAAATTTCTCCATGTACAGGTTTACCACGATGGGCGAAACTGGTGAACCCATAGCACAGCCGTGCAGTTGTTGGAAGAATTGTCCTTTGTAAGTGAAGTATGTGCACCCCAGGCAGAGGTCTAGCAGCTTGCATATTTGGTCCACAGATAACTTGGTTCTGTCTGCTAGTGTGTTGTCAGCCTCTAAGGCTTCCCTGACTACTGACACCGCTTCTTTGGGGGGATGCAGGTGAAAAGAGAACACACATCATACGAAGTGATGATTTCATCTTCGTCTAACTGGATGTCTTTGATTTTGTTTACGAAATCTGCACTGTTTTGTACATGGTGTTGAGACTTCCCCACTAAAGGTCCCAAAATCTTCGCTAGAAAACTTGCTACCCCGTAGGTGACTGAGCCTATACCAGAAACTATGGGCCGTAGAGGGACGTCCTGTTTGTGGATTTTGGGGAGGCCGTGGAAAGCAGGGGGTTGTTCTGATTTGGGTTTGATTTTTAGATAGGTGACATGATCCAGAGCTTCATCAGTTTCTAATTTCTTGAGAGCTTCAGTGATTTCCCTCTTAAACTTGGTAGTGGGATCTCTTTTCAAAGGCTTGTATGTGCCTTTGTCCCCTAAGAGGTCCTGTATCTTCCTGTCATACTGCTCCCTGTCTAAGACTACTGTGCACCTGCCTTTGTCAGCAGGAAGAATCACTATGTCTTGATTAGTGGCCAAATCCTTGAGAGCGGTTTGTTCCTCCCGGGTAATGTTACTAGCAGGGGGTTTAGAGACTTTCAGGGTGGTAGCTACTTTAGTGCGTAAGGCTTCAGCCTGTTTGTATGACATATGGGCTCGTCGAATTGCTGACTCGGTCTCTGTTACAATATCGATGCTGGGGATTTTGTTAGGTGTTACTGCAAAATTTAGACCTCTAGAAAGCAGCGATTTCTCTGGCTCTGTAAGGGTATGGCTACTAAGGTTTTTTACCCACCGCTCATCTGTTCTAGTCTGTGTTGTAGTTTGAGGGTTTGGGCTGCTAGATCTCCAATTAGGGTCACTATCCGCTGTGCTGTTCACTTGTTTTTGCTGTAGGCGTTCGAATTTGCTCTTCTGTCTAGATTTACCCTTCTCGTGTTGGGAGAGCTGTCCACGTGTTATGAACTCTTTAGTTTCGGCAAAAGTCTCCTCTGATAATCGTTCCCTCAGTACTTGTTCAAGATTAGATTTTCTTGCGTTTAGTCCATCCAATTTGTAGTTGATCTGTCTAACTCTTTCGTTTAGTAGCTTTCTTTCCGCGTTAGAAATTATCTTGTTGGCGTTGAAGCCTTTGATGGAGGTCTTTAGGCGCAAACTGACAGGAGTGACACTTACCTTGAGGCACCGTAAACTGAAGCGTAGATGGTTCCGGTAGTCCGCAATCTTCCTGCTGGTGTTCTCCAGATCCCTCACTGAGCTCAGGCAAATCTTACCGTAATGATCCTTGATACGTCGATGAAGATTAGACATCCAGGTAATAATATACGCCAAAAAAGCAATTACTCAAACTATGATTTTGGAGTAGTACAGCCTAGGTCTTTCAGCCCTTGGTGTCCAACTCTCAGTCGGGCTCGGTGACGTTATCCAGGGGACCCGGCCCGGCCCGTGTGCCGCCAGCCCGGCGGCCTGGTCCGCTCCCCCCGCCCATGGTTAGATTACAGCCGTCCCAGGGGAGAGGATTTGGGTTGTGGCTGATAAAAACGTGCAGCCCTCAGACTGACAAGGACGACAACGAGTGGACTTCAGACCGATGGGAGGAAAGCCAGAATCACATCATCTCAACTTTTCCTAAGAGGTTCACTCCATTCGTTGAGCTTTAGAGTTAGCTTGTGAACTTTCATACAAAATGAGTCATCTGCAACCGTGTTTGACAGTACGTCAAACATACCGCGACGTCATGTGTGTATCAGGTACCAAAGTGAACGTAAGGTTAAGGGTCAGAAAGTTCAGGTTTGCCGTGACGTTAAGCCCAGGTGAGTCCGCAGACGTGTGTTACCCGTGCACGTCTTAGACAGTATTTCTCGATTCCGCGGCTTTTCGGTGCAAGTTTAGAGGTCCAGGTATGCAGGTTGTTCCGGTTATGTCGATGCATCGAGAGTTATGCAATGTTAATGCAATGTCAGTTGTTGTGGATGTCTTATTTTGTATGCTTAGAACGATCTGTGGTTGTCCGCCTTTACGTTTCAAGGATGTGCGGCGCCTTTTTGATGCAGAACAGTTACTGGCTCGTTTCGTAAATATCATGAGGCAGGGGAGAGGAGTTTGTTCTACTGTAACAGTTGTTGTTATTGTTCTATCATCATCATCATCTGGTCGTGAAGGTATCACGGATGTTTAATGCTTGATTATTGTCTAATGTCAGTAGTAAATGATGTATAAAGCTATGGTAAGGTGAGTTATAGTTCCTTTCTCCAGTTTCTGCAGTACTGGTCGTCGAGCTTGTCTGGGTGAACCCACGGCCAGACCCGGCTTCTTCCTTCTGCTGGGGGGACCGGTGCAGAAATTCGAAGAATCACAGAGCCGACGTCTTCCTCCTGCTGCGGGGACCAGTGCAGAAGCTCATCGGAGTCCATTTTACAGATGTATAAATATAGAAATACCGTATTTCTATGATCTTACACCTGTAAAATGAATTCCCATGAGCTTCATACGGTATACATATATCTGTCACTATTTCTTATGGAAACTTTTATATGAGTACTTAAGAACAAAATTCTGTAAAGAAGTACTGTAAAATCTTCACAATTTACCATAATAATAATAGATATATTCAACCTTAATGACGATCACCTGTGTTATAGAAGCTCATCTACATAATTTACCCAAATGGTCTATTTTGTGTCTGGACCACAAGTGAAATATAACGTTACATCCTGTGGAAGTAGTGTATCTTTTAATTCAAAACTTGGCGTTAATCATAGTGTAGAGTGAAAAGTCAGTGTGTAATAGTGTCATAACGGAAAACTCTCATTAGTAAATCATGTGCATATCTGCATATCTAAAGGATTACAATAAGTCAATGAGAGAATGATGTGTAAAATAAATAGATAAATAGATATATCTTGTATCTTATTGTAAGTAGAGTTATCCGTTCTGCTGTTGTTGTTAGAAACCTCGCGAGTTATCCGTTCTGCTGTTAATGTTAGAAACCTCGCAAGGTGACCATACTTTGCATGCATCTGTAATCAACGTGTGAGTATTCAGTGTGTATTCAGTAAACTTTTGGATGTTGAGGTGTAGAAGCATTACAAATAACAAAATATTTAATTCTAACTAAAATAAGGTTTGTTTTTATATCTTAAGTGATGGTGTGAATGCATATAAGCACGAGAGAGTTCGTTTCAATGTACACTTTGGACGTTGTTCCTTTGTCAGATTTCTGGCAGTAGCATTTATGACAGAATGAAATTCAGTAGATGTGTTTTCATTACCTTCTTTTCTTGTTTATGTCTAAAGTATTGAATAAAGAATACTTTTCTTTGAACTGTTTTTGTTTTGTTTTTGCTTAAATGCCTTTTTTTGTATCCTCACGTCAGCCACTGGGCCTCCGGAGTTTGCTTACGATCAAATTGATTGATAGATGTCCTGACCAGTCTTCATAGTTTCTCAATAAGTCAATTATTACATTCAGATTAATTACACTCACCTGTGTTACAGGTGTTCATGAACATAATTTACCCAAATGGCCTTTTTGGTGCCCAAACCACGAACGAAAGATGCTTGCTCTCAATGTAGTGTAAAGATTTGCGGGGGTGTAGGCGGGGCTGGGGAAACCAAACATGGGTTTGCAACAACAAATTAGAATTTCTGTCAATATCAAACCTTGTATCGAGGGGAGGGCAAGAAGAGTCTGGGAAATTGTGGGAAAATAAACTTATAACGACGAAATTTTCAACATTTGTGTTTTTTCCAGTGTAATTGTGCCATAATGCGACATCGTGTTACGTGACGTCTTGTGACACAGCCTGGCGTGGCTAGACCGGCCTTAAGGGGCAACACGGAGGGCCCTAGTTTTTTGAGACACTAAGTTCCCAGACAGAGAACTAGTGATCTCCTAAGCCATAGGACAGCTCAGCTCAGCCGTCCAAGGCTCGCACATGCCAGCCCACTTGGAATGACATCTTCTCCCACAACGTGGAGGCTGTCGTTGCAAGGAACGACATGACTCGAAATTGTCTTGCCTGCAGCCCAGAGTAGCTCTGTAGAATTTTCATTTGTGGTTCAACAACTGAAACGTTTGAAAAGGTACGTTTGATTCCTCCCCAATATACGGGTTAATGTATATACATTTGGACATCTTTGAAATGAAGAATACGTATAATGTTTTCACGTATAACAATCATGCCTGTTGTTGTCTTGCTCCGATATATCACTTAATCTAGAGCAGACATAGCCATTTGGGTAAATTATGATAATACACCTTAATGGCATGTTAGTTTTGGGTGAACTCACCTCAGTTTGATCGGTTCTTGCGAGTTACACAGGGCCATACTTCAAGCTTTTAATTCACGGCCAAGTCTTTCATACATGACGCAAAAGGAATCCTTCTTATTAGGTAGCATCTAGAGAAATGTTCAAACTGTTTTTCTTTTATCCTGAAGGCACGAATCTTCCCTTCATCAATAGCAATGCTGACTTTTTTCTACCTGTGTGCTTAGTTTTCATTCATATGGTAATGTACCTGACGATGAAAAGTCCACTACTGCAAATTAAGTTCTGGCCACGAATTGCAAGCTTTCAGTTGATCTCACACGCAAACATATACATATTCTCTCACACACGTACACACACATGCATGCACACACACATGCACGCGCAGACACACACACACAGACATGCACACACACGCACAGACACACATGCACACACACAGTTGAGGTTGCAGCATCCAGCTAGTCATAAATCATAATGGAAGTGTCCTGTAAGGGCATAGTCACATTTGTCGTACAACCGCCGTACTATCACTACTTTTGATTCTTGGGATAGTCATGCATGCGTCGTACAAAACTGTCTTGTTATCGAAAGGCCTACCCCATATCCTTACTGGCGATTGGTTCTTCTGTAACAGCCTGCTTGAAAATTCTACATTAAAATCATCCGCCGACCTACGGCAAGTGTGACCATAAAAATCTTCCCACATCATTATTGATGCATAGGGCGGTGCCCATCTCCGTTTCATAGCCCTGGGCCACACTGTGGTGCAATCACTGTAGCAGGGGGCTAGTCCACTGGCAGTGAAGTGTGTTTAACTTCCATACTGTCTCAGAAGTATGTACCATTTTTATGAAGTCTTTGGTATGACTCAATGCGCCTCTTGTCCAGAGGTGTGATGTCATTTAAATAGGAAATCGGCACTCATAAACACCAAAGCAGTTGTCACATTTTATTGTCACATCTTATTTGTATACGATCATATAATAATTAATATATACACATTCAGTCAAAACAAGTTATGTTACCAGACTGAACACTATCGAGTTATAAATACGTTTCTCTGATGAAGAACACTCAGAACAACTGTAAAGTACTCTGCACTTGTACAAACAAATAAGAACAAAATTACACATGTTTGTTTTAAGTACTTATACAAACTAAGAGCCAAGGGCATAGAAACACATAATATAATACCATCAAAACCATTACATATTATCAATAGTTTTCCCTGAAATCTTGTATAATATGAATGAAATTTGACCGTTGAAGCAATGTAGCGGATTTTGTCATCCTTTTTTCACTGACATCTTTGCTCTACAATTACTTCTTTGAAACAGAAATATACATTACATATGCAATTATTATGCATACATAGTACACAAGACAATTCACTCTTCGAACCCTAGCTACAACCGATGCGATGTACATAAACAACAATAAATATGACATCTTGTCATTGAAAATACCTTTTGGTGTAAGGTTAGCGTGTCGTATATTAATGTACATTTTATTAGCCCACTCAAAGGGATATACTGTATCTTCTATACATGCAATTCTTGTTTTCCTTCATCTAACTTTCTAAAACACCTAGATAGTTTATTATCATATCTATAACATCACATATGAAAGCTGTCTGTACGATATATATATATATATATTATTTCTATATTTGTAACATCATCATTCTAAAACTGGACACCACTACTTACACAAGACACATTGAATGACGTATTGCACTTACAGAAGGGCACTTTCTTGTAAACTTGCTGTCTGGATGGTTGGAGTAAGTTTCAAGTGTTTGTACATAGAATAATGTAAAGTCTTCAGTAGGACCGCATTATAGATAAACTATTTGATATGTGCAATTATTGATATTTGATTTGAATCTTTTTTGTTTACTCTACTGGAAATACACATATGCCAAATGAATTGTGACAGTTTTGAATTGAGTTTTCTTGACCCAAAAAAGAGCAAATAAAAATACAACGATATTTTCCGAGTTGACAGAGGAAGCCAGCAGCCTCCTCGATATAGTTTTGTGGCACGTTTTGAATGGGCTGAATAACAGGTTTTCAAACATACTTCAACAATTCTGTCAACCTAGCAACTTTATATGGAACTGCAGGTCTATATTTGTGTGTTCTTTTGTAAATAGAATGATTCATGAAGTGATTTTTTTAAGTAACGATGAACATTCACCTGGCAACCTTAATGTACATATAATTCTTAATAACTCGGAAGCTGTTATTTACGTTGCAACAAGTAACCAAATATCAACGAAATTCTCACCAATTACTGCCAGAATTTTCCACGTATCAGCAGAAATTCTTTTAAAAGCGGCAAATATTAATGGTAATAATGTTGTCGTATATTCTTTGTACCCTTTAGTGATAGATGTTTCACAAATACTCCCTTCTTCAGCAAAGAATTTCTAAAAAAACAATTAGGCTAGCCCCTGAGGCGTCGCCAATAAAAGAGCACACTATAGAATACATTGCACCCTAGCTAACACACAAGTAACATTTAGACTTCCACAGTTGACAATATCTGTGTGAGAGATTCTGAGTACATTTGGTCCCCCACCAACTGTTTTCTTTAATTTCTTAGCTAAATGCAACAAACAAGACAATCTACGGTACTGCAGTCATTATAGTAGTACTGTACAAAGAAGTTTTTACTTCTATTGGAAGTCAGTTCTGTTCGGTTATACTACTTTATACCTATTTCTAATAAGGCCACACTAATTTGATTATATGGATGGCATCCATACACATAATTTTTCGTCCAGTTCCAAAAAAAGAAGTTTGCTACCATACTGTTCATAGTACAAAGAAGATGCAAAACAAATCTAGTGTCAGACAATGCCTCTTTACCTACCGTAAAGTGCACTGATTTTGTCGTACATCAGAGCACTTTGCCAGTGAAATATTGAAAGTCTTCAAAGATGTCAAAGAACAAAAATAAACAATTTATAATTTGGTAAAGCATGTTCTGTGTCATTTACAAAACCTTCCTACCACTTAGATTTCTAAATGAAGGCAACTTTCTTGGGCCCAACTTTTATTTTTTGCATGCTTCAATTTTGCAGTGCCTAGAGTATGTCATCCATATTATCAAATTAGTATGGCCTTAAACATTTCAGCCTATCTAAGCAAAGAATACAACGTTAAAAAGGGCAATGTACAGTGTCACCAATAATGATAGCTACAAGTACATTTTGTGTATTTTCTTCCAGTCAAAAAAAAAGAGATTGAAATGTTTCATGATTCATTTTAGATTGTACAATTTGATGTTTGTTGGTTAATACATTTAGAGGTTTCATTTTACATGTATATACAGAAGTTTGTATACGTATTTTTAATATCATCAGATATTGCACATAGTCCATGTTTGTTGATCCTAAAGCAGATAGTTCAAATATCTTTGTTCTGTTTGTAGTTCATGCAAGGCAAGTAGGCATGAGCTAGGTTTGATACACTACCAAGAAAATGTCCCACCCCCGAGGCATCGCCAAAATACTACACACGTTACAAGACAAAACATACATTGTATATTTCAATCAATCTGTAACTGTCTCTACCCCTTACTTATAGGTGGGCAGTGTAAGACGCACTTCCTTTGTTTCAAAGAAAGTTTTTTTTTTCATGAAACGTGTTGAATCCATGCTATCATCAAGGTAGGACATCAACTGTCCAGGTTATACCAACTCCAGCCGTTCTTTTTGATGGAGGTGGTAAAATAAAATGTGCTCCGATAAAAACTGATTTTGTGCAGCAGAAAAACATTAAAAATGTGATAGCATGATGCAAATATAGAAAGTGGTTGTAAATGATGCGCATCAGGTGAAAATTCCAAATGTTTCCAGTTTTTAAAAGATTTGTAACCACTTGGAAAAAGTTGTATGTGGCTATCTTACAGAAACATGTACTTCTTGACCATGTCAAGTATAGAAAGGGATATAGCTCAGAGACATGCACTAAATGAAGACCATCAAGTATTTGTACAGTATTCCAAAATCAAAATAATGTTTACAGCTAGCTGTAACGGTACTCATTCTTTTTAAACTCAACCTGAGTTTTAGGATGCGACCTCACATGATATACCATCAACAAACGTGTTGTTATTACCCTTTAAGCCATCTAATCTCTGTACAGTTAACACATAAAATTATCACATTTTGTACTGTTGTTCACATTTTCTATGTACATCATCTGTATCCATTGAACCCTGTTTCAGCTTTGTGTTTGTCTCTCTTCGACAGCAACTTCCATGACACTTAAAACCAGGAGTCCTGGGTTCGATCCCCATGCCTCAGCTCCATCCCCTGGTAAATCATACAAGGTGTCAGCCTTACAGCGACTTGCCTTCGTATAAAACAATACTTAGTTCCATTAAACCTCCCCTCTTTTTATATATGAAAGGTCTTAAAAGAGGGTCCTAGCTGATTTCAAGACCACAGGAGGTTTGTTTTGACTTGAAGATTCCTTACCTGTCCTTCAGACACCCTCGATTGCAGAACCTTAACCCTGCTAATGTAGCGTTTTACCACCAAATTTGTATTGGTTACAGGGTTAGGCAGCAGGGAGAAGGTTAAACACGAAACGGAAAGGAACTATATAACGTGCGTTAGACTTCTTCTTCGATAGAGTCGGGGTTGTTGGTGAGTAGACACGGCCTGTGGGCCTGTACGCGCCGGGCGATCACGTGTAAGAGGTCTAGAGCGGAGTCCACCTTCTCGTCCATGGTTGCCACCTGGAGGTGCGACAAAACAAGACAGTGGTCAGTCTACTACACAGAAAGGATAAGATAGTGACCAAAAAAATCAATAGTACTCATTTGTTAAGACACTCAAATCAAAATGTGTAAAAAAGAAAATTGACGTAAATTCTCATAATTCCGCTGGGGACCCTAAGACAGCATATAAGAAACGGTGTTATCCAGTGAGGCCTTCTTAAGAATGTCTTGAACACCTGCATATCTGAAGCATGCATACCGCAGGGATTACTGATGTTTTATTATCAGATCTCTTTAAATTATAAGAGTAGACAACACCTCCCTTCTATTGTTGAGTGGAAATTTAGCATAGCAAAGCAAATTCACATGACTTATTGTATATAACTATAAGGAGTGTATACGTATGAAGCATAAAAGTGGCAGTATATATATATGGAAAGGGATCAGGATGACTTGGTGCTTTACCACCTAGGCCCACTACCCTGGCCAACTCAGCCAGGGTTAGGGTTAGTGTGTTGGGCCAAGTTGACCAGTGTGTTGGTCTGATTAGCCATGGGCCGAGTTGGTAAAGGCCGAAACATCCAACATCTGTATGGAAACAGCCTCCAACCTACAATTTTGACTGCCACACTTTGGCCTAATTTGTTTTTCTAACAATTTGTTTTCCCCTAATTTGTTTTTCTAACTACAAATTTCCCTTCATGACCTCTTTGCACAGTTATACATCAGGCCACACCAATTTGATTTCTTGGTTAACAGAATTTAAAAAAACCCTGCTAGATTGGAAAATCAACATGAAAACAGAATCTCAGAGGAAAGTTTGTACTTTGGTGCACACAGTTTCAGGGAGTGAACAGGGTCAGGTGCAAGTTTTCACCCCAGCCTTCTGTTTCAATGATGTCCTCGTGCTAGAATTTAAAAAAAAAATCTGCTAACCAAGAAACTAAATTGGTGTGGTCTCAGCACAGTTGAAACTTCAATAGACCCCTATGACAGGTACGAAGTGAACAATCAGCCCTTAACCTGCAGGTGTACAATAGTAGCAGGCAGGTGAGTAGGAGTCCTAATGAGGGTCTCTTAATGCACTAATCACCCCTGGGACCTTAACGACCAGGCGTGGTCCCTGTGACATCTGCCTGAGGATGTGCTGTGGGACATGTGGCAGGTGTCAGGGATGATCTCTTTATAAAGGAGTGATGTCAACCTGTGGGCCTCTGATGGAAGTCAGGAATTACTGAGCTTATGGCAGCTCTTCATCTGAGGGGAGATCTGAGGGGTCTGTTAAGGTCGCAGAACACAGTTTTTATCCGCGACCTCCGGGGTCCATGGCGCGGGTACAGAAAATAGTGCGGGCCAAACCCTTGAAGACCGGGTAGAAAGCTGCATGTGAGAGGAAGCCATGTATTTCTCAAGTGCACCGCACTATAATTCTTATCGCGTCGAGGCTAGTCACCTTGCGGCCCTTAACTATAGAAATCCCCATAGCCCGAAAATTGTGTTCTGCAACCATAACAGCAAAATCAAAAAAGGCAGCAGCCTTTAATGCTAAATTTGAGTATTATGCTAAATTTGAGCAGGCTAGCTTTGCTCTACACTAAATTCAGGCCCCAATAACACTCTACGTCGAATGGAATGATTACGCTTTACATTGAATTTGAGCGGTTCACCACGAATAATGTGGAATCAAAGCGGGTGATTACGCTCTAAATAAAAGGGCATGCAGACACCTCTTAGAAGGTGTAACTAGGAGAGCTTAGAATTTACATATGCCTCATCCTTACTTTGTGTAGTACTAATTATCTCACCACTTACCCCTTAACGATAATTAAAGAGACCATTAATCAAATAGAAAAGACTCAAAACAAAAGGGAGTCAAAGTGCCTGCAGGAAAGGGTATTATGTGGGCATTCTGGTGTGGTTTAAAGTTTTAATTGAAATGTTCAAGTAAGTCAACAAAAAAGGGCATGAATCTCCCCATTTGAATGTCTAACTAGGCAAGTTAATGATTTACATTTCATGTCACATCCTGACTTAGTGGGCCCGGCCCTCGAGTACTTTTTATCTATGACTTACTAAAATCTTAATGTCGGTTCTGAGTTTTCAAGTTGTGGGCTCATGTTCAAAGTTTGTTCATGTTCTTGTGGATCTGAGAAACCTGTTAACTTTAAACATACAAGAGGGCTGGCATGGGGGATGGGCTACAACACTTTACGCTTAATTCAGGAGGGCTGCCTTCATATAACGTTAAAGTGAGGAAAGTATTCACCTAATATTTGGACATCTCACTACGAATTACGTGAAATAGCTTTCCTTATAAATTATGGGAAATCAAAATAGCTTGCCTATGCTTAATGGAAGAGCGGAATGCAGGCCCCCATACATTCTCATATGTCATACCTTGTCTTAAAAGACAGTCAAGAAAAATACCTAAGGGTAAAAAAGAACAACACAAAGAAGCAGAAGATGCGATAATGCATGATTTTAGAATACCTAAGAGGCGTGATGAAGAGTACTAATTATCTCACCACTTACCCCTTAACGATAATTAAAGAGACCATTAATCAAATAGAAAAGACTCAAAACAAAAGGGAGTCAAAGTGGCTTCAGGAAAGGGTATTATGTGGGCATTCTGGTGTCAGTGGTTTAAAGTTATAAAGTTTAAAGTTATAATTGAAATGTTTTAGTTAAATACAATCTTAAATCATGGAAAACCTTCTCTCAACTGAAACTGTTTAATCACATTTTCCAAATCATTCTAAAAGTTTTTGTTGGGAATTTTGAAATGATGGTGTCTTACAATTTCAAAGAAAAGGAACAATATGATTTTTGATAGATTTGACAGTGAATGAACAAGTTACAAATGAATAAATGAAGGATTTTCTCAAAACACTGCTAACAGTTTGAAGTCCATAGTTGAAACTAACAAATTGACATCAACAATCGTTATTAGTTGAGGTTGTAGATGTATAACAAAATCTATTTTATTTACTAATTTTGAAATTAGGTAATGATACCACTTGGCTCTGATAGCTATGACAAAGAAAGAACTTTCCCTTTGAGTAAACGCCTGTATGTGAGTCTGGGATTGCGTATCCGGACAAAATTATAGAGGATGGACACATCAAAGGTGCCGTCCGTACGCTAGGCCTGCTTCAGACAAAAGACTGGTAACGCGATAGGGGGCACCGTCACCTGCACAGGCTGGGAGAATTTCATTAGCATCACCTGTGTTGGTCTAATACCTGTACAACATTGTCCACCGGATAAATACCCCGGCCCTCTCCCTTAGCACGCAGCCCTTTTGTCCGGCCCATCTTGACTTGGACGTCGGGAAAATACCTGCGCTGAAATTAAGCCCGGGCGAAAGCTTTCATCTCCATTGTGTACGGAGGGATTAGTGGGTATTTCCCAAGGTTGTTTAGTTGTACAGCCGCTCGTGCATCCCGGAGCCAACACACGGTCGGGATCCTCTACCAACAGTTTGATTGCGGTTCGGATTTGTCACATTTTTTTTCCGACGCACAAATCCGGGGTAAAAGCATCTTGCCTCCCAATACCCGGCGACAAAGCTAGATTACGACATAAACTGGGTATATAACGTCACGGTAAGAGCAGCTAAGAGCCAGCTTTAGTTGTATGTGGCATGCCTTCTTTAGTTTCTATTTAGCAAGAAACCAAGGATTTGGGGTATAGAGAACTTCTCTAAGGGATTGTGTGAGTGGTTGGCTAGGGAACAGGGGTATATGGGTCACCTTTAGAATAGCACTGTGTGGTCACCATTGGACACCTTTCTGCGGCCGTAATATTGCAATGTTACGGTCCTTAGGTGAAAGAATAGAACAGGCGCAGAATAAGAGAGGTCAATTGAATTGGCCGGTTGGACAGCAGGTTAACATTATAGGCACAATGACTTTTAAATTAGCTACCAATATAAGGGGGCCTTTTCTGTAAGGCGTAGACAAACTAGCAGTATCTTAATTTCCTGTAATCTGTAGGTAAAGCTATGTTATTCCTGTAGGTCATAGGGAGAATGCCAAATCTGCAACATGGGCTTCCAGAATTTAGCATAGTACTTAATAAGTAGTCCTCCTGAATCTAGCATTAAGGTACAGCTGAAGGGTGGCTGAGGAGTTTTGGGATGTTATTGAAAAACCCTTTATTAACCTTCCTCAACCTTAATTTTTTTTAAGGTAGTACCTAATAGCAAGGTGATACTTTATGCAATGCATGTGTTGTGAAATGCAGGTCCCTTTACAATTTAGTGACTGCTTTACAATCAAACATCAAAAATAATCTATAATACACTAATGAATAGTAATTAAATCAGGGGTGTCTGCAGCTCTAATTTCGTTTCCATCCTACCCATTGTTTTGGAACGTGTGTTGTTCATTTTTGTAGTTAAATCTGTCATTCTATACTATAAAAAAAATAAATTTTCATTGTTTGCAATTGTCTTGAAGTTCCCCTTTTTTGATGGATGGAGTGAATTTTTTGTCCATCCCGACAAGCAGAAAGACAGCCCTGAATAAAAAGAAGCACTTTTTCCTTAGGCAAGCTAAGGTGGCTGTCTATCATAGTAAGACATGTGAACAATCTTCTTGAAGGTATTAAAGAAAGTTTGTCAGCTATTTAAACAGTAAGAGTGATATATACCATTAGGAATGGCAGGTATGGTTGTCTTTTAACAGAGTCTAAAGTACTTGACAGGAGGATAACAAACTTTAACATCTCAACTTTGGTTCAGGGTTTACACTTCAGGTGATTGACAGGTGAAGGGCTACTGGAAGGTCAAAGGTGAGGATTATGGGCTCTGGTCATTAATCAAGCTGTCACCCCTGTCATCTCCATGAACTCTTCCAATCCTTTCCTCCTGACACATAGGAAACACATGTCGGAACTTTTCAAACAGGTTTTTAAAAACTTTAAAGTTTGTTTGTTTGTATTGGACACCGGTAAACCGCCTCATGGCATAACACACCAGGTTTGTAGTGAATAGTACAAGCTGCATATTCGGACAGATTTATTTTATCTGTCCCACTTATACTGGGAAGGACCCCTACTCTTTTCGACAAGTGAGGTTGGATCTTTAACGAGCTCAAGGTATGGCTCGCCTCAAACACAACGTCCTATCTGAGGGACATCCTCAACCGAAGCTAGATGCTCATTTACAGGAGAGAGAAAATATTACAGGGCTAAACATCAGGGATTCGAACTCAGTACCGCCAGGTTCTGAGTCAACAACTCTAACTACAAGGCCATCGTGACACACTTAAGTTGCAAACCGTCCACTCTAACATGCATAGGAGTGATGGGATATTAGATTAGTAGCTATCGTAAGGAAAGACACTTTCTATTGTCAAAGGGAATGATTTAATATAGTAATATTGTTGCAAGTCCAAGTGACAACAAAAGAAAAGAAGCCACCAGCAAAAAGAAGAGAAAGTTAAGAATAAGGCCACATTCTGCTATGAACTAAAAATATACAGTCCATGCATAATTTCTAGCATTATTTCGTAGAATAAATTTTTTGCCTAGTTAGATATTATTGTTTAAGATTTATTAATCAAATATCCACCAATTATACAGTGCTCAGTTTATCTTAATATCATCTGATTTTCACAAAAATTCCATATATCTGTCAAATTCTGGATGTTGGTAGAAAAAAATAATCATTTTCCTGAATTCACTGATCATCCACAGGAAGTGTTATGTTTTCTCTATGCCTTGCTAGAAAGAGAATGTGTTACCAAGGAGGTTTTATGGTCTTACACAATACAATTCCACTCTTTTACAATTATAAAATCTTGATATGGGTGAACAAAAGGAACTAGTACAACTTTTGCAATGTGACAACATTGCCTGAACAATTTGTGATACCTACATGTAATTAGTGACGTTCCAACTGAAAAGACTAAATCGGATTAAGGAATCGGATTTACCGTCCTTATCGAGACAAAAGGAATTTCAACTGTACTGGAAAAACTTAATCCTTCCATTGAGAACAATGTTGAAAGCTACAATCACATAAAACGTTACTCCACCAGTGATTAACATACCTACACAAAGCTACTACGCAGGGCACAGAACATTTCTTGGACAGAACACGCTACTATCAAAACAATTTATGGAAGTCTTCCGCGGTTGTCTCAAAAGCTCACCCACCATCGTGTAACATTTGCTGGACACTGCTTTCGAGCCAAACAGCAAATAGTTTCGAACATCCTTCTATGGAAACCAAGAGGCCGAGTGCACTGCAGAAGTTTGACTTTTACTGATAGTTTAGTCAGAGACACTGAGATTGCATATGAACATTTAGGACAAATGATGTTGGGCAGGGCAATATGGAGTGATGTATGTACTTATTTAGTCCCGGCCGATAGATAGATAGATTTGTTTAGCAGGCCAAACCAGCAGAAAAAAAACAACATAACGCAGCATTAGGAAAATTACAGAGGATTAAACTTAGGACTGGCAGATGGCAGAGCAGAAATAGCCTAGACAATGGGTCATTTAACTAACCCCCCTCTAAAGAGATTTTAGAATGATATACTGGTGTGTTTACAAAGGAGGAACCTTATAATGACAACAAAGACAAGATAGGCTGTAAAAGGGGTTTTGTTGAGAGTGCTATAAAACTAAAAGGATTCCACAATGGCTTGTAATAACGATAACAGAATACACAAAGACCCCTAAGTGAACACCTGCTTGCTCTACTTTACAGCAAAAATATAAACGTTACTTGGACATGTTATAAACAACAGGTTTTCTGTAGGATTTCAAGATGATAACACAATATGAAAGGCTATAAATCCATTACCCTTTTTGTTATACTTCAAAATCGTATTAAGCAGCACTTGTAAGTTGCAAATGTACAGTATCATTCAGGCTGCATGATTTTTGCTTCTTTTGAAATGATTTTGTCTGCAAATCGGTATACTTCTTTCACTGAATACTTCGAATGTATAACAAAAGTTTCAACATAAGAAAGAAATTATGACAAAGAAAGAGTCAACTTAAAACTTCAGGACAATTATTTGGGGCTTTTTCTTTTCTGCAACTTGAAATGATTTGTCCTCTGTAACAATGCGTAAATGGCATAGACACTTTTTACATGGGAGAAAATTCTATCCTTTTCTCAGACATTTTTCTTCCAAAGGACTGAGGAAGCTTTGACATACTGTATTGTGCAGAAAGGCTTGAAAAGAGCAGGACATTTTTCCAGCATGTTCTATTCAGCCGTAATTACAGAGGAAACATCAGTGTATGCCGGAGGGGAAGACTGTTTAATGGTGCAGAAACACATCTATCACCCATCTTTGAAGCCGGTAGGGCACTTCCAGGTGAAAACTACAAGTTCAAGTCCTTCATATCATGTCTACAGCTATGGAAACTTCTTTGGCCCTCTTTCATACCTCATGCATAATTAAGTAACGCCGTCTCCGCTGGCCCCCGGCTGGGACTGAAAAGACCTTCGATGACAGATGTCAAAATTTGGCCATATGGGAAGCAATTTCCGTGATAGCTGCCGTCATGCCATATGGTCATGAAGAAAGGGGGGAGCCACTAGGCTGGAACATTACTGCTGCAAATGGCACTCCCAAAACACTGTCTTCTGAGTCAGAAAGTTAACTATAAGTGTCTTTTTGTAAAAATAAACACAGTTAAGGTCAAAGTAATTGTCTATCGCCCAATTCAGTAGTATTCTAAAGAACCCTTTGAATGAGGGACAGACAAAGTTTAAATGGATACCTCTTTATCTGAAGCAAAGTAACTGCACTTTTTCCTGTTCATATGTTGTTAGACTTAAGAAATGAAAAGAAAGTCCTTTGAAAAGTTAAATTTGGAATGTGGCTTGTACAACAAATAATGTAATATTTGAAGCTCTCAGTGCCTTAAAGTTAGCAGGTATCATAAAGGACTAGCTGATTGAAATACTTTTTTTCGCTTTACAACTAATGATCCTGGAAATCTCTACAAACCTACCATAGTATACCGTAACACCTGCAGTATCGTTTTTTAATGTCTTTGTAAAGCTGTTATTTGAAGACAAATTTTAAAATCTAATAACTTTAGACACTTGGAATTTCCTTTCTCATCAATTTAAAAGTACAATCTTAACGGGAAAGTTGACTGCGAATGATAAAATCTTTATCAAAAGTTATTTCACTCACACTTCTGTGCCCAAATTTCAAAAAAGAAAAAAGGAACAAAGTAAAAACATTCCGTACAAATGACTTCAAAGCCAAGACCACAAATTATCAGAAAAGTGTGGAAATATTATATCATTACACTTCTATTAACTCTAACAATTGAATGTGAATGATCATTTCGAAATCTCTATTGTGCTTTCTTTAATAAGATTTCAAAATAATCTGGATTTAGAAGTAGAAGCTACATAAATATGATAAAGTAACGACACAACGGTATCTACCTAAATCATAGGGTTCAGACCTGCTCAACCCTAAAGACTAATTTCTTGTTAACAGAAGGAACTGTTCAAGTTAACTCTCAAACATTTATGTCATTGTAAACTTCCTAATCCATAGTGGGCTTTAGAGTCTATATAACGGGCCGTAAAAAAATCTGCGGACAGTGCGAGCAGATGCAGAAGTACCACTTGTGGATGTACATGTGCCCGCATGGCTGTAGGCCATCTGGAAGTAAATGGTGAAAAGGCGGGCTGGGAAAACGCTCGACTATAAACAAAGCCCCGGTATCCCCCGGGAATCCGCGCTGTAGCGTGGGGGAGCGGTGCAACACCTGTGAAGACAATGGAGGATCGTGATGGTGGGGACGCTACCACGCTCACCCAGCCGAACTGGGGACAGGAGGGGACAATGGAAAGGGGAGGAGTCAGGACGGACAGTTAATCAACTTCTGCTACAGATGGCACCCTTCTGCAGACTGTAGGGACCACTTTCACATGGCGTCCTGACCTGAAAAACCACCAGCCATGTCCTACTAGAACTTAAAGACTAGTAGACTCGTTTAAAAGACTCGTGTATGGGAAGGGGTGATGGTTTAATATTTACCGAACAGGTGAAAACATTATAAGATCTATAATACCTGCAAAATGACATCGAAAATTCAACAAAATTGAACAACCGTTCCAAGCATTGAAACTTCATTTGTGTCATGAAAATGTAACATATAATTCAATTAAAAAGACAATTTTTTCCCCCAGAAATTCTTGAGTAAAGCACATTTCTAGGTAAGCTTTTTGTACCCCCAAGATAAGTTTTCCTTCGACAAGCTTGACTGGATAAGTTGACTATCACTGAAGAAACCAAGAAGTGAAAATAAAAGACAATAAAACTACATGTAATTACAATTCCTTTTTTAAACCAAGTTTGGCAGAGCAACATTCATTTTTTCTATCAGAAAGGCATAGTGTGATATCACATTCAAAGACAACTCTTTCGATGACTTTCAGGCCAATCTTTTAACAGATGGCACCAAACTAGCTGAAAAACTGGATAAGCTGAGGTAACAAAACAAGGCAAAAGTAGAAACTGCTTGGTCCAAATATTTTGAAAGGCCGTCCGTTGCTTGACCCAGAACGGTACACTGTGTACACCGGTGATACACACATTGACAGTATTTAGATATGCTACAGCCAAAATAGTTTGAAGAGGTCCACACTTTTAGCTGAATTGGGGGCAAATGACACCACATGCTACAAACTTGAACTAAAAATAGGAAATTGGTACGGAGAAAAAAAACAGCATTTATACAACATATGTCATTTTATATCTCCATTTCAAATGATGTAGTTCTCCATGGTGTATTGTCCATGGTAATTTCTATTTTGGATATGAAATATTTGAAACACACTTGATGATATTGACCTTAATCTTAAAATTAACTAATAGACTAACAGTAAGTATGTATATAACTTATAAGGCTCTTTTTAGAAAGAATGACTTATAAGGCATCTTAAAAAGGAAGAGACCCAGTGAGTCTACTGGGTGCATCTGCTGAGGAAAAGTTTTCTATTCGGTGAAAGTTCTGACCACACGGAGCTTGCTGCGGCAGGCGGCCTGCGCGTGTGAAGTCGTAAGTCATCTGCTGAAGTGTGAGTCAGCATCACAAATGAGGGACGCTACGGGCCCAACCACGTGGACAATGTTTATCAGCCGTTTCCGTGTTAACCTCTGCACTAAAGGACGTAGCGGTAGATCCAGCCACAAAGGACTGAAACCACAAATGACTGAAAACAAGCCCTTTCCTCTGTCATTACCATTCGGCAAGTCGCCACAACAGAAGTTGTTTTGGTTCAAATTTTGCAGCATGCGGGCAGGAAAGCCGTTACGTCGGGCCAGCTGACTTACCCTTTAATATGCAAATGAGTCATCTGTTTGGCTAGACGTGCCCTGCATTGGGTAAATTGGAGTGGACGCCTTTAGGGACGCACATTAGGGGCTACAAAGGCGGAAATGCAGCCTGGCTCGGACACAAAGGGCAGTGGTTAAACCGGACTATTCGTCAGGGGCGCGTAATTATGCCCCAAACAAAAAGGGCAACGCGTCTGTCCCGAAGCACGTGCACACGCCATCCCCTCAGCTGCCGCTCTTCACATGAGAAAATTCCCTGACAAAAACCATCACAAGTGAAATGCATGGAAAGGGTGTCATTAACTGAGCAGACATTTTCTCCTTGGCTGCCTTTTTTTTCTAATCAGAGTATTTCCTTTTTTCAGTGTATTTCACGTGGCTGCGTGCTTCCTTCAGCTGGCCGGCTTCGCGTGAGAAAATTTCCGTGACTGTACAAACGTATAATCATTTCCACTGTTTGTAATAACGGTGGATGGAGGCTTAGAAAAGCAAGCCGTCTTTAAGTTTACCCTAACACAAATTAAAAAAAACATATTATCAAGCAACTGTTGTTTCAGAAATGTAAAAATTGTAAAAAAAAAACCCAAAACCGAAACACTACTTTCGAGTCCTTTGAAAACCGCTGGAAAATTTGCCCATCTGTTACATCAATCCTTCATTGTACCTTTTGAACACCCCCTCTTTCTTCTACATAGTGTGTAGCAAAACACTTTGTCATTAAAACCACAGAAAGTGATTCCTTTTCCAACTCTAACACTGTACTTACTTAGATCAAATCATTGGCAATAGAAGCATACATGTAGATCCTCAGAAAATGATTCTTGGTATGATATTTATGGTAAATCCTTAAACTCATTGCAATAAAAAAGCAGTTTTTCCTAGGCAGCTGCAATGTGCTGTAATCATAACACTATCATAATAGAATATATCATAATGTAATGCTACTTCAAAAGTTCGATTTATAGACAAACTCTGTACTCATTTGGTAAAGTTTGCACCTCATGGACTTACAGTAATCAGAAATGTTTAAAAAGCTGATTTTACACCTATCTTAGTGAGTTTCTGATTTTGAAAAACGCAATTTGGCACAAACTCACAAAGACTTTACCATCCCTGGGAAATATTTGATAAAATCACCACTTTTTTGGACCATTGGTCCTTACTCCTTATCTCATCTGGCCACACACACTTGTTGAGGAAACACATTGCTGGAGAAAGGACCTTCACCCATGGAAACCTGAATAGTAAATGGTCCCATCACGACCCCAAGCTTATCAATCAAGGGGCTGTCAAACAAGCTAATCTGGTCCCACCAAATGGGTATCGGGTTTCATGAACATGCTACTTACCAAGAGCACGTCTGTACAAAAGATATGGTAAGTGGAACAATGTAGACCATGATGTAATTGTACTACAGGTAATTGTGAAATCAGGTGTTCCACATAACTCCAGGTGATACTATACAATTTATTGGGTATGTAGGCAGCTCAAAATATCATTCAAGTACATATGAAAAATTGTGGAATAGTGGTAGAGACTATGACAAGGCAATGTACAATATAGAATTAATCCTCCAGCTAGAACAATGTAGAGAATAGTGGACCTACATGTAGTTGATAGCAATGATTCTTGTCAATCAAAACTTTTATTTCTGCCTCATACTTGCTTTTTGAAGAGTAACTTTATAACTATGACTTATGGCAGGTATCTCAAAGAATTAAAATGCGTGTATATCATCATCATCCTTCTGCCCATTATTGTAAATACACCAGTCCTATCCTTAGTCACTGACGAAAGACAGCGGATGCTGTCTGAAACGTCTGACTGTTTCAAAATTTTATCCAGTTGCCTGAGTACTATTTTTGGCGGATTATGATAATACTTAGGGGGAACTGAATATCTAAAAATCCTACCTTCCAACACAAGATTCAGTATATTAAATTTGCATTTATATCATTTTCTTTGTATTTTTGGACACCTTTTCATGTATTTTTCAATCCAAATTTTCAGATCCCCCTTTTTTTCCTTTTCTAATTCTCTTTTCCCCTGTACTGAGTATTTCTACATTTATGTCATACCTGGGCTGGGATAATCATAATGTTTGATGCAAGTGTTCAGGACCGGTTTGTATGCAAGGGCTTCGAAGTTGTATTGCACAGGCTTCCATTGAATGATTTGAACACACTTTGCGTGCACCGCTGTTGAAAATTCGAATACTGGATTTGGACGTTGAAATCGATGTTGTTACACTTTTTTGTTCGCGGACACCAAATTTTCACAACTTCTGGTTCCCTTTGCATTGAAATTTGTTCTTTTTCCGAGTGAGTGTGACATAAATAAAATATATATATAAAATATAAAATAAAACACAGTCCCGGCCCTCCCTCGGTCGGTGATACGGAATACACGTGTTGTATTCTACATGTAGGTCTGGAATATATTGTTCATATCCATACAAAACCTGTCTGCAGCATAAGGCACAAATGACCTCACATGACCCAACGCTCATCCATCAGAGCCGGTGTCACCTGCAGGGCCTTTGATGGACGTTTGACAGCATGTTCACTTAGATATTGCTTCCTCTCGCCGCTCACAAACAATGGCTAATTTCAAAAGGCATAACGATATTATGTCATGCAATTAACAAGAACAGACATTGTTCAATTGAGTGTGTTAATAATGCATCCAGGTGGAGGCTTGCAGGTAACGCAAGGTGTGCTAAACATTAAGGACAATTGTCTAATCATGTCGTTTCTGATGTGCACATAGGGGTCATGACTGAGGCCTCATAAGTGTTAGCTGCAATGACATTCACATTGTCCTTGGCAAGGGATGCTAGGGTTTTGGTATTGGTGTATGGGGAACCTTAGGCGTGATAGATTAAGAACCCACCACATTTGCGAGACGAGTACTACGGAGTAGGGGTCTACCTCAGTGTGCTTTGCTAAAATCGTAATCAGTTAGCCTCCATAGCAGGCTCTAACCGGCCTTTTTGGGGGGTAAATAATACACTTTTTGCAGCCAGCCCGTAACCATCAGCCACCCTGTAACTATCTACATTGTTCGCTTTGCCCGGTTATCTCTATACAACCAAATCATCCCCATACAACCGTAAAAACCTGAGGAAGTTTTTTCACATTGTTGAGCCTGCGAAAAAAATACAGTATTGGTATATATTTTGACATTGAAAACATACGAAACTAGAGTTCCACGAACACATTATCTTCGCCAAATAATCAAGGCTTATTATGGAGAGTGATTAATATTTACATGCCTATCACCCCCTGCAAATTTGATCATGCACCATACTATTTGGAAGTTATGATGTGGCGAATGAGTGTACTCTCCAAGCAGAGGAGTCGGTCTGGCTGGTTTTTGACGTGTTTTTAGGTGTTTTTGTCAGGCTTTCCATTTTGTCCCCTTTTCGTTATGTCGCCAACCGTGTTGAACAAAAATGCCTAAACTGAACACGTTAAAAACCAGCAGGACCCACACCTCTGCTTGGGGAATAGTTTATTTATTTGACCTACATGTACGTTTATGCAAGGCCATCTGTTTACATGACCTTTAATACACTGTCCCATGTCCCATAATGCAATGCAGTGGGTTAACAAACTTTCCTAACTAATTATGCAAATTAGCTCCTGATTTGCATAATCAGTCATTGATTATGTAAAGCACCATCTGAGCTCCCTACATACCAAACATCACGACGATCTGTCGACCCCTTCTCAAGTTATTCATGTCCGAATGTCAAAACAAAAACACCCACTGCAGCTCTTAACAAGCCGCTAGGGGGCCTAAATTTACAGAACTTACTTTCTGTGGCAGGAACTATCTACCACACAAAAATCATGACCATAGCACTTTCAGAAAATATGCCCCTAAATTTTGAAGCTCCGCTGCAGTACCTTAGGTACCCGCTAGAAGGCCCATTATCGAACTTGACCTTCCTTTTTGTAAATCCCACCCATCCACTAAATATCATACGGATCCATCAACAGCTTCTCGAGTTATGCTGGCGACATACAAATACACATCCACACAAAGCCCGCTGCAGTACCGACGGAAAACACCAGGGGAACCATTTTTTAACTTGACCCCCGTTTCCACAACATCTACACACCTGCAAAAAATCATGAAGATCCATCAACGTTTCCGTCACTTTTTTTGCCTACATACAAAAACAAAAAATGCAAAGTCCGCTGCAGTACTGTTAAAAAACGCAAGGTAAACCATTTTCGAACTTGACCTTCCTTTGCACAACCACTACACACCTACCAAAAATCATAAAGATTCATTGAAGCTTTCTTGAGTTATGCTCCTGACATACATTCAGACCCACCCAACAGATTTTTCAACCGAAAACATAATCTTCTCCGAGTACAAGTACTCGGCGAAGATAAATATTGAAAAGTATAAACCTCTGTCACTGACTGTATATATGACAAACATTCTGGACTCCATAAAACTGTGCACAGTCAGCTCCAAATATGGTCATTTTTTAAAACATTTGCAATTGCTTTGAGTTTGAAATCTCAGTCTGAGGTCGGCCGTTTTTACTTTTAATCACCAGTATCATGTCCATATCCCCTAAGCCGTGCTACAATGTCCACCTGTGGCACTGTCGCCAGCTGGCTTGTAGTGAAAGTCCCAAAGGCTCAGCACACAAATCCTACATTTTCCACAGATTTCACATGTTTTGTATGAGTTTAATCGCAGCAAACACCAGGCTGCGGGGGCAAACAAAGACACAAGGGTGTTCGTGTTTTCAATAATTGCTGTCTTTTTTAGGGAGCAGTTATTATATACTTAGTGATTTCTTTGTTACGTCCTTTTTGTTTTCATACAAGCCATTGGCTTCAAAAAGAAATGCATAAACACTACAATGTATTTGACAACCTCTGAAGATTGTATGAGTCCTTCTCAAATAAGGTTTATGATTATCATATAAGCAACAGAAATTTAAAAAAAACAAAACATTTTCATAGTTGCCTGGGTATTGTGCCTTGTTTATAACGTTCAGCTAGCACCAGTGAGTAGCCTCTACCAGGCCCCGTCCTATCGCTGGGAAAATAGTAGAAATTGGCCGAGGTACTCCGCTATACAGGGTAGTCCGCTATACAGTGAAGCTCCATTATCGATGGACAAAGGAGCTTCACTGTATAGCGGACTACCCTTCACTGTATAGCGGACTACCCTGTATAGCGGAGTTCTTCGGCCGATTTCTACTATTTTCCCAGCGATAGGACTGGGCCTGGTAGAGGCTACCAGTGAGGGCTGTCTCCAGAACCCGTCCCTTCGTCCTGGGATGGAAATCTGCTTGTTAGGACATACGTCTGAAAATTCTTCATTAAATTTTTTTAAGATTGATGAAAATTTATTTTCGTAAGCTAAAATGACAGATTTAAAAGCGAAAATTAAACACATGGGCTCACAAACAATGAGTGGGATGGAAAAAAAAGACTAAAGCTGGAAACAGCCCTGCCTAGGACTGATGTCTCTTATTTCCAGGTTTGAAAATAACAGAAGAAACTTGCAACTCTTACACAAACATCTAATAAGTACTAGCTATAGCTAACAATTTTGTCAGATGATTTTTCCTACTTCATTCCTATGCTGGCAGGTGTGACCATGTGTGGGGGCCTGCACCTGTTTGCACCTGTTGTCTGTCCCCAGGTGACTTCAGGTGTAAGCCTACATGGCTGCATGACCAGCAGTGAGGATATAGGGGATTTGGAGTGTTTATTCCATGTGCAATTAGAAGGCTTTGTCTGAGTGTGTTGATTACAAAATGTTATTTCTGGCCTAAATATATGGTATTACAATAATCAGACTGTGGCCATCATAAACCAACATAAAGTACTACTTGCCTAAACGTTTTGTTTGAGGCAATTTCTACATAGGTTAAAAGAAAGGAAGACGTTGTAGATATGCAGGTAAAATGTAAACAGTTGCTACAATGGAACGTCAGAATGTCATTGAACGTTGGATGGAAAAAGTGAAAAATGTTTCAACTTCTCCTTACATGCAGGAATTTGATGTAAAAATACTTGAACCATTTGGGGCTTTTCCCATAGAATCAATAACCCTGTGCATAAATCATGTTAATTTCCACAGAATGGGGCAGTCAAGTCTCTGAACTAATACGGTAGTGCTGTAATTTTACACAAACTTACAAGGTCATGTCTTTTTAAAACGAAAGTCAACAATGCGATACAAAAAGAAACCTTTTCCAACACTTGCTAGGCCTCACAACATTGCATTTCCTTAGTGTGTATACAACTGGCCCTTGCAACAGTTTTCGCTCATGTTTTTAGTCTCCTCATCTCGGTTGGGGCTGCAGCCGTCTTTCTCAAGGGATGTGAAATGGGAGTCCCGAGTTCGAGGAGGTTTCTCAAGCACGTTAAAGTAGAGGGGAAGGGCTAGCAACCCCTCCCTGTAAAATACACCCTGCCACAGAAACAGCAAGGAAACTTGCTGCCATCAGGCTCTTCAAGGGTCTGAACGAACGAATAGACTGACGGGTGTTTAATTCACTCATCGTGGAGGACAAGTTGGGCTATGTCTGTTTGACGTTTGTAAATAAGACAAATTCACCTTGAGTTTGTTTGTCATTGTTCTCCCCCCCCTAACTGTTCCAGACAAATTAGTGTCGGTAGCAGGTAGATTTAAGTGGATTAAGATGAAACAGTGTCGCACACATGATCCTCTCTCTCCCCAATCTGCCTGATCCCCGGCATTAATGACACAAAGGAAGAAAAGGGGAATTGTTGGGGGGAGGATTTGGTGGATTTGTACACGCTCTTTCAACCCCACAACAGACCAATTTCGGACAGCTGTGAAGCCCTGTCCGACAATTTACATCAAGTAGAAAAGAATTGTGGGGAACAGCTGGTGTTGGGAATTACCTCTGTGGCTTAATGGATTCTACACAACAGATCTAAAATCACACTTCTTCTTGGAACTTTCATTTTGATGAAGCTCTTTGTAGTTCTCATCATCGGACCCGACGGACAATCAAGAAGAAGTAGTTGCTCTTGTTGACTACAAAGTATCAGAAGCTTCTGATTCGAAAGCAAATGAAAGGAAAAGAATGGTAGACAATATACACAGAATAAAAAGACTCTTTTTACACAACCAACCTGATGAAACTATTCACGGAATATACACAGAAGTTGTACAATCCTTTGGCCACATGTGATGACATCAAACAATGATCTTTTAATATTTTTCCCACGTTCTCAAAAGTGTGGTGTTGTAAAAATTGGAAATTTATCGAGAGTAAATAAAGGTACAAAGTAGAGTTTCAAATTGATGCTACAAAAATTGACCTTTAAGGTTCTATAATTGGAGTTTTGTTGATATTGAATAAACTTTAAGGCACAAACAAAGAAAGAAACAACAACTATGCAATGATATAACCCTCTGCTTTATACAAACATAACATAATGCTTCAAGCAAGCCTAACACTAATAGGGAAATACAAAAGAAATAGAGAAATAAAAAGAGATCCAGTTTAAATCGTGCGAGCATCTTCCAAAATCCAGTAGGTTTTGCTGTGTAAATGCCTACGATTTGGGGTTTGAAAATGTTTCTCAAAAATGACTTGTTTGCAGGCCAACATGTATTCCAATCTCTTTATTTAGTTGTAAGGCTAGCAGTCCTACAGTTCAATTTACAAACTGTCACAAGAACAGATGATCTTACTGTAACAACAAATCAACACTGACAGCATGAATCATCATGCCCTTAAGGACTTCGATTAAGACACTATAAATAATCTGTGTCTTGAAAGGTGAGAATCCCCCTTAATGAAGACACATGAGGCACAATGATGAGACTACTGTCTGTCATGCAAAGCTGGTCTTAATTTGGTGTGGGGATGAGTTGATCATGTCAGGTCTTGTATCATTCCAGCAGGCTTTGGGCCTTAGAAAGACAACCCTTCGGTTACCAGTATAATAAAATTTCATTTTAATTTGAGTTGGAAATAAATTAAAAAAGGAAAACTAGAGAACAACACTGGTATATCCTTAGGGGACTGACTGCTATTAATAAAAAAAACCTCATTAGTTACTCGTGACATTGGAGCAATGAAATTACCACCAAATCAGAGTACAAATTTGAAGAACCTTGACTACTTATTTTTCTTCAGGTTGTTAACCATTTCACCTAGTTTGAATGTTTATACTTTTATAGTACAAATGAATTACACAGAAGGACAACAAATATGTTACAAGGCTGCATTTTCTGCACTGCTTAAGAAGTGCACTGTGTGGCCTGTATTGCTACACTGGGGGAGATTGCTTTAACTTTTATCAACAAGTGTGTTAGGATCTTTAAAGTGCAGAGTTTAAATGAGCTGTAAGCTAAAATACAATGTAGCTGTGAGCTAAAAGCTGAAACAACGTTACAGGCGCAGAGTGTCAAATTATATGCTAAACTTCAACTATTCCTAGTCATAATTTTACAAGAATGATCCAACAACAACATAGCAGTTCTTAAGGCATGTGCAAAACCACATTTTATGCTACCATAGCAACCAAACGATAATCCACGGCAAGGTCACGGGAGGTCACAAAGGTCGACCGCTGTGGTATATAAAAGTTTCCCACTGTTTGACCCCATGCGGTTGATAAGGTAATAGTGCGGTTTAAAGAAAGGGGAGTTTTCAATCGGCTGACCAAACAGGTCATTCTTACCGATGAGTCATGGTCAGTGCAGCTGGGGAGTTATGAAGTCAGGCCTTTTGTTAAGGGCTCATTTTAGTCTTCACGCACATGGTGTCCTTAATATCATCAGGAAAGAAATCAAGCAATATTGGTCATACATCAAAATCTGTACAAGTGAAGACCTCAGCGGACCACCTGCCCATTGATATACAGTCAGACCTGTACAAGTGACCACCTCTGCAAAAGGACCACCTGACCAATGGGACCTATTTTTGGAAGATAATTTTACCCAAGCATTAAGAATCCTGTCTAAAGTGACTACATGGGTTAGATGTTATTTTCCCCTGAGTAGTCTTTAGTTTTGACTGCATGTATACCCAAGGGTGCAGTTAAAAATGAGAGGGCAAAAATAAAACAGAAAAGAAGGTCATGCAAATAACTGTGTATCTAAAATCACTTTTAAGGTTGGAATATTTTCCTTCCAGACACAGAGACATACATGTCAATTGTGTACTTGATCAAAGATTTAAAATATCAGGACCTGAGCTGAGCCTTGCCATACACAGTGTCTACCTTTGCTGTAACAACAAGTGGAAGATTCAAACTCTTCAGTGAGCGTTTCCATTTTGTTTTCAGACTTAGCTGTGTTTTTTTTGTAACTTAAGAAGATCATAATTACCTATTACAATATAATATAGCAAATTTGATGATTGCCAGCATGAAGCATTTCATATCTTATTTTGGGAGAGTTGTGTGGACTATACCATGCATCAGTAGGGGTGTACAGACCTGTTCCTCCACCCTGGATAACCTGGCCACTATGGTGAGTTTGGAGCGGTCCAGACCCTGCTCTCGACCTGTTAGATATGCTCCTGGCTTCCCTAACGTCTGATCCAGCCTGAAACATGATAATAATAATAATAACTTTATAATAATAATAATAATAACTTTATTGCAAGTTCATGCCCGAAGGCTAATTGCAGACAAACAAGTACATGGATATACATGGGAATCAAAAATAGTTATCTAGTCTACTGTGAAAGTTCTACATTAACTAAGGTTGACTATGGTTGGGTTTGATTTCGTTTTTGAAGGCAGTGGAAACATAAACACATTGATATTAAAGAATCGTCATCATAGCACTCTCTGGACACGAGATATCCAAACATGAAGTTATGCTGCAGTACCGAGGAAAGCTGCTAGGGGATCCATTATCAATTTTGTTCTTTGTTTGGGCAACATTTCTCCACATACCAAATATCATAAAGATTCATCTGCAACTTCTTGAGTTAAGCTGACCCAAAACATATAAATGGCACAAAACACATACCATAGTTTCTGTCTCAGTTTTCAATACTTTTTGATTAATATATATCATAAGCTTATATAAAAGAATTTTGAAAGGGGTTATTGCAAAGGAATAAATAGGAAAGATGGATATGTCGACATTTCTTTAAATAAAGGAATATGAAGTTTTCAATCTATTGCTAATGGTCCAGTTGCTAATGAAAATAAATTATATGTCATTGATTTTTACTTTGTATTATATGTACATTGACAATCTCAAATGATTTTAAGCTTACTTCAAAGCCAATAAGCTGGGTAAAACATACACATGAAATACTGAAATCCTTTTCTGCAGCTATGTCTACTAGTAGGCTGTATTTCATTGTGCCAAACAACTATTTGTAGAGAAGAAACTAGAAAACCAGAAAATGAAGACCTCTGACCTTCTCTGTAGTTCCTTGATGCGTACCATCATGTTGACATGTCCCTGGGAATATTGCTCAATAACATCTCGAACATCGTAAGGTTTTCGAGCTTGCTGTAAGAAAATTATCAGAAACACTCTGATGAGTCAAGATTGAAGATCTATAGATCTATAATTTCTCAAAAGGTTTAAAGTTCAAAGATCATAACAATAAATACGATCAATAGCTACAAATGCACCACCATTAGTGATCCCCAAGGTACGCACAAGTTCAGATGTGATCCAGACATTTTTGAAAAGGCCCACTTTATTTCTTTTTTCAAATTCAATGTAGTGGTCTTGGGGTACCCTGCAGAATCACAAGAGTCAACATGACAAAATTTGCGTACCTGAAATTTCCTCCTAGCTACAAAGTATCTAATCCTTCTGATGACTCGTATCGCTATCTTGTGCTGCTCGGATAACCTGCAGACAAACATAAATCATGTTTACATGTTTATTCCCAGTGATACAGATCAGAACAGATCAACATATGTAATGATCCTCGCTTTTCATTACAGAAGATTAGGCCACACCATCTTAATTTCTTGGTTAACGGAATTTAAAAAAAAAATGCTAGATTGGAAAATCAACATGAAAACAGAATCTCAGAGGAAAGTTTGTACTTTGGTGCACACAATTTCAGGGGGTGAACAGGGTCAGGTGCAAGTTTTCACCCCAGCCTTTTGTTTTAATGATGTCCTCATGATAAATCAAAAAAATCCGTTAACCAAGAAATTAAATTGGTGTGGCCTTAGAGTTAAGCCACAATAAAAACACAAAAAGGCACTGAGAGATAGAAACACTTCATGGCATCAGAGTGTGAGTGAGAAAAAGTGCAGGAAAGGTAGAGGCATAAAGCTTACAGGTGTTATAGCTGTAAAACATTTGTACTCTATGCACTATATGTTTTGTCCTTTTTGATATCTACTTTTTGTACCAGCTACAGACCAGGGCTCTCTGACTACCTTTTTTTTCAGTTTGAAAACTTCGAAATCTTAATCCTCTGAAAAGGCTTTTTGAATTTTAAATTACATTTTAATTTTGCCAAAGTTCTGCACACTGTTGATAACCTGATGATGACATATCATAGTGACGTTTTGATTTTTGTCTGTCGAATGGGAACAGAATGGATGAAGTTTTTGGCTGTACTGAACAGCAAAATTCTGTCCAATTACAGAAGGAATGACACTGAAGAGAGCCCTGCTACAGAAATGTATTCTACTTGTCCATTCGTTAATTCACAGTATGAAGTCCATGATACAAGGCTAAACTTAACCATTGTCCAGCAGGACGCCTATATATATATATATATGGGTTGCACATATGTGGGTCCTGTATATGTATGAGTTGGGGGTATTTCTGAGCTGAATGCATCACACTGCAGCGAAACGCTGAAGTAACTATGCCACAGCAGTACAGAAAAGTCAAGGGCCTTGATTAAAAAATCAAATCAATGAAATAAATTTCGTAAAAAATGCCAGCAGGACAAGGGTTAAGAATCAAGAGGAATTCAAGTGTAGTGCTTGTCTAATTGAAAAGCATTCAGTATAATGAGAAAGTGTGTAAGTCTGAGAAGCCATGTTATATGGTCCTACCAAATAGGGTCCACTGAGTCTACCAGTGTTTTACTCCCAAGGGAGTACAGGAATAAACTTAGTTAGTGATTAACAACTGTCTGTAGTCCTTATAAGGCAGGAATAGCTGGCTATCCGTCATCAAAGGCTTCTTGGGCATAAGGGGACGCATCAAAGGCTTAAAGAGGATTCTACAACTTATCTTTGAACACTTTAAGGAAGTTGGACATATACCTATCCTAAAGTTAAAATCCCCCCACCTCTATCTTGTTTCCCTCTGAGTTTACACAGACAAATGCACTATTAGATATGTCCCAAGGATTGGGCAAGATTGTAAGAATTCACTAGCCCTATAGGGCAGGTAAACTACTGGCCCAAACCAACTTTTCACTGTCCTGAAATCAAAATAACAAATTTCTAAGCATTTTCACTTGTATAGCAAGGAAATTCTTTTATCTTTCAGTAAAAAACACACAATCATATAACCATGTTTCAACTACAAGACCAAGGAGTTAGGACTCCTCTAGCTTGCTAATTTCTACACTTTGTGTAGGCAAGGAGGTTTTATATAAAACCTCCTTGGTGTAGGTGTCATACATGTACTTTTGAAGTGACAAGAAGCATGATTCTAGGGCTGGTCAATTGGGCAGGCCGCTCAAGGGAGCACAACTTAGTTAGACTAGTGGACCAATATCTACCCACGGAAAAATCTCATCCTTGCAAAAATCTGCCTGGCCTGATCAGGCCAGTAGGGAAGGACCTGCTCTTGCCGATTCAGCACGTTCACTTGCCCTGGGCAATCGGGCAAATGGACTTGTTCAACCCTGCATCCCCCTTAATAGTCCTGCTGTTTTTCTCTTAAGGTGACATTGTTGTGTCAACAACTGGGGCATGTCATTTTCTACTCACAGTAAGTTGCGGTGTTATTGTTTCCAGCAGTTTTAAAGTATCACTTGACTTCTACCAGCCTCCATGCATAACTTACCCCCTATATCACATGTACCTGCTGATGAAAGTGTTTTGGTTGAAGCTCTGCAAGTGATCTTGACAAATGAGTCTGTGTAGGTGCAAGGTCCCAGGGGATTAACTACAAACTTTACCATCGCCACCTAACAATAAACAGGTTTCCTCTTCTGAGCTTAGGCAACGTCAATTCAACTTCCTGGTTCTCATATTTGCCTGCTTAAATTTGCATAATTTGAAAGAAATTCATGCCATTCAGAATATGAATCAACTGCTGAATGCTCACATTTGACCCAAACAGTTGATAAAGGTTCTTGAATGTGTTCCTAGTTGTTACATCTTTCTGTTAACGTCACACTGACTTAATTACAAGGATAACATCAATTTTTGTCCAGTTCCCCCAAAGAAAGTTTGTAACCATACTGTAAATAGTACAAAGAAGCTGCAAAATGAGAAATTGCGTCTATTTGTCTATTGCAGGATACATGTTGTATATTTCTTTATTTTTTCACCTTTCTGAAAAAACTCAAGAACCATGAAATGAAATTGGCCTGGCCCTACCCACCAGTTTGTTGCCCACCTGTTCCAGACTGGGAAGTCCTGTCTAAGAATAACTGACAGGCTTACAGAATCAGTAGGTCTCAGTTAGTCCCCAGATTTCTGTCTAATCCCCTGACCTTGTACCGGGGATGTGGACAAAATCCTGGGACTAAATAGCAGGTGTCACAGTGCTCAGCTGAGGTGGTCTTTAACATGCTTCATTACCTCAATGAAAAATGGAGGTATTATTTTGGGTGTGTCTGTCTGGATAATCTGTAAGGGATAGGGATACAAAGCGTGAAGAAAGAAAATGAAGCATTTTATGTACCAGGTGTAACATCAAGGGTAAGGTTGTTATAGGCTATATACTTGAGTCCATCACTGTTGGCTTCAAAGTACTGCATAGAAACATGCGAAGGAGAAGATAAATAACTTTATTGGACAACAATCGTACAAGGTGCAAAGCATGGCATCTACTGGTACTTAACTACAGTTCTATAAGGCTAATCTGCCTGATACAAGAGTGTATAGTATGGGATCATGAGCTTTTACAAGCAATAAAAACACACACTAAGGTTGCGGGATGCAGCTGTTTGCTAGGCTGGTTCTCTCACCTGTTGTAAAACTACAACACAAGTTAAAGCCCAACAAGGCTGCTATTCAGGCTATGCTGTATAAGTGGGTCCTCTATGCCACTCTACTTGTTGTGTTTGTTCATGTATGACTACTGAAGGAAAAAAACAACCTCTCTAACAAATTTAAATGACCAGGTATTGATGTACACGGGACACTTGGCAACAGCTGTTCAGTATGGCTGAGTTTAAAGAGGAGGATCCCATTCAAGATGTAGGGGTGGTATTCAACATTTCATACCTCCCCCTCCTTGGCATCGGTATGGCGCAGCGGTTAGAACATGGGACTCGGAACCAATAGGTCCTGAGTTCAATACCTGCCATGCCCTGCCGTTGTGTCCTTGAGAAATTAACTTTACACGATATATTTACCATGACGGTGAAGTGATGCCCACCGAGTCTCTTGGCTAACCTGTCAAAAGTGTGGTATGCCAATGGGTCAACATTTTATCTGCACCAAGAGCTGTCAATTTTTCTTGCTTGTCCCTACAACCTAGAATTCATCCATCTTAATGTTTGCTGTATCAGTCAACTTACCCTTTCTGGAGTGTAAGAGTATTCATTTTTGCTTTCAGACCTTATTATTCATTCTTGCTTTAATTTTGAGTGAATACAAACTAATAGAAAGGCTCTAAGTTTATTGGTGTTCATTTAATTTGGTGTTTGAGCATGAAACAGCCTGGATGGAAACTTAGATAACACTTTTTATTTTTGTGAAATGAATGCGTAGAAAACTTTAAGTTAGAAAATAAATCCAAAAAAGAGAAAACAACTTTTCACTAAAACATGCAAGAAAATGACTTATGCTGCTTAGGTACTGCTTAAGGAGTCAACCGAACTGTTCAATCACCTTAAGATCATGGCAAGTCCTTACAAGCGGCAGATATAACAAACATGAGGAAGAGAGCTCTCGACCCAAACCCTCCACAAACAACATGCACTTCAACACACTTTACAACGACTTCACTTTCAGATCCTTTACCTCAGTTCGGCTTATTTATATTCAGTACAGCTTTCCTCTGAATGGAAGGTATGGTCACAGGAACAACAAACACCGTCTGGAGAGCTCTAGAGAAACCACAGGTGTGAAACCTTTCCTCAGTGAAGCAACTAATTTATATGTGGGGACTTAGATTAAGCCTGTGTTTTAAAGTGATGCCACTATTGAATAGTTTTAGCAATAATGTTATTGCATGTGTATCTGGGTAGAGAGTGCGATCTGGTGGGATCACAGATTCTGCTGATAGAGATCCTTATCGGAGTCTGTAAATTTAAAGACATTCTCTCGAAAGACAGAACGTTTCAACTTCGATTCATGTTGCTTTAGATCAATGGATTGAATTGAAATTTATTCCATCTAATTATTCCAAATCTATTCCATGTACTAATGACAACCAAGTTACTCTAGTTTGAGTTTTGATTCATTTGCCTAATATTGCATGAAAAATGAAATATTCTGCTAAAATCTAAAAAAATGAAAGTTTAAAGTATTCAGCTTCTTCTTATGTCTGCCTGTGGCATACATGTATATGTTTTTTCCTTCTGGCATGTTTTTTTCCCTTTTTCATGTTAATATCATACTTTCGTTTGGGAAAATACAACAACAAAAATTTCTAGCACAATACTAACGTATGGCTGAATATTTCATTGGAGCCATGCAAACATTTCTACACTCCTTTCTTGGGACACAAGACAACAAATACAGCATATTGAATACTACACCCTGTAGGTCTAAGTCTCAAAATCAAGAGGCACTGACATGTGTTTCTTTTACTGTCACTGTAATTTGTTGGCTTGAATAAGCACACTGGTTATTTTAAAGTTCAATAGTTGAAGGATAAAGTAGAAAACATGCCAGCTTAGGTAAATAAACACCAATTTTCCACTGGAAACCCAGAGAAATCAAATTTCTTGATTAGTTCTTGATAAAAACCACCTGTTGCTCTTTGTATAGCAGTGTTTGTTATGGTGAGTAGAGTCGGAATCAGACTATCTCTAAACTATAGATGAAAATAGTTTCTGGTACACCAAGATTTCTAGTCTGTGTAACGCAAACTCCACTGTTGTTTAATGACCCTCCCGGCGCGAATGTTGGGCTGGCCACGATTAGCATGATTGACAATCAGGCTACCAAGTCTTCCAAATGGGCAGAGTCGAAGTGGTGTGATTGAGCAAGTATGAAAAAACTAACATCAGTTCCTGAAGACCTGAACCTTTTGCGTTTTTTCTTTGTTTCAAGTTCTTGAAAGTGCAAAAAATAAAACCATTGCGAATATTTCAAGTTGTACGGTATTAGGTAATCTGCATTTCTGGCCCAGAGAGTTGTTGTGAGAGTCACGATACACACTCCTAATTTGGTCAGGACAAGTAGCAGAGAATTGGAAACAGGATTTACTAAATGGACACAACTATTTGCACAACCAATTAGGAACGTAGCAGAACATTTGGCCAGCTGCTCATTCGGATGTTTTCAACAAGCTTCAAGCCGCTACTTCTAGTGGAGTACCGACATGTCCAACGGTTCTCCTATTTCTCAACTAGCTCACAATAAGTTTTAGAGTTTGGTTATATTTTGAAGAAATTTATATCCAATATTCATGTGGAGGTTCACTACTGTGTTAATAATTTCTCCACACATACAGGCAAAACGAAAACTACACTCCTCCTTCAATCGCAGAACCCATGCACAAAAAGTGTAGTCCTTTGTCTTCCAGTGCTTCCAAAAAAGAAATCAAACCCAACAACTTTAGATTTAGAACATTTAGAAATTTGAAATGAAAGTGATCTTGACACAGTTTAGGTCACCAAAGAGCTAATCTTCCACTGGTCGTGACAGAGAAGATAGATGCTATGTACAGTATTTATAGGTTCATTGTACTGGGGAAATTCCTTGAGCTCCTATTTGACATTTAGTATGGCAACAATGACCAGTGGACCACAGCTTTATGTCCCATCCTAAATACTGCAACCCTTTCCAGTAGAGTACAATTCAGGCGAGTGACACAGTCGGGATTCAAACTCATGACCTCTTTGTACCGAGGCAGGAACACTAACCACTGGATTATGCACACTGCTGTACACTTGCAATTTAAACCACAAGTCCCACATTGTCATTCTTTTTCATGAATTGACCTTGTTATTTGCAATCAGCCTTCTGGCAAGAATTTGCATTATCATGAAATTAACTGTGTAGTGAACAGAAGTAATTTAGAGCTTGAGACCATTATTTTCTTTTTTGAGACTATTCATCATCATCATCATCATTTTGGGCGACTATTATTGCTTAACTACTATTGAAATGAAGACCTATTGACTTCTTATAACTTTTATCTTGTTCTGGTTTTATTGCTCCTAGATTTGATTTGATTTGATTTATTCGGCTGTAAAAAAGTACAGCCAGGGCTACCCAACTAGCCGAGGGCTATTACAAAGGGTTAGCCCTGGGAACAGTATTCAAAATTCAATACAAACTTTCGCAAAGCGCGTCAAACACACACATAGAGGCGTACACAAACACAAATTAAAAATACATAGAAGAAACAAAATAAACAAAATCCATCACAGGACTCAAGGAGCAAGACTGAAGTGCATATGGAAAAAAATGCACGAGACTAAGCTATGCTTCTTGATCTTGACACAATGGTGAATATAGGGCAGCTGTGCAGTTGTCTGGCCTCTGCTGTTTGTACTTGAGTGTTTGAGCCCACAATCATGCCCACAATCCCTCTAAATGCCACTAAATGCCGGATTCGGACTGACCACAAATATTTGTCTCCAGGGTTCACACCCCTCTGACATGTGGAGTGAGGGTGGCCAAGTTTGGGGGATAGATCAATATCCAAGCAGATGTAAAGGTCAGGTTTGATTTATAAGTCTTCTTTGGTCTTTTCTGCATATAACTACATCTCTCAGTAAAAAGTAAATATAAAGGGTTGTTATCCACTGTGTCTAGGGCACGGCATAGGAAGGCGGGGCCAAACCCTCTCCTTCCAATGCCGTTTCCTGAAGCCAGGTTACCATTTTTGACACCTGGGTGAAGTGAGGAAAGCCTTTCCCAAAGACACAACGTCTAGTCTAGCCAGGAACGACAGGATTCGAACCCAGGACCTCTAAATCTCCCATCTGCCATTCAAAGCCATCAGTCTCAGTACAACTGCACAAATTCTTTCTGAATTCCAAACACCCTATAGAAGAAGGCGAAGATTTTAAAAGGTGCACTACCAGAAAGACAACTGAAATGTTGCAAAAACACTCACAAAGCACTGAGACTGACCTAGTTCCTTACATCTGCTTGGAGATGAGGAATGAATGACATGTGTAGGAAGGATGGATGAGAATGTAGCATGACCATGCCTGAAGATATGACCTAGAAGTTATCAAGACTACATGTATTTTGAAAATTCCTAAAGCAACTTGAGGTAAGCTGGCCCACATTTAGAGTAGGTAGAAGACCAAGTGAAGAACATGCACTACCTTACTGTTATACATGTGCATGTACCTGCAGTGCTCCTTGCAGCAGAAAGGAGTACTGCAGTCTTATTCTTTTATAAAAAAATATTTCAAAAAAAGAATTAAACTTCCACTGATCATGACAGCCAAGACAGATGCTAAATACATTATTTACAGGTTCATTGTACCAGAAAAATTCCCCTAGCTCTTTTCGACAAGCGCAATGAACAGTGGACCATGGCTAAAACGTCCCATCCTAAGGACTGCGACCCTTTCCAGTAGCCTGATGTCGGGTGAGCAGCACAGCCAGGATTCAAACTCACGACTTCTTGGTCCAGAGACAGGGTCACTAACCACTGTACTCCAAGTACAACTACGCGTGTGCTTGGTTTAGCATCCAATGTTCAGACCCAACGAAACATCACAGCCTCATGCGAGCGTCGGCCGAATTTGTAGATCGTCCGACGCTCGCCAATTGTCAAAATCGCCGTTTTTTCCAATGAAACTCTCGGGTGACGTCTGTGGAACACTAAAAATCCCCCATGAGATGGTACCATCTCTTGGACATGGACGAAGTCAGAATCGACTAACCTGGTAAAAGGCCAATATTTGGATCAACTTTGATTTCTAAAAATTGCCCGAAGCCCGCGTAATCGACAGGACGTCGGCCGTACTCTGGCTGAAAATGCACATTTGAAGTTCGCCAACAAGTCGGCCGAGCTGAATTTCTTATTTCTGACGGGGCTTAACCACTTCTGTGGTCAACCTCTCCAGACTGTCAGTCAGAAGGTCAAGGTGGACCACAGACAAGTCCACTCAGACTTCCTGTGGTACTAGTGACATATTTACTCACAAAGGCCATGGCGTGCATGACACCCAGGTTCAAACATCGTCAGTCCTGACCACCTCTTAGTAGGCTATACTTAAGGTCAGGGTTCTCTTCTGACCTGGCTAACTTTCCAACATGACACACCAGGGCAGTTCAATTAGAATTACACATTTACCAATAGAAATCTGAAATTGCACATATATCCTTTATCATTAATATCATACATATCTAGTACTTGTTGGACATGAAGGTGTGCGGCCTAACCAGCGTAAACCCCCTGGACAGAGCTGCCTGGAAGAGGGGTGTGACAACTAGCCGGCTGCTGCCCACCCGTGTCAGGGAACCCGCAGCAGTATAATCAAAATACCGGATACTACTACTACTACTTAAAACCCAATTCTATGAAAGCAGGCTGTACAAGTTTCCAGAGAAGACCTAATGTGTCTTATTTATTCCAGGTTACGGACCTTCCCCGCCAACTGTACATCAGACTGCCATACTCTGTTTGTCTGTCCTGTCTGGCACGGTCAGACATGTGGACACTGTAAGCAAACCATCCGACAGGATGTCTTAGTTAGCTGAGACTTTTTACTTGACCGTTGGCCTGGCAAGGCCTCATTTCTGGACATCTGACCATCTGCAAATTGCTTAAACCAAAACCCTACCCTTATAGTAGACATGGATTGAAAGAAAAGTGGTACATGTATTTCTAACAGAAATTATCACTTATGGGTTCGAAAATGTTGAATTTTAGATGATTTATGAAAATACATTCCATCAAAAAATGAAAATTAGAGGCGAGTAAGGTGTTAACTGAGATAGGGACAGAAATTAGTAAGGAATCCTTGACAGTTTCTAGAAGACAATGCATGTTGCAGTAGGGTGCTTAGACCAGTGGTAAGCGACTGGACCAAGAAGTTGTGAGTTCGAAGCTGGGCTGTTGTCTCCCACCTGAAATGCACGTTACTGAAAAGGTTGCAGTCCTTAGGACGGGACATTAAGCCTTGGTCTATTGTTCATTGTGCTTGTCGAAAAGAGCTAGAGGAATTTCCCCGGTACAATACTGTACATAGTGTCTGTCTTCTCTGTTACGACCAGTGGAAGAATAGCTCTTCAGTGAGCTAAACTGGTTCAAGATCGCTTTCACTTTTAAACAACTGTGTGGCCCAAGGGCTATAGAAATGGAGGTGGGCACCGCCCTATACACCGAAAGGTGTGGGAAGGATTTTGACTTTCTTAACTTTTAAGTTTGCAGTCTATCGGTTAAGAAACTGGTGTTCAAGCGCCTCCAACTGACCAGTCTAGCTGACTTGACCACAACTTAGCCTAGTGGTTAATGTGTGCGGCCTGTGGACTGGCGGGCCCGGGTTCGATCCCCGGGAGTCTGTTTCTACTCGCCTCTAGTTTTCAAAAGTGTCAGTAGACAGACATTTCCACTTTGTACAGTGCGAAGACAAGCAAATACAATCTTGAGAAAAAACAATCACAGATTATGTAGTTAAGCCTGGTGTTTGCTTTTCTGGCCTTGATTTTGTAACTACTTCTTTGTGTGAGTTACACAATGTCCCAAGTCTTCCAGGCAAGAGCAAAAAATACCAAATCACAAATTTTACAATCTATGAACTGAATGATGAAGATAGTTGCTCAACAAAGACATCTAATTCATGTCCAAATTACGTTCAGTCTATGATAACAATGTTGGAGGAGCTTGTGAGCCGTGTACCTAAACAATTATTAGGTAAGGCCACATCAATTTGATTTCTTGGTTAACAGATTTTTCTAGAAAAATAATGGAGCGGGCAGACGAAAAAAATTTAAAAAGGCATGGAAGGAGGAAGCTTTAGCATTTGGGCTGTTTCAAGTACAAATGGAGGCCATTTCCTGCAACCTCAGGTTTACTTAAAAGGTACAGGACCTGGTACAGGCCTAGGGGTTTAGGTACAAGTCCGGACCTAAGTAAGTTTGGTCAATTTAAGATGTACCAAGATGTACCAAGGATATTGTCATGTAATCCTACTTTCTTTTTTTAGTGGTACATTGTAAATTGTCATCCTTGTACATGTATGAGGATTTACATTTCTTATCTCTGAAAAATTCCGTAGAATTTTCTTTATTTCTCTTAATTCGCAAGATTGTCATTTCTTACACAGGTTTAAGCTATCTTTAGTCTACAAAAATGGTGTCTACTAGACGGTAAGTGTTAAGGTTATTCAGGTACAGGTATCGAAACAATTTTACTGGTACAGGTACCGGGTTAAGGTAGTCACAGCGGTACTGAGGAAAATACTTTCCAAACTTTCATCAGAAAAAAGGAATAGAATCATCTCTGACGCAAACAATTGATGTAAACTTAGTTCCCTGTGTATCATGCAATACATGTTCCATATACGTATACTGTATTACTCTTATTGGATACCGTAGTGTTTAGTCTTACGTTTTGTAGAATCCATTAGTATTGTTAATAAGCAAGACATAATTATATGTCTTGATATTTTGTACTACCTACGAACTTGCCATACAATGTACCTGTTACATTTGTTGTGCAATAAAGTTTGATTGATTTAAAAATCAAACCATGAAACTTTTTCTTTCCTCTTTCCGTCAGGTTGTCCTCCAGCTGTTGGCCACCATGTGACTTGTTTACGTAGAGTGTGGGTCTGCCTGGCAGTCTGAGCTGTTTGTGTGGGGAGGGGAGCTGTCACTAATCGGAAGGGAAATGTTGACATCAGGATGAATCTACTGCGTGTTGTGGGAACCATCTGGAGGGGGGGGGTGTTACATGGAACAGCACTATGATGTCCTGGTGGAACATTACTGCTACAGTCACTGCACTTTAAAAATTCTTAAAGGTCTGAAACAATACCTGCCCCTGAAGTTCCAGTAATGTCGCTAGGGGGCCCAACCCAACCAAACCCAACACCACTTACTTTCTGGCCCAAGAGACATCTACCACTCAAACTTCATGACCATGGCATGTACAGAACACAATATATCAAAACCAGATCTTCCACTGCAGTACTGTAAAAAGCCGCTATATGATGTCCTGGTGGAACACTCACTTGCTTTCCCAAAAACATTATTTAGAAAAACATACTATTGCGTCAGGCTTCGTCAAATTTACCTACAGGTGAAAAATCATGAAAATTCATTCAATCAATTCTTGACTTATCCTGTGAATTCCTATACCAAAAATCTGACAGGCATTTGGTTTTAACTTCCCTTAGTGTCTATCAATCGATCAAGAGACACAATGTTAACCCAACATATCTATTCAAATATATGCCTACTGTTTAATTTTTTCAGTCCAATGTTTGACATTTGAAACCATCCTTGACCAGAAATGACTTTGGGACTGTCTTGGTTACGTGAACTTTCAGGAGTCGTTGTTTAAAAGGACTGTAGTTATAAGTAAAAAATGCATTGTAGCATGTAAATACCAGCCTTTTCTTTAATTTTTATTTTCTTTATTCTGGGTCACCTTTCTCTTAAAGTTTAGAATCTATATTAAAAGAAATTACTTGTTAAAGTAGCCAATGGTAGATCTAAGTCAAACTCTATCAAGGGAAAGCAAACTCCACTTTAAATTCGGGCTGGGTCTGATGCAAGCAAAGTCAAGAACTGAGGATCAGTAAAAGGACAGGAGGTATGTAACAGAGGTTCAAGTTGATCTTGGTTGACTGTAACAATCTCTCAGTCACCAAGAGGGCAAGGGGCACTGAATTGATGTGACAATAGCTCCCGGGGCTTCATTCGGGTTGACAAAAGTTTCCACAAATAACTTTTCCGCAGTATCTGAGTAGAGTTAGGCACAAGAGACAGACAGGGCAATGTTATGATGATTCATAGTATGGCTGTATATAGAATACATACCAAATTCCTTGCCAAGTTTGAAAACTTGTCGACAAGCGCTAGTGCTCCCGGCATTCCATTCATTACACAAGAACATCGGAATGCAGAACGGAAGCTAAGACAAAATGACATGACTTAATCGGAATTTTGGCCTTCGGAATGCCGCTGTGCCTACAATTACACTGAAAACGGTGGCTTCACAAAGTAAGAAATCATAGAGAGACGTGGGAAATGAAGGAACCGGTGTGTGAGTTTTTGACACCCAAGAGTTTATGGACTCACAAAACCACCACCTGTATACCAGTGATACCACTAATTAGTGTCATCCGTACAACACCTTATAGTCAGGCTGCTATAATTGAATATAATGACGTACAAATTGAGCCTGTAACAACTGTCCTTACACTAAATGAGCAACGTAAAGACCTGTTCTCTGTGAAAATTATGGTGGGGGTTGATGCTAATGACTTGAGTGGGAGGTTTGGGTGGAAATATTACCTGTAATTACTCATTAACACCTGTCATTTGTGGTGCAACGTTGTCATTTTTCACATGGAAGTCTCCCTAATTTACTGAGTCACCTCCGAGCTTTACCAAACTTTGCAAGTCACAAAATTGACAAGTGTTGTATTTGTTTACAAGACGATCCACTCACATCAGGCGGTCTGCATGGGGGGTCCCGGCAATGCTTTACGCCATATTCAGAAGAACCCCTACGTATTACGCTAAAATAAGGAAGGCAATTAGGCAAAATCTCTAGCCTCGCTACGAATTACACGCATAGGACGGCTTTCCCTACGAACTACGGGAAATCAAAATAGGCTGCCTACGTCTTACAGAAAAGAGCATGCAGACCCTTGTATCAACTTCTGACTTGTTGCTATCCTTTCTGTAAATGTTTCCCTTCTATCCCTTAGAAACTCAAAGCTATCAAAGGAAAGATGTTTTAGTCAGGATGTTCCTATAGAATATTTTCGGCATCAGAAAGACAGGTTAAGCTTGTGTGGTTGGCTAAAGTCCTGGTTTGAGGCTGGATTCCAGGCTATCACAACTGTGTAATCTGAAACAGATAGCCTGGCACCCGCAAACACCTGTTTCCCATAGCTGGCAGGTGCTGCACACATGTGGCGACGGGGAAACGTCAGCCGAATGATGGACGGGCAAAACACGGCTCTCTTTCCGCCCCTTCGTGCTCTTAGCAGTTTACCGATACAGACGAGACGACAAAGGACGACAACAGAATGTGGCGCCCGGGAATTTCTCTGCTTGGTGTGGGGAAGCAAACAAGGTGTTTACTCTCTGAGGAAATACTGCTGCCCGTTGTTGTTGTTGTAAAGGCTGGGAGTGATTGTTCAGACAAAGCCATGTCCTGTCACATGCCCTATGGCAAACATCTAGATGCCCAGGATTGCAAACAATGTCAAAGCCTTTTCTAGGACAGTTTGCTTTTAATTCAACTCATGACGACGGTGGTATATCACATGCTTTCTGGTATGTGTGTGCGTATGAGAGGGGGTGCACTGTGCACATTACTGTAAATGCATCTTTAAAAGTTTGTGCGGTTTTTATTTCGCGCTAAAGGAAAAACGGAGTGTTTGCGGTGGTTTTAAGTTTGCGGCAGTGCTATAGTCACATACAGTTACATTATTATTGGACAAAATTGGTCGCGGGGGTTTTAAGTTTGTGGTGAAGGAGTTGCCGCGAAAACCGCAAACATAAAACCACCGCAAACATTTCAGAATTGAACTGTAACACACCAATCCAGTCTATGTAGTCCAAGTGGTGTATTTAACACCTTTCAAAATTCTATTGTCCTTTAATGAAAACTATAGATAACTTGCTACTACAGTTGCAACAAAGAGGTTAAGAATATTTGTGACTAAATTAAGACTTTTTTACAGAGGAACAGCAATAATTAGTCTTCGGGCATGAACTTGCAAATAAAGTTTCATTTAAAAGATGCAGTAAGATCAGTAAGGTGTCATTTTAATCTTTCTATCTAGCTCTATCATACAAGACAACTACCATTTCAAATCTGTACATGTATACCTAACTTCTGCAACAGACACTACAGTGTGTCTACAGCTATGACATTCAAAGTGTGTCAACAGCTCCCCCTACCATAGAAAGACAGACTGCAGCAACAGCACAGGCTCAACCACGACGATATGCCATGTACAGTACAGCGTACTTACTCTGAGATTGGTTGTGGATGCTGGTCAATATAGTCAAGACCTTCAAATTGGCTATCAGAGAGGCTGAAGGTGGACACGTCAGGGGAAAGGGAAACAAAGAAGAGTAACGTTATACGTAAGGACATGCAATGGAAAAGGAACATCGAAAAGGTGCCAGTGAGAAAGTGCCATGCAGGGTTACAAAATCCTAAAATCCGAAATTGTGTACGTCAAACAATCTTCTGTGAGAAATGGCAAAAACGTCTGACATGTACATGTGATGTTCATTTCTAGTTTGGAAAAACGAAAAATATTGGCCGAAATGAGGTACCAAAAAGTACACAGTATAACAATAATTGAAGCAAAGAAAAAGTGCATTTACGGACGTGAAAATGTATTGAGTTACTGTAAATCTTCATACTTTTGCAGTGGTTTTAATGTCATATGTTTTTGATTATGCATCATATTCCAATCTATTATTAACTACAGTGTACTGCAGATTTCTTTTGACAGCAAATCAAAAATGCATCCTAACACAAAATAAAACCAGCGAAAAAGTAAACAAGTTTACAGTAGTTTACCTTCAAATGACGATACTCAACACTAATTTGTTTTCCAATCTATTACTACGCAAATTTGATATTCATCCTGCTACAAAATAAAACCAGCGAAAAACTAAACAAGTTTACAGTAGTTTACCTTCAAATGAGATTACCTGGTTGTGTTAAAAGAAACTCCAAATATCCTATGTTCTACCAACCTGATGAAAGTATTTTCGGAACACTACTTAACTTACCAGGCGTAGCCGTCAAATATTTTGTCCCCCGAATCGTCTGGATGGTCGTCTACCGACGGCATGAAGTGGAATGTGACGGAGTTCGTGTCGGAGCTGATCTCGCTGTGTCGTCTGCGCACGCGAACCAGATCGCTGGGGCCGCCGCGTCCCTCACAGCTGGGAGAGCCACCTGTGGCGTTGGAAAAACGTTAGTCAACAAAAATCTATTTTTTCTTCCAACTCTACCAGGTTTTAGAAGTGTGTCGTCTACGCACGCGAACCAGATCGCTGGGGCCGCCGCGTCCCTCACAGCTAGGAGAGCCACCTGTGGCGTTGGAAAAACGTTAGTCAACAAAAATCTATTTTTTCTTCCAACTCTACCAGGTTTTAGAAGTGTGTCGTCTACGCACGCGAACCCGATCGCTGGGGCCGCCGCGTCCCTCACAGCTAGGAGAGCCACCTGTGGCGTTGGAAAAACGTTAGTCAACAAAAATCTATTTTTTCTTCCAACTCTACCAGGTTTTAGAAGTGTGTCGTCTACGCACGCGAACCCGATCGCTGGGGCCGCCGCGTCCCTCACAGCTGGGAGAGCCACCTGTGGCGTTGGAAAAACGTTAGTCAACAAAAATCTATTTTTTCTTCCAACTCTACCAGGTTTTAGAAGTGTGTCGTCTACGCACGCGAACCAGATCGCTGGGGCCGCCGCGTCCCTCACAGCTAGGAGAGCCACCTGTGGCGTTGGAAAAACGTTAGTCAACAAAAATCTATTTTTTCTTCCAACTCTACCAGGTTTTAGAAGTGTGTCGTCTACGCACGCGAACCCGATCGCTGGGGCCGCCGCGTCCCTCACAGCTGGGAGAGCCACCTGTGGCGTTGGAAAAACGTTAGTCAACAAAAATCTATTTTTTCTTCCAACTCTACCAGGTTTTAGAAGTGTGTCGTCTACGCACGCGAACCAGATCGCTGGGGCCGCCGCGTCCCTCACAGCTAGGAGAGCCACCTGTGGCGTTGGAAAAACGTTAGTCAACAAAAATCTATTTTTTCTTCCAACTCTACCAGGTTTTAGAAGTGTGTCGTCTACGCACGCGAACCCGATCGCTGGGGCCGCCGCGTCCCTCACAGCTGGGAGAGCCACCTGTGGCATGGGTAAAACGTTACTCAACAAAAATCTATTTTTTCTTCCAACTCTACCAGGTTTTAGAAGTGTGTCGTCTACGCACGCGAACCAGATCGCTGGGGCCGCCGCGTCCCTCACAGCTGGGAGAGCCACCTGTGGCATGGGTAAAACGTTACTCAACAAAAATCTATTTTTTCTTCCAACTCTACCAGGTTTTAGAAGTGTGTCGTCTACGCACGCGAACCAGATCGCTGGGGCCGCCGCGTCCCTCACAGCTGGGAGAGCCACCTGTGGCGTGGGAAAAACGTTAGTCAGCAAAAATCTATTTTTTCTCCCAACTCTACCAGGTTTTAGAAGTGTTTTGCAATTACTGTAATTCTTGATTTGTTAACTGTAACTTAATTTTAGCTGAGTTAACGGTCACTAGTCAAGAGCTAAAATTTCATCATCCCTAATATTTGATCACTAATATTTGAGACAGTAATGTTTGTTCACACCGTTAAAATCAAGTGCCGTGACTTACTCCATTTTCCCCAACCGCTATATTTTCCTGCTGCTATATTAAAGTGATTTATAGTAATGCTTTTTCCTAGACTGAAAATACCTGTGAATGTAAGTTTCGTGTGACGAAACAGTAGAAAATAATATTGCATGTGAACCCAGTGTAACAGGCCAAATGGGCCCTGTCCATACTGTACCCTGGTGCAGTCTGGTCAGGGGGTATTGTCTGGCCTGTTACAGCAGAAAGTGAAAGTGTTCTCAAGCCAGTTTAGTTCACTGAAGATCTAATCTGACGCTATCTACAGTATTTACAAGTTCATTCTACCAGGAAATTCCCCTTGCTCTTTTCAACAAGTACAATGTACACGCTTTTAATACGCAACTCTTTCCAGTAGCGTGCATGTCAGGTGAGCGACAACAGGCGGGATTCGAACTCCCAACCTCTTGGTCCAGAGGCTTGCTAACCGCTGGACTACGCATGCTACTGAGCAGATGAAACCACAATGTACACGTACCAGGTCTGGGCGACTCGAAATTCGCCTACTTTGCCAGGACAATACCTGAGTGGAACAACCTCTCCGCCCACGTAGTAGACAGCCCCTCACTGGACACCTTCAAGAGCAGGCTGCTGTCGTCACACCCGTAGCCCGGACACTGCAGCTGTGCCTCACCCCGTCTGTGCGATACCCCTAATAGGGGGTTTACAGACTATAGAATAGAATAGAATAGAACTAGAACTCACTGTAGTCCACAATGCCTCCCGACGCGGGCGCTGCCTCGGGCGTGTCCGGTTTCTGTTCGGTGCTGTTGGACTTCTGCTCCGTCTCCGACACAGCGTTGGACAGGATGTTGTTCAGGATGGATTGCTGGGACAGACGAAGTCAGAAGGGCATTGGACAATTTGTAACAGTGGGGTTCAAGCGCCACAAACTGACCAGTCTAACTGGTCCCGACCTTTTAGCCTACGTAGGGGTCAAGGCGTGCAGCCTGTGGGCTGGCTGGGTTCGATCCCTGGTAGCCAGGAGACTGTTCTACTTGCCCCTTAAGCTTGTGTTTCAAACTCAATATTTCTATTACAGGTAAAAATGTAGAAGTAAAGGTAGCCCGATAGCCTTTTTGAGATCGTAGAGGCAGTGTCTAGAGCACTGGATTGGAAGGCGGAGCCCATCCAACTCCTTTTACCTCCCCAACTAAAGAAAGGTAGCAAAGCAATTTGACTGTAACTGCGAGCTTGTAATATGCATGCAGTATACCTGAATGCTAACTGTACTGTACACTTGCTGTTTAAAATACTACTACCGGGTACTAATAAAATATACAAGTTTGAAAAAAGTATTCTAAAGCTCAAAATGACAAACCAGGAAGACGGTGACCATTCCAAAGATAAATAAATCCAACCTGGAAGTCAAACTTAGTCCTGGAGGTAATCCTCTTCAGTAGAGAAGGTTTTTTGTTGAGGCCGATGCGCGAGGTGGTCTGGTTGGCTCGGTTCTGTTGGAACTGTCGGAGGTGGATGTTCCACGTGGCCTCAGAGTCAAAGCCAGGCTCCGCACAGTAACAACGCCAGAGGCACTGTAGGGGCAAAAAGGGAGTTATTGTAAAGCTTTTTGTCATTATTTTCCCAAGTTCAGATATCTTGACAAATCCTTAAATCTAACCCAAATCCACAAAGCATCATTTGTATGTTTAAGACTTGAAAGTGAATTACAGTATGCAGACCATACCTGGATGAGAGTAGCTGCTGCTGGGATCTGCCTGTTGAAATGTTTCTGTCTCTGTTTCTGCTGAACCTTCAGAGCAAAGCCCGACCCCAAGATACCCTACATGGACACATTTCAAACACCCAAATAAGAGTTCCCCAAATATTACAATGGCTGGTATTATCTATAGTATTACTGTAAAGTCTCAGCAACCATAAGACACATTAAAAAAACAAAAGAAAACATTGAATCTAAAGAGATCATTTTACAAATGCAGCATCAGTGATTCCTGAAGTATGACCACAAGGATATCTAAGTGCTCAAGACATTCTTTTAGATGTACCTGACAGAATTATGAGAGTTTGTGTTACATGGCAAGTACTTTTTGGTGCCTTTTGAATCTGTCTTCCTTTATAATTGCTATCACTGACAACAATGTACATTTACAATCTAGTATATCTAATGCTTACGCTTTATTTTCACAGTAAAATATTCTTTAACATGTGGCTTATGATGCTAAAACAACACGTCAAGGTTTCATGCTGTTTCCTAGTGAAACTTTAAAAGGTTTGAAAAAGTATGAATTGTATCTTTCTCTTCCTTTCAGATGAGCAACGCTGCACATCTTAGCATTAACTTGAGAATCAATGACGAAAAGAAAAGTTAGTAAACCCTTACCGCAGGAAGAGCGAAGAACGATATGGCGAACACCGAGAAGCACGACGCAATCAGCTTGCCGATCCATGTGTGTGGGGTCTTGTCTCCGTACCCAATGGTTGTTACTGTAATCTGTTGGAATAGAAAAATCAAAATGTTTGTCTGTCAGTCACTGACGAAAGTTAGTGGATGCTGTCTGAAACGTCTGACTGTTTACAAATTTCATCCAGTTGCTCGAGTAACTATTTTTGGCGTATAATGTATGTTTGTTTGTTTCGCATAAGCAGTAAACTGCCTTTAGTTATAATGAGCAATGTAGTTTTGCACATTAAGTAGAAGTTGCATAAGACCAGACTGTAAGGTTTGATTCACTCACACCGGGAAGGACCCCTACTCAGGGCTCGAAATAGTGGGTGCCAACTGACGCTTTACTAATTTTACAAGTTCTTGAATAAAAAAAAGATAACGGTAAATTAAAATGATTATTATTCACTTGAAAACAGAGTCTGAGGACTGTACCTTGGTACACACAGTTTCAGAGAGTGAATATATATGTACCTGAGAGTCAGATAGAGGTTTTCCTCCCAGTTTCCATCTTGACCACTTGCTAAATTTTTAATCTAAATTATCCGACAACCAAGGATATGAATTAGTTCAGCCCGAAATATTAATACTCTTTGCTGATTACTTGTCCGTATGCATACATGTTGTATGTGAAAATTGTTGGCAACATTTCTCTGTTCATCACAGATGTCTCCTCGGAGCGGAGCTCATCATCTTGAAAACCCATCTTCTTCTTCGATCACCTTCTTACAATTCTAAGTACATGTACGTAAATGCAGAAGAGGATCAGCTATGTTGTGACATCATAAACAAAGCTAGTGGTCATAATAAGCGAACGTTGCCTAGTTACCACCAGTGGTGTATGTATAATGTTGTCATTAAACAACACTAAAGCACATTCCTATGGGAGAAGGTAGCACTTCTGGGGCTTAAAGTTGTGTAAATACAAGTGGAATTAAATTAAGAGACCTCAGTCGAGATAAGACACCTGTCACTTCTCCTTTAAGAGGTTGGGTGTTCAAACCTAAAAATTTCTCTGCTTAGGAATCAAATGAGAAAGAGTTTGGAAGTACACTTCACTAACGATGGACTAGCCTTCTGCTAGTAATAATTTGAAAACCACCGCAGACATTTTTGTCCAATATTGTAGCAGTATGTGACTATAGCGCTGCCGCAAACTTAAAAACGCTGCAAACACTCCATTTTCCCCATAGTGCGAAATAAAAACCAAAATGCATTTACAGAAATACCTGTTTTCATTTATCTATTTGTTTGGATAATCACAAAAGTTAAGGGGAGGGCAAAACAGGTGCTTACGCTTACGTTTTAAAATGCATACACTGTTTGTTCGACATTCAAAAATGTAAGTTAATATCCTAGTTTTCTCTAAGAATTTACAACAACCATTAACACCTTTACAAGAGACTACCACCACCTCAGCTATGTTTACTGACTTCACTTCTGAATTATCTAAACTCTTTCTCTTCCTTTCAAACAATTTCTGGCTGGGCGGCTTTCAAAGGGTCTGATTCGAATGAACGCTTGACAAAATGTGCCTTTCACAGTTTGCAAACTGTGGTGTTCTAGTTAACTGACGGTCTGTGTTTTCTTAACTTCCTCACACAATTAGGAAGATGTTCAGGTGAGTAGTTTTAAAAGGACTGTCCTAGAAGATGGTCCAGTGGAGGGGGATACGGTCATGTGTAGTCTTAATTGTGTTAAGGTGTGGGTGACGCTGTGCTCTGAGGAGGTCTGAGACGTCTGAACGCACTGCTTAGTTCTAAACAAGGGCAGGGCTTGAAATTCATTTTTGGAAATAGGTGCACTGGTGCACCCGACAAAAAAAAAAAATAGGTGCACAGAAAACAATTTGGGTGCACCACATAAAATAAAGTTGAATGTCAGCAAAACAAAATTACCAAGTTTAACGCTCTTAAGAACTACAATCTGTAATTCTATAGCTAACTAGATACATCAAGTAGAATACAACGAAGGGTAATTTTAGCTATTCTGTCTAAAAGTCAAGTAAGTCATGTAAGTTAAGATACTTACATTTCAAGAGTATTTTCTGTATACTAGTGTACAATAGTACCCTTAACTTATAGCCTACAAAAATATGTAGGTGCACCAGTGCACCCACAGTCTAAAATTAGGTTCACAGCACCAATTTTGGGTGCACACTATTTCGAGGCCTGAAGGGTGATGGTTGAGTTGGGGTTAACAAGGGGGTCCAGACTGCAACAGACCCTAAATCCACAGGTGTCTATGCTCGACAAAATGCTCGAGGGGGGCTGTAGAAATGCTCTGGACCATCTGTATCTGTATCTGTATAGCCGGTATAACCGCCCTTCGGCGTAACACACCAGCTTCGCAGGCACGCGGCGCGGCAGCAGCTGGTTATATTACACTGAACGGCCTGTCACACCTAACTTTTGCACATCTGACTGCAATCGTTCTTTGAAGCTATTTAGTGAAGGTGTTCCTACAGCATCTGATGACAACGAGTTCCATTCTACTATGGTTCTCGGGAAATACAAATTTTTGAACACATCAATCCTTGGTTGATAACTCTGGTACTTAAAGGCATGACTATTTCTTGTCCTTTTCTGGGCTGGTATTAGATAATTATCAGTCCGTACATCCACAAGTTTATTAGTCATGAATACAACCATGTGTACAACTGAAGGGATACAGCTGGCATACAGCTACAGATTGAAACTGTACTTAACAAGTTTAAAGTGAACGAAGACTATAGTCATGGTGGATAAAAATTGGTATCTTAAATTCATGGTTTTATTCCTTCCTTGCACTGTGAACTCAAATGTGATACATCATACACCAAAAATTGGGTTCTATGAAATTCTTTGTAATTAGAAGAAACAGAATCTGTGCTAGGGGGGCTGTAGAAATGCTCTGGACCATGTGGACAACTGAAGGGATACAGCTGGCATATAGCTACAGATTGAAACTGTACTTAACAAGTTTAAAGTGAACGAAGACTATAGTCATGGTGGATAAAAATTGGTATCTTAAATTCATGGTTTTATTCCTTCCTGGCACTGTGAACTCAAATGTGATACATCACACACCAAAAATTGTGTTCTATGAATAATGCAAATTTGTGTAATTAGAAGAAACAGAATTACTACAGTTTGTAACATTTGTAATGTGCTTGTCCTTATAGACAGATCTACATGTACTAGGCTAGAACACTGTAACACTGCTACTATACATGTACATGTATGTAAAACAAGGAGGTTAAATTTAAATTTAGGTTAAAAATGTTCCGTATAGTAGCAGCTCCCCCTAGAGTTTGCTACTTGCAACAACATGATGTGTTCAAATAAAGTCAGAAATTACTACTCCAAGATAAGCAAAATCTGCAAAAAAACCTGCAAAGCATAGTATTAGGAAGAAGCTTTGCTTCTGCTTTCTCCATACATTCTGACAGTGGTGGGGAAAGACTAGAATTGAATAAAATAAAATGAAAATATGAAAATGATTAGATATTTCTCAAATGTGAAACTGGGTTGTGGGAAAAGAATTGAATGTTGTTAAAAGTTTAGTTACTAATAGTATAACTGGTAATGTATTTAATGTACTGTCCTGACTCTCATGAAAACTGATATGGTTTCAATTGGTTTATTTGAATATAAATACACTAAATAAAGGTCAAAATTAATTCCATTTTCCATAGAGACTGAACAAGTTATGAATAACAAAGCCCCAATAATTACCAAGTAAACAATGATCCTAAGAGTAAACACGGCATCCTTTTGTCAGGACATTTCTCTTGGTAATTTGGGACTTGGAGTTGATCAATGATAGAAGGTTTTGTGCCTCAATGCTTTTATAGAATATGAAGATTACTAGAATTAACGAGATCATGGAAATTGTGTAATGATTTGGTTTAAAATGGTAGCGATCTTCAGATTTAAATCACTATGATCTTGAAATGCTCTGGGGACAAGACTTTTTTTCTCTAAAATGGTTTCAAATCAAAGAGTCACAAAATGGTCTCTTTTGTGGTAAGAACTTGACATTCGATGACAAAGGGTGTCCTGAATTCCATGTTTGGTAGACAAAAGAAATATCTCAGGAATTTCCCGTCACCAAACTGTCACACAAACAAGTACACAGTGGCAACAAAAGCAGTCTTCAAGCATGGCTATACAATATAACTACATTCTGTACGGCAAGACTACAGTACTGGATACTTGAAATGTGGGAGCAAAATTTCTTCTCAAGTCCAAGAAATATAAATGATGAATAAAGAAATCCATTGTAACGTTAGGTTTCCTTTAGAAAGGGATGACAAGACAAGACATATGATACCCCAAGGCAGTAAAAACTAAATGCGAGCAAGTTACCATTAAAACATGAGGATTCATTTGTAAATTCTCAGTACAGCAAAACTACTGTGAGGAAGCTTTTCTTTCTTCTCAAACCATAGAAAAATAAATGATGAATAAAGAAATCAATTGTAGCTTTCCTTTACAAAGGGATGACAGGACAGTAAAAAACAAATGTTAGCAAGTTTAAATACATGTACCATTCAAACATCTAGCTTCATTTTCAAACTCTGTATAGAAAAATTACATACAATTGCTAGAGACAGATACATAGTACAAAAATGAGGAAGATTTTTCTTCCTTAGAAAAAGGAATGATGAATAAAGAAATCCTTTATAGGTTTCCTTTAGAAAGGAATGACAAGACAAGATAAATAATGTCTTCAGGGCACTAAAAAGACAAATGTTAGCAAGTTTAAATACCATTCAAACATCAGGCTTCATTTTTGAAATTCTGTGCAGCAAAACTACATACAATAGTACTAGACAGATACATAGTACTAAAATGAGGAAGATTTTTCTTCCTTAGAAAAAGGAATGATGAATAAAGAAATCCATTATAGGTTTCCTTTACAAAGGGATGACAAGACAAGATAAATGATGTCCTCAAGGCAGTAAAAAACAAATGAAGTTACCATTCAAACATCAGGCTTCATTTTTGGATAAAGACAAAAGACTTCCCTCTATTGAGATGAGCCAATCCTCCCCGCTGTGTACAGGATTGACAGGATTACCATGTGTAGGAATGCTAATCTTGACTTTTAACACCTTTAACAATGGCTTAATCCCAGGGGGCGGGGTGGTGTCAGGGTGCAAATTTGTTTATGGAGTGAAGAGAAGAGAGTTGTGTTGGGTGTATGGACTCCAGGGGACATGCATGACAGCTTGGAGCCATCGGGATAGAAGCTATAAGTTTTAAAAGGGATGACAAGGAGAATACTGTAAATGCTCGTTCGCATGGTTTTTATTTTGCGCTAAGGCGAAAATGGAGTGTTCGCGGTGGTTTTGAGTTCGTGGCAGTACTATAGTTACATACGGCTACAGTATTGGACAAAAATGTTTGCGGTGGCTCTAAGTTTGCGGTGAAAGGGTCGCCGCAAAAACCACTAACATAAAACCACCACAAACATTTCTGCATTTACAGTAATGTAAATTATGAAAGATTCTCAATCTCAGGCCTCGGAAAAATTTTTCCAGTTACTTGCGCTAACTTACGGTTCTGAAATGATTAGGGTCTGTAGGTAGGCTAGTCTCTTTTTCTTTCTCGCCAAATTGATCCAAAAACAAAGGATATGATTTAACAAGGACCTCGAGCTATCTTGGGACCTCTAAAGAAAGCTCCTTACTACTAAAAGACATGTGAGCTTTCAGAAGGACGATCTTGATGAATGATGACCAAACCCTATTAACTGTCAAATCTAATTAACCAAACACAATAGCCTGAGACAAAGCAAAACTTCAGTTGTCCTCATGTGACCTTCCGAAAGACCTAGGGGGAATGCCTTTGTAACTCTCTATGCTAATGTTGATCTGATAATTATAGATCTGTGGCTTGAACTTTGAAGAATATTTTCTGTCTCAAAGCTCAGAGTCAGAGATAGAGAACGTGTCTAGTGATCATCCATAAGGGTATAGAATCTGATGTAAACCACAAAATTCTGAAGACGCTTTAACTTTGGAGAGGTAGGAACTTTTTGCTCTGTTGAGGAGAAATTTGTACAGCTGCTACAATTGCCTTATGAACAACATTTCTCTGTATACAGAATTGCAGACTTTAGACACTAGACTAGTCTATGGATCATTAGGAATGGCCACAGGTGGAACATGCATGGTTAGGCCTGCTGTCAACCCTGCTTTACAAACTTCCTTTCTATCCCGACCTCTTAAGAACCTGTAAATATACTACTTCCTTCCTCATCTACACTGTACAACAGTTCCACTTGGTTCAGTTCCAAGCTTGGAAACGTAAAAAAATTACTGTAAATATTTAAATGTTCACAGTGGTTATATTTCTGTGGTGACCTCTAGCCTCCACCTTGTGTGTCTATATAACCTCCTTGGTCTGAAATGTCTGACTGTTTCCAAATTTTATCCAGTTGCTTTCCATGAGTTACTGGTTCCTTGAGCAGGTTATCAACTTGTAATTTGGCGTTACAAAAGTTAGCTCCAAAATTCTTTACCTTCTACACAATAACTTAGTATTTTCTTAAACATTTTCAACCTAGGCATCCATAACTATTCTCATTGTATGTACTTGAGTAAATTTTTCTACGAATCTTATACTGCAATTACTCTTGAAACACAATTTCCTCACATTCTACTACATTAGGCCGTGTTCATTTGATTACATGGATGCCCAATTTTCGTTATTTCATAATGAGGGCAACTTCTTTGTTTCGCCAAACTTTATTTGCACACCCGCATCAGTTTTGGGGTTCCGAGAGGATGTCATCTATATAATTAAATAAACACAGCCTTATATATATTAAAAAATACTTGAAAAATACAAACCAAGAAATATGCTTGGTTTAGCCCCAATGAAACAATGTAAAGTGATCTGTGACATCTGTTCCTAGAAATGGTGTTCCCTACACTTGTGTTTCCACAACAGTGCCGCTTTCAAGGGAGAACAACTGTTACAACAAACCTGTCTTCTCAACTGTCAATCAAACTAAACAATACAGCTTCTCGGCCCTTGGCTCCTCCCCTTTTGTGGGTGGAGCCAAGACAGACATACACCTCCCACTTTGGATGAAGGGACAACCAAAACTAAGGTCTAGTTTTGGTAGGTACGATTCTGTATTTTAAAAAAAATGTCCCTTGACTTTGATAACGAGATCAGCAAAGAACAAGCATCTTCAAAAATCTGTCCATCCTATAAGTGAGAATCCGTACCGTGCTTTGCAAATGATAAATGTACAGTATAAGGTGATTGAAAAATCTACATTGTGACAATTTGGAAGCTTTGCATTGTAATATTACAGTGTTTTTAAGTAGGCACAATGAAGGTGGCATGTCAGGGGATTCGAACCCAGGACCTCTGGGTTTTAGGCCAAACACCCTAACCATTACACCATCAAGACACCAAAGAAATGGTAGGAGATTGATTCACATGAAAAGGTTTACAACTTTTGCTTTTGTACAAAACTTTACAGCTGACATCCCCGTGAACTCTTTCGTGTTTGTTCAACATGGTTAACCTTTGCATGAAGAAATCTCTTGTCATGCCAGACAGACTTGAAGAAGAGTTGTATAATCTACTCTCTATGTACAAAACAGCCAGTGTTGTGGTACAGCCTGCTGAACCAGGCCATGCTAACACTAAGGTAACTGTAAGGGATAGAAATTTGAAAATTTGGGCATTGTTTAATTTGTTACTTGTAGATGTGCAATTAGACTAAACATTTTAGTTATTGTATGGGTATTTAAGTTTAAAGACAGACTGAGAAAAATTAAGGTTTTACTTACGATTTTACTATCATAAAACCTCCATGGAAAAACTAACTACAACAAGATGATAATTACTGAATCTCAATCCTTATCATCTAGGGATCTAAACTGGTACCAAGTACTGCGAAAATCATTTAGATACAGGTCTAAATGCTGGAACATCATTCCAGCATTATTCTTTTTTCAAATCCAAGATCCAAAAAAATGGTGTGGCTTTAATATAAAACACCATGCTCTAGATAGCACCAAACTTTCATTTCATTCCATTTCAAGCCTTTTGCGCTGATTTATTTCCCAGCAAGTCTTCAATCTGTTTTCTACATCATGCCCAGCTCACACACACATATAACACTGATTGACATGACAAAACACTTGTTCCTCCTGTCCCTGGTGTGATTCATGGGAAATAAACTACTGTCCCTCACCCAGAGGGAATTCTCATCAAGCCCTGTAACAACCTTTCACTGAACCAAGACCCAGCTGCTCCCCTCACTCATCAGGCAGCCCTGCTGGCAGCTCTGGGGACATGATTGACAGACCCTATATGGGGGTGCTGCTGTGCTACCAGTCACTGATTGGTCACGCTGATTACCCCAGCTCCTGGGAAAGTGGATGATGTATGGTTGAAGACTGCCAAATATGGTTAGGAGGAAACATTGATGGATGCCTCGAAACTGTTACAGGGGAGAGAGCAATTTGGGAATATGTTTTCCGGAAGGACAACAGATAAGAAAAGGTTCTGCTATTAAATTGAAGAAAAAGCATTGGAAATTCAATGAAGCATTTTGAGGCACTTCTCTCAAAAAGGGTGAAGTTGTAATTCTTACAGTAACAACATAAGGGTACACCTACATACAAATAAAGAATTATCACCCAAAAGGATTTCAAACATTTGTTCTTTTCTTTTCTTATCATAAAACTATGACAATTGTAATGCTAGAGAGGAACTCATCACTTCAGTAGAGGTATCCTCACTAGATAGTAGCTTTAAACAATACTTACAGATAGATAAGGTCAGGTGTGAAGCTGGTGTGTTATGCCAAAAGGCGGTTATACCGGCTCTATAGAATACAGATAGACAACAATTCAACTTCTTGGCTCTCGTAACTGTATCAGTGGCATATTGGACTTCAGAACATTTATGGAACAGTTTAGATTTGACGGAAAAAAATAATGCGTACATACATGTACTGCTATCTTGAGAAAAAAGAATGACAAATCCACTTCTACAGTTGCACTTACCATACACATACTACAGAGGGGCCATAGGATTGCGATATTATAATTTTATAGTACAAAAATGTAATAAATGTCTAGTCTTCAGATCAGTCTCATATCTTTATAAGCAATTATTGTGTTCACAACTTTTCTTGCTTCTAGACCTCTCTGCTGGAGATATTTGAGTCGGTTGCTATCAGTGTTGGGATGGACAAAAATTTCACCATGTTTGTAAAAAAAAATATGACATGAAATTGATGAAAATGTATTTTCATAAGCTTAGAATGACATATTTAACAACAAAAATTAACAACATGGGCTTGCAAACAATGAGTGGCACGGAAAAAAAATTCAAAGCTGGGCTGGAGACAGCCCTGGTTGACACACTGCATGACTCTACACCTGTGTTGTACATCCCCTCATATTGACAGAGACACCTGTACTCTGCCCCTGTCCCCAGTGACTGGGAAACCCCAGCCTGTGCAGGGTGGTCATGTGACACCTGACCACTCAGGGACCAATTTACTCATCCTGCTGCAACTATGAACAGCTGGACTCAACGTTTCCTATTAGAACTACCAAAAGATGATGCAGGGCTAGAAATTCAGTTTTGGGAATAGGTGCACTGGTGCACCTAACCTTTAAATTTAGGTGCACAGAAAGAATTTTGGGTGCACGACATAAAATAAAGTAGAATATGAGACAAAACATAATTACAAAGTTTAACATTATTGCTTCTCTTAAAAACTTCAATCTGCAATTCTATAGCTAACTTCAAACTTTCAAACAAGTAAAACATCAATTAAAGTACAACAATGGTTTTGTTGCTTTTTCCGATACTTAGATTTCAAGAACATTCTGTATACTAGTATACAATAGTACTTTCACCCTATAGTGTACAAAAAAATTGAGGTGCACTGGTGCACCCACTGTCAAAAATTAGGTGCGCAGCACCGTATTTCAAACCCTGTAATGATAAAATACACAGGCAAGGTCGTAATTAAGAATAGATATTAAATGTGCATCAAACACTGATTTTGGAAGAACAACTGTCAACTGTACAAAAACAAAATACAATGGAGAAATTTTCCCATCCACAGTACAGGGAGAAACTTCCAGCAGACACAGTTACAGTAGTGGCTGATTAGGAAGTGATCCAATTCTGATCAATCGAGTTGACAGACAACACATGGTGTACCCATGGTGTACTTGGCAGGGACACAGGGGCTCAAAAGGCTACCTTTTGTAACAGCAAGTCAGAAACATGTTAAACTTTAACTTCTTTCCCACAGATACCACATTAAGGCAAGTGACATTATTACAACAGACTGTGATGACAGGAAAAACATTGCACTTTGAATCACACCTGACATTTGACCTAAAGAGGTCTGTGTGTGCATGTGTGTGTGTGTGTGTGTGTGTGTGTGTGTGTGCGCATGCGCGTGTGTGTGTATCAATAGCACTCTAAATTCAAGAGGGACAGTTTACATATTATGCTAAACTCGTGAAGCCTTGCTACGTTCTAAATTGGTAAAGTTCTCTAAATTTGTAAGTTTCCCAATGCATTATGCAAGACTCAAACACCTAGCGGTTGAAATCTGCATTGAAGCTAATGATCTTATGATGCTTGGAGTGACAAGAGCGTCTTCTATAAAAGTAAACGTATGAACGATAAGTACCACCTCCCTGCCATTGGAACCTTCAGGGCGTCTGTATAAGCCTCAATGATAACAATACTGTAGGCCTGCCTAGATTCTCAGCCAAGAAGTTTCATTACACTTACTAATAATTTTAAGGTAAATTCCTGGTAACTACTACATATTACATGATGTAAGTACTAGAAATAAAAATGAATGTGCTTCACGCATAATGCACTATAATTATGCCAAAAATAGTTACTAAAGCAACTGGATAAAATTTCGAAACAGTCAGACGTTTCAGACAGCATCCGCTATCTTTCGTCAGTGACTGTTGACTGTTTCGAAATTTTATCCAGTTGCTTGAGTAACTATTTTTGGTGTATCTTACTACATGTACCTGTGTAACAGTGGGGGTTCAAGCGCCTCCAACTGACCAGGCTAACTGGTCGCGACCTTTTAGCATAGTGGTTAAGGCGTGCGTGCCTGTGATCTGGCCTCCGGTTTCGGTGTGAGTTCGAATCTCGGTTGGGATCACTTCTGTTTCTACTCGCTCCTTTGATTTGTTTCACCTGGATGTCTAACCTTCATCAATGCACTATAATTTTGCTCTACATTACTTTTGAGCTGTACGGCTACGAATTAAAACTACTGATTATTCTCTACTGGAATGACCATGCTCTGCCCTCCCCATAGGCAGAGAGTCAAAAGTCAAAAGTGTTTTGGTACTTGCGAAATGTCTTTGCTAATTATGTACGATAGTCTTCTGACAATTTTGTGGCACAGCATTTCCTAAGAGACTGATTACCTGTAAACATGATTTCCCTCCCTTTCTGTTGTAATTAGGGGTGGATACCGGTTCGGCTTAATAAGGTCCAAGTCCAAGTTTAGGTCCAGATATTAAGGTTCAGGTCCGGACCTGAACCTGGACCTGTGCGGTTGATGTTTTGTTTTAATAGACCAATACTAAGCATAGAGAATTAATACTGACACGCACGACTATAAAAGTTTCTTGGTGAGAAGACTTTCAAGACAAACCAGTGTTTGAGATTTGAATGTTACACTTATTTTAAATGCCTTTTTTGTCAGAGGGGAGACTCAAAACACTTTTATCAAACAAAATAGAAACATATATTTGTACTTTGTTCAGTTTTTTTGGACTCAGGTTTTTGGCTTTCAGTTTTTTTGGACTCTTGGATGTTAAAAAAGGTTGAATCAGGTCCAGCGAACCGGTATCCACCCCTAGTTGTAATTGATAGCAGGGTTCCTGGTGACAGGTTGGAATCCCCTGGTGGAAACTGGCTGGTAATTAGCAGGACTTACAGCTCTGATCCCCTGATCTCCTCTCTATAGGTGATGTATTTACCAATTAAACACTGATCCTTATCAACACCACCTGTTACAACTTATTTCACTACTGTCATCGACTCCTCAGGGTCACAACAACATGAAATCTTTTTCACCTGAAAGATGTACAGTAGATGGCAAAGGTACATGTAGTCCCATTGCCTTTTCTGAGGCTATGGCTAGCTACTTGAAAAAAGCATCTTCCTTCACCTCAATTAAGGATGACTGCTTTATTTTTTTTTTGTGGGTTGTTATCCACTGTGTCAAGGGCACGGTATTGATGGTATTGGCAAAAGTAAAAGAACAACCATTGAACAGTAAATCTAAAATGTGACTTACCTGGTCCTGTGCAATGTTTACATGTGTACTGTATGTGAATAAATATATCTCAGTGGGTACCTAAAGCATGTGTCACTTGTGGTCAATTAACCGGCCTTTTCTCTATATACTACAGCTGCCCCTGTCCGTAGTGGGCACTTTTCGCCAGTCCCTTGAGTGACCGCTATAGACATGTTTGACTGTTTTCGACGAGTGGGCCAGACATCAGTGTGGTATAGGTACTGTAGTATAACACTAAGGTGCTAAGGTAAGGTAAGTATTAACCTGTTTAGGATTAGGATATTTAAGAAGTGGGACGACATATCAAACTCTCCTTTAAAAAAAACCTGCTCAAAAACACTAAAACTTCAAAGAAATACCGAAAATGTGAAAGGAAATTATGTAGCTTAGTCATTTAGTAATTGTGCACTAGAAAATGCAGCCACTTTCTGTCATGAAAAACACTTCAAATTCCTGACGACAAGATGATGAATATTATAAGTTAATCCCATCCAAGCTGCATAAAGAAATTTTCTCCAACAAATAACCACATTCTCTGGCCTGCCATAATAACACTTACAGTTGTATAAGCCTGGGTCTGACATCACCATAGTAAAGTTATGTACAGGTGCAGTTATAATGTATGAATGAATGAATGAAAGACCTTTATTGTACTACATCTGATGACTAATACTGCTACATGTAGGTACAGGTTCAATTTCTTCTCGCTTCTTAAGAGAGTTGTAGATGTATGAACATATGGAGCCATTGATACATGGTTTGTCTAGTTACATTGGAAATACAGATTTTTCTGTGCTATAACTATAGCAGCCCGTTTACGACTAAGGATATTTGTTGTTCTCAAGAGATGGGACAATATGTCAAACTCTCCTTTAAAAAAACAACTTCTCAAGCAGACTAAGACTTCAAAGAAATACTGAAAATGCGAAATGAAATGATCTAGCTTTTTCATCAAGGTCAGACAGCAATTATGTGCTAAAAAATGCAATCACTAAAATCTGATGGGACGGGATTTTTAGCGAATGCCGACAAACGCCCACTCTTCAGTGTGGGCGTTTGTCGACATTCGCTAAAAAGCCGGTGCGAAATTTGACGACAGAATGATGAATATCTTAAGATTAATCTCACCCAAGCTGCATAACAAAATTTTCTCCCACAAATGACAACATTCTCTTGCGTGCCAGAATACTTACGTCATGTGGGGCAGACATCGCTGTGCTACTGCAGTATCAGCTTCGGTGTTGAGGATATTTGTTGGTCTTTAGAGATTTGACATGTCAGATCAGTCATTCTATCATTGCGCAAGTATTGTGAAACAAATTTAGGACGGAAGTAAGTTGGTTTTGTCGTACTACCTACTATCGAACGGATCCTTTGAGAATCTGTTGTTTTCGCTATCATGGCGGTAAGGTGGATGGTGAAGTTCTATCTAGTGTTGGTTGTACGTCTGGTAGTGCCGTGTGTAGAGGCAGGGGACTGGCAACGCTGTCAGAAGGTATCGCCGGTGAGATGCAGTGTTGGCGACAGTCGTATTCGTGGATCAAGGTACCGGTATGATACTGGCGGGTACGATTCGTGGTCAAGCAAAGTACATTTCGATCGTGCGTCTTACGAAGGACCTTTTAGCAGAATCATTTTGTCCCCAGCTTTTTTGTCTTGCTACAACTGTACAGGCAACAGAAGTGTGCCGAGTAGCTCTGTCACAGGGGAAGTTCAGAGTGTCACACTGAGTCCCTCCCAGCAAGATGTCACTGATCTTGTGATAGTTGATCACAACGTTGGCACCCTGAGTACAGGTGATGCTGCCGCTCTCTCAGAGATGCCGTGTGGTACATACTGTAGCGTGTGGCTCGTTAACTGTAACATAACGACCATAGAGGTAGGCGCGCTTGATAAGCTACCACAGGTGAAGAAACTGGTCATCTGGCAGAGCAACCTTCAGACCCTGAGAAGCGGCACCTTTAAGGGGATGGAATACCTCAAGGAACTGTTGCTGTTAGGTAACAACTTAACCTGTCTGGAGGTAAGATTACAGCTTGCAAATAATTGTGTGCGTGTAAGGAGAAAAACTATTTATAGTACTTATGAACACGGTGGTCTTAAACTGAGAAATTTGCGGTCTGTCCATCTCACATTAAAGGCCTCATGGATGCCTAAATTATATTTGAACAAGGGATGGTTTTGTTCTAAATTGTTATTTATGTCTAATCCTTTGTTTAGATCAAGTCTGTTTCCCTTTGCGCAGCTTGACATTCGGGATTTTGATTGTTTTATGGGAAAGCCGGCACCCATAAGCTCTTTTTTTATACACGTTATACAGGCTTGGTTACGTTTCCAGCTCCGGCCTCCTGAGGGGGTTGACGAAATTAAGCAACAACTTTTGTGTTTGAACCTACATATACGTATTGGCAAAAAACCTTTCTTTTCGACGGCTTTTGATACGAGGGGAGTACGATTTCTTAATGATATTTTGGATTCAGAAAACAGCTTTCTCTCTTATGTAACCTTGATCTCAAAATTTGGTAATGTCTGTTCAGAGTTTCAATATAGACAATTAATTTCTGCGATACCAGGCTATTGGAAATCGTCTTTAAGGCAGGTGTCCACTGATCTACGTGTTTGTTCACCGATTTGTAGGGATAGGACTTGGATTCAGAAAAAAAATATTAATAAAAATATGTATATCTTTTTCATGAAAGAAGCAAATTTGTGTGAATCCTCCTATAAAATACAACATTCTTGGGAAGAATACTTCAACATGCCCATACCTGAGCCTGCATACCTTGGAAACAAGTCTACAGCTTACCTTACAAACTCTCTATAGATACTCACACTAGAATGTTTCAATATAAGATACTTTTTAAATTTCTAACAGTTGATAAAACACTTTTTACTTGGGGCCTGGTTAATTCTCCTACGTGTAGTCTTTGTAATGAGGAAGAAGAGACAGTCATACTGTACACCTGTTATGGGATTGTAGAATAGTTGCATGTTTCTGGTCCGAGGTGGATGGCTGGTTCTTTAACCTTACAAATACTCACTTGCATATTAATGCCTTTAATATAGTCTTTGGTGATTTAAGTGATCGTTGCCCAGTTCTGTCAAACTTATTTATTCTTTTAGGTAAAATTTATATTCTCAAATATCGTGAAAAGACCTTACGTTTATCTGGTTTTCTCATGTTCAAAAACTAGAATACATTATTGCCAAACGACTTGATAAGTTTCAAAAACATCTGGGAAAGTGGGGAAAACTGTATACTGTCCTTTCTACGTAAATCTTTCGTGTCATTATGTTTTGATTACCAAGATGTAGAGGTTCTCATTTACTATGTGTGATCATATATTATTGTTTCCGGGTTTTATGTATCAGTTTTGTGTTTTTTCATGTGTTTCATTCATTTTGTATATGTGCCATGTTTTCTTATTATTTCTGTTATTTTGAAAACTAATAAAAAGAATGAAAAAAAAAATAATTGTGTGAAAGATGTTATAAAGTATTGCTACATATGATGTATTGATTTATTATCTGAAATGAATAAGAATAAGTCACTCTGCATTTCCAATATGAATATAATGTATGTACAGCTATATTGAGGGGTTTATGATGTAGGACATTTACCATTCGCGAAATTCTTGTCTGTCTGGCAAGGTTTGATTATTTCTTTTAAAATGGTTGTCGCAAATGTCTAAAAGCACCACATTTATATCATAGGCTGGTGCCTTTGACGGGTTGCCCGGGCTCCTGTACCTCCATATAGTGGACAACCAGATCCTGACGATGTCACCCGACATGCTGTGTGGACTACAGCTGGACTGGCTGGACGTAAGTGTGAATTCTATCTCGTACATAGCGCCTGGGGTCCTGCAGGGAATGCGGTCTGTACAGCATATCTATATCGTTGAGAACAAGTTGCAGTCAGTAGGCGTGGGCATGTTCGCTGAGCTCGTACAACTGGAACTGTTGTGTTTGCAGAATAACGAAATCTCCAGCATTGCAGACGGCGCGTTCCTCTCAAATAAGCGACTACGAGCTATAAACCTATCCAGGAACAAGCTGGCGTTTCTGTCAGGGCTTTGGTTCAAGCTGCCGGGGTGGGGATTGTACGTGAATGCAAAGGGCAATGCTATGGCCGCTGTGGTACACATGTTTGGTACGGATCTCTTCTTGCTGAACAATCCCCTGCGCTGTACCTGTGCCAACACTGGGCTGTATGAAGACCTGTGGATGCACTATAAATCCTCAGGGCCTCCTCCAAGGTTTTCTAAGCTCTCCCTACAGGAGGGGTGTCCCGCCCGATCCTTGATAGGAAGACCTGCTGAGCCTGTAGATACTAGCACACTGCCCTGCCCAGCACCATTTGCCGAAATTGTCAACATAGAGCAAAATCAGGAGTCCAAAGAATACAAAGCCTGTGGTAACGTGTACTGGGAGGAGCTGCCCAAAGTGTACTGGACCTTTGCCAACCAATCAGAATACTCAATGAACGTAATCCACAGCACGAACACAACGACACACGCCAATCTGACAATAGGTAGCCTGACTGTTCGAATGGTAACCGACATAAAGGCTGAGGGTTGGGTGAAATGTAAGGGGTCAGAAAATGGGATGGGAGACAGTCAGGGTTTAGGGAAGCTAGAAACATGTTCCAACTACCTGGGGAAGTCCAGCTTCACCCTTTGGCTCAGCGCTGTCGAGAACTCGACTGTCTTCAACCTCAGCTGTACTGCTGTCTCAGACATTGGTTCCTACAAGGCATACTTTGAGAGGAGCTTACACTTCTCACAGCCTTACACCACGCCACAGGCACGGACACAACCCGCAACACGTACACAACGAGCAGGCTACTCTCAACCAACAACCCAACCGACAACACTCACACATTCACTGCCGACATCCCAGTCCGTATGGACAGTTGTCTTGGCATCTTTAGCCACCATATTGATGGTACTCACAAGGGTAGCATGGGAGTATATCTACGGGGCCAAATGGGTAGCAAGGCAGAGTGCCCGAGAACAGGCTGCACCGGCACCCCGAGAAGGCGCGGTACGCAGGCCTTCTGTGTCAAGTGCGATCGTTCCTTATGCTGTAGCCTACGGCAGTACATCAAGTGAGAGTAGTGGCGACTCAGATGAAGAGATCACCCCGTACGCTGAAGGTCACCTCCGCGATCACGACAGTTTGTTCGAGTCAGACTCTTCTGACTCTTCAGAAATCGCTCCTTATGGGATGAGCAAGCTGTGTGACAAGTATATCAGTGGTGACCGTAAAGAGACCCAAGGAAACACATCTAGCGCATATAGAACCGAGCATGAATCTAGAAGTGAAGACCCCGTTTCTAAAACGTATGGCAGAGACAAACCCAAAGGAAACACATCTAGCGCATACAGAACCGAGCATGAATCTAGAAGTGAAGACCCCGTTTCTAAAACGTATGGCAAAGACAAATCCAAAGAAACCATCCTAAATGATTCGGCCAGCGTTATCACTGATCATGAGCTAAGCTCTCCTCCTCTGTCAACCTCCGAATACAGCGAAGCGGCTTCTCCGGAACCAGAAGCCGTTGAGGATGGTTCTCAGGATACCCTAGCTGGGGCCTCAATCCACTAGATGGCGAACGCACTACCATCTCGCTGTGACCTAGATTTGATTTGTGTAATTCCTGACTTAACATGTAAAAGTATGACTCAAAAGACAACAAAACACGCAAGACGTAAAAATATGTGATTTTCATCTATGAAATTCTAAGAACACTGTTAAATTTTAGGTCGCAGTGCTTTTAGGATTTTAGACCTGTTGTCATGGGGAATGTTGTGATACCTGTCCATTTCTACATTCAATAGATATAAGTGTTATCACCACTCTGATTCTGAATGGGAAGCAGGTTAAAGATTTTACCTACCTCGGCAGTAACATCTCTTCCACGGAAAATGATGTAAAAGCTTGAATAGGAAAAGCCTGGGTTGCAACTGACAAGCTTTCAGTGATCTGAAAATAGTCACTTCCAAACCAGATGAATCGTGACTTGTTTCAAGAAACAGTAGTGTCTGCGTTGCTCTGCAGATGCGACCCTTGGACACTTAGTACAAAACGACTTGAGAGAAAGCTGGACAGCACCTACACTAAGTTACTACGTACTGCCATGAATATCTCTTGGAAAGAACATCCCACGAAGGATCGGCTATATGGGGAACAAGGCCCACCCCCCACCAAGGTTACACTTCGCTGGGCATTCCTGGAGGAGCAAGGGAGAGATCATCAGCGATATTTTCCTATGGGCTCCAAATCATCATCAGGACATGCATGGGTAGGTAGACCATGCACAACCTACTTCCTGACACAGTTTGCATACTGGATGACCTGCCCAGTGCAATGGAGCATTGGGGGAGAAGGGCCATGAACGCTCGTGAACTTGTCACGACATGATGATGATCTACATTTAATATGTGACTGCTTCTTACCTTTGTGATGGCTCTTTGACTATTACAATTTTGCATGGAGACTGGCACCATCTATTCTCTTTAATTTATTAGTAAATAAGGAATATTATGCTTTTACTGAGTTGTTTTCCTTAATTTTGAATAAAATTGTAAAATAGTTGTCAACATCTGTGTGTGCTTTCTTTCTTTCACGGTTCAATCATTTAGGATTGCATTCCTGCCCCTGACATTACCAAATTAACACAATCATATTAACCACATTAAGCAAGTATCTCACTGGACTTAAGTACTGTAGTAATACATTCGAAACGCATCATTGGGGCATAAATTCGTAGTATAAAGCCATTGCAAACAATTGAAGATTGACAGTGAGTTGTACAACAGGACATGGACAGTTGTCAGGTCCTGTGAAATGGACCCTTCTTTAGTTCCTGTAAGTTTGTGATGTACACACTGCAGGGGACATGGTGATTATAGACCCTAATCCTTGTTAACTCATCCCTGTACTAACAAACAGCACCACAAAACTTCAGTTACACATGTCAAAAGTGCCTCCTATCAGCAGAGTTCATACTGCAAGAAACTAGCCTTCTCGGAAAATGCCCATTGAAATCTTAACAAAGTTTCTATGCTTATATGTAACCACTTATATCTTGCTACCAAGTACATTTTTGTCTAATTTTAACATAAAAAGAAATAAAGATACATGTACTGTAAATTCACCTATTCCAAGGGGACTTGATTTTGCAGAGAAGGTTTTTGTGGTGTTTTTAGTTTGTGGTTGGGAAATTTTGCAGTAGTGGACAGTAGTAATACAATGGAAACACATACAATGTATCTGTGGTGTCAAGATTTTGCAGTAGAGAGGTAATCGCCAAAAAATGAGGAAATCAAACCATGGTGAACGTAACAAGATTTACAGTACAACATTCCTAAGCAAGAACCCACAGTCCATGGAATAAGACTCATGACTTTAAACAAAAACTAAGAAGATATTAGTTTTGAGATTGTGTTTCCAACAATATTACGTAACTGTTTTGTATCTACTATTCTATGCTGTGAATTTTTTAACAATCCTGGCTAAAGAAAAAGAAAGAACAGGGTTTCAGGAAAGCCGTCTAGTTTTGTCAACAATCGTGACGCTCGCTTAAACTTTTCATTTCCGCTCGTCCGAACACGGTGATTACAATACCCGACAACAAGTGACATTTCAGGAATAGAGTTCTTGAATGGAAGATTTGCTCATCCCACCAGACTGTTTATTTACCTGTGTGACCCTTCTAAGCTCCTAATGTACACTAGCGCTTAACAATAATGTTGCACTGATTCACAGACAGACGTGACCACAACAAAAGGACTTTCATCCCCTGATGACCAACAAAATGTCACAACAGAATACTGTAAATCCGGAAATATTTGCCTTGGTTTTATATTTGCGGTTTTCACGGTCGTCACTGTGAACTTATCACACCACTTACAATGTACATAATTATACGATCGTTTTAACCGCAAACTTAGAATACCAAAAATGCCTCCTAATTCCTGTACTGTTGAATTAAGTCCCTGCAAAATTAAGTCAATTTACAGTATCAAATTTTCTAACAGTTAGTTTTAGTTACCATTTCCAGTTGAATATGTTTTTCTTATAATTATAAACACAAAATGCTATCTATGTAGTATAATATATTTTCATTCACTCAAAATTTGATGCATATTCAACCTTAGTGCGATGACAATATTTTGACCAAAAAAAAAGCCTTATCTGAATGATCTGTAGTCTTTGCGGGTGGTTTGCCCAAATTGCGTCCAAACAAAGCTGTAATGTCAGGGGGCTGTGCTCTAGTGAACAACAGTGGCTACATGGGGTGAATGGATCCTGACAGTAGTGTTGTCATGTCTATTTGCTTTGCTTAATCTTCCATAGGAAGCCTTTCAAAGTCACAGAGGAGAGCAACCTGTGTTACAAAGGCCATTTACACCTGTAAGGGAGTTGGGTCTTTCAAGTACAGTCAAACCTGAAGACCACTCAGGGGACCGATAAAATCTGGTCTATGTGGACAGGTAGTTATTATAGACAGGATTCTTAATGCTTGTGTAAATGGGAAAATCATCCAAGGGACCTTTTCAACTTGTGACTGGACTGAATTACCGCTGAGCAACAGAAAATTTGATGGATTGCTCAACGGATTTCATAGACAAAGAACAAACTTTTTAAACGTTTTGTTTGTTCTGCTGTCACTTAAATCATTTTGTAACTTTTACATCATACATTGTCAGAACTATACAGTCCCAATTATAAAATCAAGGGTCACACAAATCCAATTTTGGTTGCTCAGCACAATCATCATCTAGTGGGGCCTTTAATTTCTTGGTTAACAGATTTTTTTTTAAATTTTAGCACAAAAAAATCATGTTAACAGAATACTGGGGTGAAAACTTGCACCTGACCCTGTTCACTCCCAGAAATTGTGTGCACCAAAGTACAAACTTTCCTCTGTGATTCTGTTTTCCCGTTGATTTTCCAATCTAGCATTTTTTTAAAAATTACGTTAACCAAGAAATCAAAATGGTGTGGCCTAATAATAAATAAGTTGTATTGTCGCGTCAATACCTTATATGGTGGTCACAAGTCTTTACAAGAGTACTGGTGCATGCTGGGAAGGATGGAAAAACTCCTGTTATTTTGACACCGCCGCGGCTAATTGCAAAAGATAACAAATGAAACACCGAGCATTTCTCTAACCTACTTAAACAAATTTGGCCGCAGTTGACTGCTTTCACAGAATGTGGGGTATTTGAAGGATGAGTAATGTTTTCTTTTGAATGAACACTCATGAAATAAGGCCACACTGATTTGATTATATGGATCCTCTAGGCACTCTGAAATGGATGCAAGCTTGAAAAAAAAGGAGGGACAAAAAAAAAAAGGTGAAATCAAAGTGGTCAGGAAAGTTTTACAAATGATTCAACTTACACAACATAGTATAACGGCACTGTAAGTAAAGACCTAGCACTGATAACCACTTCACTATTATTATATTGTGTCGGATTAATGTTCCATTTGGAACATAATCCCCAAGGGACTTTGTCATCAGTGACGTGCCGTTACACCAAACAACCAATTTCTTTCATTTTTGTTCTTTCACATTTTCTTGGATGACTTTATCAGAACACTTCACTCAGGGCTGGAAATATGTTTTGTGCAAGTCGTATGTTTATGACAAAATCAGTACTTTTCACAATAGGAAAGGAGGCTTTATATGACATTAGTACTCGTTTTTCGATATATATATTTTTTTCTTCAATTTATTGCACTAAAAATGCTCATTTTGCAGCTTCTATGCACGATTTACAGTCTGGTCCCAAAATAGTTTTTTTGGAAACTGAAGAAAATTGATGTCATCCATATGACCAAGTCAGCGTGGCCCAAGTACAAGATGCTTGACAATTCAACACAATTTAGATAACTGTTACAATTTATATAGTAACTGTGGTGATTTAAGATAATCAAAGTCATGTTCTATGAGATACGATTCATGAAACATTTGCCCAAAGGTCTGTCTAGAAAAGATTCTTGGAACAGTTTTTCACCATATAAAGTCAAACTCAGAAAGAATTTCTGGACTGAATGTTAGGAATGGACGACCTGTCCGGGACTTTTATTGGAAAAATACCTGCAAATGTTTCACATATTCACCTGATCTGATGCGAGGCGGGGGGATTCAGTATGATGTAATACTCCATAGCACGCATGGCTGAACCACAGGAGTACATAAACACTTACCACATCCCTCTGTAATGTCTAGAACAAGAAATGTGGAGACCTATAGGGACATCTTTGCAATGAACCACTAAACAGGCAGTATTAGGGTCAAAGCATTTACATAAGAAGTTTATTGCAAGTTCGTGCCCGTGGGCTAATTGCAAATACATGATAAAAACATAGGAAAAACATACATGCGTCAGTAAACTGTGTCTGACTTTGCTGTAACAATAGGTTACTGGTACTATATACAATTGTTGGCTATATCTAAATTAGCTGGGTTTGACTAGTAGTACATGCAATAAACCACCGACATGCAAGAAAACCACTCAGGGGACCGATAAAATCTGGTCCATGTGGACAGGTGGTAATATCTAGACCTGATTCTTAATGCTTCTTGTGTCAATGGGAAAAATTAGTGTTTTGTGTCAACACCAACCAGTGGTAGAAATACTTTTTTTCCAATGTGCTGCAATATCCTACAATGTCAAAATTTTGAAATATTTTCTGAAAATATTTTCTGAAAATACACATTAGCCATTTAGCCTCCACACTACAATCTTCTTAACCTAATAATGCCTACTTATTTACATCATACCTAGCTTTGCAATATTGCTGCAACTCTTTATTGTCTCACTCTATCTTTAATTTTTGCTGGTAAAGTTTGAAATAGGAATTACATACTGTGTCAGGGACCCCGGCAGCAGTATAATCAAAACACTGGATACTACTACTATATATGTGTGAAAAATAATTAAAATGAAAAGCGAATTTACATTATTGAAATTGCAACAGCAAAAGTATATCTATTCAACATCAATCCAATAAAATAATTTCATTTCTAATTTCAATTCAAATTTTGTCCCACAATTCGTCACTGAAGTTATCACGGAAATTGCCGAAAACCCCCCCCGATAGAACCCCGGAAGTCGGTGCGAGCCGCGGCAGTCGATGTCTACACGCAGTAAAACACCGTCAGCTTCGCGCAGTGCATATCTCAGTTTATCAACAGTGCCGCTAGTTTGCTAAATTGAGAACCATTGAATCCCGAGACTGATCTTTTCATTCTGCAAGATTGCAGGTCGTTTAATTTTTCTTCTGCAATCTTGAAAACCTTTCCGCAAATTGTAGACTGCAGGTGGGTATTTTGGACACTGCCTACTAAATACCCTCATACCAAATCACATAACAATGTTCCATCCTTCTCGAGTTATGCTGTTAAATCACAACAACACAAACAAACAAACAAATACACTGAACGAAAACTACTTGGAACATATAAACTTCTTGTGGTTAGAAGATTACGAAGGAACAACAGATTAAATTTATGATAACAAATAAGACTGCAACTGTTAAGTGATACTGACAATAAAAACAAAGGAAATCCCAACTGAAGAAGTTAAGGCACTATCTTTAACCACTAAACTAATTCCTGTCAGTATTCAAAAGAAAGATATACAATTTCCTAGGGCTTTTCTAGAGTTGTGACAGAATGTTGAGCTATACTTAGACTGTGCTTTGTATTAATAGAAACAGTCTGCCATTTTCATTTTTGTGTCTGTTGAAGTTACTGTAAGGCCACACCAATTCAATTTCTTGGTTTAAAAAAATGCTAGATTAGAAAATCAACTTGAAAACAGAATCTCAGAGGAAAGTTTGTATTTTGCTGCACACAATTTCAGGGAGTGAACAGGGTCAGGTGCAAGTTTTCATCCCAGCCTTCTGTTTTAATGATGTCCTTATGCTAAAATTTTACCAAAAAAATACGTTAACCAAGAAATTAAATTTGCATGAAAGCTCATCTGAAATTTTAAACTATAATCCAACACAAAGAAGTTAAACTAACCATAAATTTTCGGCTGGTAACTCCAACCTTCGTCAGATGTTCGAATCACTGCATTGAACGCCGGGATTCACTGCTGACGTCATCACGTCTCCGACTTCCCGGCGTTCAATGCAGTGATTCGAACATCTGACGAAGGTTGGAGTTACCAGCCGAAAATTTATGGTTAGTTTAACTTCTTCGTGTTGGATTATAGTTTAAAATTTCCAATAAGAAATTAAATTGGTGCGGCCTAAACATTGAAATTTTTGTGGTGGTTTTATTTTCGTGGTTTCCATAGTAACCTCTCATTCCAAACTCATAGTGCATCAAACACAGGAGGCCCAAAATCGACCTTGACCCCTGCGTGCACAACGCATACCCACATACCAGCTATCATTACAATCCATCCAGAGGTTTTTATCATTAATAAATAATAAGTTATGCTGACCACAAATATCTGGAAAACAACCAGACACACACAAATAACATTTAGCACTTGAATGTCTATGTACCTACTAGTTATAATATTCTATCTGACCCTTACCTCTTCCCTCATGACCTCAATGAAAAGCGGCCTGCGTACCAATTTGAGTTTTACTTGAACAAACAACCAAACAAACACACACACACACACATTGACCCAAAATGGACATTTTTTATGGAGATAAAAACTACTTTGCAAAACAAGACTTAATGTTTTGTTGCCTGTAGAACATGATATGCTTAAGGACAGTCTTATCAAAGATTAGTGCTGGAATGAAGAGACTGTGAGGCATGTTTTGGAGCTCTACAGAAGGAGGTGTGAACTAGCAGCCAAAGCAAACTCTCAACCCAGAAGTGTTGCTACTACTAGTGCGTAAGGCTTGCCAAGACAGAATACACAACATTCTTAACCTACCGAAGGATTTCTTACAATATCACACACTTCCAGGGTTTAAAATACCACCCTGCAGCTGAGATAAAGTTTCCCTGTTGAACTACCAACAGTTTTCCGTTAGTAACTGTTTTCCGCGAATATTCCTCACGATAATCTCGCCACTAAGTACCTTAATAAAGCAGTTGTTGTAAGTTCCTTTCTTGGGTTGAAGAGAGTGCTGAAGATATAAAATTGACCAAGCACAAACAAGTCATGGCAAAACAGCTATTAAGTTCCACATGGCTACATCGCAAATAAGGCTTTGTTTCAGTGAACGAACGCCATGGTTTAAATCCTCCCATGGCGAAGTCAGTCTGTTCCATTATAGGGTGGAAAGCTTTTGACGTCGTCATCTTTAAATGCAGGATTATCAACTTAAGTTTTTCAGACAGTGTTCTGAATAAGTAAGTCAGTAAAGTTTGCATTTATGGCAGTACTACTGATGTTGCATCTACAATTATAAATACTCGGTTTCTAAAAATCCCAGATAAATGTTACCTTGTGGAAGTAGAGTTACATAATTATTAAGATCCTTTGTAAAAGAAAATCCCTCAAGAAATTAGATACTGCTTAAACTATTTTGTTTTGAATTCTCCAATGGTCTGTGACACACCCTACTATAATTATAAAGCTATAAAAGCAGGTAGTTATCAGATCACCATAGATTTTAGCAACCATTTGGTAGAATTGTAAGAACCCAAGAGGACGCTATAAAATGCTTCTATTTTGGGACATTTTAGCAGCCATTTGGTACAATTGTAAGGAAGTCAGTTGAATAAATCTCTTGGTTGTGTAAAAAAGAGTCTTTTTATTCAGATTTAAGTTTACTCAACACTTTTCCTTGTGAGGTCTAGATCCTGAGATTAATTTTCTTACCAATTTCCTGTATCGCTTAATTTGCCAATCAACAGAGGATCAAAGAAGGGAATAAGGAGCACTAACACAAGATTAGAGGCCTAAGCACAGGGAATAAAGTCAATCATTTGAACATCAAAAGCAACAAACTCTTAGAAGAAGAACAGAAACAACTTGATGGAATATTTTTCCTTTCGATGGAGAGTAGTGTCAAAGCTATTCAGGAGAAAGAACATGACAAACCAGATTTGTACTGAACAGTACAAGCTGCATATCCAGACAGACTTGTTACATCCACTCACACCAGGAAGGACCCCTACTCTTTTTGTTTGTCTGTTTGTTTGTTTGTTTTAGGACCCCTACTCATTTCGATAAGTTTCTTTGTTTGTTTGTTTCTTTGTTTGTTTTGTTCTTCTTGTTTAAAGTGTGGCTGCGCACTCCTCTAACACAAGACCTCCATGTAATGTCCTATCTAACCAAAGCCTAAGGAACTCATTTTCACCTGAGTGAAGTGAGGAAATTTTTGTAAAGTGCATTTCTCAAGGGCACAAATTGGGGCATGTCAGGGGATTCGAACCTTGGACCTCTGGGTTCTGGGCCAAAAACCCTAACCGTTATGCCAACACGACGCCACGAAAACAAGAAATAACAACCAAAACAAACTACAGATGATATCAGAGAAACATTTCAATAAACTGGAGATAAATGAAGCTTCAAGGATGATCCTTCAAAGCCTTTATCTTAGCTCCCAGACAAGATAATTGGATAATCTTCATCAGATTAGCCCTCCAGACAATAGCTGATTATAAATCCATGGGGTGTGGGATTAAGGGTCATTGTCTTGATCTAATCAACTTCACTAATTATTGGTATTAGGATAATTTGGCTATTGGAAGAAGAGAAAAAGAATCATCGATGATTACTGTAACAGTGTATCTGGCTATATCGACATGCTTGTTATACATTGCATATTGTATGGACAATCAAATTGATTTAAGTTGAACTGTTCATAACTTTGCAGTACAAGTGGAAAGTTCACAGACGACCATTATAGTTACTGTAACACAATGCCAGATAGGGCATTTTAGCATTCGCAACTTGTGATGAGTTCGCGGTCAAATCGTGAACATAGAAAAAACCTATGGCGAATATTTCACGATTTACAGTGACCTGGACATTGTACAAAATACATCAATCAAGTTTTTCAGACTCCCCACTTTGTTCTGTCTACAATAACTTGGATGTGTGGTCTGTCATATCCTAAACTGAAGGAAATTAGACTGGAAATTAGACTGGAAACAAGAGGAATCTTCCTGGTTAATGGGTCCTATCAACCAACTTGTAGATGGTACAGTACTAGCAGATAATTACATAGATGAAAAGAAGCAGACTTCTAGGCAATAGCACATGTGACATTCCAGAGCCGGAGTACCTTTCAGAATGGGGCAGGATGCTGGGTGGAATTGGAAGAGACAGGAACAGGCATTAGTGCCCGTCTGGTGAGTTTAGCACATCCTTATCAGGTCTGGAAACTGTCTCCTACACTGTCCCCAGAGAACATCACTAAAATTAACTGATAATCAAATTCTGGAAGTATTCAGGGTTTCTTAAAGTTAAACTACCAATAATTTTGCTCTCTGTCTCAATCTGATCAAGCTACACGTACAGACAAAAGTTCCTTGATCTTAAAAAGAAGAAACCTGTCATTTGAAACAAATTTATATGTCACCACGGATCCATAACTAAGTCTACAATGAAATAATTCTAAAATAAGAAACTGAAAATGCATTTTTCTTTAAAAGAACAACAGCTATTACAACCAATTATGCTTCAAACTTATGAAAATGTCACTTGATATTGTATATCATGTGTTATGATTAAATATTTCAAAGCACAACATGTGTACTTTACCAACACTTTTAATTTCATGATACTATTTTTAAACTCAATGTTACTTTCTATAAAAGTTTGCACAAATCATAAACTGTGTGATGACAAAAGTGCACTGAATTTGGAGATAAATTTCATTCCAGAAAAGATTGTTTTTCAAATTTACAACCAGTATATTGTTTTGAAAGAAGACCTAAATGTTTTGTACAATCAAACCTCCACTGGGCACATTGACCATTTTTACATTCTGTTTGTTATAAAGTTGTGACAATGTACCTCATGAACTATAAATATAATCCTCAGGGCTCAAAATTCATTTTTGGAAATAGGTGCACCAGTGCACCCTACGAAAAAAATTAGGTGCACAGAAAGAATTTTGGGTGCACCACAAAATAAAGTTGAATGTCAGCAAAAAAACAACTAAAAAGTTGAATGCTCTTATTATATATATAGTCTTAAGAGCTTTAATCTGTAATTCTATAGCCAACAAAACTTCAAATTTCAAGTAATACATCAAATAAAGTACAACTGTTACAAAAGGTTATATTGCTTTTGCTGATACTTTACTTACATTTCAAGAATATTATGTACACTAGTGTACGATAGTACCTTTACCCCATAGCCTACAAAAATATCTAGGCGCACTGGTGCACCCGGTCAAAAATAAGGTGCACAGCTCCAATTTTGGGTGCACACAGGTGCACATGCGCCCAGTATTTCAAGCCCTGATCCTTAACCATGTCCTACTTACTTCTTCCTTTGAAGTTCCAAGAGTGGAAAAAGAATGTTAACAGGGCTAGTAAGGCACTGTCTAATACCCCATCCTCAACACCATTCTAGTCAGGAGAGAGAGATTGTGGTCAAAGAAAACACACTGACAACAATTAGCCACAGTCTAGTGGTTTGGTTGATCCAGGAGACTTGGAGAGATTATCTATGGTAGTCTATCTAGAACAAACATCAGAGAAGGGGGATGGGCTGAGGGTGCTTATTTGCATATTAGTGATTTCTTGATAGCTCACATGCCCTAGACAAACCATATTTGGGTATAAACCTTCTTCGTCTTTTGTCATCCTCAACTGAGTTGAAGTATCATCCTTTAAAGTAGCTAGCGGTGCAATGTGACCTTATCTAAGGCTTGTGTATTTAGCCAAGTACAGTCCAGTCAGGTTCCTATTTTTTTATAAGTATGTTGGGTTCTTTCATTTGTGACTTACAGCATAAGTTGTTGGTTGGAAATAACCACTTGCAATTTTCAGAAATGAAAATGAAGATAGATGTGAAATTCAGGCTCTGTAATATGAATAAAAAATTACTGCAAATCTTGATTTTCATAGTGACCTTGCCACTGAGAAATCAAGGCACAGTGAATACTGGATTTGCTACTGTGACAGTATTGTTTCAACCCCAAACTTACAACACTGTGAAAAAACTCCTTTCCACATGTCATCTCCTGCATAATGATCATAAAAAAGTGAAAATAGATGAATTTAGTGTAGCCTAATAGATATAACATACCACCTTATAGTATTGTTTCAACCCCAAACTTGTTGAACACTGTGAAAAACTGCAAAATGATTGTAAAAAAGTGAAAACAAATGAATTTAGAGTAGCCTAATAGATCTAAATGTACCAACTTACAGAGATTCTTGTTGAAATGTCCCACTCATACACAATAAGTATTTCAAGCCCTGAAAGTATCCTCTAAAGCTTAAACCATGCCTACCACAAGACTCAAAACTGATCCTAAGATCTGCAACCGTTAAATGCTCCAGTGTAACATTAGCTTAAAGTCACAGTCTATGTAACATGTAGGTCAATAGGTGGATAGACAGTGTTACAGGATGTATCAACACTACTCTAGTCAGAAAGTAGTTATCTAAAGGTACCAAACAGTCCAATTCACTGTTATTTGAGTCAAATTGCCACTGATAGCACTTTGGAAGCCAAAAGAACACGGTAAGAAATTCAGGCCGATGACACCAAGTTTAAGTAAGAACTGCAAGGATAGGAATTACATTTAAAGTTATACTTTTAAAGCCTCCCCTATGACCAAAAGTTGTTTTTTTGTTTCAGACTTTTACTAACTGTGGAAAAGTCTCCAAGAAACCTTTGTTGTAATTTGAGTTTGAGGAGTAAATACATTGTATATATACTTGTATCCGGTAGTAATCTCCTTTTCCCTAATAGCAATCTAATTTTCTCCCTTAACTTTGTGAATTTTCAGCACATTGTGCATTTGTTTCCATTTGATCACAACTTCCACTTAAAAGCATACAATTTTTCTACCTAACTTTTCTGCACGAGTAGCAACAGGCACCATGTGCCATTTTGCCTAACTCCCTGCATGTTGTTGCAGTTCACATCATCTTCACTAGAGGGCTCTGTAGCACACAGTGTCCTTCAAAAGATCCAGTACCCCAAAAATTAACCAAACCTGGGTTCCCACAATCACCTATAAGGGTGGAAACAGAAGCAGATTTTGCACAGTCGCCCTCTTCAGAATTATTTTCACAAAGAGATAGAATATCTTCAATCATGGGATAATATATAGATGCATAAAAATTGCCCAAAAGACACCCATCTTCCAGTTCCATATCAATTGATTAAAATGAGACCACTAGGTAAAATGTCAGCTGTAAGTTAGTAACAGTTGATACTGTTTCCCACGGGGGTACAAATGTACCCCGAAATTCATCATAAAATTGTCACAAAGGCATGAAATCTGATAATCTACTATGTCTTGATTAACAACATATTGGTTGACAATGACATAAAATATCACAGATAAAACAATTCAGTGATACTGAAAAAATACAAAAAACATAGAGAAGTCATTATAGACTTGTTATAAATGCTCGAAACACAAAAATCTGCTAATAAAGTATGTGTGGTTTAACATCATGTTGGTTGACAAATACCTAAAACATCAAAGATCAAACATTAATTATACTGAAAAGGCTACAACAAACGTAGCGCTGGGGTACAAATTTACCCCAGGTGTACAAATGAGGGTTGAGTAATTCATTAATGTTACAGTGAAGGTGAGGTAAAGAGAGTCACCCCTAACATTCACGACTGTTCAAGCTGGGATTGTCCGGCTAAGTGCTCCGTGTGTTTTAACCACCTGAGACCAAGATGGGCCCACAATCTATTCTAAAGCGTTACTTTCAGCGAAGCATCACCATTGGTGGCTTACAGTAGGACAGTATTAACACCATGGCATTTTCATTCATGTCTCATCAACTGCAAATATTACTTAATGGAACAGAAACCAGAAACGTGTAAAAGGTTGGAATTTGAGTTTCCATTTGGTGGTAGAGCAATGGAATCTGTTAACTCAAGTCAATGTCTATTTGGTTGTTGAAGCACCACAAAAGATTGAGCTATTCTAATGACACTAAATTTGTTTCAAATTATGTTTGTAGCTACACCTTTCTTATTTTGCTATGTACTGCTCTTTTCACAACATTAGACTCAGAGGCTATTTTGAAGGATGTGTAATTTATTCCAAAGCTTCATAGTACAGTTACTGTAAAGCTTTCAATATGGAATTCCTTAAAGTGACTGCTACATGTAACTGTAAGAACCTGACAAACTATAAAAAGAGGCCTACTAAAATCAATATTTTTTCTACCAAAGGGGTCATATATGTAATAATATCATTCTGATAAATATGGATAGCCAAAAAACTAACTAATAAGTACTATTATTCTTTGAAAATAAACCTTTCTTTATCATTTTCCAATACATATATTTTAGCCGTACTGCAATTTGTCAAGCCCAAAAATCGCCTGTTAATGTAGCAACAGCAATGTTGCCTATGATCACATAGGGAATCTACTATTAGGTATATGATTAGCTTAACTAAATCTTTTTACTTTAAATTTATTGTGTGATCTTGGGTCATTTTAGGCAGTTGAAATTTAAATTATAGGCTACAAAATTGTCTAACTAGCCTGTTATAGTGTGGCTTTTGTGATAAAAATAGTATTTCAGGCTCTTTAGCATGTTTTCTCTTACCAGGTTGTGTTCTCTCTCCTATAATCTGTTAAATCTATACCCCATGCTGGGGTAACCAGGAACCTGTATCTCATCTAAAGATGAGGTGGTAAGGTGGTCTAAAGGTTCTGGGAACTATTGAAACAGCAAGAAAACTTGCTGCCCTATGTGCCACTAGGGTCTGAATGAATGAATAGATGAATGAATGACTTACCACCCCCCACCAGAGAGCGTCTGCATAGCTCTTGAAGTCTGTTTCTCCGTTCTCGTCCACCTCGTCTTTCTCGGCCAGGTACACGAAGTACGAGGAGAAGATCAGCCCAAGGAAACCGATGTACAACGTTGTGATCAGTTCCTAGAAGAAACAAACAAGAAATCTATTTATCTTTATTTATCAATCTTTAGGGTGGTCCCTTCAGTTAACATTGTAACTGATTTCCAAGGGAGCCATTTCATTTCATGATAAATCATAAGAAATCAGGATACAAACGGATAACTTAACATAAACTTAATGAGTAATCAATTCACAATCATATAACATAAAACAGGAATGATCAAACATGGGAGTAATAAATCAAACAAATCAGAATAATTCAAAACAATAGCAACTCAAAATCACAAAGGTCATTCAACTGAGGGTCAGAGGTCAAATGTCTTTCTAGCAGTCGACGGTTATTGAAGATGGCAAGGTCAGCAAAGTGGTCTTGTGGTTAGGTCAGTGACTCTAAGAATCTACAGGTTCTGGGTTTGAATCCCTAGCAAGCCCCAGTGTTGTGACCTTTGGAAAGGCACCTAACACCATTTCTTCAACTCAACTCAGAGCTTGTTGTTTGCATCATGGACCTGGACATCAGGCCTGTTAACGCTGGCATCATCAAATGTACTTGCTTTGGCCTTACAGGTGATGAGAGGTGATGTTCACATTCCATTGCATAACTTCCGGCCATGACCTTGCTCTACCATCTCTACCACATACACTGTACTGTAATGACTAGATAGTTTATTTGTCTATTTTATTTATCTTATTTTATTGGAATTTCAACAGTACAATACATGTGGGACACAGGCAGCTATTGTTGGTGTCGTGACCCACACATGATATACCCGTTTTTTACACCTGGGTGGGGTGAGGATAGTCATGTAAAGTGCCATTTTCAAGGACACAATATCGGTTGCACCAGGGGATTCGAACCCTGGACTGCTGGGTTCTGGGATGAAAACCCTGTCGTTACACCACACGATCCCACATAGTGGTATTCCTGTGGCCAAAAGTCCAGGATCTGAGATTTAACATTCCCATGCAGGTGTGTATGCAGATAGAGTGGCTCTATATGAACTCACACCGCCAAATAAAGACCCCAGTAAGGGTCTGGAGGCTGGCCAACACTGATACGAATGTCGCCCATAATCCCAGTTGATACATCAAGACTCGTAAGTTATCTCGGCTGTAATAGTAGCCCTCGTGACAGCCATCAAAGGTGGCAACAATGATAATACGTGGTATATGGGAGATCTGGCAATACAAGAGGGTTGGCACAACCCCAAGGCGCTAGTATACCAGCATATGATAGAAGGGGGCAGTGGCAGTTAGTGGCAATGACTCTGAACTAAAACTTTTCTTACTGAATAATGTTACAGAAAGATCAGTTTATGTCATAATACCTGGGACGTTATATGGGAGTTCTGGACCGGTCTGTATTTTACGGTATTCCACAGGCTTCTGGTATCATCTCAATGCACTTTGCAGTTCGAATGCTCTGTCAATATTTCAAGTAAGGCATTCAGATGTTCATGAATTGATGTTCTTACAATTTTTTCAAGCAGATTTTCTCCACTTCTGGCACATTTTGCACTGAAATCTGTGTTTTCTCAAGTGGTTATGAGACAAACATGATACAACACAGAGTCATTGTTACCTCGGTTTACATAGAATATGCCGTACAATGTAGAATTCTGTATGTATGGTACAGTGTCCTTTTTTCTCTGTCACTAGAAACACTATATAAAAACCTTAGGTCACTCAAAATTTGAATGATTTTTTTCTGTGATATAGTGACAGAGACACAAAGTTGATACATATAATTTTGATGGGTTACCCTAAGGCCACACCATTTTGATTTCTTGGTTAACGGAATTTTAAAAAAAAATGCTAGATTGGAAAATCAACAGGAAAACAGAATCTCAGAGGAAGGTTTGTACTTTGGTGCACACAATTTCAGGGAGTGAACAGGGTCAGGTAAGTTTTCACCCCAGCCCTCTGTTTCATGATTTTTTTCCCCGCTAAAATAAAAAACAACAACAAGAAATCAAATTGGTGTGGCCTAAGACTGTTGAAATTAAAACAGTGAATTTAAGGAGATCTTCTAAAAGTAGCATCAGCAATCCTCAAGTCATCCACACTTAAGATATCCAGGTGTTCAAGACATTCTCAAGAAGGCCTCGATAACGTCAGCTTTCTTTTCTATCTGGCCACCTTAGGGCATCCTACGTAATCACAAGAGTTGACGGTATTCTTTTTTTATTCAGTCAAGCAGTCGGACTTTTGCCCTTTCTAGAAGGTCACCATGCTGCAATATCCATTATATACAGAATCTTTCTGACAGGTTCGAGCCTTGATTCAACAGGATGCAGTTACACAAGGTATTTATTCACAAGTTTCTCCTACTTCTGCCTGCTTTACCCTGATTAAGGCCATGTCAATACATTTCCTTGCTTGTTGGGCATCAGATCAAAACCTGACTTCTCTTTGATTTTGGTAGATGGAAATTTCAAAGCACTCTGCTGTACAAGTGAGGATTTCCCTATAGCTTAACTAGGCTCTAACCATCAGCTGATAAGTATCTGAATGTGACCTGATCAAGGGGGTTTCATGCTGATAAAAAAAGTTTTTTTTTCTCTGCTTCCATGTACTGGGTACTGTGAATGTTGAAATTTTTTGCAGTGGTTTAATGTTTGCGGTTTTCCCAGTAATCTCTTCAAGGAAAACTTAAAACTTTCACAGACTGCTTGTTCTGTCTTTTGCCAGCCTACTCCCTTGTTTCAGACGTAAACTAAAAACCCCACAAACACTCAAATTTCTTCCAACTGTGAAATCAAATCCCTGCAAACTTAAAGGCACTTACACTACAGTATATGAGATATGTGTCTGGATAACAACTACAACATTTGAAACCAACGGATTAATGACGGTCAAGTTCTTTACAGAGAATCATAACATTGTCAAGAGTTCTATGAAAATGAAAACAAGCATTTTGCCTTGGTATATTTTTCCCTAGAAAAGTTTTGGCAGTTTCAAGGGCTTCATTGATGAAAAATGTCTGTTGAAGGCTGGGATACATATATATATAGCTCTCCTAGAGGTAGCAAGAGCCCTGCTTTGACACGGCAAATCCATTATTTACCGTCCTATCTCATGGCATCTCACAAATATACAACTATCCTTTGAACTGCACTGGCCTGGTAATACAACTGTGTACTCCAACCTGACACTAATAGCATTGCTAGAGACAGGTCTTTTAACTAGTATCATCAATCTTGCAGTTTGGAGAAATCCTCTCAGAGAAAACTTCACTGATTAAAAATGTCAGTTCAAGGTTTGAAGACATATGTATCTCCCATAGGTGGCAAGAGCCATTTACAGAAAGCAGGGTTCTTGACTTCTTATCAAGTCATCTCAGCTTTGGGAGGAAATGAAGTAATGGTGTTTGGGTCTGTGAACTGGTCTTTGGCGCCGGATTGTAGTTACTGCTCACAGCTTCTTTCCAGTTCTGAAATGACCACTCGTACCATTTTTAGATTCCGAGTTAGGCACTCTCCCAAAAAGCAGCCATATCTTTGTGCAAGCACGTCTAACGCTTGTGAGATGGGAAAAAAAATGGATGATAAAATCGGAAAGGGAGTGTGAGTGAGTGAGTGAGTGAGTGAGTGAGTGAGTGAGTGAGTGAGTGAGTGAGTGACTTGAAACTTGGATAACTACAGTGGAAAAGAAACCACCCAAGGACTTTGTATCTACATTTGAGCTATCTTCTGCACAAGCCCATACAACAAAACTATCAGCGCTAGAGGACAGGGTTAGTGTGAATGTCTATCTGCACTAAGGAAAGGGACAGTGTTAGTGTGAATGTCTATCAGCACCAAGGAAAGGGACAGTGTTAGTGTGAATGTTTATCAGCACCAAGGAAAGGGACAGCGTTAGTGTGAATGTCTATCAGCACCAAGGAAAGGGACAGTGTTAGAGTGAATGTCTATTAGCACCAAGGAAAGGGACAGTGTTAGTGTTAGTGTGAATGTCTATAAGCACCAAGGAAAGGGATAGTGTTAGTGTGAATGTCTATCAGCACCAAGGAAAGGGACAGTGTTCATGTGACTGTCTATCAGCACCAAGGAAAGGGACAGTGTTAGTGTGAATGTCTATCAGCACCAAGGAAAGGTATAGTGTTAGTGTGAATGCCTATCAGCACCAAGGAAAGGGACAGTATGAATGTGAATGTCTCTCCAACCAGAGGTACTGAGTTAGTGTTAAACTGAAGAAAGCTGTTCGGATTCAAACAATTTATGTTTGAGATGAATCTAGGGATGATATTTCTATAAAAGAGAATAGATAAATGGTGCCCATCCAGTGTGTAGATATGAATCATCTCACCTGTCTGTGGATGAAGACAACAGACCCGAGTAGCCGCCAGGTTCCCCCCTGCCTGTCCACATGTAACATCCGCAGAATCTGTAGGAAACGTATTCCCCTAGGGTGGGGCAGAATGGGGGAGGGGGGTAATACAGATCAGTAGGGCGGTTGTAGAAATGTTTGCATCACTGTTTTCATATCAGTCTCACTACTATATAGAACCATATAGAAATATCAGTATTGTTTAGAATTATTTTTGAGATGTAGCCCTTGTGTGGCTATTTAGGTCTATCAAAGGATACATGTTTAATTCTATTCTTTATTTTGCCTGCCTGCTCTATTAATTTCCTACAAATATCCAAGAACCACCAAGAAATGGAATTGATCTAGCCTTCCTCTTCTTCCTCTTCGATATTACATGCTTAACCTCATTATGTTGAGGACTCCAAGCATGGTACGTAAGACATACACAATACTCTAAGGTTTGATCCACTCACATCCCTACTCTTTTAGATTCGAGTGGTTGGTTCTTTTACCTGCTCTAGGTATGGCTCTCCTCAAACACCGAACATTTAAGGTCCTATCTGAGGGACATCTCTAACTGAAGCTAGATACTCATTTTCACCTGAGTGAAGTGAGGAAGGTCATGTTAAGTGCCTTTCTCAAGGGCAAAAGATCAGTGACATGACAGGATTCGAACCCGTGACCTCTTGGTTCTGAGCCAAACACTTTGCCATTATGCCACATGACCCAACCTGCACTGGATTTGATAAAACTTCAAAATCTTGACAAACATTGATTTCTCAGTACACTTTATCTGTGATGATCAAGGTTAGACAAGTCCATTAACCCGGCCTTGGGGCTTAGTGAAAGTGCCAATCCAGTGCATGTCATACCATACTGGCCCAGTCATGCCAGTCACATTTTTCCATGGGTAGATGGGTACTACTAGATATATTGGTTGGATTTGCTCATAGCGGCTCGCCCGACGGACTAGATCTAAATTGTCAGGTAGCCGGCCCTTGCCTTCCATTCAAATATTGGTTTCAAAAAATATGCCATAAGCTGTCCTCGCATGGTATCACTGAGAGATTTTTTTTAATGAAAAAGAAAATGATTTCCCTTCTGAAAATAGAAGTGCATTGAAATATGTCATTCCGATTTCAGGCCGGGCAAAAAGTTGGTTTGAGCCAGTAGACTTTTTATCTACTTACCCACAGCGGGCGAGTGAATTTTAAAAAACTCTCCTTGCACAATCTTTATCGAAGACCTTGAAGAAGATCAAGTTAACATATCACAACCGTGACCTTATGTTCCTATAGCCAAGTTTGTAGCCGTGAATTGAGTTAGGAAACAAAGAACCATTCATCTTTGTGCTGTCTTGATTGATTTCTCCTCACAAAGAAAATTGAAACATTGAAGTTGTGGACTGATGCAACCTCACACTGGAAATCAATCAGGGTTTAATTTTCCTGTAGTTGCCCTCTGGGAGGCAGGAACCTTTTACACACAGGAGATCCATTTACTGTCCAATTCTGGGCTGGCTGCTGCCATCATGATTAGGGTTCACACAGCCCTCCCACTGCGCCTCAGCACACTCTGGGCTAATTGATCACAGCGAGGTTAACTATGAGGAAGGGGAAGTAAAGGTTATCATCCCGTTGGGGCGTCTTGCAGGTCGTTCATTACCACTGCCAAGAACGGTCTGTTTTCGTTAGCGTTTGTTTGTATGTGTTTGTCACAGTACTTAACCGCATTTTTCTCAAGAAGCAATTGATGGGTTAATTGTTAATGATATTTGGTATGTGGGTAGATGTTTAAGTAAACAAAGGATGATTTCAATTATGAGTCTCCTAGCCACTTTCTATGGTACTGCAGTGCAATTTCTGGTTATGGTATCGCAAGTTCGGAACAAGCCATGGTCATGATTTTTGTGTGGCAGGTATCTTTCATGCTAAGGAATACAAAATATGAATGTGTTGGTTTGGACCAACTAGTGGCTTTTCTTGGAACTGCAGACTTGTTTTTGTCTTAAACTTTGAAACTGGATAACCCAAGAGAGACAAGTACTTGTCTTGAGTACTCACATCTTGTGAAACAAACAATGTTAAGGTGAGGTATTCCTTGTTATTCTCACCTGATGGCTGAGGTTGCGAACACCTGTCCGTTGGACCCCACACACAGCACTATGATGGAGGCCACTACCACGATCAGATCTGTAGGAGTCGGCAGGGAAAAATAACATTTTATAGTGTAGCATATTTGAGCTTTGCCACAACTACAAACGCACACACACATGTATGCAAGCATTATATAGGCCTAAATTGATGGCACTGGCTGGCAATATAATAACTGATGACACATAGATCTTAAATATGCACCAGACTATTGTTTTTACTAGGGTTGGTTGGTACCTGCAAAACACAACATTCATCGTTTTTAGGGCCCTAACTCTAACACAAACTCATCACCTTCAAACATCATGCTCTGTCTTACATTGCGCTACGCCAGTACTGTTGTTTAAGGATTTATCTCAATGGACTTCAATAGCAAATTTAAGTACATAATGACATGTGACAACCCATGCATGGTATACATTGGGAAGTATATCAAAGAATGTATAGACGTTAGAATCTCCTCCAATGATTGTAAAATCCCATCGTCATCCCATACTACTACACCAAATTGTATAAGATAGACTGATTAGCCTAATAGAATGTTATCTATGTACCAGTGAATGCCATACTTTGTACCTTGTACAATTGTTGTGCAATAAAGTTATATAATGTTTAAATCTGTGAACCTTCAACACTGCAAAACCTCCTTTCCCCTCCTACTGTGACATTAAGTCCCCACAAACTTCAAATGATTTGTGGTACTTAAAACTTTGTTGCTGTCGTCAGAAGGCAAACACCTTGACCTTGTATCCAGTCACCTGTTCAAATTGTCAAGGTCGATATTCAGACATAAATGTTTATTATAACACCCACATGCAGCCTATCTACCTCAGTCATTGCCTCGATGAAAAATGGCCTATCTTTATCTAAAGTATTATGAGTGCAATACATGCCTGGAGCTGACTATGGTTTACCTGATATCTTCACTATAGGGAAACTATGTAGGAGAGAGTAGTAAGAAATAGATGAACTGGAACACCTTGCTAGAAGCCCGGAATTCAGGAATAAAGGATTGGGACTACAATTTTTGTATCTTGATTTATTTCCCGCCCCTAACGCTAACGTCTAAATACACTTTTGGCTGTGATCAACATTAGATAAAAACTGTGCTTGGTCTTTCAAGAAAACTTAAGGTGTTTACGAGTAAACTGGTCTATAATCTGTACTGGCACAGTGAATTCCTTCACCAACAATTTGGGTACTTTCAGCAACATGTTCAGGGTATAACAAGAGTCTGTAGAACACAAACCTCCGCGAAGTAGTTGTAATATGTGTTTGCGGTGTGGGCTAATGTCTTTAGTACCCTCTTAACCTGAAGTATAACAATGTCTAAAATCTGTTTTCCTTTATGTACGTCCAGGTAGTTGTTTATTGTAACACTAGGTTGCAACCAAGGCAGTGTAGCAGATCGGGGCCTAACCTCTGAAAAAAACAGTATCCATGTAGGTCATTGACCTCCTTCCCATAGCTCCTCCTTGTCACTAGGTGGCAATCAATAACCTTTCACAAATGACAAGAAACGGTTTATCATGTGTCCCTTCAAAGGTTTCAACTGTCTATCTTAGAACCTTTTTGCATTAGCAAAAGTGCGTCACTCTTTCGTCATGCCTGCGTGTAAGCCCCTGGCCCAAGTGATAGTGTTTGACCCTGTACTGTTAGACAATGACATGATTGGTTGTAGGGTAAATCTAATTAATTCTAACTTATAGCCTTCAAGGGGAAAGAGACAGTTACCTTTCCTCATGCCTTACCCAGTGACACAGATCCATTGTAATAAATTTAAGATAGAATTGTTTTATCTTTATTTCGTGACTGATTAACCAATGAAGTTAAGATATTTCATACTGAAAACTATTGAAGATACTAAAATTTCAAACATATATATACATAATATATACACGTATAATATTGTAATGATCAGGGATCTTTCTGGGAAAAAATGTATGGGGGTATGAGATATGGTTTGGATGTTCCTCCCTTCCATGATGTGGAGTTTTTAAAGAGAATTTTAAGTTTAAGTGGGATATTCTAAGGCTTCTTGAGGGGGGAAATAGAGAATCTGCTCCCCTAGGTAAGCGGGTGTATGGTTAGAGCATGTGGGCACCATGCCCCCATTCCCTTCTTTTATTCAATAAAGAAAATTGCAAATCAAAGTGACCAAGTATAGCACATGAAACACTGTTACTGACGAGTTATAGATAGATTACTCTGATCGAGTCTGTATTACTGATCACATGTATTAAAAGGCTTTTTGGTGGACATTAATGTGGACTGATGACCACACGGGTATTAACCACATAACCCAGGGTATTATACCAGGCCACAAATGGCCCATTATGGCTCTGTAGTTGCTTCAAATTGTTTCTCAAAATAGCCAAGAAAGAGGCCATTTTCAGATGCAGTAAAAACAAGACCATGTCCAGGACAAAAGTTTCAAGTTCTGCTGCAGTACCAAGGTCAGTCACCAGAAGGCCTAAACTTGACCTTGACCGTCGTCTTCCCAACACCTACCCACATACCAAATATCATTATAATCCATCCAGATATTCTTAAATTATGCTGACTCATGGTCTGAGTATCTAGTGCCAGCTCAGAAAAGAACAAGAAATAGTGACTGTCATGCCCTCAAGTCCAGAGTTATCAACCCAGAATTGATGTGTTCAAAAATTCATTCTTCCCTATAACTGTAGTTTAATGGAACTCGTACAGTCAGATGTGCAAAGGTTAGGTGTGACAGGTCGTTCCGTGTCAATATAACCAGGTGCTGCTCTGCCGCGCGCCTGCGAATCTGAATGGCGGTTATACCGGCTACTGTATATAGATACAGATACAGATGCACAGTACAAATATACTGAAACACACACATGTGCAGATACACCAAAAACAATACATGTACCTCCATTTTTCATAAAGGTAATTAGGGTTTACAATACTCAAGGCCCTGCGATTTAACAGTTGTTAAAAATATAATATCTCAATTCCTAATTATTCTCATGTCTTGTATGAACCTACTTTTAGACCTTGACTAAAGATAGCAACATTCTTCCCAGCTCTGATATGGGATAGACAGTGACTGACATGTTGTTAGTGACTGTGGATCTGTGTTCTTTCTTGTCAGCATTGGTCAAAGATAGCAATTGGCAGCTTAGACAAAACATGTTTTAAAGTGAGACAAAAATAACTACTGCTTTTGGGAAAATAACCTGTTGTTTCTCTTCAACTGGGTTGGGACAAGTCACTAAATACTAAACTATTGAAACTAATGAAACAATTGCAGTAGTTTTATGTTTACATTTTTGTGTGTGACCTATGACTGCATAGTCATCACACCATGAAAATATTTCTGTCTTGAATATTGCATTGCTCCTTGTTTCAATCTAAGAGACAGAAAACTCTTAATTTTTTCACCTTGCCGAGGTATTTAAGCGTGGTAGACTTACATGTAAATCATCATAACTTGCCGCTCCAGTTCTGACTCTATTGACGGGATGTCTGGTTAGACAGACATGTAAATGAATCTACAATCTGTGCGGGAAGGAACTTTGACTTTTTTTGACATGCAACAATGTTCTGTGTGTTCAGTCATTTGTTCAACCTTCCTGACACTTAGACTTTAATGAAGGCAACTTTTTTCTGTCTAATGCTGGGGTCACATTTCCCAGCTAGGACCTGGCCGGGCTGTGGGCGGAAACGAGAAATCAAAGTGTATATCAATAAATATGTCACATGCTATGCACTTAGATAATTTTTGGTACGTTTTCTGATTTTCGTTGTCTTTTATATTATACTTAACGTTCCCAAAGACTGCCCGTCCGGGCCCCGGATTGGAAATGTGACCCAAGCATTACTCTTATCTAACGAACGTCACTGACGAAAGACAGCGGATGCTGTCTGAAACGTCTGACTGTTTCGAAATTTTATCCAGTTGCTTGAGTAACTATTTTTGGCGTACATTACACTTATCTTTTACACACTCGCACCATTTTTTGGGTGCCCAGAGGATGTCATCCATATAATCAAATCAGTATGGCCGAAGGAGATACATGTAACAAGTTGGGTACTTTCTCTGCCATTGTGAGCAAACACTGACAACGAAGTACAAAACGTAAGCTGACATCAAAAATGTTAACTGTATTTCAATTCAGGAGCCTTATTGTACTGGCTCTTTTCCAAGCCATAAACTTTATCCTCGGAATATTTTGCTACCCCTTATGTAACCCTTAATAACAATGTCTTCATATACTAGTACTTAGAGTGGTTTGACATTTAAACATCCTGTTGCCAACCCCCAAAATGGCACAGCAACTGAGTAAGGCTATCAATTTGAATGTAATAGCTGCTCTTGGTATGGCTCAACTAGCAATCATATGAAATGAGTTATGACAGTATTACTAAGTTTTTATGAGCTGGGGTCTATATGAATATGTATTCACTGTTGCCAATTGCAAAACACAGAGGTCACATTCAAAAGTCTCCAAATTGAACGTGAAAACTTGTTTTGAACACATTATGTATATACTACAGAAACACACACACACATACATATACACAGATGCACACACACATACACAGATGCACACACACACACACACACACACACAGACACACACACACACACACACACACACACACAGATTGGAATCAGAATCTCTCCCAGGACAGATTGGAAATGGGATCTGTCCTAGGGCAAACTAGAATAATTTGATCGTGATTGGGGTCTGTGCTAAGACAGTTCTACATTCTAATACAATGTAGAACAGATTGGGTTAGGGTTAACCTTACTCTCACTCACTCACTCACTCACTCACTCACTCACTCACTCACTCACTCACTCACTCACTCACTCACTCACTCACTCACTCACTCACTCTCTCCCATAGCTTATTAAGCCTTAGGGGCAACATAGCACTACCTTACTCTACTAAACCCTAAATATGTGCTAGTAGAATTGCAAATTGTCCTAAAACAGATAAACTAAAATAGATTTTGTCCTATGGACAGATCCTGATTTCCAACCTGTCCTATGAAAATCTGTGATTGTCTTCAATCCTAATCTCTATATGTGTCACACACATGCACACACACGCACACATAAAGACAGTCATATGCACCCCCCCCACACACACATAAAGACAGTCATATGCACACGCACATGCACGCGCACACACGCGCACACACACACATAAAGACAGTCATATGCACACGCACATGCACGCGCACACACGCGCACACACACACATAAAGACAGTCACATGCACACACACACACACATACACACACACACACACACACACACACACACACACACACACACACACACACACACACAAATCCATGAGCTGATACAGCATGTCCAGGTGTTCCTTCCCAGTGTTCCCTGCCCTTCTCTACATCTCAGTCAGGATTTATAGATCTCCCTACTTTGGCTGATCCACCACAAATGAGCACGCAGCACTGCGGTATTAGGGAGATCACTTCATACCACCCCATGGTATGCAAGTCCTGAGTTATGGCTAAAGCACAGTCTGGTAATGATAAAGGATTTGGGGTAGTGGTGTAGTATAAGTCAGCTTTAAATCAAGAAAATAATAGGTATTCCCTTTGCACTTTGGGGGAGATCGCTTCCCAGTATTAAGCAATAATTCATGGATAGAACTAGAAATAGTAGTAAGTATACGTACTACTAGGTTAGTTTCAGGTTCAAATCAGAAATTCCTGCACTGTGGCTGCACAGCTACAATTCTACCTGAACTAACCTGCAGGTGGAATTACCATCACTGTAAATTCAAAAATTATGTAGAAAATGTTTTATTTCTGTCAAGTTTGAATTTCGAGACGGGTACTTCGCAAAAGCTCAAAACAATCTTATGAAAAATAAGGGCACTCATACGGATATCAAAACTACTAATATAAGGATTGTATTCCAATTTCAATAAATCAAAATATAAATAAGTAGAAGGAGATTTTAGAAATATGCTTCATTCTTCCGTAAATCCTTGGCTACCATTCAAGGATGATATGGCACTTTTCTGCTGAATTTTTTTCTTTGTCTGTAAGACAAAACGAGTCATAACTCTGGCCCAAGCCATAATGCACAGCATCAGCTGTACTACTCATGTCCAAATTACTTCTGGAAGATTACTCAGACACAAATCAATATGTAGGCACAAAAAGGATAGCTAATCTACAGCCCAGTACATCAGACGAGCGGTGTTGCTATTTCTGTGGGCTTTGAAGCCGTAGTCTGCCTGGTAGGATGGATGGTAACATTATGATCTATATGTATGGTGATGCAGGGTACAGCACATATGCACCTTTACTAATGACACCCTGTGGTGGAAAGGTATATTACAGTGTAGCAAAAGTGAGAAAATCATTCATTCTTCAACTGGTGGTTTTGCGCTCGGGGATATGATTACGGGGTCGTGGACTTGACACTTGTAATCAAGCCCGTCCATCTTTAATGTAACATTCTCTATCTGGATCTAGCGTTGTCAACTGGGGCTGATCATGATGCCCTCAGTGTAAGTCACTAACTCCACAGACACAAGTTACAAGCTGTGTCTTCTACAGCAAAAGGTTTTGGGTTTTTTTTAACTACAGTATCTCCTATCAAAACCCTGTCTGTATTTGATCTAAAAGTTCTTGGGAATTAAAGCATCTCAATTCTGACTTGATAACACAATTTTTCTAAACTTTTTTTGGTACTACTGGTGAATGAATGAATGAATGAATGAAAACTGGTAGTGGATTGTTGTTGTGAAAATAGGCCTGGAGGTTTCACATATCAAAATCATGAAATAATGTGAATACATTCAAGCGTGGATCAAAGTTTGGTGTTTTTTTGCAGTAACCACTTCAGTGCAAACTTAAAATTTCCACGAAAAGGCATGTTTTAATTATGCCCGCTTCCCCCCCCCCCTTGTTTCATCTGCAAACTAGCTTTAAACACTCCGTTTTTTCTGCACCACAAAATTAAATCACTGCAAACTCAAATTCATTTACAGCACTCTCAACACACTGTGTGGGCCGAACAAGTATTTCGAATTAAGATAAAAGGCATTGATTTGACTTGACATTTAGGCCAGAGAATATCTACAATTATGAAGATTCAACAGAAAAGGCAAAACTGATATATAAGACACTGCATTTTCTAAACTCATTTGCACGTGGAAAGGCAACTTTGGGGGTCTTAATTGTCCTTGTGGATGGGGATGTAAAGTCGGCGGCCCATGTATGAGGGAGCTTATGTCGTCAAACCTCTGAACATTAAAGAATCCAACACAAAATATCTAGACTGAAGAGTATGAAAGCCATTGCAAAGCTGCACTGAGCTACTAGCTAACAAAAAAGCGACTTGCTTTGTCCCTAGTCTGAGTTACACTTTACCTTTACTCATAGCACGGTATTAAACCTGTCCTTGGTGCTGGAGAAAAAGTAGTTGTGGTGTTGATACATGTCCATGACTTACAAGTTGACTACCATTTGGTTACCAGGGGGAGCCTTGCATGGCCGTTTTTACAGCCGAATGGCCATTGGTATCCGGTCCGAAATGAAGGAGTACGAGTGACCCAAGGGCTCACATAGATCAGCTGTTTGAACTGAGATCCGCGCCGGCAGACGTCGTTTCATATGAGTCTTATTTCCTGTCCAAGTCTCCACCCGAGCATCCCTGCGAGCGTAAACAGACCACTGAGGTGAATCAAGCTTCAATATCCTGATCTGAACATGTCTATCATCCAGTACTGCTCCAACTCACAATACCGCCAGTCAGAAGAGTCTAATGTTATACAACTTTAAATTTATAAGTTTAAAAGTTTGATAACAAAAGACTATGCTACAGTATGATGTAAAGGCAATCTTGTTAGAATCATTTGCCAATCTTCAAAAATAATTTTCTAGAACGTTTCAGTATTGAAGCCTCTACTTTTCACATAAATTCCATAGTAAATTAGTATTTATGTGAATTGAAAATCAAAACATGAACAGAGAAGCAAAACAATCTGATTAGAATGTGCTCTCAAAAAGAGAGTAGCCAATATTGCATGAAAGGGGAAGCGAACTACAGAAACAGGTGTTTTAATTCTTCACAGTCATATCAATTTTCTGATTTTCCAAGCCATAATCTGCTCTGTAGACCAGATCATCTGTCTTCCACTGACGCTGGTGATAAGGGAACGGCACGGAGAGGATTTATCCGGGATTTAAACTTCATAATGCCCCGCAGCAATAGGATTATACATACAGAAGGGCCATGTCTATCGAATCAAATCTTTTATACCGTCTGACATTAGGATTTAGGATTTTCCTGCAATTTCCTCTTCCAGACAAGGTACTGAGAAAAGGAGATTGTTGTCAGTGAAGGCTGTATTGTATAGAACATACCAAGTCTGACTTCCATTTCTCACCTGATTTCCTTCTGATATAATCATATCGCTCATACGATAACATTGTATGGTATTGCAGCGGAACTTCCCGTTTTGATATCTCAACTTCTATACAAGCTGTGGTCACGATTTTTGGTTGGTAGATAGCTTTTGTGCTAATGGGAAGAAGGGACATAAAGTTTGGGCCCTCTAGGTTCTTCTTTGTTAAAGAAAAAAGATACCATAGACGGAATGTGTTTTCTCTAACACATGATTCTAGCTCACTATCTTATAATGCTAGGACTCATGGCATGGCCTGGTAAAGATTCCCTTGGGACACTGATAAAGTTCTAGCTCAAGGAAAACTGGCTTAAAGGCAGGAGTTTACCATTCTATGCACAACCTGAAAGTAGAGAAATTGGGTAGTGAGAATCTATGTTGTTGTACATGATTGTATAAAGAAAGTAGACAAGGTATAAAAACATCTTTTCATATTTCAAAGCATTTGATATGAATCATAATTTGTGCGGATGCGTACTGGTCTGTAAGTACATTATCACATAAAAGATATTATGGGAGTTATTTATCTTGACAAATTGTAGTTTGTATATTATCATAATGTTGATTGTATGTTGTTGTTTTGTACTCCAGGAAGACTAGCTACTTAATGATTGTATGATAGCAAATGGAGTAGCTGACTTTAAGGTATCCTAGTCCGAATCTGTCCCGAAACATCTGTATCAGTACCTGTTTTTACATTTTAGATATGTCCTATGTGCTATATTTGCGGAACTGCTGTATATGTGTACCAAGGCTGATAATCATGGCTGCTGCCATATATTCAGCTGCTGTTAGAAAGGTATCAGCATAGAAGATTTAAACTCAATATAGCCACCAAAGTGCACTTCTTATAGTCATCTGATGTGGAAGGACCTCATCCATGTTTTTAAAACTTGCGAAAGAAAAGTTTTGTCCATACTGAAGAACTGGACTACAGGAGCCAGTGGTGAATGAATGGTTGAACTTCTTTCACTCTGATTCAGCTGTCAACATGGCCTTTTCATGATGAATGATGTCCAGATTCAGGCTCAAGGTCATTTCCATCTACACGGCAACTGACAATGATTTAGAAGCAATGTTTAATACGTTTTATATCTTACCATAAAAGGACGGAGCACAATCTTGCTTTAAGTACAACAGATTTCAAGACACTTGGTGCCATAAGCAGATATGATTACATCCTTTGTTGTGACAATTCTCACAATAGGCACAAATATAATATTACTCATCTTAGCCTATATTTGTTAGTAAGTAGAATTTTAACATTTAATTTGCATTTTCATTTTGTAGTTTGTAGTTGACCGAAGGAAAGTTACTGTACTTTTTAATGCATCAATGAAGCATCAGATTCTATCAATAAGTATTATCATCTAAGTCATAACGGCTGAACAATTTATGTTATGCTGTCATCATTTTCTCCCAATGGAGTGAACAAAACTAACAAAAGAAATCTGACAACATTTGCTCGGGAAGAGAGGCCAGGGTTTTCTCTCCCTCAGTACTGACTATAGTGCTAATCTTCCCACCGGCAGCATTAGTTGCTATGTTATGATGCTCCGTTATTGCATCACTATTGTAGGGGAGCTTAGGGACCAGGGCCTAGTGGGAAATACTGCCACAAGAAGGATGGATTCTCACACATGCTCTGACTTTGACGCAGTGCTGACTTTCACATGTCTCAATGGGATGGGGGGAACGTATCTACGGGGGTCGCTAACGTAGTCATAACACATGTGCCTGTACTTGGCTACTGTCCAGTTACCCGATGCATATTTGCAGGCTTTTAGCTAGGATTTTTTTTTTTTACTCAATGGTCACCACGTAACGAAGACCTGAAGGTCACTTCAAGGCGTGACTAGCTCATCTGCTCACTAAGAGTGAGGACTAACTGACCCATTAGGAGAAGCAGGGTTACGAAGGCTGCTCGGGAAATTCCCTCCCCCTTTTAGCCAGAATGGCTTGATCCAATCACACCAGGTTTAAAGACAAGGTGTAAAAATTGGGGGTGGGGGGTGGTGCCCGTATGGATTAACAATTAGTAGCTTTGAATGTCAATCAATTGTCATGCTGTGTCTGGTATGAGGAAAAAACAACGGTGACAATGTGTGTACATAATTTATGTAATACTATATATTTACCAGGGAAACAGGGTATCTTCTGGGTATCCCCTGCAAACTGAGGGCATCTAATTTCTTTCTCTTCCTAGTGTGCTACATTTGCCTGCCTGTAATATAAAGCTCCTAGCTGACACACCACACCTCTCAGTTTGGAAGTTGAGACTCACAAGATGAAGTATTTCAATTTGAACAAGCCGAAGACCCACCCGGGGTCTCGCTGTTACGGATTTGGGTGGGTTTAAGATGTACCTGATTGAGTCCGTGGAAATGTATATTATGCAACTTGTACGCATGTTAGAGGAATATGGAATGCTGCCCTCTGGTGAAGCTGTCCCGGTGGATTTGAATGGAATAAGGGAGCAGCTGCTGACATGGTGGGAAGTTGATGGAATTCTAAAATGTGCCCGACAAAGAGAGAATTCTGCTGGTCAGGAAAAGTTGGGCACATCATATTTATATTACACAGTCAAGCAGTATCGAAAAAGAGAACATCTTTAATGATCATAGACAATGGCATTATCATGATCATAATCAACAGTGGGGAGGTAATGTAATGGAAAATATATTTGTCAAGGGCCAACAAGGATTGCAGAGAAATAGAATAGGACATTCATACAATTACTCCAAGAATTAAGGCCACACCATTTTAATTTCTTGGTTAAAGGAATTTTAAAAACTGCCAGATTGGAAAATCAACAGGAAAACAGAATCTCAGAGGAAAGTTTGTACTTTGGTGCACACAATTTCAGGGAGTGAACACTGGGTCAGGTGCAAGTTTTCACCCCAGCCTTCTATTTTCATGATTTTTCTGTTGCTAAAATTAAAAAAGAAAATCCGTTATCCAAGAAATTAAATTGGTGTGGCCTTAGCTACTTATGAAAGAGAACTTAGCCTTGGGGCCTTTATATGATTAATGGTACAAAACATGTCTTCTGATGACAACGTTCTTGAAAGAGGCAGAGACAGATGCATAGGTCACAACTCATCCCATGGGGGAGGATGCACACATGTATGGAAGCTGGAGTGACAGCAGAAGAGATTGTATGGAATAGTTGTCACCATGCCAGGAAATATAAGGCACTGGAGACGTGTTCCTCGCCTAACCGGATGGTCTCAGTACCAAATCCTTTATGCGTTTGTGAAGGTTAGACATCCAGGTAAACAATATATAAAGAGAATTCAAACTCTACAACTGGATAAGAGTTCAGAGATTTATTTCCGGACGTTTCGAAAGACATCCATCACTCTTCTTCAGCATCACTAAAATGAACTAGCGGAACTAACAAATCCTTTATGAAGTTGGCTTAGAAGTTAGGCAGAAAGTCAGCTTACTTTAAGTTAAGTAAAACTTGACACACAAAAAATCATCTTATCTAACACCATTTTACCCAGACTGGAACCCATATTAATCTATCTATATATTGTTTTATGCATTGTATTGTATCGTATTAACTATGTATGTATCATGATAGTGTAAGGATCTTACTGTATGTTCGTCTGTATTTGTGGGTCAGCCGTTACCAGCGAAAGCTGCCTAGGCTGACCCAGTGTAATGGCCTGTCTTTCATTTTCAATAAATACAAATACAAATCTCTGGTTGAGACACTCCAACAATCCGTTCCACACAGAATAGTCTTACCCCCTTTCCTACTGAAAAGTTTGGTCCTTACCTCAGTTTTCATTCTGAAGCAAATATTTCAGACTGCTTGTTTAAAAGCTAATGTTACCATGCTGTTATGAGGACCGTGTGAATCAAACCCAATGAAAACTCTTGCCTATAATTTTAGGAAAATATTCAGACGCTAATCCTTTCTCTATTAACGAGCGCCAGACCATTCCGCAGGAAACTGAACTGAAGCCGGAATACGATGGATACAAAGCTATTTCCCCCAATAAAAACATTCTTAACCACCTTTTCCATAAAGGAAGTATGCTTCTTCTGGAACTTTTCCGTGAAGACCAATACATAGTGTTAGTGCAGCCGTAGTCTGAATACAAAACAGGTCTGAGATTGGCAAATTTATATTTGGTAGCGTTTGTCATGCCCCATTACACCGTGTGACAATCTGAAGCTGTTGTCAGTGTCATTACAGAGAAGTGGTGCCTCAGGAGCTTTCCTTGGTGCTGAACAACCTTCAAACGGTAATTTGATGTAATGGCTTCTCCTTGTCATCTGTGTGGCAGGCCTGGATTCTGCATTAACTACAAGGCTGATGTCTGATGGTGTATTCAAGGCTTTTTTACTCCATGTACAGAGTCTATGTTTTTGAAATGTTGAAAAGGAATGGGTTTTTAGCTTTATTTTCAAGCTTGAGTGTTGCTTGCCAGAACAAATGGCAAGGGTATATAATAATCCACTGACACATGTAGCACAGAGAGAGACAACAATGTTAGATGTAGTGATACGTCCATGTATGCTGACAACCAGTATTGATAGAAACTTTAACTCGCAGTCCTTGAGTCTGTAACAACTGTTATTTCACTGTGCTGTTCAGCAGAACACAGTATTTATCCATGATCCCCAGATCTATGACGCAGGTACATTAAGTATAGAAGACTGAAGTAACGTCTTATGTGAGAGGCATCCAAGTGGTCTAAACCCTAACACATTCATTTTCTTGTCTCTCTACTATGTGTAGGAATGACTAGAAATTTGAGTTTTTTTATTCAAGTTTCAAGCTTCATAAAATGCTCTGGATGCCTTTAACTATGAAATCCCCCAAGGGTGAATACTGTGTTCTGTTACCTTTAGAAATGATGTTTGCCATTCTGTAACCTTACTCCAGGTCCAAGTGGTGCCAATGCATGGCCAAGTTCAATGTCAGGCTGGACACGGGATTGTGAGGTCACGACTTTGATTCTTAAAATTTCTGTTTAGATTTTGTGTCCTTGGGAGAGGAATTTAACACACATTCCTCACTCCACCCAGGTACAAAAGTGGTACCTGACTTTGGTTGGGGAGGTAAAAAGGTGACTAAAGGAGAGGGATGGGCTCCACCTTTTAATACAATGCCCAAGACACAGTGGATTAAAGGGGCCCAAAGCAATATTGGCCTGAAAATAGGACTTTGAAAGTCAATTTATCTAGTCATTTATATACATGATTACTTCAAACAACAATTATAGGTATAACGACATACACGATGCAAAAATATGACGTCGTTGTGATGTGATGTAAGAACTCACTGAAAATCATCGCTGGGGTTTTTGTAGGCTCGCGAAACTAAGGTGATCATCATACGGCACGTTTTTGCGAGGTTTTAAAAGGCTCAAAGTATGAAGTTATTCTGCAAATGAGCTAAACGGTGTTAGTAAATAAAGATTTCAGATTTTTTTATTTCCATTTTTTTGCCCTAATATTGCTTTGGGCCCCTTTAACAACCCACTGCCCCTACAGAAAAGGCTATGGGACTGCTTACCGATAATGGAGATGGGTTTCCTGGCGAATCTGAAGCGACCTCGGATGCCCACATACTTGCTGCGACAGCCCGCCGACCACAGCCGCACGATGTACTCCAGACCAAAGAACACCACCAGGAATATTTCCTACAAGGGGGTCAAGTTCAGGAACATTTCAGTCTGACACAGAAATATGTTGGATACTTATAGTGAGATAAGTTAATTCACAAAACTTTATTCAACACTGAACTTGAACTCAATCTATTGCCATTGTGCTATACATTGCTATGCGATGACACCAAGCAGACTATGCACTTGCAGTCATTAAAAATCCTTTTTCATGTTACATGTACTTGCAATTAGCCTACGGGCAAGAATTTGAAATAAACTTTTAATTACCAAACTAACTTCCACGACCATTTCATCCTCATGATCACCATTATATATAATCATGGTTGTATGGCCAGCTTTTTTCAAAAGCATTTCTTGTTTGCGTTGGAACAATGTACACGGATTAGGATTTTAACTCTGTACACAAATTATGTTATACTTACCATCCAGAAGAGAGTTGCATTTGCCAGGACCGTGTAGCTGTCTATTGTAGAGAGAACACTGAAGATCAGGCACACCAGCACCATCACAAACCTGCACAGGGCAAGACAGCAGAAACAACGCAATCAGAGATGGCAGACTTCACCCCTCAGCAGTGTTCTCGCCAGGCCTTTTCAGCATAGGGGCCTCAATGCTGTGATCTGGACCCCCGATGCTGTGATCTGGACCCCGATGCTGTGATCTGGACCCCGATGCTGTGTTTCAATGAGCATAGGGGTGTTTCTTTCTGGGAAGAACCTTCATAAATCTTATAAAAAGTTCTTATTTGGCTTTAGAATGAGGCTGTGACAGAGGAAAAACGTAACTTCACAAAATTTATCCCTCAAAATGCAGTAAATAGTGTTTTATTTGGTTAAGAATTTAAAAATTTTGTGCGGGAAGATGCCAGACTCCCTACTGTTATCATGGCTTTGGCACACCGCGAGTGACTTGCGCCGTGCAAAGTTGGCCTTCCGTACCTGACCCCTACACTGTGAAAAAATCCTGGTGAGAACACTGCTCAGACAATATGGGCTCTCTGGCAGAACATACAGACATTGCACCTCAGAAAGTCATACACAGACAAACCAAAAACAAAACAGTCAAATTACCCACATATGATAAATATAATATATTATATATGAACAGATCAAAACTGGAACACTGTACTGTGTGCATGCTCTAGTCTGATCAACCCTTATAAGAACACAAGGTCCTCTCGGTGACTGACGGCAAATACCTTAAAGTTTAAGCTGGGGGAATCAGACCCTACTAATATGGCTTACGTTATCAAGTAATATTTGATTATTCCAAAGTTCACTATGGGTTGTCATCACATGTTTTGAAAAAGTTTCCACAGTGACATTTCAAGAAAAAATAAAAACTTAACACCAATGTTCCAACTTGATTCTGGTGAAAATGAGTACAAAGCTTCAGTCAGAGACATCCTTAAATTTGAATGGGACATAAAGTGGCAGTCTATGAATGTTAAAGAACCCACCACACCTCTCCAGCATGTGTGGATTAAACCTTTGAGTTGTTTCTTATGCAGATTGTATTTTTAAAAAGAGCCTAGTCTTACAAAGCATTATACCCTAGGCAGTTTAACTTGTTATGCAAACAAATGCTGCACCGAGACATTATTTGCTTTCCTCTGTAGCTGTACCTGAAATCCACCTTTTCCTTGGCTGGTTGTTTGGCAAGTAAAGCATTCACGGTTAGGGGAGGGTACCTAAATATGACTTACAGGTATCACATTAGAAAGAGAGAAATGATAGCTCGCTAAATCTGCTCTGCTTTGGCCTTAAATGATTTGTTGTTTTCTTGGACCCAGTAAGCCCAAAAACTTGTGACCATCTTTCAATCAGTCCAAAAACTGTCTTAACCTCATTAAGATATCTATGCAGAGCAGGGGTTTTTCTAGAAAAATTCAATAAGAGGGAGCACACACAGGCGAGGGAGCAAATTCTATGTATTTTTGAAAGAATCGATCGCTGAGTGAAGGCTGTACGCTGGAAATTAACCTAAAATCTGAATTCGACAAGGGGGCGCTAGGCTGAAACAAGAGGGCGCAGCGCCCCTTTTTCCTGATTTAGATGAACCCCTGCAGAGTTTTGATATTAAAACTGGTTTTCCAGTCCTATCGTTAGTCACTGACGAAACAGCGGATGCTGTCTGAAACGTCTGACTGTTTCAAAATTTTATCCAGTTGCTTGAGTAACTATTTTTGGCGTATCTTACTACCTGGATGTGTAACCTTTCTCAAAGTCCAAAAACTGGTCCACTGATTTTTTCCAGCCCATTTTTTCGGACACGGGCACAGCAAGAAATACTGGATTTATCCCACCCCTATTCTCCTTTTAGACTGACTGACAGAAAGAGAGGTTCTCCTTATAATTAGTAGTACTGACGGACAGCACAATTGGCTTGAAATACTGAATTGTCTGTTTTCTACAGTATGTGACTCACAGAGAATCTGTCTTCCTTTAGCTTGCTAAATTACAAGATGTTTGTGCAAATACCAAAACCCAGTTTCTAAGCACATCTATCTAGTCATGACTAATAGTAGGATGCGTATGTGTCCTTCCAAGGTGACTAAAAGTTGTGGGCCATCAAATGTCGGGGTGGAAACAGCTCTCTACTGCAGGATGACAGATGAGTACAACACCCCTCCCAGCCTGATAGTTAATCCTCTGATAGATATCCACAGGCCATAGCAGCACTAGCCTGTCCCATCAACAGTCAGTCACCAGGGCTTTAGTATGGAAACTTCTGTTTCAAGTCCCAGGGCACAAAATTACAAAACTGGGTGTACACATTATGCACTTTTGAAGGGATGTCCCTGTAGCTCAATTGGTAGCAGCCTCACAGTTGAGCTCCTGGTTCCAATTGGTTGGTAACTGGAATACCCCGGTTCAAATCCTGGGACAGGACATCTTGTTTGCCGGGGCTACACTGTCGTTCAGAAGGGACATTCGTCGTCACGCGAGGTCGTCACCGCAAATTGACAGCATTTTTGGACAGTCGTGGATGTGTCGCACAAAATTCAGCCGGTTGGGGCTGCAAAATCCTTTGGATGGGATGTAAAATGGGGGACCTATGTCTGAGGAGGTGCCTCAAGCACGTTAAAGGGAAGGTCTTACTAGCAACCCCTCCTTGAAAAAAACCTGAGTAAGTAAAAACTATGTCTGTCCTTGGTGCTGAACTCCATGACAAGGATTATTAGCTCTGAGAAGGGCCTTCAGCTCTGACGTTAGGTGTATACATTATGGTATTGTTTATGGTTGTGTTTTTTGACCCCCCTAGCAGCTTTCTCAGGTACCGCAGCATTACAGACTGACACCCCCTTGAGTGGAATAGTCCATAGATAGCTGGACTACCCCAGGTCAACGACCTCAATTTGGAACACGTACCTAGCCTGAGTACCAGCCTCCGTAGTGACCGCTGGCTCAAGCGATTTTTTTTGAGCCAACGGTCACTACTGAGGCTGGTACTCAGGCTAACACGTACCCAGCTGGCTTGTGACTTGTTGAGCATTAGCTGTTCGAGCGCATTATAAGACATCAGCACCCTGATAAAGCCATAAGAATCTTAACTCTTTGTCACATCTGTTAACTACACATTGCCAAAACATAAATCATTCTATGATAATCCTCTTATCTATGAAATAACATATCAACTGATAACCTGCTTTTCTGTTATTAAAACACTTCCAGCTGTGACTTATGTGTTGTTTTATTACCCCTTGGCCCTGTAGCTATATACAGTAAATTCATTTATTTTCACTGGGACAGTGGGACTTAATTTCACGATAGAAAGGGACAGGGTGTTTTTGTAGTGTTTTAAATTCGCAGTTAAAACAATTCTGCGGTACAATTAGTAATATATTAGAAACGCATATTTTGCTGTCATGAATTTGTAGTGGAGAGGTAAGTGGGGAAAATATAAATCAAAACCACCACAAACATTTCTAAATTACAGTACTGTCAAAATTTGGACAGTTTTTTACAGCTGCTAGGATGGAGTGAGGTGTGATATAGGAACCAGTTGAATTCAGCCAACCGGTCTTGAATAGTACATGTTCATTAAAGGTTTAGGGAGACTATTTTCAAGTTTTGTTTCTCTGGTCTTTGAAGAAATTTAACAAACACTGTTGTATATTCAGGGCCCTGCTCAGACCACTCAGTCTGAATTCAACTCACACCCTAGCTCACTCTAGCAGCTGTAAAATAGAAACTGTTACCGGGTAAGAGTTTGGAAATAAAAATAGACGGGTGACCTATAGAGATATGTATTTTTATGCATGTAAGATTTCAGACTCCTCCTATTACTGGAAGTGGGTCAGGGGAAATCTTTAGGCCACATCAATCCCTTTTTTTTGTTCTCATTTTTATATAAAAATCAAAATTTCAGCAAGCGGACATCATGAAAACAGATCTACAGGGCAGGGAGAAAAACTTACATCAGACTACATATTTTCACTCCCTGAAACTGTGTATCATTCATGGTACCGACTTTCCCCTCAGAGTCTGTTATCATGTTGATATTCCAATCTAATATTATCTTTAAAAGCCGAGAATCAAGAAATCAAATTGGTATGGCCATATTGAACAGCCCTCGCAAGATCTATGTCCTTTCCGCTCTACGTCCAGGGCTCGAAATTCATTGGTGCACCTAACCTAGAAAGTTGGGTGCACAGAAAGAATTTTGGGTGTACAACAGGAAATAAAGAACGGTGGTATTACTAAGAATGATAGCAAAACACAATAAATCAATTATAAACCCTACTGCCTCTCTGGAAAACTTGAGTCTGCAATTCTGTAGCTCACTAAAAGTACAACAAAGATTTCATCGCTTTTTCTGATACTGTACTTGAATTAAAGGAATATTCTGTGTACTAGTATACAATATTAGATTTACAAAAACATCTAGTAGGTGCACTGGTGCACCCACTGTCAAAGGTTAGGTGCACAGCTCCTATTTTGGGTGCGTACAGAGGCATGTGCACTCAGTACTGTAAATGCAGAAATGTTCGCGGTGGTGTCAAGTTCGCGGTTTTCGCGGCGACCGTTTCACCGCGAACTTAAAACCACCGCAAACATTATTGTCCAATACTGTAGCAGTATGTGACTAGAGCGCTGCCGCAAACTTAAAGCCACTGCGAACACCCCATTTTCGCCTTAGCGCGAAATAAAAACCATGCATTTTACTTAAAGGCACTTACAGTATTTTGAAGTCTGAAGACGCCACATTTGGGATAGGTTCATTACTCATCATACCTGTGCAAACGTGTTTCAACATGTCGCTCCAAGCTTTAATGTGGGATTAGCCCCAGCCTTGGTGTGCTAATCCTTATCTCAAGCTGAGAAACCCACCGCACTTAATGATGCCAACCAGGTGGTGCCATGGCGTCATGGGGGATTTGTGGGCAAAATAAATCCGTCAAGTTGACAAATCACATTGTGGAAAACTGCACTAAGTATAGACATGGGGAAAATTAAAACATGTCAATTAATGATACATACTAATAGTCATGATGAATAGGAAACAACAGAACTGTAGTGTATATACGTCTGTGCTTCAAATTAACCTACCTATAGGCCTAGGAAAATTATGTTGTGTTTCTGACAACAGTTCTGAAAAACATGACGACCCAGGATTGAACCGGGTCTCCCTGTTACCGACTAATTGTGAAGCTGCTACCAGTTGAGCTATAAGAACATTGATACATTTAGGTACGCAGCACTATACTACACTTTACACTCATCTGCAGTTAGGACCTACGGATCAAAAACTCACACAAAACCTCCACAGGGCCTGTGTGGTCAACGTGGACATCTTTCAGAAATCTCCACCCGAGAAGAAAGACGAAGATAATAAGCGATTCATCAGCAATATACATGTATTATTTTTGGAGGTAGCCCAAACCTTTTAACTTCTTCACAGGCCCAACTAAGTGCTATCTACTACCACTAAAAAAAACAAGATCATACTTGTAGGTTCATGATCATGAGATATTAAACCCGAAAGTTTGGCTGCATTACCATAGAACGCTGCTAGGAGGTCCTTAATCAAACTTCTCCTTTATGTTGCCGACACCTTCCCACATATTCTAAGTATCAGATCCATCTACAGCTTCATAAATTATGATGTTCACACACACACACAAATACACAGACCCAATAGCATAACATTCTTGGACATAATCATTCATCTTATATTTACATGGAATTATAGGAAACAAAGTACCAAGTTCCTACTACCAACTAATAATTAAATCATATATCATATTTCATATAAAAGACAAACATTTGGACAAGAGCAGTTATTTACTAGAAAAAAGGAAAAGAGAAATTTTAGCACGTAGAATTCATAGTTATACACCATTTTCTCCTGTAGGAGACTGAAACACATGATAAAGCAAAGTAAAGGCCAGAGAGAATATAATTCATCATGACAGAAGGCTAAGATAACATTGATAAAAGAAAGACAGATGACAAATAGCTCTGCCACCCATTTATTGTCCCTTAATCCGGATGTCGGGTGTTTGAGTAAGTTCTCTCATGTACGTGCATACAGCTGAGTTATAGAGATCTTTAAAAAACAGGAAGCAGAGGTTTAGAATTAGAAGTGTGACTAGGCGAGTATGATGCTATCATTGATAGATGGTGGAGGGAGGCTCACCGCTTTGGGCCCGAGTCATAAATCTGTGCAGCGTCTTTTGAAAGCTAAAAATAGAGCTCCTTGAGAGTATTATATTATATCATACTGCGCATATGATATATTCCCAGGGGATCGGGGGGAGTTTAGGTGGCTCGATGTCCTGTCAGTGAGAAGAAGACATAAAAAGAAGGATCATAAATAACAGACAGGTTCTAATATCTCAAATAATATCTTGGCAAAATTCTAAAAAGTAAACATACACTTGGCCAAATGGATACTTTGGATACATAAAGACAAAAAAATGTAAAATTAAAACCCACTTAACAGGTGAACTACAAACTGAAATTGTGTTGGAAATTACAGTTCAAACTAGTTCTACCAACACAGATGAACTTTCAAGCTAATATCTATCTATGTCCGACTATTGCTTTCTTAATCTTATTACAGTTTTCATTCCATTGTCACTCTATCTCAGCCAATACTTTAAAAAAATGTTATTATGATTATTATAATCCATCCATCAGACTCCTTCAAATTACATCTTCTTCTCATCTTAAGTAATTACATAAAGTCTCTTTAATAACCTAATATTATCAAAATGCATTGATTAATGTTTTCTTCAGATCCAATAAATATTTTGGTTGATGAAACTTTTCGGTTTGAATTCTTAATCCATAAAAATTTACCAATAAAATCTGACTAAGTCTTGCATGCATGTGTTTTGGATCTGATGTGGAGGCAAATCAGTTTCTGCACTTTTGCTTCAAATTAGGGGTCTCAAGAGTATGTCATCCGTAAAATTGAAATTGTGTTGCCTTACTAATCTTTTCACTTTGACCTTTTTCAATAAGCAGGTAGGTGAGGTTCTACCACTGTGTGCACAATTGATTTAAAGGAGCACTAAACTAACTAGGGGGTGTTACATTGTATTTTCCAAAAGATTATGTACAGTTATCAAGGACTAGTGAGGCATCTCCTCAAACATGGGACCCCCATTTTACGTCCCTTTTCAAAGACTGGTGCAGCCCCAACCAGGATAACCTTCCCATATTGGGACCGGGGTCTCCCAGTTACCAACTAATTGGAACCAGGAGCTCAACTGTGAGGCTGATACCAGTTGAGCTACAGGGACGTCCCACGTTCACATGTGGTAGAGTGGTTAAATTGGTTTGTTTCACAGGATGTTGTTAAATTTACGTGCTAATACTTTTGTGCCAGCTGTGAGGATAGATATTGTAACAAGTTGTCAACATGGATTTCCACAGGAGTTCTCAGCTGTTTAGGCCAATTTCTCGCATCACACGTTTAAACTAAAGATTGTAGTTGTACTGCAAAGTTTAATACAAAAACCTGTCCATCTTTCCTGAATACAATCTCAAGTACTCTCAAGGATTAATAGTTAGATAAGTTTGTATGTTGTTATAATTGGCTGAGGCAGAAAAGAAATTAAAAACTTGGAAGGACGCTTCTCTTCCACTGAACAAACGTTTTTAGATCTCGATCTACTAACCTCAAAATTTAAAGAAACTCACCCAAAAACATACTTGTGAAACATGCAAATGATAATCCTCAAACTAAACTTATTACATTTACCCATTGATACTTTAAAGACATGTACACCATAGTACATGCAAATAAAAAATAACACATAGCTCATGACAAGGACTATGTTTATATTGACAATAAATTCCAGCACCTCTTAACATAAAAATCTATCACACTTTTTTACAAACAATAGTAATAAGCAACTTTCGTCACTCTGACTTTTTAAATTAGCACTTCCATCTTACAAAGAATTGTCATCCTTATGAAAACAATCATCATAATCAACGGTCATGAAGCAGACAAGAGTGATGACACAGTACTCTTTGAGTCTTTCCCCTGTCATTTGAATCTGTGATAAAAGTTTATGTAACTTTTAGCTGTTGAAAAGTATCGCATGTCACAGAAAATTATCCCAACCGAGCAGTCTGTAGCTACAAGATAAACCCAAATTGTAGCCTCTTGTAATACGCCCATTTGATACAATTAGGGTACACGCGGTAACTCTTCGTATTCCTGTGTATCAAAAATCTTTGATTTCAGAGCACACCTCCCTGCGTGTGTTATTAGATACAATTGAATACTCCTGTGATAACAGTAATAGTATAACACAGGAGGAATCCATGAAATCTAAGTTGACATTTTGTGAGGCTTAATTATGTGTCCCTTACCAATCTGTGTTTGTCGGTATTTTTGGCACCTCGGTATAGGGATTGCAAAACTGGGAGATAAATTGCTGAAAGCAAGTTGTAATTGAGGCAATTTTAGTTTGTCGTGTTAGGTTGCTGAGCCAACAGCGTTGTTACACCTTAAACTTTATGTTCCTGGCCTCCTATATATAGCCATCTAAACAGGCTGCATTATTATATTTCCTTTCCTATACCCGGTAAAGGGTATGGGAGAAATATATAGTTTTTGATGGTGTGTTCTTCTTCTTTCTTCTTCTGTCAAAAAAACAACTAGATGTTGGGTGGCAGCTCTATTATATGTATTAATGCAGAAACTTAATATATGTCCCTTATTGTAAATGCTATGGATGTCATACTACAGTTGCAGGTAGCTTTAGGAAAGGTGAATACAACTAAATGTGCATTATGCTAATGAGGACCTCGTTTGCATAGCTTATGCAGAAACTTCACATTTCCCTTACGGCACATGCTTCAGATGTCATATTACAGGTGATTGGTTGGTTGCTTGGTCGGTCGGTTGGATGCCCAAACACTTCATCACAAATCTAAACCTGTTTACTGTGCTGATCAGTTTTAGATTTACCCAAAATATCTTTAAGCAAGCTCAACCATGAGTCAAAGGAAGGCATTCAATTCCATATTCTTCTGTCTGAGACACTTACTGTTAGAAAAAGATTGAATATAGCCAGACGTACATGTAAAGATTTGGACAACATTAGAGAAGCTGGAACAGAAAGGGGAACTTTGTCATGATTTACAGCATTCTTGACACATAGTGTGGAGTGCACCCATCTTGTGTAAGTACACCATACATACACGTACCATGGGAGGCACAGCCCTGGGGCCTGGGAAATGGCAGTACTAACACGGCATGACAAATCACAGCATTGCTGAAGTCTATCTCATCCTCTGGGTAAAGCCTGTTTCACTGACTCAGAACAGTTTAAGTACTGTAAAGCACCATATACATCTCTATTCCGCAAGGCAACAGTTACTCAAGGAGCAACTCCATAAAATTTGGAAACAGTCAGACATTTCAGACAGTTGAGTTACGTTTTCAGACAGCATTCAAGTTGTCTGTCGTCAGTGACTAAAAGATGAGAGAAGGTTTGAAAACGTGATAAGAAGTAGTACCATTTTCTTGTATGAGAATCCTAATTGATATCTGTTGTTATAATCATAATCAACAATGTTATAATTATAAAGAATTTGCAAGTGAAGAAAATTACAGCACTTTATAAACACGTTACTGATATATCACATGTAGATCAAATAAATGTACAAGTGTTATAAATTTCCCATAACACATCTAGCAGGAGTGTTACAGAGAAATGGTGATGATGTGGCATGTATAATCACCTTTGGCTGCAGCACTATCTAGGTCTGCTAGGTGGTGTTGACTTTGGGTAATTTGATCCCCATTACCCAAGGTTCCAGCCCTTCTGCCGAAGGACAATCAGTCCCACCGTTGAGATGGAGCCTTGGGTGGTACGGGATTTATTTATGCCATATCCACTTGAGAAAATACACATTTTCATGCAAAATGTTGAAAAAAATTCAGTCTTGGTATTATGGCAGACAAGCAAATAATGCTGCATACTTGTACACCGGACCGGAACTGGACTTGTACTAGAAACATAAAGGTTCAATTTAAAAAAAACTGAACATCGGGAACCAGTTCTCTCAGTCATGATATTCTCCTTTTTATTCTAAACCATCTAAAACCTCCCATAGATGGCGAAACTTGCACTTGAAAAAGACGAGTTTTTGTGTTTATTACTGACTATATAATTGTGTAATTTTGCATGTATATTTTTCTAATTGCATGTAAAATTTAGGCATTTTTACATGTATTCCTATCACACACATATGCCATTGGAATTATAAGTCTGAACCTGAACCTCTGGTCAGTCTGGACCTGAACCTGAACATGAGTAAGGGAATGCAGCACTAATTGCAAGAAATATAGAAAAAGTATTTTGAGCCCATACATGTCGTAATACTTATGCAAACAGGGGTTATAATTAGCCCCCTCGACAGGTCGGGCTAGGGGGAGGAGGAATCATCATTTCTTTTGATAATATATGAATTACCTGGGGAAGTCACTCCTCCCTATGACCTTTGAAAAACATTATATGATTAATAGTGACCAATGGGCTTAATTGTGTACCGTTACGAGTAAGTGCATTCATAGTAATCATACACTCTAGGTTAATAAAAAGAGTTGAATTGCGGCTTTCTACCAAATTCTGAAGAAAACCCAAACACCCGGTACTGTATACTGTAAAATCGTCACTTTAATATAGCGGTAGGAAAATATAGCGGTTGGGGAAAAATGGAGTAGGTCACGGCACTTACTTCTAATGGTGGAAACAAACATTACTGTCTCAAATATTAGTGATCAAACACTAGCGATGATGAAATTTTAGTTATTGCCTAGTGACCGCTAAATCAGCTAAAATTAAGTTACAGTTAACAAATCAAGAATTACAGTATATATATTGATAACATCTGAATCTTTGACATGTTGTATTCCTATCTAAACAATCATAATGTATAGAAATGACAGCAAGTCTGCACAATTAGAGGCACTGATATTTGTGTTTAAATCTAAGCATTGTACGGGTGTCCTACTGTAAATGCTGCAATTGCTGCGGTGGTTTTATGTGCGTGGTGACCTTTTTTAGTTTTTACAGCAAACTTAAAACCACTGCAAAACTGCTTGTTCCGTCTTCTGCCAGCCTTAACCCCCTTGTTTCAACTGCGAAGTTAAAACCATAGCAAACACTCAATTTTCTCCCTCGAAATTAAATCCCTGCGAACTTAAAAGCATTTACTGTACATCATCTGGAAAGTTAAAGAGGTAAAGCTTGCTCATAAAAAAAGTATGATTATAAATGGACAAGTCTATTAATATTCTTCTACATAATTTATTGATGGTACTTCGAATAGGGAATTGTATGAAAGAGAAGGACAGTACTTAACCTTTTGTGTTTCCAAAGTCTTTGTCCTTCTCATAATCTTTTGGTATTGCCTTTATATCATTAACCTTTGTACATGAAAGCCTCTACACAATAGGTCGTGCATTCTGACAGGGCTTTAATCATTGTTTTCTTTGCTCTAATAGCTATGATAATCTACATGACTATGTATAATGCATAATGGCAAGGCATGGGTACCGTTAAAACAAAAACGGTCTGAAAAAAAATCGGCGGACCGGTTGTTGGACCGATTAGAAAATTAACACCAATAATGGTTGTGCTGAATAAAGTGTTATTGCGGACAAGTGCTCGTATTGATTATACAAGTGATAATTGGTACTGTCCATGAAATAGACAGATGTCAAAGACACGGTAATTCAATGTGTTCAGAATTTTGTTGATGTATAGGCGATGTCGTTTGTTTCAATAATTGTTGCAATATTTGTTTGCTATTCAGGATTAGGCCACATTTACTGCCCGTCCAGTGACCCTTTGTTCAAAGCTAAATTATGTCGTATGTTAATTATTAATCATCGTTTTTTTTTTCTTTGAAAATAGCTATTATCGTTCCAATATACAATTTGAACATACATGTAATTTGTAGCACTCACACTCACAGAGGCCTGTACTTGTTGCTTGTCCCACAATATACATGTATGATATAGTACAACAGTTACTGTACTGCAATAATCAAGTCCAGGTACTGGACCTGGACCTGATCCTCTGGACCTGGACCTGAATTTATTTTCTGTACCAGTACCCACCCCTAGATAAGGCCATAACCTGGTTTCCCTATATCTAGGCCAATACATAGACAAGCACATAGATAGAAAAAATGGTATCAATCAGAAACAGATGTTCAATATACACTGTGCATTCTGATCATCATACTTTGAACTGAACTTAAGCGAGGACTATCTCCTAGCCAGTAGACTGTGCCAAATTGAGACTTTAGGCATTCGAAAAATGGTGCAAACCGGCACCCGGAGTGACAGAAATCAGTCTCCTGTCCGCTAACCTAAGCCACTTGGCCATTTGACACCACTGCACTGAGCATTACTTGAAGACTTAGAGACTGAAAGATAAAGGTGTTCTCCAACATGTGCCATAAAGGTAAAGCAGGCATCCTCAATTGAGGTGAAGCATGATGCTTTTTCAAGTAGCTAGTGGTAGTGCAATGCGGCTTTGCTACAGCTCACGTTTTCGGCCAGGCACACCGGGTCACCCCTACTCTTCTCGGTAAGTGAGTTGGGTTCTTTTATGTGCAGAGGTTTGACGCTTGAGGCTTACGCCCAAAGCTCCCCCATACACGGGGCCGCCGGCTTTACGTCACCATCCGAAATGACGAATGCAATCCCTTACAACATGTCCGAGCTCGAGTGCCAAACTCATAGTAGTCATACACCAGTATCACCTTAATTCCATGTAGGTTGGTGGACCTACATATTCTAGATCCAGAATGCATTTTTGAACTCCTCTTCTGTACTTCATTTCATCAGGAACTTCGCACAGAAATTTGTGTTCGGTTCTATTACATTCAAGTCAATGACTTGTCCACACGAAGATTCTATTTATATCGCCAAAGTCGACGCTGAACCATTTTCAGTCTCCTGATCTTACTAGATGATAGCCTCATGCTTCAAGCCGGCGTCCACTAACACAGACATTCTTACTGGCTATCAGCGTTTGGGTAGAAGACGAATTGGTGTAACAGACCCAACTGACGGGCAGCACTAAATCTTCCTGTACGGACGACTCAGATCACAAGATTGCAGCTCACTACGTCCAGCACAGCAGACATTTTTACAGCCTTCAAGAGGCAAAGAGAAATAGGAATTGCTCCTTTAACGAATAGAGAAACACTTTAATTATTAGTCTCTACCAGACTAACCGTGTCGGCTACAGAGAGAACATTTGCCGGGAGACTTTGGCCATGGAGGATAACATTCCCTTGAGCAGGTGCAATATTTGACCCTATCTCCATAGCCGACTCCCTTCATACAGTTGACTCTATTTGGCCAATTTCTACTATTTTCCCAGCGACCCGTGGAGACTGGTAGAGTCTAACACTTCATGCTGCAAGGCTGTCATTGTTCTATTAACTTCTAAACATTCATAGTTTCTAGGACTCAGGCCTTGGGAAATTCACACCTGTTACATTTAGTGTTACCATGTTAGATTTTCCATAAAAGACCTGCTTGAATACAAATTGTAAAGCACAATTCTTTTCATAGCCCCGATAGTTCACAAAGGAACGTTTTCAAGCAATTGCATCTTTTGTATGGGCTTGACAAAGTGTGTATTGTAAATCTTATTTCCAATGGGAGGAGGCTTTCTACAAGAGTTTCTGCACAGCAACTGTAATCTATAGCCAATCCCATGGCCCTGCCCACCTCCATCAAATGTAGAAATGAAAAATAAACACATAAAAATGCAAATAATGACGGACATGGCGCCACTTTCTCATTGGTGGAACCAATTATTGCCATACTATCATTGGTCGATCTGCTAAATTGGACAGTCAAGATTGGGCTTTTGACATCCATTTATTCTTTCATTATCTTCGCCGAGTACTTGTACTCGGAGAGGATTATGTTTTCGGTTGAAAAATCTGTTGGGTGGGTCTGAATGTATGTCAGGAGCATAACTCAAGAAAGCTTCAATGAATCTTTATGATTTTTGGTAGGTGTGTAGTGGTTGTGCAAAGAAAAGTCAAGTTCGAAAATGGTTCACCTTGCGTTTTTCAACAGTGCTGCAGCAGACTTTACATTTTTTTGTGTTTGTATGTAGGCAAAAAAAGTGACGGAAACGTTGATGGATCTTCATGATTTTTTGCAGGTGTGTAGATGTTGTGAAAACGGGGGTCAAGTTCAACAATGGTTCCCCTGGTATTTTCCGTTGGTACTGCAGCGGGCTTTGTGTGGATGTGTATTTGTATGTCGCCAGCATAACTCAAGAAGCTGTTGATGGATCCGTATGATATTTAGTCGATGGGTAGGGTTTACAGAAAGGAAGGTCAAGTTCGATATTGGGCCTTCTAGCGGGTACCTAAGGTACTGCAGCGGAGCTTCCAAATTTAGGGGCATATTTTCTGAAAGTGCTATGGTCATGATATTTGTGTGGTAGATAGTTCATGCCACAGAAAGTAAGTTCTGTAAATTTGGGCCCCCTAGCGGCTTGTTAAGAACTGTAGCGGGTGTTTTTGCTTTGACATTCGGACATGAATAACTTGAGAAGGGGTTGACAAATCGTCTTGATGTTTGGTATGTAGAGAGCTCAGATTGTGCTTTACATTATCAATAACTAATTATGCAAATCAGGAGCTAAGTTGCATAATTAGTAAGGAAAGTTTGTTAGCCTACTGCATTTCAATGGGACATGGGACAGTGTCAGGTCATGTAAACAGATGGCCTTGCATAAACGTACTTGTAGGTCAAATAAATAAACTATTCTCCAAGCAGAGGTGTGGGTCCTGCTGGTTTAACGCGTTCAGTTTAGGCCTTTTTGTTCAAAACGGTTGGCGACATAACGAAATAGGGACAAAATAGAAAGCCTGACAAAAACACCTAAAAACACCTAGAAACACGTCAACAACCAGCCAGATTTATTCTATTCATATATATTGACTGTACTATGTCATCATCACTTTCAACTTACAACACTGCAATATCGAACCTTTGTGGCCCATATAATATCAACATACTCATATTTTTTCATGACCAGTTATAACATATATCAGCACACTCTACACATATACTAGTCCTGTACCACCAAATGATTTTTAATCATATCTAGACTGGACTCATTCGCCCCATCATAACTTCCAAATGGTATGGTGCATGATCAAATTTGCAGGGGGTGATACGCACGTAAATATTAATCACTCTCCATGATAAGCCTTGATTATTTGGCGAAGATAATGTGTTTGTGGAACTCTAGTTCTTTCATTCTTTCATTCATTCATTCATGACCCATTCACTCTTTTTGCTTGCTGGTTGCATTAAACAAAATAACAGACTAACTTGGGGTTCTTCGAATTTAACTACAAAATTTATATTTTCCGATGTACAATTTTAAAGTTACATAATTGTATTTGTAGCTAAAACTAGTCAGTATATTTGTACGCACATGAGAAGCAATTTTTAAAATATCATTGCATGGAAACTAGTTTGGTGGTTGTAGAAGCGTCACTAGTGTGGTAGCCTTGAGTGTAGTTGACAACTTTAATAGGTAAGTTAATAATGATAGATATGTTATACATGTACTTATCAACCATACAGTCACTTTCTGCACTTCTTTAGAGTTGAATACAGTAATAAAGAACTCATTGGCTGTGATGCCATGTTTTGTCACTTTAACTCCCATTACAACATTTATGGTTGCCTTTTTGAAAATGTTGGCATCCTGTTTTTTTCCCCATCTTTTTTTTGTGCTCTCAAATTAAATTTGGAGTCTGCAGAGTCTGTCATCCATGAAATTTACTTGCTATGGCCTGACTTGATCTAGCATCAAATGCAGATCCATTGGGAATCAGACATGATGTACCGAATATCATAAAGATCCATCCACAAACAAACCCCACAAACAAATGGCACTAAAAACACACTCAGTAACCTCTTTGGCGAAGGTAATAAATAAATCTGTCAGACGTAGAAAATTCCAACCCGTTCCAAAACCACCATTAAGACACCTTACCAGAGCAAACTTCCCTGGAGATAACATCTTACACCATAACATATCACGGTCCTCTCATCTCAGTACCATCAGATGGCTCCATTAGCACCTTGGAGTCAGCACCACAGACAGATACAGACCCACAGGTGTCAGGGGGTGCTATTAACTCTCTACTCTGGGAGAAAGCAGTATCCTTACCCTCACATTAATCTCAACACTACATTCTTGCATATTCGTATCATGGGAAACATAGATTCTGTCAATAGGCTGACACTCTTTCTGCACGATATTCATGTGTCAGCCTAGCCTGAGTACCAGCCTCCGTAGTGACCGCTGGCTCAAAAAAATTTGCTTGCTAAGGTTTGAGCCAGCGGTCACTACGGAGGCTGGTACTCAGGCTAGGCTGACACATGAATATCGTGCAGAAAGAGTTGTTATTAGTACACCACTAGTACTTGTACTTCTGTATCAATATCGATAAATTCATCTACTCATGTAGTATGCCATCATTTGTATTACAACCCTCAGGCATGGATTTGAAAAAAATACAAGTTGAAAAGTAAAGCTGACAATTATATCATTTGATAATCTTAAAGTCGTTTTTGATTGGTGAGTATACCATTTTTTCCTTCTAGTGTCTTTTGCTACAACTGCCCATTTTGACACTTAAAATCTTAAATAATATCTGGTTTTCTTTATCATAATTGCAAATTTCAGCCCCATTGTTTTGTTTATCTTGGACATAACAATATTGAAGTCATCTGAGGCCTGCTTCACACTTGGGGATAAGGACTCACTGGCAATATCCAGACTGCGACTGAGTAGCTTTTTCCCGCATGTAAAGAGCAATTTAATGGTCATACAAAGGCTTTTTCTGATGTCTAGAAAATTTTCCATGACAGCTCCTAAGTACTAAGTCTTGTACGATACATGTACCTCCGCTTCAACACACTGAAGCGTGATATCGGAACGTCAGGCTAACTAGGACATAGCGTGGGAGTTGGACGCACAAACATGGCAGAAGGAAAAGGCCTGTGATGTGCCAGAATGAGCCACAAGGATGGGTGATGGGTGCCCTGCAACACTTTCCGGTGGTGTGCGTAAAGCCGATCCGATATCTGCCTGTAAAGTGGGGCTAATTGGCAACAGCGAATTGTGCAAGGAAGTTGTTTATTCATCTGTTAAATCACCCGGGCAGTCACCTTTGAGGGATTATTTTCACCTCACTATACATATGTAGGTAAGGACATTTCCTCATGATCGGCCTGTGATCACAGGAGAGTCCCTTGAGCAGTATAATTGCCACTTGTCTCAATTAATCAGTGTAGTGAGTCATGTTATTGCTTATCCACACACTGGATAATTAGGGAATTTTCGAATAAATGTACAATCACAGACAGGGCTTGAAATACTGGGTGCAATTTTTTGTGCACCTTTTTGCACCCAGAAATGTGCACCTAACATTTGACTGTGGGTGCACTGGTGCACCTACTGTAGATATTTTTGTTATAAATCAGGGTAACATGGGTGCTATTGCACACGTATATAGAATGATTCTTGAAATTCAAGTATCAGAAAAAGCAATATATACATAAGGACCACCTGTCCACATAGACCAGATTCTATCGATCCCGAAGGTGGTCTTCTTGGGCAGGTTTGACTATGCCACCAACAAGCAATCAAAATTAGCACCAGGAAATGGCCACCTTAAAATCTGTACTGGTCTAAAGCTAATATCAAGAAAACTAAGGAATATGATACTATTTCTATGGATCAGCACTTATTTATCATCAATACAGATACTGTATCCAAGAATACTCCACTATACAGTACATCATCAGTTCCTTTATAAAAATGCCTTAAGATTTCATTTTCTCTAGCACTGAATACTCTTAAACTTAACACATGATGGTAATAATAATAATATCAAATTTTCATTACACCAAATCAAGTATCAATATTTGATAAGTCCTAGCAATCTAGTGCACTCTAAAGACTTTAAATTGATGTTTTCAGAACTATCCAAGGAAATGTCTTTATGTGTGCGACCCCCAAATGTATGGATTTGTCAATGGAAGCCCCCGTGTTGGCCAGTGATATAAAAAACCTTCATGTATAAAATGTAAAGTAATGTATGGTGTTAGCCATAGCTTTTGGCCTGAAACCATCCAAGTGTCATCTCATCCAAATCCTAGGGGAGAAGCAAGCACACTACATGAACTAAGGCCACACCAATTTCATTTGTTGGTTCTCGAAATCGCCTTCCACGGGCAGCAATACGATTTCTCCTGCAAAAGAACCTGCCACAGACATCAGGGCTCTCCCCAAAATAAACGCCCACATTGATTGTCAGCTGGCTGTTTGAAGGCCACAACAATTTAATTTGTTGGTTCTTGGCTTCGCCTCTTCTATTTTTCCCAAATTCAAAAAAAAAAATCAGCACCTCCAATTCAGAAAATTGTTACTCAGTGACATTCAACAATTTTCCAGTATGGTAAAATGCCCTGATTTCCTTTATTCAGTTTTTGTCTGTTTTTTCAAGACTGACAGAAGTACTGAAAAAAAAAAAATATCTAAAAACTGTATTTTCAATAATTTTCAACAAACAGGTGCATCTAATGTACAGTGGGGTGAGTTGGATGTCTGCCATAGAATGTTTTGCTTTTTCCACGCTGAAACACTATTCTTAATGTTTTGCCATATTTCTATTTTCAATTTTTTTGCAGGGGTGCAAGTTTGCATCGCGGACGCAAATGTAAACCGTTTCAATTCGGAATATATCCAAAATGTAGTAAAGTGTAAAGGTAAGGTAAAGCAGTCATCCTTAACAGACCTCTACACCGGGCAGATAGGACAGTAGTGAATATACCAACTTAAGTTAAGGGCAAAGAATATTGAAATACTGAAATAAACTTGATACCAAATTGATATGAAATATTTAAATCTTGAATTATACACTCAACCCATCATCATATAGAAATTGACCACCGTATAGCTAAAAAAAATAAAGCCAGGTGTTTTTCTGGCTCTTCATTTTTTTCATCATGTTTAATAAGTCCTTTTGATAGCTAAAAATGTCAAGCGCTAATACAATTAATAGCTTAAGAAATCTAGGGGTGTTAGGGAATTGCTCCCTTGGGAATGTATGGCATTCTGTGGCTAATTTCTTTCTTTTCAAGGAGCAAATCTAAACTGATAACACTGATTTTTGTCTATCAAGTTGACGAAATGACGCTTATAACCGTTATGCATAACATCAACGCGAGCATCAATTCTTGTCCATTTCCAAACATTACAAACCAATAACGAAACAAAAGCAAGAACCATGAGCCTAAAGCATATCAAGCAAATACAAATCAATGTTATAAGGATAGAGCGGACCTCCCAAATGAGTCTAGCTGCTTTGTAATATTTCAGAAATATGACAGAGAATACTTGACTCATGAGTCATACTGTCATACATAATGATAATAATATCATCTAATATTCCTTTGTCAGGCAAACTTGAAAGTCTCCATTCTTTAGAGGAAAGTGCAAAAATGTCACAATAGACTTTCGTTAACAATGTAACTTTTCCTGTAAAAACCCAAAGGGGAGAGTACGCCAATCCCGATCCGCACGACTTGGGAATCCAACACGCTAACCACTAGGCTAAAAGGTTCGGCACAGTTGGACTGGTCAATTAGTGGAGGTTGATCCCCACTGTTACAACAACAAGAGTTGTCAAAATGATAAGAACGGAAGATTCTAATCAAAAGTACTTACACGGTGAAATGGTAGACGAAGCACTTCCAGCCAGTTGGCCTTTCCAGGAAGTTGTAGACCTTTCCCTGGAAGCTAGTCCTGACCACGGGTTTGTTTGGGTACAAGTTGCTGTACTTCATGCGGATGTGCGTGTGCACGTGTCGGTCTCTGTCCCCCCTGCTGTCGTCCTCAGCACCGAAGGGAGCCTGAGAAGCAGCGGAGACGCTGGGGCGGGAGGCGGGGTCGGGCTGGGGTCGCTCCCGGTCGGCGTGGTTCGGCCGCCGCTGCCCGGCCACGAGTTCCCCGCTGGCGTTGGTACACTTGATGGGCCCCATCTCTACATTATCGCTGCGCTTCATCTTGACTCAAAGTACGTGCGTTCTTCCTTCAGGAGTCTAGATGTCTGCAGCCAAGGAACTGGAAAGGCAGGAGTATGTAGAGACGGCCAGAAGCAGACGCTGGCCACACGGACTGTTCGTGAGCGACATTGTTTGTGTACTGTGAGCTGACAGGATTCCTGGAAGTTGTCAGCTCACGCCTGCGGTGCTGCACCCGTTGCAGACGACATCCGAGGTGGTCAAAGGCCGCTTCTGGTCAGGAAAATGTTACCGGCGCCGTTAGACGCTTTTCTTCCGTCAGCAAACCTTCCAGCAGACGACTGCGCGCAGAAAATATTTGTTGTTCGTGGAATTCGTGGCTAGATTTTCCCGCCAAAAATCTGTCCTTTTGCCCCGACGGTTCAGTGACAAGTGGCCTCTCCTCGCTCTCACAAGATCCTCCTCCCACCGAAATGTCTCAAGATCTTCACGAACTTAGATGATGCACCGATGCAGTCATCTTTTGTGTAAAGAAGACAAGATAGCTGCAACAGCACGGCTACTAATAGATTACATGAAACATGTTTGTTGTCAAAAGGCAGCTCAACTTTAGAATAGCTCACGTAATAAGTGAAAAAGTAGATCTCTATCAGTGAGTCAACCCAACCAATCAGCGTGAACGATGTTTCATTTCTCAACCAATCAACGCCAGGAACTCTTCCTATCTCAACCAATCAGCGTCATATTGAAGGTGCGAAGAAAGGGGGAAAGTGCATTGTTATCAGTTTGAAAAGGGGCAGATATAGAAAAAAATTAACCTTGAGAAAAACGGGAGATCTAGAAAACGTTACTGACTCACATTCTAACATTTACTTAGAGATTACCAGGTCTATTACAAGATACCGGGCGTTACAAGACAGTCTTTGGGGACTTGCCAATAATGTCGGGGTGATGGCGAGAAATTACTACTACTGTGTGTCAAAAGACGGCTGCTGAACATGGAAAGACGCCACTAACGGGGCGGACAAAAACTGCAGAAAGCACGAAAACACACTAAAGGTTGATTTCTCCATGAAAATTGGAGAGAGTGTTTTGCATACTCAGAATATTTCTTTATTCTGTTACAGAATAGAGAATATTTCATGGACCTACGAGGTCTCCCATCCTCATTAAATCAGGACCCCTATCGTTCCACGTCACATCCCTTTCGCGAGCGATGTAACGTGGAGCGATAGGGGTCCTGATTTAATGAGGGTGAGGTCTCCGAACTCCTGTTGTTGTTGCTGCACGTCTTTTTTAATATTGAAAGATGACAGAAGACGTGGTGGTATAAAGACCTTGCCTTGGAAAATGGAAGGAATTTGATGATGTTCAGCAGTCAAATGAAGAAAAAAACGGAATAGAAAAATTTTGACCAAACCACAAGTACTGATAAACGACACAAATTGATACTTTGTGGTAACCATTTCCTAGAAATGACTCCTCGTTTGATATTACGTTGATGAAGGTTAGACATCCAGGTAGTAAGATACGCCCAAGCAACTGGATAAAATTTTGAAACAGTCAGACGTTTCAGACAGGCCGCTGTCTTTCGTCAGTGACTAACGAACGATAGGACTGGGAAGTTTTGGTATAAAACCTGGTTTCCCAGTCCTATCGTTATTTCATCCAGTTGCCTGAGTAATTATTTTTGGCGATGTTTGATACTGCGTGTTTTTTTTTGTTTTTGTTTTTTTTTGTGCTGATGGGCGTAACTTTATATTTTTCTGCTTACTGCAGTGTTCGGATGACCCAATTTCAACAACGCTATGGAGGTCATATTCGATAATTTTGCTAGTTTGATTAACAAATCTGTATTCACATTCGACATCCGTGACGTCTATGACTTAGTTCCAATCTTCTGGTTGACCCGGGTCAGACATAGTGAAGAAGAACATTCATTGCACGACTATTGTACACGGTACAATGTATCATCGGGCAACAACTATTAAACTTAATAGCCTTCTTTGCTGAGATAAGACTTTCATACTTTGAACAACTTGTGTTATTTGGATAGAGAAGATGATCAACTGACATAACCCATGCAAATGAGGTCCTTATTTGCATAATAAATGGAAACATTTGTGATATGCCACTCGAAAAGATCAGTCGGCAAAGGTATGGGTCGTGGAACTCTAGTTTTGAATGTTACAATCTGTTCAACAAAAGGAATAGATATCATATTCGATTGTACACTAGCCTAATTTAATCGCGCTTCTAGTCAGCCAGCCGCCCGTAACCGCCTTGGAGGAGACAGAAACCCCCGGACAGCTGGAGTTTGCGTTGTACAAACTAATTGTACACTTGGCTCCTCTGGTTATATGTTTCACTTCATCTTAATTAGTAATACCAGGGTCAGAGGACGTAAATTCTATATTTGGATGATATCTGCTCCCATATTGCTTTTCATTTTCATTATTTTCACCTCATACGGAAAAGAAAACTTAAATTTGTCGTCTGCAGAAGATGTCATGTATAGATTTTACTTGCCGCGGCTTAATTATATAAGATAACGTTAAACCTTAGCAGTAACATAGCAATTTGAGAAAGGGTTAGAATAAAGCTTTGTATGATTACAACTGGTGTGTTACGCCGAATGGCGGTTATACCGACTATACATATACAGATACAGATATAGCCAAAACTGAACATCAAGTGTTTAGTCATGGTACTGAAGCGCCGTCTTGTGATTTGTGGCGAAACAGCTCCCTTGGAACTTTCGAAAGTTTCAAGGTTGCAGTACCGTCACGGATCACTAGCTGACACTTCAGTACGGTGATTATACTCTTGATGCAGCTTGATGGGGATTTAATGTTGACGCAAAACAAGGTTTTAAACCAACGAAAACCCTTTCTTGGTGGGGCTTTAGGTGAAATCTGGGCATCAGTTGCTGTGGTAGGAGACACTATAGAGATAGTGGACGGATCGTCTATCTGCTGTTTGATGATGTTATGTCATGTTTTTTAATTGTTTATTTTCTTGATATGCATTTTTTATTGTTCGTTTCGCAACCAGGCCGGCCGGGCCCCGAATTGGAAATGGGGCCGTAGCATTAGGAGGGTTCATTTGCAGAGAAGATTCGCCCCATTTTTTTTCATCTGATTTGCCGCAATATTTAGTTTAATGGTCGAGTCAAATTTTAGAACATCATTTTAGGACCTAAATTATAGGTGCCGGTGTCACAGGGATCTCGCACCCCCCGTGAATTTGAACCCCCCGGTTCGAAATCACTAGTGAATTTGCACCCCCAGGTGCGAAATCCCTAGCGATTTAGCACCCCTCTGGTGATCTCGCACCCCAGGGGTGCAAAATCGCTAGGGATTTCGCACCCCCCCCCCCAAAATAAATTTGTTAGCCCCATATATACTATAGTATGTGTTCTGTTACGGCATTCATAATGGTCTGTTGGCTGAAGTGGTAACGAAGTGGGTCACTGAACTGGAGTCATGGTTCGTGTGTTCAAATCCTGGTGGCGATATTCTGTTCTTTTATGCCGTAGCTTTTAACATTAAATAACTAATAATTCTTACTCAGAAATATCATATGCGTTCATTTTTCCGACGGGACCAGGCTTCAATAATTTTTTCTAACCCTATTTAACCCCCGTCATCCATTCAATATGTGAGATAATTTTGTATGATAAAATGTTATTCAAGTCTCTAAAATAATTTTAAAAATCAATTATGACCACTGAAATAAAACTATGAACTAATCGTATATTCCTCATGGCACCAAGGAAGAATATTACAACGAATCATCGTGCATAGAGAGTCACCATCATCGCGCTGTGCTGAAATACTAGTAGCGTTACATTAGTCTTAGATGTTTGTTCTGTCAGACACAACAACTTGTAATACTCTCGATTACCACATTAAACTATGGCTTTATTATATTAAAATGCAGTTTTAAATATAATCGCTGCACAGACAGAGCACCTTTCGAAATATTTGGGGGGGGGTCAAAATCCCTAGGGGGGTTCGAGGAGGGGGTGCGAGATCCCTAGCTGGGGGGTGCAAGATCGCTAGCGATTTCGCACCGGGGGGTTCGAGATCCCTAGTGATTTCGCACCGGGGGGTTCAAAATCAGGGGGGTGCGAAATCGCTGGGACACCGGCCAATCAGGTACTGGGGCTTAGTTTTAAAAATGTTTTAACATGCAATCAGATACGATCTGTAGGACACATTGACTGCATGTTTTTGCAGTATAGCATCTGACAGTGCTGTATAGTACCTGATAATGCTTATTTATATGCATAGAAGAACGTGTAACGCGCAGTTAAACACAAAGTTGTCATAATCCTTGCGATTTTCTTAAGTAAAGGAAATATAAAACTTAGTGTTACAATACACACCGTAGCTAGCTATAGGTGCCGAGGTGGCGCGTAGCTAATTAACTTACATTCTATTCAATATCAGTCAATGTCATAGATTTGAATTATACCCTAATGGCGTCTGCAACAGGAGAAACAACATTTTCTGCAATGTACTAAGTACAATATCATAATACATTACATTTGTTAGTTTTATCAGCAATGTCATCATTTCGGGTTCATGAAGTGTGTTCAGCTGCCTCTCTCTGCGCTACTGCTGTTGCAGTGGATTTCTTTTTCCCTTCACCAAAGTTCTTGAGGCTGATACTAGGAATGTTCTCTACTGCTGCTGTTGCATATCTCTGTTGCATCATTCCAAATTAATTGTTAATAACACTGCGTTTCTTCACGTATATGTAAGTACATTAGGAATAGCGGTAAAACGGAGTTAAACCACTAGCGTATGTAATCCGTCCTAAAGAGCACCCTCAGCTCCACCGGAAGCCCCCTCCGCGCCCCCCTCCCCCTGTCGCTCCAAGGCGGCCTCCAGGATGGTCTGTAACACCTCCCCTGCCACGGAGTTCTCCCCCACCCCCCGGATCAGCATCTTCAGGGCCTCGGGCGGGATGTCGGGGTCTCCATCCCGGAGGTCCAGGTAACGCCACAGGATACGGCGCACGGCGGACCTGGAGAAACAGGCAGATTATAAACCCGAATAGTTTTGCATAATTATAAAAAAAAGACGGTTGTAAACCCTCAATTAGGCCACTTAATTGAGAAACACTTTCTACCAGAAAGCTACGGATATCTCTTAAAATCTCGCCCAACTGACACAACTTTTCCTCAAGCTTTGTAAAATTTACCAGTCATTCTTTTCTTCAGTCTGTTCCTCACTCTCGGTGTCTGAATCGGCATTCCCTTGTTCGACTCCCTGAAACATTAAGCAAATTAATCAGTGTGTTTTCAATTTCACTATAGACCAGCTTCATAACATATAATTAGAATTTACTAGATAATATATATAGAAATGATAAAGGCTCAACAGAAGTGTATCCTCAAAGAAATAAGCAAAATGTTTGAATGCTGTTGCTTGAGATAAAGTCGGTACAACCGAATGATTTTCATAGTTAAACATCTTAGTTACTTTTCTCGATACTTCAGCAACTAACGAAGAAAATTGACATCATGTTTTTTCTCGGAGAAAATGTATGGAGTGCATAGACGAAGCGATACCTGAAGATCTTGTATCAGTGATTCTATTGCATCCTCGATCTCTTTGACTTCTGTGAAAATGTAAAGGAAAAAGTTTATTCTTCTTAAATGTGAATATCGTGTAAAGATGGAATAGATAATTGTACTGTTGGTTCCTTTGAGATTATCATCTCATGATCGATCAAACATTGTAAACCGCTCTTGTATATGTATGTGTAAGATTGGAAGTATATGGCTTTCACAATAGATATGGCCATATTTGCCTGACGCTCTAGTAACATTCTGGTGCAACATAACCGCCATTATCTTTTTTTTGGTGACAAACCCATGAACTAAGACAAATCTTGGAGTCTTACTAACCTTCAATAGTTGATACAACAGGTGGATTGTCTGGGTCCCAAGACTTCAGCTGCACATGCGCACCAGCCTGGATTCCCAGCTGACGGAATGTTTGGGTCAGGTCCGTTAAAACCTTCCCGTCATGCATCACGTTCTAATGTAGTTGGAGATTGTAAAAGTAGTCTTAACAGGGTGTTGGTGATTTTACAAAGTATCGAGCTTAATACAGTATCATAGATGATCTTCCAGTTGGCACTTACAGTTGGAGCTGTGAATCATTGCAATGCGTGAAACCTTCGTCCATATTTTCATACAGTACATTTTTATATACATGAAGCAGTTGACAGGCATCAAGAATTGTTTTACACATTGCTGGTGATTTTTGTTTTGCATTTAGTGACCATAAAAGTTAAGGAATTAGTGCCATTTATTTGAATTTAGATTGTTGATGCTCTATAACGTGCGTTATTGTGTAGTTTGAAAGCCTACCACACGTGCATACACCCTGCGGAGCCTTCGCATGACGTCATCCATGTTGTCATACTCATTAACAGTCATCTTCAGCTTGCCGGCTGGTACGGTCACCTGTATGTCGACCCCTAGAAACAGGAACAGATTATCAATGGGAAATCTTTCATACACAGGGCACACATCACACACTGTATGCCTGTGCGTGTGTTTGCGTGTGTGCGGTGTGTGTGTGTGTATTATCTAGCTAGACGCTTTCCACATTTCTAGACTAAGGAAAAGAGGGCACTCTCAATTCGAGCTTTCACCCAAGCCTTCGGTTTTTATCAGGTGTATTTAGCCCATTGACATTAAATAAATAAGACAGAAAATGTGAAGAATCACCTGTAGCACCAGTTTGTGCGTCTTGTACCTTGAAGAGCAATTTGTTTGGGTCTTCTGGGGATTCTGCGACAGTTTCTCCATTTTCCAAGACCCTGAAATTAACTTTCAACATCATGTTGTCCCATAGCAGATCGAGGTCTTCAAGCCTTTGACTGACATCTGTCACCTTCTTGCCGCCATGATACACGACCTACGGTTCAAAGGTCAGGTTTGAAATAACATCAAATATCCTGCAATAGTTCACATAATAGTAAATAGTTTTTCCAACACAAAAGATGGCGCTGCGAATTTCGACTGTTTAGCTAAAGTCTTCCTCGGAATTCAATCACGTCAGATAACCAACATGCGACGTCGGCAATTGGTCAAAAATGCCAGGAAGTTTTTTCTTACTACTCATCCAGATCAATATCAATATAATATTTATTCACAACGAAGTATTTTACAAAAGCCGACGTTTCGACGACTATCTGTCATCTTCATCAGGGTAATACTGACTAATGCAGTACTGTACACAGTAAAATACTTGGTTGTGAATAAAAGAACCCTGCCATTCAGTCATTCGCCAACCTGATGAAATTATTCACGAATATAATATCTTGACTTACCAAGAGCGACAGCACCTTCTCTGGTAGCGTGTCGATGCGCTCATCCTCCCCCACGCGCAGGGTCAACTCACAGGCCTCAAAGGTCAGCTCCAGTTCACATTTCGCCAATGAACCTATTGTAGGCAGAAGGACAAAGTTAGTTTTATAACATCATTCAGACAAAGTCAGGAAACAATGTTAAAGGCACGCTATCTATGGTCAAAGTTAACCTGTGTTGTGTCGAGTAGGAAACTGGCCACATATCAATTGCCAGTCTTGTAATTGACAAAACATACTGTAAGTCTTATAAAGGCAGATACTTACCGCCCAAAGCTCTTTCTTTCCATCCTGCTCCTCCCGCAAAACTTTCTATCAGTTCGATGACTGCGTTAGCTTTGATTCCGTACTCCTTGAACGTTCTGTCTGCGCAAGCCAAGTCTTGTCCTCCTCCTCCTCCATCCCCAGGGTTGGTCCAGCTGATTAGGCCCTTAAAATAACGTAAAGATCAACATGTGTTGTCAATTGATAAAAATCAATTGCAACAAATAACCTGGCCACCAGTCTCTCCCAGGGATGCAGTGTTTGTTTCCCTTTGTGCTTTTGGTCCTTCCCCCTCTTGGTAAACTAAGCCCACCCAGATGTTTATATCTGCATGAAACAAGGGAAATTTTCTCGGTGGACATGTTAGCTATGGTGTCGGAGAGCTGGCCTGTGTGCTGGCCGATACTTTCTCCAGGGCCTACACAGGCCAGCTCCTCGGGCTCTGGGCCAACATGCACCGAAGAAAATTTTATCACAGCCCCCTTCCCTTAGTTACTGTGGTAAAATTTCCTTGTGAGTTGTTGTTGTTAATTGGCTCTGAGCCCAAGGAGCTAGCCAGTGCAGGCCCTGAAGACAGTTTGGCATCTTGGCCATGCATTTGTGGCTAATTCACTCAAAACACTTGCATTAAGGGTTTGTCAAGCCATAGTCCATAGATAAATCGATGTTAGGAAGAAAAACCTACGTCATCGCACTTTCGATCACCGAAGACACGAGCAATGGGATCCTCTTCGCACACGGAGTAAGAGTTCCCAAAAACGGTCACTTGGAACTCTGAAACACAGGTCATACCCGTTTATGAGTCATGGAGCTCACATGCAAAAAGTAGAAACCTATTCGATATGTGTCACTGGAAAGGAAAGGAAAGTGATCCTGAACCAGTTTAGCTCAAATGAACTCAATAAACAGATGAGCTAATCTTCCACTGGTCTTGACAGAGAAGACAGACGCTATGTACAGTTTTTACAGGTTCATTGTACCGAGGAAATTCCCCTAGCTCTTTTCGACGAGCACAATGAACAGTGGACCACGGCTTAACGTCCCGTCCTAAGGACTGCGACCCTTTCCGATAGCGTGCATGTCGGGTGAGCGACACAGCCGGGATCGAACCCGGGGCTTCTAGTTCCAGAGGCAAGATCGCTAACCACTCGACTACACACGCTACCTGGATAGGTTGAAACACTGTCCGTGGTGCGGTTTTAAGATCATCATCATCATCATAATCATCATCATCCTGCAGTTTATGATGTGTAAACAATATTCTATGTGCGTATTCTTCCATGAACACACTAGTACGGTTGTGACGCCTATAATATGGTGCTACTGGCATCTGCTTGTCGGATCAAGCGTCTTAGATTATGGAAAGCAAGCTAGGGCACAGAATGATATGTCACGTGTGACATGGTACGTATGTGCGTGTACAATGATTTTGAACAAAACTACCAGAGTCCTTAGTAAGAGGCTCGTAATTGGAATCTCCTAATGTCTACATGCAAAGCTGTCGCTGCTGTTTCTTTAATATCCTCGTGATTGCCCGGCTCACCCTGCCCCGCAACTTCCTCCCTCCACTGCTTACAGTCAAACCACAGCGCCGTGTCGTCGGTAACGGCTGTTTCCTCGCTACAGGGGCAGATGTAGGTTTTGTCCTGCTCTAAGTCCGTCACCAACACCTTAGCATTGGAAAAATATTTGTGACATACAATACTGTTGTAACTGAGCTGGCATAACTTTATTGGCTATTCATACTAGCAGTCTGGTTGTGACTTAAAGATCAATGTAACATATGGTTAATACATCTGTGAAGAAATTTAAGTAGATGTTACGTTTTAACATAAAGTCTTAGCAACAATACCAACCTTGGACAGCTTGACTTCTTCTTCATCTTTTGAGGAAAACAGATGTTTCAGACGAGAGAGGAAGTTTTTCTTCTTCTTCAGCTTGAAAACCTGAATCCCTTTCAACGGAAGCAGCTTGGAGCCAGTTGGAAGGCTCTTTCTGGCCTGGTGCAGTCTAAACAAACAAACAAACAAACAAACTAACTAACTAACTAACTAACTAACAATCGAGAAAAAAAAGAAAACAAGAGAACATGCGAACATAAATTTTGACAATTTTTTTCTGGATTTGTACAGAGGAGGGACATTCTGTATAGCATTAATTGAGCTGTGGTGCGTTCTATTCGAACAGTAAAAAGGTCCACGACACACATATCACTTGCGATACATGCTACAAAGATATACAATTTTCAATACCCAGTTTCGCAGACGTCCTGTGGCACTTTGACCTCTGTGCTGTTCTGTCGCCCGAGAAGGCTCACGTTGATCTCGAACTTGTCCTTTTTCACGCCTATGGGTGTCGCCAATGTCTTCACGGTGTCTGCCGTAGAGGAAATAAAACGGGCGTCATGAGTCAAAGTTGGCTTCATGTACATTTACTGACAAGATCTAGCACTGCGCCACCGGAATTGTATTGAAAGACAAATATCAAATATCATATCAAGTCCATGTACTTACAGTACCGCTCCCTGTCTTTGTTGCCAAAGCCCAGGGTGTAGTTTCCCTCATAACTTCCGCCCGCCAACACACCGTCTCCCTCTATGATGCCTTGTTCGTCATAATGTACTCGGGCCAGTTTGATGGCGAGAATGATGCCTCCGGTGTTGCTGCGCTCGAGGCTAGCAGACGTCTCCTTGGTAGTGCCACCGCCAGCCTCAATGCCCACCCCGTGGATCTCAGCGTCAACGCTTACCTGAATGAAATGATAGAGTATGTAAATTTTCGTCATTGCAAATAGACGGCCCCTGGGTTTGGATTAATTATATAATCACAGGAGCTTTGAAGAAATTTCTCAGTCTTACACACCTTCCCGTCTTTCTTCGAGTCCTGTGTCTCCACGATGCTGACCTCCCCCGCGACCAGCACGTCCGTGACCACCAGGAAGCTGGTCTCATTCCTGATCCCCTCCGCGCTGGTCTGAGCCGTCAGTGCAGACAGCGCGCTCCTCATGTCTTCTATATCCACACTTCTGTGTTCCAGGTCGGTACAGGTGGTCTCCACACAACGCTTGTTGGTTTTGCTGCCCTCAGCCGAGAAACCCACGGCCTCCACTGCCTTGAGACTGACGTTACCGCTCACGCTCCTCTCGTAGCTGTACGTCTGTTTCCAAGACGCCTTCTTCGGGTAGGCCTGAACAGAGACGTCGTCTAGAATCTTCGCCGCGCTGGAGTCCTTGGAAACGAGATAGTTGCTCGTCTTCTCTTGAGCCTTGGGTTCGAGGACGATTCTGCCCTGCGGGTCGCACTTTCGTGTTTTGACCAGGACAGTTTTGGGGGAGTACTTGTCCACCTGTAATGCGATATCCAGGTACATCCAGCCAGCTCCCCCTACCTGGTCATTGATGATGTCTTCGGCCAAACGGAGGCGGATCTTCCCATCTTTGTCCTCCATGGTCCTCCTTATTAGTAAGGACTGTTCACTGTGAAAAAAGATCAATGTGGTCTATATGATGACAAACTTAACCCTACATATCATGGTCTGAATCTGCGTTGTGGGGGGAATTCTGTATTTGTATCTATATAGCCGGTAAAACCGCCATTTGGCGTAACACACCAGCTTCGCGGGCACGCGGTGTGGCAGCAGCTGGTTACATTACACCGAACGTAACTTCTGTTGTGTTTTACCAGAGTTGGTTTTCTGGGCGGCCACAAACCGGACGCAGGCGACAGTGCATGAATACAGTACAGTAAGCAGACACAGGTCGGTATGACAAACAGAGCCGTTCGACGTGTGCGATAGCACATACACCAGGTATACGTGCGATCACACATGTTGGACCGGTTCGTTTAGTATTTGTCATACCAGAGCGATGAGTTCACTGAACAGCGCCTGTAAAAGCCTGCAATCATTCGAGCATGACTTCCTCCCAAACAAACCACATACCTCAGGTCGTTCAACAGGACTGCTGCCAAGTGAAATTAGCGTAGCCATGTGTTTTAGTGGAAAACAGGAACGTGTCCACATGTGGTTATAGCTACCTCACATCTGCACATAATAGGACGTCTCGTCCTTATAGTTAGTTGACATTAGAGCTAACGCTTTTGTCTATCATGAAAACAAGATCAACTTGCTTATTCATAAGTACAGTTAATTTGGTTCTGTCGGTATCCAATGAGTTCAAAACCCGAAGAATCAAACTAGGTCGTCGGACAACCTGTTTTCACAACACAAGCCGTACGAGTAGATATCGATCTACCAAGGTCACCCGTCAAATTACCATCCTGTTTGCTGTTGCTTAGCTAACTTAATGAATGACTGACCGAATGAAGACTTATCGTACTACAAGTAAGAGTAGTGGGCTAAGTGCATTACAAGAAATGCACATACATATATTCAACGTAGTGTGAGTAATATAAACTAGTTATGGGTTCAGCTTTGTACGTGATCTGAATATGACATGTAATTTTCAATCCTATCCGAAGAAAAGTCGCGGTTTAGAGGGTGCAATCTCTTCAGGGGGCCAGAAAACACACACTTCATGAATACAGGTGTTTACTGACAAAACGCACAGCCACTTATGTACAGCCCTTTACGACATGGTATTCGGGGACATACTAAACAAGTGGGTGTATATATCTCGAGGCGAACTGTCGGACAATGGAAGCTATAAGTGGTAGCTGCACCTACCTTGAGCCTGGTCTGAAAAATATGATTCGAAGACTTGGCTGGGTAGCTACGCAGACAACTGTTCCTATATGCCTTGTAATTTTGTGATAACAAGACCGTGCCGTTGCTCAATCCGTGCCACCCTTGTTCAAAGAGCCGATTTCTAGACACAAACAACCTGTCGCGGTTGTGAAAACTTGTGACGTATTTCCGGTGCACTGTCGTACAGGTCACCAATGTTGTTAAGTAAGCCCTCGGGTATGCTGACGAAATGATCACACTGAAAACCTTCCTCGCTCTGAAATAAATTTACAACTCTAATTAAGGGAACTCCTGTCAAACCGGTTTAACCAAGGACGTCACTTTAAATAATCGATTCAGGGATCGGCTAACGAGATGCAATAGAAAGGTCAATTTTCGAAGAGACCGCTAGGAGGCATGGTTTATAGTAGCTTTATGCAAACGAACAAGATTACTTGTTTTTCATTACATTTTATCAAGTATATTATATATATTGTCCTTAATTTTGTAAAAAAAAACATTCCCAGAAAACAAATATTCTCACAGTCTGTATAGTTCCCGTTACAGAATCTTTATATGAATGAAATCGTTATTTCTACAAACGAACAAGACTACTTCTTTTCCGTTGCATTTTATGAAAAACATTCCCAGAAACAAATAGTCTCAAAGCCTGTACAGTTTCTGCTACTGGATCATTATATGAATTAAATTGTTAGGGGAGCAAAGTTAAATCACCAAGGTAGAGGCAATCCTTGATTCACAGGGCAACGCTTAGAACTAGTTTAACTAGATTAACAACTTCAGTTTGAAAGTTTCTAACATTTGAAGCACAACGTCGATAGTTAATGTAATTGAGGTGACAGTTGAAGGGGCGTGTATGGGGCTTCCGGTGGAGCTGAGGGTGCTCCGCAAAACCCCAAAGTACCCCAAACTTTAGCTCTGCTTTATCGATAAAGGTAAATAGATCAGCTATAGCATAACAGCAACAGTGATGAAACTGGTGATCGTTATTCGCATCTTCTTGCCCACATAGGCTAAATACTATTACTAGACTAATGGTAAAATATTATTACCTGTACTGTTTATAGTGTCGATCATATGTAATTCAAGAAAATTGTAAGGTTTTATTGGTATATAGCTTATATTACGTACATTGATGTGAGATATCATAGCAAACAGTTGAAGAGGTTTGATTCACGCATCGTTTCTATCTTAGTGCCATATACACGCATACACAAGCCAGGGGTTCGGAAACCATAGCACTTTACAACACTAAGCTCAATGCAAAGGCAAACCTGATAAAAGTTTTTTGTCTTTTCAATGTACAAAAAAGTCCTAGCAGAAAACTGGTAAAGAAATTGACTATTTCAATATTGTACAGTAAAAACAATACATATTAGGACAGAGCAAATTATCCAAAACCTCCCAATAAACATTAATCATAAAAGGACGGATATTGTAAAATAGGGCTATCGTACTTTTGAACAATATGGTATATTTTTCGGGTATACAAATGCAGTTAAAAAACGACGAAAAAGATACACATTGCATTATAATGTTTTACACGTTGAAGATTAGGAACACAGCACAACACAACAAAATAGTAAACACTCAAAACGAAAGGACAAAATGATATACAGTCGAAAAACATCCCTCTCAAACGACGCTTATTACATCCTATTGGGGATGCTTCAGAAACTATTTAGGCAGGGGGTGTCTTGGCAGTATTCTGTGTCTGACAGACCACCCTTCTCCTAGACCTCTTACACCAAACGTACACCCCCGCCCCGACTAACACGAACACAATCAGAGCAGCCAACAGCCCCAGTACAATTGGGAGGATGCTGTTGAGGGACGGTTGAGGATCGCCTGACTGTTGTCCAATGGTGGGGGAGGTCTCAGTGTTGTTTGCAAGGGAGGCAGCGGGTGTTGTAGATGGAGGTTGTGCGGAGGTCTGTTGTGGCGGATGTGTGGTTGGTGTCGTCGTCGTTGGTGGTAGGGTTGTCACTGAGAAAAGATCTGCGGTTATTTTGCGGCTAACTTTGGTGGCTATGTTATTACGGACTTATGACATCTAACGGTTCTGGGCTCAAATCCCTATCATGCTGTACCCTTGAGAAAGGCACTTAACACCTATTTCATCACTCGACTCAGGTGACAATGAGCAAAATTATCTAGTTCCGACTAGAAACGTCATTTTGGTTGGACGAAAAGCTAGAGGCCACGTGCGTTCTCGATCGGAGCCACAACTTGAGCACGTAAAAATCGTGGTGGCATATAAGGATCTACATGTAACTTCAAACCGTTTCCTAGTTGATATCAACCTGATCCTTGTATACTAAAATTATTCTTATTTCGAAAATAATAAAATCACTTGAAGCCCAGGTCACAGCTGACCGAATGTGCAGGGGAACACTTACAGACAAACACAGCACGTTACACAATAAAGCACAATCGGTTGCTTCCCAGTCATTAGAATTACAATGTGGCGCACTGTTGTTTTTCAACTATATCAAAATTACAATATCGAACAATGTTGTTTCTCATGAAGTTACACTGTTGCACAGTGTTGTTACCTTCTGTGATAGTGATGGACACCTCCTGGGAGTAGTCGCCCTTCCCCGCCCCTGTCTCCGCCGCCACACGGAACGCGTAGGTCTCCTGGAGCACTAACCCCGCGATGGTGAACTCTGTCTGGTCTGGAAAGGAGAAGTGGACCCGTGAATAGTTTTATCACGTAAGTCATTGAATAAAAAGACTCTTTCTACAGCACCAAGTGTTTTATTCAACCGTGGTTTCGGTGACCTCCCTCATGGCAATTCTGAATGGTTCACTTTGAACTGCAGCTATAGGTGTCGCTGCTAACAGATGCGGTCCCAATTAAGCAAAAGTAAATGTAAAAGTAAATACTTTGCTTTTAGGACTGCATCTGTAAGCAGTAACACATAAAGCTACAGTGCAAAGTTAATCAGTCAGAATAGCCCTGTGGAAGGTGACAAACTCTTGAATGTGTACCAAGCTTATACACTAGAGTTCCTACACTACTACTTACCCGTGTCTGTCTCTATGACCGTTGTCCATGCGTCCTCCCCTGACGCACGGTATTCGATGGTCCACTGGGTCAAGACCAATGGCTCGGACCCTTCCGGACGGTCAAACGTCACCAGTACACTTGACGTCCTTGGAGATTCTAAGGCCAAGTTCAGGGGCGGACCAGGAAAGTCTACATGGTCAAGATAAGAATGAAAAGTTAGTTAGTTTGTTTGTTTGTTTCGCAGAACCGGTAAACCGACTTCAGCAGCACACCAGTTTTGTACAATGGGTAACGTTACGAACTGCTTAAGTTAATTCTGCCCGGCTTGCGCTAGTGATTTGGGCAACACTCATAGAACCGCACAGATAGCTACGAGCTCACGATGGTATGGTCAAGAGGCTTAACTCACCGTCCACGATGATCCGTACGGTGACGGTGTCCGTGAAGCCGTTGGACAGCTCCCCTGTACACACCCAGTCTCCCGCGTCTGTCAGCAGCAGGTTCTGGAGGATCAGCCCGTTCATCGTACTGGTCGTGCGATCTCCTGTGTAGTACCAAGACACACCATTGGTTGAGACGGATCATGACGTATTTTGAATTAACCAATGAGCGACTAGTTTATCAATTTCCTTTCAATGTGTGAAAAATGAATTCGACACTACAAACTTCAACTACAAGTACCTTACACATTGTACTTCGACATGGCATGTAACGCTACCTCGACGCATGCCAAGACCATAGAGAGCGATGCACCAAATTGGTGTTGATCGCGGTTTAAGATCACATGGGCATGATGCTAATATAAAGCGTAGTGGAGAATCTATTTCTGTCATGCGTTTCAAAAAGCATTGTTGCATAAGCCAAAAATAATTACTCAAGCAACTGGATAAAGTTTTGAAACTTTATCCAGTTGCTTGAGTAATTATTTTTGGCGTATCTTACTACCTGGATGTCTAACTTTCATCAACGCATTGTTGCATAATATTTGTAACGTTTAGTCTGAAAAAAAAGAATACTATCCTTCATTTTACGAGAAAAAAAAACAAATTCCTGTACGAGCTACATGTACCAATAAGATCTCCTGCGGTTCATTTTACAGTGTTGAGGTGACAGTTTTTTTTCTTACATTTATGATTATATTTCGTGATGATTTCCTCACCTTGATTAGGCACGATGACGCTGTCAAAGAGCCAGCTGGTACCGGGCACCTCCCCACCGTCTGACGTCACCACACAGTAGATCAGGAACGGGTTGTTCGCCAGGCCCGTCTGGGGGGAGGGGCAGTCAAACGTGATCTGTGCCACCACATCTTCTGCTGCAGAAAAAGGAAAGAAACATACCAAAAATTATTTCTACCCGCAAACCGGTACAGCAATCCCCTAACCTAGTAGTAGTAGTCCTCCATCGTACTAAACCTGAATAACCCCTTCTGGAGGTATTCTCCTCCAAAGTCTAAAACAAAATCGGTCCCAGCAGTTGATGGAAAAAAAAAGCCGCTAGTGGACCCAGACTTACACCACTTACTCTTTGCCCCAAGAGCTATCTACCACTTAAAAATCACGACCATAGTATATACGGCCACGTTAACCGACATAATAACTGTAACAAAGAAATCGAAGATTCATACCTCCGTGAAATATCTAATTTTTTTAAATTTCTTGTTTTATTAGTTATGAAGAATGTCATGCTAATTCAGTCCAAGATGTTCTTTCTTTGCATTTTCTTGCTAGACACTTGGACCATTTTACATCTCTATCACGTATAGCGGGAGATCGTGTGGGACAGAAGACACTTACAGTAGACGACAGTATCTATGCAAATCGGTCTAAAGGGACTGCCGTGGTCATCGGCTTGAGTCAACACCGTTCCACATGGCCACAACGTGAAGTGCACAAAAGTACATCCCGCTGTGATCAACAGGGCGAGACCGTCTAACAGCAGGTAAACAGGGTGTTTTGTTGTAGTTGAACGCGGGATTAGTGTAAGTGGGGTCGTGCATTTATCAATCTGACAGCCAAACTGTTCAAAAGAAGGATGCAAAAACCACACAGCGTTGTAAGCAAGGAGTTGTTGTTGTTGTTGTAAAGAAGTATTTTCTGAAAGGGTCGCTGAGTCATAGGTTGAGGAAGCGACCGGCCCTTCCTCCTTGAAGTGAAACTGTCGCAACAACAAATAATTGTATCGGATGCATCTTTTATTCCAGTCTGAATTCAATATGGGTTAGTCAACATACAAGACTAGCATTTATACGACATTTGGACCAATACTCTGTACCGTTGCAATGATTTCTTTTTTCAATGATTTTATCTTCCAAGAACATGGCCCTTTCTTTTAATAAAAAAATGTCGATCTTTGCGTATTTTCCATCACTTTTTTCAAAGTCATCGCTTACTTCCAAGCTGAAAATAATGTTCCTCCTTTGCAAACGTCGCAAAAAAAAGTATAAAAAGGAGGAAATCGCACAGTTTATTGAAATTTTGATGATTGTATGATGATTCAAATGAAAATGATTTCGATTTCACAACGACAAGTGGGTTTTATCATGCAAGATCCGTCTACCACTCAATATGTACCCTTAACTGTTTTTTACAGGAAGTGCCAAGCATATGACTAGTACTATTACGTTTAGATATTTGATGATTCAGATAAAAATGATTTCAATTTTACAATAACACAATAATAAGTGGTCTTTCATCATGAGTGAATCATCTAAAGAATAATTTCCATTTCCCAATAACACAATAAGTGGTCCTTTGCCGTGATTGAATCCTCCATTTTCTAATTAGCCGAGTGACTTGTAAAATGATCCCCCTTCAATAGGCTGATTAGAACCGTGACTGGACGTTTGTGAACTGAGGGATTTCCTCAAGGGCCCTTCACGTCCATTTGCACGACATTTCGGCGACCGAAAACCAGAATAAATTGATTCGGCAAACACTACGCCATTTCCCGACGGATCGTTGATTGTAGTGAAGTGCTCGCAGACCAGGTCTTGGGCAGCCCGATGTTATGCTTCGGTCCCAAATTCGCCGGTGCCCGCAGGGGGTCTAGTTCCGGCCGTGCCCCGAAACTACTCTCCAAACTACTCTCCACTAACCTCTGCTTAGCTTGGAGAGTACCCCCCGAAACCACACATTCGTCCCGGTGGACTGCCGGATACCGAGGGCGTACCTGGGGCACCTCTCGGTGTTCGCATGACAAGCTCACGGCGTCTGTTTCTTACAGGGTCCCGGGTTGAATTTAAGTCCGAGTTAAAGTCACCGCGGGCACCGGACGTGCCCCAAAATAGCCCGGTAGCCGCAGGGTGTCCCACGGGTCCAGATAGGGGTCAAGCCCGAAAGTGCAAAAAATATCCCGTGAACTACCCGGCAGGGCCCTTTTTTCCAATTGGGACTTAAGCATAAGTAAACCACATTGTGACTTTATTTACAGACTTTTTCTTCTCATGATTTGAAACGCAAGCATTGAGGGATATTCTGAAGAGTGCTGTAGTCGTAGACAGAGTGCCAATTGATTTTTGCTATCAAAACTTCCACCCACACTGTGTATACAATAACGTATGCCATGGCAACGGGTGTCAACAAAGCTCCACACATTAATCATACAGTGTTTCGGCTATTCGTATCAAAAACATGTGGGCGCGGGAAATTAAGGTTTGTTTTTAAACCTTTTAAAATATAACTTGGGATCTAACCGCTTCATTTCATCGTACAAACAATTGCAACAACTTGAGAGGGACTGTTTGGCCTGTTTCAGCTTGTGGTTTTAACTTATCAAAAGCAAATGGTAAATAAAAATACCAGGAATGTTCTTAACCTCCTCTGGACACCGGCGAGTTACATTTCATATCGATAAATAGATTATTTGTGACCGTGTTTTGCCTATGATTGATATGAAGGAGCGGCTATATCGTATGTAACCATCTACAGAATTCTAGAAGTACATTATCATTGTCCGCAGACTTGCAGTTCTTTCTTACTGATCGAATAGGACTCCCTGGAGATCTTGTGGCTTGGGATCTTGAGAGTTGAAGACAATGAGTACGTGAAAGACAGAAGAACTACCGTCTGTTTACTCTAAGACGGTCTCACAGTCCCTTCAGTGGTCGGACGGCCCATCGTCCCTTTGATGGTCCGTCATTTGAATCTCAACGACTGTGTGTTTTAACGTATTGATCGTGCGTTGAAGAAGAGACATGAAAACACAGAAGTCTGGCATTTCCCCAGCGCACCTAAGCTTCTTTTTTAGAACTATATCTTCATGGAACAAGCTCACTCGTGATTGCTTCCCTGATAGGTACCTGTATATAACCTCAAAGGTTTCAAGATAATGGTGAACAGACGTCTGCCAATATATATTGAAATCCAGTTAATGTAACCCAAACATTTGAGTGGCTCACAATTGTTTTGTGGTGAACTGGAGTAACTAAATAAGAGGAATTTTGGAATTGGGAATGGGCTTTTTTTTACAGTAAGTGTGAAACAAGTCCTCACTTTAGAGGGCATTTCCTAGTCGGATTATACAGGCGGGCGCGCGATTTTGCACTTGGCGTAAAGAGTTGTGTAAAAGCACAAATCGGCTTGGACGACGGCAAAAACTTACACGTTCTTTGGAACCTTAGATGATGTTGTTTTAAGGTAAAGGGGAAACGCGAGAAGAACATGTGAAAAAGCTTCTATGATCCGTCGACTTGAAAGACAAGGTCGGATAATTCCCTTGCACCTCACATTTCTGAATTGAAAAGCTGTCTGTGCTTATCCCACCTTGTACTAAAAAAAGGCACGTTTTGGAATAAAGGACCACATTTGGAAGGCAACGGTGGTCCGATGTTGCCCTACCTTCGCTACCCGTAGCGTCCGTATCTTCTAGGACAACTTTTTTCGACACTGTGTACTTGGAAGGTTCTCTTGGTGCGGCAGTGGGATTCGCTAAAACTTTCATTCACTGTGTCATAGTCTTTGAAATCGGGCTTGCGCTTAATGCAATATTTTTGAGAAGGCACTGTTACTGATTTTCAGGCACGTTTGGAATTATCATAATAGACTTTGTTTTGCTAACTTCTTGGGAATGATTTGAACGTAATTCAATATTTTTGTGAATTAAGGCACTAGTACTGTTACTGATTTTGCACACATTATATCGCCATCGTTGTTGATTATGTATATATTAGTCACGGGGGGCTAGTTATAAAGTCCATATGCCCTTTACACCGTTGGGGTTGGAAATCCTTGGAGACCAATCTTACCCGACTTTGGGGAATTCCAGAGTTTCCAATTCTGTAACCCCCAGGCCACAGGGTAGAAAAACAAGAGTAACGAAGCTGGGCTCATTTTGCGCAACTTCCTTGTTTTGAAATGAGACTTTTTGTTGCAAAACTCGGTCCCTCCATTTAACACCATGTTTGCGCGTAGATATAAATGTAAATTGAATACACAAGGCCGCAATGCGTTTCAGGAATACAGCGACAACTTTCTTGATCATATTTGCACATCCACACATCTACGCATATCCACATTTCGTTTCCCTCTCTTCAATACTCATATGCTCTTCATACAAGAAGCCGATAACTTACCTGACAAAACGAACACCAGTAACGAAGCAATCCAAACACTCTTCATATTTCTCTGTGGACCTTGCGGTGAGGTATGGCGTCCCGAAATTTGTCAACGTCAGTATTTCTGCACAAGGCAGACTCCCAAAAACTCGGAGTGATCCTACCGCCACGACAGCCTCTTCAGAACTAGATGCATCTCTCCAAGTGGCCCTAATGATAGGCAAGTGATGACGTCACAGGAAATCAGTCAGTCAGCTAATTTGAATACGGCCTTCGTGTTTTTTCGTGACTCACAAATTCGGCGCACTGCCTAGCATCTGCACTTGACCAATGGCAACGCGTAAACAGGACTTAAATATCGCGTTGAAGCTGGTATGATATATTCCCTCATATTCCCATGGTTGAACATAAAGTAAAATTGTACACAAAGACTTGTTTATATTCATAGCTTTATTTAAACCTATTAGCTGTAAGTGGATTAGTAAATGTACAAAGAGACTAAGTGTAACTCTAGCGCTGGCTGGATGAAATAACACCCTCGCCATTTCTGGTTCGGATAAAAATATCTGACAGGCACACAACTAATTTTGCATATTAGAACAAAACAGAACGAGCTTTATCGAGTGCAGAGCATCTGAGGACCACTAATATTACGCCGTTTTTAGCCCCAGCGTGCACGTACCTAGCTTAGGTTTCCACTTCAAGCTTCACGCCTCTTTGCCCTCGCTGATAAGCTTGTTTCTGTCGCCAGTCGACTGTTACTTTTCCAACAAACTGGCCCCGGATAAGCCGCGTCGAGGACAATCCAGCCTTGCGATGTGTTGATTTTACCTCCAGAGAGAATGGGAGCCAGCTTCTTGTTTTTGTTGCCGTGACAACGGGGAAGTGTAAAGTCTAGGCTGGACGACAAGACTCGGAGAAAGCGGATCATCGATCATAACATTGTGTTTTCAACTGTCAAAGCAACCCCTTCAAAGTTGGAATTGTATCTATATTTTCCTCAGAGCTGAATTAGCTTTGATAGCTGTGTGTCTATAGAAGTATGACTTATACAATTGTGGTGACTACTTGGTAGTCTAAGAAACCAGTATAGACTCAGCGGCTCTGTTGAAATGTAATTTGTATACTGACAGCCTGAGACATTCTATCAGTCGGAGCATGGCAGGCTAGTGTTGTTATTATCTTCGCCGAGTACTTGTACTCGGAGAGGATTATGTTTTAGGTTGAAAAATCTGTTGGGTGGGTCTGAATGTATGTCAGGAGCATAACTCAAGAAAACTTCAATGAATCTTTATGATTTTTAGTAGGTGTGTAGTGGTTGTGTAAAGGAAGGTCAAGTCTGAAAATAGTTTACCTTGCGTTTTTCAATAGTACTGCAGCGGACTTAGCATTTTTTTTGTTTGTTTGTATGTAGGCAAAAAAAGTGACGGAAACGTTGATGGATCTTCATGATTTTTTGCAGGTGTGTAGATGTTGTGAAAACGGAGGTCAAGTCCAAAAATGTTTCTCCTGGCACTTTCCGTCGGTACTGCAGCGGGCTTTGTGTGGATGTGAATTTTCTTGTGGACAACATAACTCAAGAAGCTGTTAATGGATCCTTATAATATTTAGTGGATGGGTAGGATTTACCGAAAGGAAGGTCAAGTTCGATAATGGGCCTTCTAGTGGGTGCCAAAGGTACTGCAGCAGAGCTTCAAAATTTAGGGGCATATTTTCTGAAAGTGCTATGGTCATGATTTTTGTGTGGTAGATAGTTCATGCCACAGAAAGTAAGTTCTGTAAATTTTGGCCCCCTAGCGGCTTGTTAAGAACCACAGTGGGTGTTTTTGTTTTGACATTCGGACATGAATAACTTGAGAATGGGTCGACAGATCGTCGTGATGTTTGGTATGTAGAGAGCTCGGATGGTGCTTTACATAATCAATGACTAATTATGCAAATAAGGAGCTCATTTGCATAATTAGTAAGGAAAGTTTGTTTACCCACTGCCTTTTAATGGGACATGGGACAGTGTCAGGTTATGTAAACAGATAGCCTTGCATAAACGTACATGTAGGTCAAATAAATAAACAATTCTCCAAGCAGAGGTGTGGGTCCTCCTGGTTTTTGACGCGTTCAGTTTAAGCATTTTTGTTCAACACGGTTGGCGACATAACGAAATATGGACAAAATAGAAAGCCTGACTAGAAACACCTCAAAACGTGCCAGATTTATTCTATTCTATTCATATGTATTGACTGTACTATTTCATCATCACTTTCAACTTTCAACACTGCCATATCGAACCTTTGTGGCCCATATAGTATCAACATACTCAAATTTTTTAATGACCAGTTATAAGATATATCAGCACACTCTACACATATACTAGTCCTGTACCACCAAATGATTTTTAACCCTATCTTAACTGGACTCATTCGCCCAATCATAACGTCCAAATGGTATGGTGCATGATCAAATTTGCAGGGGATGATAGGCACGTAAATATAAATCACTTTCCATAATAAGCCTTGATTATTTGGCGAAGATAATGTGTTTGTGGAACTCTAGTTGCTTCATATTCTTGGTTAGGTACTACAAAGCTGACTTGTTTATGTGCAACTATACTTTGATTCCTTTCATACACTATATGATTTCAAACATGTGCTGAAGTAACTTCAGTACTTGGTAAATTGTCTTAGCCAGCGAGCCCCTTCACTGATGTGAACACCACGACATTCAGAAGCAGACTGGGGTCTGGGAGTTTACGTTAGCTGAATTTATTGGGTGGTTTTATAGTCCAGCCTTGCTCTTTAAGCAGATTCTACTGTATAATGTCCTGGGTAAAGTAAAGTGATCGAACTTTTTATTCTGTATCTCAGATATTTCCTAGTTCGGTAATTTGCCTTGTTCATATACAGAATCGAAGTAACGTTATATATCATAATTCCTGCTTTCAGCAAATGAGTTTTTTTGTAATTAGAAACATCACAACCAAATTGTTCACAGCATTGTGAGTTGTGACATACTTTCAATACTTTCAACGATCGGTAGACGGCACTTTTCTCCAACTACAGACACTTTGAAACTTATTTGGTTCTTTCGGGTGTATGAAAATGTGATTTTGCTGTCCTTGTTGTACTTTGGTTGATGCCGCAAAGTGACGGCGTTTCAAATTCCGCGGGCTGTTGCATGCCGGGACATGTTTGTGAAATCATGTATGAAAATGGGATTTTGTTGTCCTTGTTGTAATTTGGTTGTTATAATTGTTATTTTCCGCATGTTTTTGTCAAGAAATTGATGCCGCAAAGTGACGGCGTTTCAAATTCCGCGGGCTGTTGCATGCCGGGATATGTTTATGAAATCACGTCCCTAACAACCAAGCGTTGCTATCCACCATCTTGGATTTTCGCTAATGGCGTAAAGAGAGAGGAACACAAGTTGAAGTTTCCAAACTTCTCGCGAACGTTTTCTGATGTTCCGTGCGCCGATTTAACATTATTTCAGCTCAGATTCGATTTATGGTAAGTTTGGAAGTTTATTTATATGTTTTAAAGGTGTTTGTTGCGTTTAAAGCTGATTTTGGTGCTTTCGTAGCCTTGTCAAAACAAAAATCACAGTGTGGGAGGGGGGCGTAACAACAACTATGAAAACTTAGGGATGATTTTTCTATTACGTTCATGTTAACTACAGATCTATTACAGATTTCTAATGTAACATTTGATATAAAAGGTACTTACAAGAAAAAATAATCAACATTAGAACGACTGTAGTTACAACATCCCCATTTCAGAACTTGCGTGCGAATGGAAATTTAATTTTATGATCGTGACATTTTCTTTAGTGTTCAGTGTAAGAGGTTTGTAGTGAATCATTGCTTTGGTCAGTCATTATCATTGCTTTGGTCGGTGTCTGTCTAGATGCACGTTCGACTACAATGTGGAAGCAGAGATAATCATTTATTGATAAGCCACAACTCTGACCAAGTATTGTCACCGCAGTCACGAGAGAGTGAATATTGTTATTGCATTGTAGAACTGCTGATACAAGTAATATAACCATACATTTGTATCTTCAAATTGTCTAATTTCCATAGATATCAGAATGATTTGGAGAAGTCTTTCTTTACTGATTCTGCAGATTAGAGATTGTTAATGATAGATATACTAGTATTCATAAAATGGCATTGCAGATACGTTGTGGAAAAAATTGCAAAAGTTTACCAAAACAACAACTTTGACATCAAAATGATGATAATGAAATATTAGTACTGTGAAAGTTTTTTTGCCGAATCCTTTATTTTTCTTTATCTTGTTAGGAATTTTAGTGTTATAATGTCAACACAATTTGTGACACATCTATATAAAGGCTTCTTTTCTTTTAAATGCTTTTTAACTATAATCAGTACATTGTAATGTACAAATTCTTCTGAAATCAAACCTAACCACCTTTTCTTTTCACCATGTTTTTTAACCCAATATGTTCTCATGGTGGACTCTTTTATACTTTCCCAGTCTAAGTAAAGATGAGTTTCACGCCAAAGACGCCCCAAACGTCGCAGGGGCGACAGTTCTCTGCCACCAGCGCGAGATTACGCGGGCGATCCAGCCAGGGGCCGCACAGATACCCGCAGATCCAACAGAGAGGATTCTACTCCGATATCCTCCCCCACCAAGCTGAGAGAAATCTGGGGGTGTGTTACTGATATGTTATTTCATGTGTGTGTTAATAATGTAGTGATATTTGGTATGTACTGTACTACAGTCAATCCTGCCCAAGAAGACCACTCAGGGGACTGATAAAACCTGGTTGTTACTATAGACAGGATTCCTAATGCTTGTGTGAAATTTGTAAAATCATCAACAAAAACTGGTTACTTGTACAGGTTTGACGTCCTGTATTTCATCCCAATCCAAGGTGCTTATTAATAAGTTTTGGTATTGTTCAAGTTTAACAGGACTGGATTTAGAATGTAAATGTCTTGTGCTTTGTAGTTTGTTATAGATAAAAAGTGATTCAAGTTTCCATCATTGCAGTTCGATCACTATTGTTTTGTTATGTAATGTTTACAGAATGTTTTAAGCGGGCCACAAACACAGCAGGACACACTATGGAATATTGGGAAGGAAAAACACACTCCAAAAGGTAACTCAACTTAAATGTTTTTAAACGCACACTTTGTTTTGCATGACTATAACATAAAACAGAGTCTTACTGTTATCAGTAATTGCTGTGAGGTGGGTTTTCAAATGTTTTCAAAAGTAAAAAAAGTTTTAAACTACATGTTATAGGCAATATGCCTCCTATCCGAACACTATGTTATGTTATGTTATGTTATGTAATTGTATCAAAATTGTGTCACGTAGTAAAAGATTTGAGGCATGAAAAAAAGTGCTGCGTAGTCATTGAAACCTAAGACACCAACCCCATGTTGTAACAGTAGACATGTACCCTTTGTTTGTAAGTCTATTTTGATCAGTGGACATTGCCTACTGGCTATACAACTGGTTTAGGGTCTTATTGTGTTACTGTAATAAGATATGTCTGTGGCCAATGTGCCCTTGTTGCATGGTACAAGTAGTGCCTAAGCTTACAGTTGAACCCAAAATCAATGAAGAGAGTGTAAAGATGCTTACAATACATGACTTAACACCTCAATAAAGATTTAATAAACAAGCCTCCACATCTATGGGCAAGCACGTCTTGCATAAAGTCGGAACAACAGACGATAAACCAGATAGTGAATGAATAGGGCAGCACTCATAAAAGGTGATAACATGGATTTTTTAGATTTTTATTTACTTTTCAAGATAGCAATTATTAGGTAGAGTAAACATGCTATACTCTTTACAAATTAGTTGAGGGAATATGAAATCTTAACTGAATTGTCTTTCAACAAGGATGGCCTTGTTTTTTAACCCCCCATCAAATGAAACATATAGCCTCACCAGTTTTTCTCACAGTTCCTAATGTTTATCTCATTACTAACTAATATCCTTGTATTTTTTAGTCACAACTTTCAAGACGCCCCAGGACATGAAACCGTTGCTTGAGAAGCAGGTTTACGGACCGACCACAGAGATCCTGACAAAGTCAGACTTTCCTGAGAAAGCTTTCGCGCCCAAGGTGCAGCTACCTTACTATGTAGAGCCTGGGAAGACACCCAGGAAGATAGAAATGGAAAGGTAAGAAGACTTAGTTTATTGCCTTAAGTGATTTATGTGCAAGTTCTTTGCATGTCATGTAGTTTCATATTGGTATTCTAGTATTGTGTTTCCTAATCAGTCATAGGTAACATTTTGTGATTTTACAATTTCCAGCAATGTTTTTGTTGTAATTTTTTTTACTATTCATGTGATATGTCAATATTTTTCACAAATAGTTCTTTGTTCTTGCTATGTCAATTCATCTAGATTTGTTTAGAATATTTCCATGAGTTTTCGTTTTTAGATGCAAATTAAATGAGAATGTCCATTTTTTTTCTAGACAAAAGAGGCATTATGGTAAACAGGACTTGAATGACCTGCTGACAAATGAAGGCATTGATGTTACAAGACTCATGCCGAAACATGTCTCCAAAGAACACAGGTAAAGTGCTCTTTTACTTATCACTTCAACCTGTATGATATATAATTCCATAAATTTTATTCTGTCAGCTATTCAAAAAATTGTGATGAAAATCTATTAACAGCATCAAATGCTAATGATATTAATAAATTAAGATGATATATGAAGCACATAAAAATTTCGTCTACGATTTGGCTTTTGCTTGGAATTAGCACATCTTGATACTGCAAATGTCTTGATGGTGGAATGAGGTCTCTAACAGGCTACAAAAAATGTTAATACATGTAGTAGAAAAATCTAATGTGTAATGGTATAGATACACATAAATACAATTAAACTTTGAAATGAACTGCTTTAAAAATGTCTTTGTTTTATGTACAAAATCTTTAACTTTCGTGTTAATGACATTATTATGACAGCAGATGTTTTGACAATGTTAATGTTTGTTTTCTGTAGAGTACATTTAAATGCATGCGACAAAGACCCCGCCCCATTTCCCGCGTACCTTCCACTGGACATCTTCGATAACACGGAGTACGATTGTCGTACGCCGGAGGAGTGGATCAAGATGGGCCTGGAGGACGGCGTACAGAAACCTGTACCTGGCAGGGCGCTCTTACCTACTGTAGATAGCCTAGACAGAAGTAAGTACTGTACATGCATTTAAGTTCTCATGGTTTTAATTTCGCAGGAGGTAGAAAATGGAGTGTTCACGGTGGTTTTAAGTTCATGTTTGAAACAATTATATACAAGGGGGTAGGAGGAAAAAAATTGAGGTGGTTTTAAGTTCACGGCGAAGTGCTTGTCACGAAAACTGCAAGGATAAAACCACCGTGAACATTTCTGCACTAACAGTATACTTTAGAAATATCGGAATACATTCCTAAGACTTCATGTTAACTTTTCTTTATGATTATGGTAGGTTTTAATCCATGCAAACCTTGTTTCTTCTACTATATTTCATTGCCTAATGAACTGAAAAGTAATTGTTTACTATATACATTACCATAATTTCATTTTCTGCATAACATGTCAGAGGCATTGAAACAAAAAATGTACTCACCTACACATACATATTGTACAATGTACTAGGCAGTTAACAGTACGGATCTTGACTTGTTTCATGTTGGTGTTTTCAACATTGCTCCAGCAGCCACTTTGAACAGTTCTGTTCTATATATTAAGTATAATATCTTGTGAGAGGCTTCGGTAACAAATTTTCCTTTCATTTTGAGTTCTTCTTGAGTATCATCCTATTTTTGCTGTATCTTTGGAAGCCATTTTGCTCTCTAAAAGGCTCGAAAATAAAGAATTTTGACAAAATGTTTGTACTTGCAGAGGACCCAAAGGACCCGAACATTTTCTACCACTGGTGTGAGGTTGGAGTTCTGGAGTACAACCCTGATACACAGCTGTACCTGGTGCAGAAGTTAGACAAACACGGGAAACTCGCCAACAAACCTCTGCCTGATGACAGCATCTACACAAGAAATGGTTAGTTAATAAGTTGATCAGTTATCTGGTGCAGAAATTAGACAAACACAGAAAAGTCGCCAACAAACCTCTGCCTGATGACAGCGTCTACACAAGAAATGGTTAGTTAATAAGTTGATCAGTTATCTGGTGCAGAAATTAGACAAACACAGAAAAGTCGCCAACAAACCACTACCTGATGACAGCGTCTACACAAGAAATGGTTAGTTAATAAGTTGATCAGTTATCTGGTGCAGAAATTAGACAAACACAGAAAAGTCGCCAACAAACCTCTGCCTGATGACAGCGTCTACACAAGAAATGGTTAGTTAATAAGTTGATTAGTTATAGAATGTCTGAATGAATTCTGATAAATTGGAAGTTTCACACCTCCAGCATGAAAGAAAAAAAAGAAGAGTAGGGATCCTTCTCAGTGTGAGTGGTTCTAATCTAACAGTCTGGTCTCCGGGTTAAATCTTGAAAAAGTTGAAAAGGTTATATCTATCCTTCTAATACTAGATACAAATGTGGTAAATCTCAATAAATGAATGAACAGGAGCTATCTTCCATGGATACAAAAACCGTGACCCTACATGTATCTTGTCCAGAACATGAGATATGAAAAAGTTCTGCATCAGTACCATAACAAGCTGCTAGGGGGCCCAACATCTTATAATTATCAAGTTCAGTTCAGTTCAGTTCAGGTCGTCCTCATACGAGGTGCCATTCACAATGTCTAACCATGCATTTCTATCAAGCATGGCGGCTAGCAGGTTGTAGTCCTTTAACCCAACCTCCTCCTCCAAGACTCCTCCTCCTCAATTTCCCCAGTGTTCAACATGAACAACAACATCAGTTGCAACCCTTTTTCACAAAAATTATCAAGACCTACCCATATACAGGTACCAAATATCAAGACAATCCAACCAGGCATTCTCAAGTTATCGTTGTCAAACACACAGACAGACAGACATAGGCTCCCAAAGATATATTATCCTTCTTGGCAAAGGTAATAATGAACACCCAATTTGTTCCACAGGTCCACAGACAAGAATCTTCATGAGTAACCAGTACTGGATCCCCAGAGTTCGGCTCATGTTCAGTGCGGAGGACCCCGCAGTCTTCGCTCAGAGAGTCGCCAACGCCGTGAGGGCACGGAAACTGACGGAGTCCCTGATTCGCTACAACCTGTACGTGGACTGCATGCCGATGGACGGTATGGGAGAGGTGGAGCCGGAATCCTTTCAGAAGATGTTGAAGTGGGCCAAAGATACACCTTTTCTGAAAGATAAGAAGTGGGTTGCTTCTTCTCTTACCTTACAATCTTGCATCATAGTTGTACACTACTCTACATTAATTACCTTCGCCGAGAAGGTTATGCAGAGGGTAGCGTTTTTTTGTTTGTTTGTAGTGGCACAGGATAACTCGAGAATGCCTTGATGGATTGCCTTGGTATTTGGTATATTGGCAGGTTTTGATGAGACCTAAAAACGAATAGATTTTGGGCCCCCTAGTTGCTTCTTACGGTACTGCAGCGGAACTTCCTGGTTTGATATCTCAGGGTTCTGGACATGCTATGGAACTTATTTTTGAGTGGTAGACAGATCTTTGGACAGAGAGTAAGTGGTGTGGGTTTGGGCCCCCTAGCGGCTTTTTTGGAACTGCAGGAGCAGGTTTTGCGTCTGACTTTGAAAGGGAATAACTCAAGAAGGTAATGAGTTTTGGTAGGTAGATAGCTTGAGTGATGATGTACATGATTAGACACTTCTTATGCCGATCAGTATCTAATTTGCATAATCAATGAGGAAAGTTTATACATCCGCCAAATTCCATGATAGGACTCTGAAACATGTGACATATGTAACTGAGGAAGAGAGAAATATTAATTGATATGAACTATGCAAATGAAGACCTCATTTGCATAATTAATGAGAAAATACTATAACACGATGGCCTTGATGGATGGTCATGATTTTTGGTATGTGGATAGCTTGTGTGATGCTTAGTATGATTGGACGATAATTATGCAAATCAGATTCTAATTTGCATAATTAATGAGGCAACTTTAAAAATCCGCTTTGTTCCATGATATGACAATTCAAATTGTAACTGAGGCGGAGAGGACTGTTGATAGATAGAAAATATGCAAATGTGGACCTTATTTGCATACTTAATGAGTAACTTCTATTATTCCACACTGGCAAATGACGGCAATTTCATACATCTAATCCTTTTTTGTGGCATCGGGACGTTATGTGAATGTTAACATCGTTGAATCAAATTATGCTAATAATGGCCTCCTTTGCCTAATTGATGATAAATTTGTTAAGCTCATACTTTGGACATGTTATATTTTAAGACAATCAACTGGTATGATTTCTGATTGATGAGAAACACTCCTAATACGTCAGTCATAAAGGTTAAAATTTAGTTCTTCTTCTGAAAAGTCAGTTCAGCACCCTTCTTCTTCTTCTTCCAAATCTTCCAAATCTTCCAAATCTTCCAAATCTTATACTGCACAATAAACCGGATATTCCGGATAATCCGGATATTCCGGATAATCCGGATATTCCGGATATTCCGGATATTCCGGATAATCCGGATATTCCGGATATTCCGGATAATCCGGATAATCCGGATATTCCGGATATTCCGGATAATCCGGATAATCCGGATATTCCGGATATTCCGGAAATTCCGGATATTCCAAATCTTCCAAATCTTCCAAATCTTCCAATATCCAATCGATTCAACTCCGCCAACCAACCTGAAATTTTTGGCTTTTTTTCATTTTTTTGAAACAGCCCTTAAAACATTTTTATGGAGTTTTGTTGGGGCATTTTAGGCAAAAATTTTTAGGCAAAAATTACATTTTTACATGCATTCGGTACAAATGAAGACCTCATTTGCATAATAAATGAGAAAATACTGTAACTCAAGATGGGCTTGATGGATGTTAATGATTTTGGTATGTAGATAGCTTACGTGATGCTCTGTATGATTGGACGATAATTATGCAAATCAGATACTAATTTGCATAATTAATGAGACAATTTTAAAAACCCGCTGTGATCCATGATATGACTATTGAAATATGTGACATTTGTTATTGAGGAATTTTGATACATAATTGAAGACCTAATTTGCATAATTGATGACAAACTACTATAATTCCATACAAGCAAATGATGGCAATTTTTTTCCTACTTGTGTCATTTGGTAGTTATGTGAATGTGAGCATCGTTGAATCAAATTATGCTAATAAGGACCTCATTTGCATAATTCATGATAAATGTTACTTTGTTAGCATAACCTTCTTTGTTAAGCTCATACTTTTGTTTTTTGGGTGAAGAAGATCAACTAGTATGATTTATAATTGATGAGAAACACTCCTGATACGTCAGTCAAAAAGGTTAAAATCATTTGGCGAAGGTATGAGGTCGTGGAACTCTAGTTAACTGTGTTGTGAAAATCATATCATGAGTTTTATATTTTTTCGAGACTAATGCACAATCAAAACCAATAGTCAGTGACACAGTGTGCTGTGTGGGTTACATTTTCTACAGTAACTGCAGTTAGGATGAATTCTGCACTATGGCACCACTGTGCATGCCAAAGAACAGCTTACATGTAAAAACTTGATAACAATTTGAGGCCAAGATTTGAGCCTCCAACCTTCTGATCCTGAGTCTAGAAGACTTCCAAGTGCAAGTAAACAAAAAAATCCCTACTAAAATGAGGAACTGTTTGGCTGTATATTCAGCATTTTTCTCAGAACACGGATGTATATACCATGTGGCGTCGGCGCGGTGTAATGGTTAGAGTGTTGAGCTCAGAACCAATAGGTCCCGAGTTCGATACTTATCATGCCCGGACGTTGTGCCCTTGGGAAAGGCACTTAACACAACCTTCCCTGGCGGTGGAGTGACACCCACCGAGCCTATTCGGCTAATCTGTCAAACTGTGTGCCAAAAAGCACACTACCGTATTTCTTCTAATAAAGGACGCACCCCAAATAAAGTGCGCACCCCCGATTTGGGCTTCACCGCAACCCCAATCACGCCAGCTGAGATACTTCACTGAAAAACCTTAATAAAGTGCGCACCCCCGATCTGCCGCCGTCGCTCGGCGCGTGTCTCCAAGATGTGACCACGCCCCAATATTCGGCACGCTATGAAGTCCTGGTGTCTTTCTTAATCGTTCCATTTTCAAGGAATTTTCGGGAAAACATTACCATTATTTGGGGTCAACACTTTACCCTCTACTCCGCTCAAATTTTGAGTAAAAAGTTTTGAAGTTTAAACGTCACGCTGAGAACCTCGCGCCAGGATATCTGACAAACTTCCTTGATATTGAAGGCCCAGACGACGATCCGCTTGATTTCTACCGGGCTAGTCAAAGACAAACGTGTAAAACGCATTTTGAGATAAAATAAAAGTTCGTCTCTCGGCATTTATGCCGCAAAATACAGCATTGCATTGACAAATCATTTCATTTCGCCGTCGCCCGCCGCCATATTGTTTAAATTCTGCTGCCCCAAGATGCATTTCGCGTGTTACGTAATCCTCATCACATGATCGCATTACGCGTCTCTGATTGGTTACTGCTGCAGCTAAAGGCGGGAAAATTGCATCATGGGGCAGCAGAATCGCGGTCCAAGTTTTTTCTTCGTCTGAAAGGTTACACATGAAAACGCAATAAAAACGCGATCTATGCCGCAAAGGCCGCAATCGAGGCCGCAAAGTAAAAAAAAAGTACCTTCGATCGATCCCACCTGATATACAAAGCATTTGAGATGAAAGCTTGTTCATGTCTGACAGGATAAGACAGGAAAGTTTCGGCATCCTAGCGATTGTCGGACTTACACGCCTTTTAGACCTGAGTACTACGGTCGCCAATCTAGACCGCAATCTATGCCGCAAAGTAAAAAAAAAGTACCTTCGATCTATACCTTCGATTGTCGGACTTACATACATTTAGCAATCGAGAGCGCAATCGAGGCCGCAAATTAGAAAAGTACTTTCGATCGGTCCCACCTGATATACAAAGCATAGCAACATTATGGTGAAGAAAATGCAAAACCAAAAGATGTTTTCGGGAAAGCATACATTTATTTGCGGATTGATGGTGGCTTTTGCGTAATTTTAGCGATCAATGAACCCGGAAGTGTGCCGAAAGCGGCTTGGGTTTTCGCGTTTTATCCGTCAAAGCAAAAACAAAACTCCCGCTGAAGCGAACTCTGGAACATTTCAGATTCTAGCTATTACGTTTTTGATAAATAATATCTACAGATACGCACGATGTGCCCATATTTGCAGCCGTGTGGGTGGTTAGGAAATTATTGACGTCGCAAGCGGCGTAGTACAAGTGGCGTGGGGTACGAAATTATGGCCGGCCCGACACACTGAAATAGTCGCGCGGTTGAAAACACCCAGCGTTATTTGGTGTCTCATAATTTGATATTTAAAATCGCTAAATCAATTATTTTTATATCTAGAATACCTTTTCAAAAATATACGTATGATGTAGCATCGTTATCTTGTAAACATAAGAACATGAATAAGAACAGAACATGCATAAATTATCGTTGCGTGTCGGCGAAGTGATGGGGCTAACCTGCTGGGGTAATAATCGGTGACTTCCTGACTTACATCGCGACTTTTCTCGAGAGAAAACCTAAATAAAGTGCGCACCCCGACTTTGGCTTTGACCTGAAGCCTCATCTTGAAGGTTGAAATGTCAAAAAAGTGCGTCCTTTATTAGAAGAAATACGGTATGGATTTAGTTGCCGATGTGCCGACTGTTAGATCTTTTTTTTTTTTTCCCAAGAAAGAAGTTATAATTATTTTACTTTTCTTTTCCCCAGCTTGGACAACTACATCGAGCGGCTGCGGAAGGAAGTGAACATCGACTTTGCGCGGTCCATGAACCGCATGGTGTTCGACAAGGTCGTGGAGCAGAACCCCGCGACCTTCGCGTACGTCACCGTGCCAGAGAAGCCGGCGGAGGTCGTACCAGAGAAAGGTCGGGTCTTGTTTTCTTCTTTGTTGATGTTTTTATGAAGATTTATCAAGTAGTATGTAGTAGTTCTTAAGTTAGACCAGTAGATGGTGATCTCCGTGGTGCTGAAACGTTGTTCAGCAGAAAAAAATCTTACATTTGGATAACTGTACAATCATATGTGGATGGAACTATAAGTTTTTTTCAGTATTTATGTTCCATTTATTAGTATTGCAAAATTACATGAAACATATACATAATTTGTATTCCACTCTGGCACAATTCTTGAAAACTTTAAGTTGTGTGAGGAATGTGTATACATTTGCAGGCAAACATTTACCTCATTTGTAGGCAAAAATCTATGTCTATACAACCATATATATCTATATCATATAGATCTTGATAATTGACTGAATTCCCCTCCCCCCATAGGAGCCTATTCGGATGTCCCGAGCTACCCTTTCAAGGAACAGAAGGACAGTTTTGAGTTCAACACACTCCTGACCAGGGAAGAGAGCATCCTGGCAATGATGAAGGTAGGACTAACAACATGGGGTCATTTACGCATCAATGATGAGACAAGCACATGCTTTTTACTGGATTCAGAGTCGTACTTGACCTAACTTTCGAATTGGATGATGTCAGTTGTCCGTTACATGCTCTTTCTCATTTAAATGTACACATTTTGTAACTTCCGTTACCGTTTGAAGTAAGACCTTTTTTGACATTAAGGTATGCCACATATTATAAGGTGCCAAACTGTCGATTTTAAAAGCCAGAAAAGTTTCAAGTCGTCATAAAAACGACACTTTGGCACCTTATATGTCAATTTTAATGTCAGGAAAGTCTTACTTCAAACAGTAATGGAAGTTACAAAATGTGTACATTTAAATGAGAACGAGTGTACATTCCCTTTCTGCTGAGTGACCAGGCAACTTAGATTCAACAGATTGCACAACAATTTCATAGATAAAGAACAAAGTTTTCTTTGCCCTTTTAATGATGATTTTGCATCATATTCCAACTGTGATTGTTGTTTCCATGTTTGTCCCAGGTGCGGACGGAGTGTAACAAGGTGTCGGGCATGTCCCTGTTCCACATCCCCATGCCCAAGTGTATGAGACTGGAGGAGTTTGAGCAGACACAGGGACAGGCAAGCTCACAGGTGGGTCTGGTTCACTTCTTTCTGAAATCCCAGCTGTAGTCATTCAGCAAACGTAGGAGCTTATTGTAAGAGGTTATTGATATAAGATGTTAAGTTCCAGTGCTTGTTGTACTTACCCAAAAAGAGCAAGGAGAAACTACATTGAACGTATCAGTACTATGCAGTCAAACCTGTACAAGTTAAGTGACCACCTCTAGAAAAGGACCACCTGATCAATGTGACCACTTTTTCTGGTTGCTTAGATAGCTTTTTCCATTGACACAAACATCAAGAATTCTGTCTATAGTGACCAGCTGTCCACATGCATAGACAAGATTATATCAGTCCCCTGAGTGGTCTCCTTGGGTGTTTTTTACTGCAATAGTTGCATATCTTACATTATATCTGCTTTAATTAGTTGTTATAGTTATGACCAGTAGTCTCTTGAAAATACACACTGTTAAAGCCACGCCAAAAATAGTTACTCAAGCAACTGGATAGAATTTTGGAACAGTCAGATGTGTTACACTGTTACGGTTTTCTTGTTCGAAAAAATGGCTTGACATATATAGAAATTATTTTCGTTTTCCGCAGGTCCAGCTGTTTCTGAAGGACATCTGGATCTCAACTCTGCGCGCCGCGATCCGTACCAGCCTGCGGGACGTGGGGAAGGGCTGGTTCAACATGCACGAGACCAACTGGGCCGTGTACCAGATCTCTAAACTCAAGCGCTTCATGGACATGGTCAAGTTCTCCATGCAGGTGGGGATGTGGTGAAGTTCCTCATTTCAGTAGGGGATCTTAATCTACATGTAAAAGAACATGAAATTTAATGTTTTATTGACTGCAAACTGAAAAGAGCTTACCAAAACTTCTGACAAAGATGCATTTGTTTAATTTATAAGTTTCCTACAGACACACACACACACACACACACACACTCACACACACACACTGATATACGCACGCATGCACGCACGCACACTCACACACACACACACACATACATACATACATATGCACCACCCCTAACATGTACACTCAAGGGCTTTACATGCCTTATCATTTACATTCTAAATTTAAAGAAAATTAGCTGCAGTTTCAAAAAAAGCAGTCCTAGTAAACCCGTACTGAATCACTTCCACATCATATTTCTACATACTTTTGCTGAAATCAAAGCCAATTTGTACAACAGTTGACATGATGTACCTGTTTTGTGTGCAGGACTCCCTGAGATACCTGGTGCAGGATTCGCTGGTGGCCTTTGTACAGATGACACTCGACGCCTGTCACTCCGTCTTGGACCTCCAGGAAGACTTCGCCTGGGGGAAGGACCTCATTGTCTCCAAGTTCAAGTAAGTTTCAAAGTCTTTCTATAAAGATTCAAATGTTTTTATTGAGTGAATGTCAAACAAGGTACAACTATTTGAAATTTCAAAAGTTTAATAACAGTAACTGTAAGTTTTGGAAAGCACTCAATTGGCTTCTAAGGTTTCTAGAATTTTTTAGGACAATCTAAAGAATGTTGTACTTAAAAGACAATGCAATCTCTACAACTGGATATGATTTGGAGATTACTTTTGGACGTCCATTACTCTTCTTCAGCGTGACTAGAATGAGCTGGCATTGTCTTTGCATTATGTGAAATTGCTTGTGGTCTACCTCTGAAGACATCGGAGGGAACATCAACACATTTTTTTTTGGAATAAAAACTGAGACTCTTTTTACACAACCAAGTGATTTATTCAACCAACATTTTGGTGACTATCTTTCACCTTCCTCAAGGCAATTCTGACTGGTTCATATTGCACTGCAGCACAAGTGTTGCTGCTTTGTGTTTGGGAATACATCTATAAGCAGCAACACTTGTGCATTCAGTGATGAAACTATCCACAGACATTTAACTCGTTTTGTTCCTCAGGCCCAAGAAGAATGCGCTGTTCCTGGTTGACCTGGTTCTGGACAACCAGGGTGTCCATTTCAGCACGCCTCTCAACAGTTTTGACACCTCCATGGTGGGGCTGTTTGACAAGGGCATCTCCGCAACGGCCGCAGTGCCGCAACTTGAGAAGGTACATATTAACCAACAATTGGTTAGATCATGATTTTGATGAGGTCTAAAAGAATAGATGGAGAATTTACACTTACTCACTTATTAACACTAGGGATGTCAACTGGTCCTTGTTTCAATTAGTTGGTAATTGGGAGACCCCAGTTCAGTCCTGGGTCAGGACATCTCGGTTGAGGCTGCACCCAAACTTCAGAAGGGACGTAAAACGTGCCTCTTGTCTTCGATAAGGTGCCTTGAGCTCATTTCAGGTGATTAAGGCTAGCATCTTCTCCCTGTAAAGATATACCCTGCTACTGAAACAGCAAGGTAGCTACACATGTAGGCACTACACTAGGTACATTGTACTACAACAGCAACATCACTCGCTTTCACTCACTATCATCTGTAACAGTTGTTCCTCTTCTTTCCAGTATGTTCTGGAGGACATGTTCTGGTCCGGTACGCCGCTGCTGGAGTCTGTCGGTCAGCACGAACCTTTTGTGGAAGAGTTGCGGGAAACGCTGCGCCGTGCGATCAAAAAGGCTTTCATCCCGATGAAGGCATACGCATCACAGTACGAACAGTACCTGGAACTCAATGCCTTGGACATCAATGCTTACATCAAGTAAGTTCTCCCAAACTGCAGTGCAGCATCCACTGAAAAATGATCTCTACTGACGTTGACAAACAGAGTTTAGATTAACTTTCAATTGTATATTTTGATAATGATCGTAATCATTACATAGATGCAGTGGTGGAATACCGAAGCTGTTAATGTGTGAAGTATCGTAAAACCGCAAAACACACTTAGTCTACTGTTTTAAACCTAAAAAACCTACTCAAGCTTCAACTTTTTGTTGTGAAGTACTAAGTCCAAACCTCTATGTTAATCTGTCTTGATAAGTGATTTTTCTCTTGTCCCTAGGGAGTTTGATTCCCAGGAGAACACAGCTGCTGAAGAAAGACTCGTCTAAATCTCTACGTTGATTTGTCTTGATAAATTATTTTTCCTGTCCCTAGTGCTAGACTCTAAACCTCTACTTTAAACTCTAACACTTAATGTTTCTCCCCATCCCTAGGGAATTTGATTCCCAGGAGAACACAGCTGCGCAGGTGAAGGCGGAAGTCGACCTGCACCTGCGGGAGAAGGAGAAGATTGAGAACACGATTCCCTCCAGCGTCGTGATTGGTCCGTTCTGGCTGAGCACCGACAGCGTCCGGCAGAACCTGGCCAAGAAGAGGAAGGCCCTCGCCAGCGCCGTGTTGGAACTGCTGGCCAAGAAGCTGGCTGTCCAGGCTAATGAGGTAAAACATAACGTAATATAACCAGCTGCTGTCGCACCGCGTGCCTGCAAAGCTGGTGTGTCACGCCGAATGGAGGTTATACCGGCTGTATAGATACAGATACAGATACAGAACTTGGTTAGCTGTTATTTATTAAATAAGTAAAAGAATGTAAATGTAGTCCCATAGCCTTTTTTTCTAGAGGTGATAGGGGGAGGGGGTTATGCCACAGTCATTATTGTTTAAACTGTGTCTAGAGTATGGTACTGGAAGACGGAGCCCATTCCTCTCCTTCCACCGCCTCTTACCTCCCCAACCAAAGTCAGGTACCCATTTTTGCAGCTAAATGGATTGAGGAAAGTCGTGTAAAGTGCCTTTCCCAAGGGCACAATATCGGTGACATGAATTTGAACCCAGGACCTCTGTGTTGCAGGCCAAACATCCTAGCCGCTATGCCAAGATGACTACACACAATAGGACTAGGATTAGCATTTAGGTCAATCATTTGAAGCATTGACGTCAAGGAATGATGCAGCCAAAAGATTAAACTATTTCAGAAGATGCCCTTGGATGTCTCATAGAAATGATTTTAACCTGTAGACTTGATAGTCATGGCAGGGTTCGAAATTCTTTTTTGGAAATAGGTGCACTGGTGCACCCAACCAAAAGAATTAGGTGCACAGAAAGAATTTTGGGTGCACAACATAAGATATTGTTGAATGTCAGCAAAACATAAGTTTGATGCTACTGCCTCTCTTAAGATCTTCAATCTGTGATTATATCCAGAGTTCAAATTTCAAAGAAGCAATACATCAAATAAAGTACAACAAAAGGTTATATTGCTTTTTCTGATACTTACATTAAGAGAGTATTCTGTATGCTAGTGTACAAGAGAACCGTTACCCTACATGTATAGCGTACAAAAATATCGAGGTGCACCAGTGCACGCACAATCAAAAATTAGGTGCACGACTCCAATTTTGGGTGCATACAGGTGCACATGCACCCATTATTTTGAGCCCTGCATGGTTTTGATGTTCATCTCCTTCCAGGCCTGTGAAGCCTTCAAGGGGATCTCTAGGAAGCTGTACGACAAGCCCAACTCCATTGAGGAGCTGGCTGAACAGAGAGAGTGGATGAAGACAATTCCTGAGGCCCTCAAGTCACACGAGGTTCGTTGATAAACCAAGTATAGAACAAACTTAAAAATATCTAATTGTTTGGCAAGAATGGATAATGGGGTAAAAAAAATGTAGTTAGAAGGCCCCCCCCAAAATGGGATTTAGAATTGACCCAAAGACTAGTCCAAGAAGATTGTCTTCATCATCATCATCATTATCATTATCATCATCATCATCATCATCATCATCATCATCATCATCATCATCATCATCATCATCATCATCATCATCATCATCATCACCATCACCATCACCATCATCATCATCATCATCATCATCATCATCATCATCATCATCATCATCATCATCTGTTGTCTTTGTTGTACTGAAAAAGATTGAAGACTGACAAAAAGGAGAAAATACTGTTCATAGTAAAGAAAGAAAGCAGGACAGAAAATGTCAGTACATTTTTCGTACAATCATACAGTAGGTACATGTATCTTGCAATTGCAATATATTGTAACAAGACCAATGCCAGCTTGTCAAGACAAAAGCCTCTGGAATAGACTATCAGAAGTCCTCATTGTCTCATCTGTACCCATTTCCCTTCCTCAGGAGGCTATCAACAAGGCTATGACAGACTACGAGCTGATTGAGGAGTTCTACTACAACCTGTCACAGGATGACTTCAACGCCAAGTGAGTGGAAAATTTTACCAGAATGATGTCATGTTTTGAAAGAACAATTATACAACAGACCACATGTAGATACTGCTTAAGCCCATGTTCTGTAGTCGGTATTTGTTGATTGCCAGACCGTCACTGAATTTAAAAATAGCCAGAAACTGAAGCTTTATTTTCACCTGATCTATCCCATCGCATTGGACTGTCTTCAGGGACCTGTGAAATCTGCCAATCCCTAATGGTTGTGTGATGATTGAGAGAATACGTCGAAAAGGTCATTAAGAACTTGCAGACTTGTCAGCCAATTGATTTTCCTGCTGTATGACGGGCATTTAAAAAAAAAAGTTCTTTATTCATTACCATAAAAGAATGTAACATACATTGATATACGCAGAGCCTTCCTTTGCAGTTCCATTGAATTAGTTACAACAAGTAGATGAATGAAAATATAATACATAACAAAAGTCGGAATAAATTTTGTAGTTACTCAAGCTTTAAATGAAGTTCCCCACTTAAAGAAATGGGCATTAAAAACCAATAGTATTTTCTAAAATGTAACACTGTGCCGATATTGTCAGGTGGACAATGATTAGCTGGCCACACAAGATCCGTTTACATCAAACACACTTGCATCCACAACCACACCGCCATAGCAAAACCGAAAACATAACCTTCTGCCAAAGGTAACATCATTTTTTGAAATTGTCAGGTGGACAGCGATTGGTTGGCCGCACAAGATCGTTGACCAGATGGACATGACCCTGCAGCAGCTGGATGAGGACGAGGACCGCTTCCGCAAGATCCAGCTGTCCGACCAGAACAACTTCCAGGACAGGCTGGACACACTACAGGTCAGTAACTGTTTGTAACTGTGGAGTAGAGGGCTAGAGGTTACTGGTTTGATTCCCACTTGTTAAGATACTGTGGATATCATTAAGTTAACTTAAAGCTAAAGTTTGTTACTGTGACAGTGGAGTAGAAGGCTTAAGGTTACTGGTTTGATCCCTACTCCAAAATGTTTTGTTTTTAAACTGAGATACTGCAGACTTCATACAAGTTTAGACAATAATTAAGGACATCTTGCAGTATCACTTTCAGTTAGTGTTTTTTCTCATTCATGTACATGTAGTATCCTGCTTGGTGGTCAATATTGTATCTTTATCCAAAGTTGGAATGTCCTGGGGATTCTGTAATTTTCTTTAATGAAGGTGTTAGGGGCCTCTGAGTTCAATGAGCTGGGCGTCTGTGTTAATTTTTACCCTTTCATTTAAGATGGTTGTTGCCGGCTTTGCTGCGCACACTGACATCAGTAAGGCCCATGAGATTGCCAACGAGGTGAGGCGCATCAGTAAACAGCTGAAGGAGAGTCAGGAGCTGGCACAGACCTACAACAACAGGGAGAGACTCTTCGAGATGCCTGTCACTGATGTAAGTTCACATTGTAGTGCCTAGAGGCACATAGGGCAGCAAGTTTGCTTGCTTTTTCAGTAGCAGGGTATATGTTTACAGGGAGGAGATGCTAGCCCTTCTCCTTTAAAGTGCTCAAGGCACTGTGGATCCCTGATTTAAGTCCCTTCTGAAAGAAGAGTGCAGCCCCAACTGAGATGGTCTAATCCCATGATTAGAACCGGGATCTCCCAGTTACCAATTCATTGGAACCAGAAGCTCAACTATGAGTTGAGCTTCAGGGACAACTGATGTAGGAACTCTGGATGCAATTTCAATAGACTGTTAAATCCGTTTTTGTTTAAGACGTAACTTGTATATGTATCATAGTCACTATTTTTCAGGGAATTAAAAACTTGTTTTATTTTTCATTGAAATCTTTCGTGATGTGGGTATTTTCAAATCTTACTGCTCCTCTCTTAAAATGAGGGATGTTACATGACTTTTAGAATTTTGTTTTGTTGGAGGGACACCAGTTCAGTGCATGCTTGCATGGGGTTTTGTCCATTAGATTGATTATTGTTCTTCTTTCTGTTCTTTCTCACAGTACCAAAAGCTAGCGAAGATGGTGCGTGACTTTGAGCCGTACAGGAACCTGTGGCTGACCACGTCCGACTGGCTGAAGTGGCACGAGAGCTGGATGACCGACCCACTGACCACCATCGACGCGGAGGCGCTCGAGACGCAGGTCAACAACTCCTACAAGACCATGCACAAGTGTGTCAAGCTCTTCAAGGATGTTCCAGGTGGGTCATCTTTGATTTTTCTTGAAGTCACTGTAAATGAATTTGATTCTGCAGTGGATTTATTCCGTGGTGCGATTGCTTCTGCAGTGTTCTATTAATAGTAAAAAAGGAGACATATTCACATTTACTTAATTATAATGAACATCCTTTTTATCAATCACAAGCTAATAGATTTCTTCACATTCTTCAATTCACTGTGAGCAACTTTCAAAGAAACACAGGTCCTGATTATAAATGTGACATCAATTTTCCTCACATGAGTTTCCTCTATTTCTTATATGATATTGCTGAGGTCTTACAGAATTACATGCAGTTTGATTTTTACATGATTTTAGTGTTATTCAGGTTGTGACAGTCACTCTTAAGTAATATGTATCAGTTATTTAATATTTCCCAAATCCATCTCCCTCAGGCTGCCAGCTGGTTGCCACGGAGATGCGTACGGGTATCGAGGAGTTCCGTCCGTACATCCCGCTGATCCAGGGCCTGCGTAACCCGGGCATGCGTAACCGTCACTGGGAGCAGCTCTCGTCCGAACTGGGCTTCCCTGTCCGACCCAAAGCCAGTCTGACCTTTAGCAAGTGTCTTGATATGAAGTTGCAGGACCATATCGAAGTCATTGCTAAAGTCGCAGAGGTGGCTGGGAAGGAGTACTCCATCGAGCAGGTTGGTCTCGTTCCCAGGCTGGACCACAGGACTCAAGGCTTCTATTTACATCTTTGTGTGCACCATTCTGTAAAATCCTACACTTTCTTTAAATTGATTTTAGAATCCTTCAAAGCAATGATTCTCCTTAAGCCATTGTGTGCACCTTTCTATAGAATCCTCCAGCAAATTTCTTTCCTTTAAATCAGTTTGATACTTTTAAACAACTAAGGATTTAACATCATGGCTTCTCTTCACACCATTGTGTGCACCTATCTTCAAATTTCTCCACTTTTGAAATTTCCTTCTTAAACTTTAAAGTTTCATTATTCATTTAAAAGTGCTTCAAAGCAATGCCTCTCCTTATCTCTCTTTAAGATTATCTCCTTGTAAAATGTATTTCTGTAAATCAATTATAAAACGCTTTAAAGCAATGCTTCTAAAGTATTTACACCATTGTGTGCATCTCTCTTGGAATTCCTACACTTTTGAAATTTACTTCTTAAAAGTACTCTGAGACTGGTAATCAAAAAGCACTTATATTAAAGCAATGGTTCTCCTTTATTTGCAGTTGTGTTCTCTCTTCGAAATCCTCAACTTTTGAATTTCTTTCTTTTAATTAATTTTGAAACTCTTTAAAGCAATGATTTTCCTTATACCATTGTGTGCATCTCTCTTTAGAATTATCCTCTTTTGTAAATTTCCGTCCTTTAAATAGGTCATTTCAAACCACTAAGAATTCAATAGCAATGCTTCTCCTTACACCATTGTGTACATTTCTTTTTAAAACCATCCACTCTTTTCAATTTCTTCATTAAGGATTATACATTGTACTTTGAGCTAAGATGCAGAAGTTCACAAATTCAATCAAGATATCAAAATTGAAGAAGAGCTGCAATAGATAGCCCTAAAACATAGCACAACAATACAGATCAGCTATGAAAACTAATCTTAGTTTATTCTAGGCAGCATATGATTTGCATAACATGACATAAAATCCATATATTATGTCTCCCTAAAATAGACAAATCTTGACAGATGTCTAAGAAATTCTTGAAACATTCAATATAACTACATTTATGAAGGTTAGACATCCAGGTAAAACAATATCTAAAGATGAGTCACTGGATAGGATACAGCGATTACTTCCAGACGTTTCAAGTAACATCGATCACTATGAATTGGAGAAACAAATCAAGACACTATCTTGTTATTGTCGCATGTAAATGTACTGAAATGCAAATCATCAATTCATTACAACTGACTAGAGGCTGACGGATTTTTTTGAAATTTTTTGAAATTTTTAAAAATTTTTTGGTTCGGAAGCCATTCAGAGTCTGTAGCCAGTTTAGGGAGCACAGCTGTGAAGTCGTACTGACCAGTCACTGCCCATCTGACCAGCCAGTCCAGCGTACATGTAGGCAGGCAGCAGCACACATGTAGGTTAGACTGGGACTACAGGCTTGGTGGGCCCTGACTGGCTAGGGGGCTTCAACAGTCTGGATTCTAGCTTAATTTTTTTTCAGGAGGTTCAGATCAGTTTGATTCAGTTTGAATCTAGCAGTTAAAGCCTGTTCAAATATTTGCTCTTATTTTTTTTTGTGATTCAGAGTTTAGCTTTAATTCAAGCTACATCTAACCAGTCTAGGTCAGTTTCATTATTTCAAGAAAGTTGTTTATGGTTCTTGATTGAATTGTTCTTTGGTTTTCGTTAGAGTGAATATTTTTTCAGATTAAGAGGCTGTTGAATTTGAGACTATTTGAGTCTGTTGTGATTTCAGGCAGTTCAAATTCCCATACTGACTTTCCTTTTTATATTCTAGCAAACTATCTTCTACTAACCACAGTCTGTACTTTCATGCTGTTTACTACAGTTGAAATACAGTGTAGTTTTTCAATTATTGACTTTTTCTTCAGAGAAAACAAAGAGGTTTTGTAGATCCAGGTCCTATTGTTCAGAGAAATAGGGAGGTGTTATATTTGTAAATCCAGGTAGGGCCTAAAAAAACAACATAAAGAGGAAAGGCAGATTCTGAGGAAAACCTGATGACTATTGGACCAGACAAAGAAGAGAAAGACATATGCTATGGTCGGTAAGTAGTACATGCATTCATGTCCGCATCAACATCTTTGTCCTAACCATGACGTGTCCTCCCTAGGCTCTGGACAAAATGGAGGCTGAGTGGGATCCGATCAAGTTCGAGATCATCGCGTACAAGGAGACGGGGACGTACATCCTGCGCAGTTCTGACGAGTCGTCTCAGCTGCTGGACGACCACATCGTGATGACGCAGAGCATGTCCTTCTCGCCGTACAAGAAGCCGTTTGAAGAAAGGATCACCACCTGGGAGTCCAAGCTGAAAATGACACAGGTGAGAAGTTGAGTTTGTGTTCTAAAGCTTTTAGTCAATCGTACCAGACAGTTTACTATTTAAGCCCTGTCAAGGTTGTAGATTTTAAAAATTGCCAGAGATTGAGCTTATTTTTCACCTGAAAATCTCTCTAGTCATCACTTCGGACAGGCTTGGGGACCTGTGAACAAGATCCAGCTGATCTCCAAAAATGATCCAGATTCATGAAACCTGGTATGAATGGTTCGAAAATTGACCTCAAAGGGGGTTAATCCTGATCTGCCAATTGGATTCAGGAGATCAAATCAGGATCAATTTCGTGCCCAGGGTAAATCCCAATTTGCGAATCGTGGTATGAATGGGTTTTTATAACTCTTCGAATGATGCTGTATAGTAATGCATAAAATAAACAGCAACAACAAACTAGACCTGATGTTGTTTACGTTGCCCCCCCAGGATGTGCTGGATGAGTGGCTGTTGTGTCAGAGGTCGTGGCTGTACCTGGAGCCCATCTTCAGCTCCGAGGACATCAACCGACAGCTGCCCGTGGAGGGCAAACGCTTCCAGACCATGGACCGCATGTGGAGGAAGATCATGAAGAACGCCAACGACAACCCGCAGGTAACCCACTTTCATGAGCTATATTACATTCCTGAAGAAGATTAAGAAAAATTGATATTTTAAATATCTATTTTATTGTTTAATTGGAAATACCTTGGTTGTTTAGATAGCCATGAGTAGGAATAAACATTGTTGGTGAGGTTGAGGGAAAAGTGTTTAGTTCACAGGTTTAAAAGAGTCCTTTACAGAAGATACATGTGTACAACAATAAAACCATTCCTTGGCTTTCTTATTCTTAGTAGTGTTGATCTGTGTTTTTATCTATTTATTAATTGTTTGGCTTGGGGTCCAAGACCCATATTCACACAACACAAACACAGGTACACATCTAGATTCAAAGTCACCAAATCTTACAAAGATCTGTTTCAAAGCCTGTGAAACCTACATGCAGATTCAAAACTTGTGATATTGTAGAATTCAAAATAAGTCTCTGATTGTAAAATCCACCCCCCCTCCCCACGCAGGTGATCTCGCTGTGCCCTGATGCTCGTCTCCTGGAGAACCTGAAGGAGTGTAACAAGCTCCTGGAGCAGGTACAGAAGGGGCTGAGCGAGTACTTGGAGACCAAGCGCGCCGCCTTCCCGCGGTTCTACTTCCTGTCCGACGACGAACTCCTCGAGATCCTGTCTCAGACCAAGGACCCCAAGGCTGTCCAACCGCATCTCAGGAAGTGCTTTGAGAACATGGCTAAGGTGGGCACAGAGAAAGCAGTTTCTTCTTCTCACCATACATTCCTTTTTTTTTCCTCGCAGGAGCAGAAATATCTATCATTTGGTACCATAGATGCTTACTTGCTTATGTCAAGACTTTCCAGTCACGAGTCGAGATGGCAGCCCAACTGTAGCACCATAGTCAAGAAGTCAACAAATCTTGCTGCCTCTCAAATGAGAAGTTTACCAATATCAAGAAAGTGGCTTCAATAGTATCTGACATTTTGTTGGATAGAATTTTTCATTCAATTAGCTAATTCTTTAAAGATGTGTCAAAATTTAAAGTAAAGGGGTCTGTCCTTGGTGCTGAAATGAATATTTTACTGTTTTGTTGCAGCATGCTAAGCCAAAGGTTAGGGATAACAGGGCAATTGGATGAGTTGGTCAAAAGTAGTTCCAAGTTCTGTAAATTGTGAACATTTAGCAAGTTTCTTTTCATTTAATGGTTTAGACCTTTTAACTGCTTTACATGTGACCTACACTGTTCAATCTAAACATAACTCTTGAAAAAATACTTTGAAATATAAAGAAAAGGACATTTTCATTGGGGTAATTTTAATGTAAGATTTGGTTCTCCGTCTAGCTTCACTTTGAGGAGGACCTGGCCATCACTAAGATGTTCTCCACGGAGGGAGAGTGTGTTCCGCTGTCGGAGAAGCTCTACCCGACCGGGAACGTGGAGGACTGGCTTCTGGAGGTGGAGAGGGTCATGAAGGAGAGTCTTAGGTCCATCATTGGGCGGTCCCTAGCCGTGTACCCTGATGTAAGTATTCACAGCTTTAATGCAATTATTGGACGGTCCCTAGCCGTGTACCCTGATGTAAGTATTCACAGCTTTAATGCAATTATTGGACGGTCCCTAGCCGTGTACCCTGATGTAAGTATTCACAGCTTTAATGCAATTATTGGACGGTCCCTAGCCGTGTACCCTGATGTAAGTATTCACAGCTTTAATGCAATTATTGGACGGTCCCTAGCCGTGTACCCTGATGTAAGTATTCACAGCTTTAATGCAATTATTGGACGGTCCCTAGCCATGTATCCTAATGTAAGTATTCACAGCTTTAATGCAATTATTGGACGGTCCCTAGCCATATATCCTGATGTAAGTATTCACAGCTTTAATGCAATTATTGGACGGTCCCTAGCCGTGTACCCTGATGTAAGTATTCACAGCTTTAATGCAATTATTGGACAGTCCCTAGCCATGTATCCTAATGTAAGTATTCACAGCTTTAATGCAATTATTGGACGGTCCCTAGCCATATATCCTGATGTAAGTATTCACAGCTTTAATGCAATTATTGGACGGTCCCTAGCCGTGTATCCTGATGTAAGTATTCACAGCTTTAATGCAATTATTGGACGGTCCCTAGCCGTGTACCCTGATGTAAGTATTCACAGCTTTAATTCAATTATTGGATGGTCCCTAGCCGTTTATCCTGATGTAAGTATTCACAGCTTTAATGCAATTATTGGACGGGCCCTAGATGTCTTTCACAGCTTTATGAAGCAAAGGTGAACTGTAATTTTCAACACAATAACAGATGTTCTATCCGCATAATGTGACGTCACGGTAGCTTTTAATTGCTCATTCCTTGACAAAGACTGGAGTTGAGACAGTCGAAAATTTGGTTTAGTTACTTATTTGAAGATGGCCGTACCAACGCTTTCTGTGAGCTAAAATTTGACAATAATAAATTCTTCTAACCATGTTTTTCCTTCCATCGCAGACAAAGAGGACTGAGTGCCTGAAAGTTTGACGCGTAGAACTCCTTTCCTGTATTCAGAGAAAATCTGTATGCTTACTGTGAGCTAGAACTTGACAATGATACATTCTTCTAACCATGTTTCTCCTTCCATCGCAGACAAAGAGAACTGAGTGGGTTCTGAACTGGCCTGGACAGGTAGTCATTGCAGGGTGTCAGACCTTCTGGTCCAAGGAGGTGTCCGATTCTTTGGAGGAAGAGAATCTTCCCGAACGACTGGAAATTCTAATCGAGCAGGTATTTTATTATGAAATACACTTTAAAACTTCATACCAGCCAAAGGAGTGATCTGTTATCATCTCTTTCTAATATAGTAGACCTACAGCAACTCAATGACAGTGCATTATGGTCTTTACTGCTACGAGGGTCCATGTCTTTTTCACATTTACAAAACTGTAATATCTTCGATAAAGTCCACACTTTCATCCACAGTACAGGTAGATTCTCGTAATTGATAGATCACCAACATGTCTTGTCGACATTCATTTCAATTCTTTTATCCATTTTGTATTTATGTGTGTGTATGTATGCTGTGTTTTACTATTGTTATATTTTGCCCATACTACAACTGGAGCAAATGGATAAAATTTGGAAATTTGAAATTTTCTCCAGTTGTATGAGCAACTGTGACTTTGCATGTCTTATAATTATTTCCTGGATGTCTGACCATCATCAACATCATGATGATGATAGTACTAATCTTAACCTTCTCCCTTCAGCCTAACTCTGTAACCAATAGGAAATTGGGTGCCAAACGGCTACTTTAGTGCGCCAAAGGTTGATATCATAATCATTCATTTATCTTAAATGTTGTTTTCTGTGCCAATAGATGACAGGACTTGTCGAGCTGGTCAGAGGCAAGCTGTCCAAGATGCAGCGCGAGATCCTGTCAGCGCTGATCGTGATTGAGGTGCACGCCCGCGACGTCGTCTCCAACATGGTGGAACTGGACGTGAAGAACGTCAACGACTTTGAGTGGATCAGCCAGCTCAGGTTCGTTCGTTTATTCGTTTATTACGATACCCTTTAGTCGTATCACGACTAGTCTTACAGGGTTCATCTTACATACAAATACAAACATATATACAGATTGCGAGATTAAGTATGAATACATATACATGTACATAATCAATTATACCTCGTCATGAATTAGTAGCCTCTTCCAGTGACCCCATGACCTGGAATGTCTGTCATGTAAAAAATGAGGTGAAAGAAATTAAGAGTAGGTGCTTAACATCCACTTGTTCATCCCTGCAGGTATTACTGGGTGGCAGACAACCTGTACGTGAGGGCCGTGAACGCGGAGTTCCCGTACGGTTACGAGTACCTCGGCAACACGGGACGACTCGTCATCACCCCGCTAACGGACAGGTGCTACCTCACGCTCACAGGAGCACTCCATTTGAAGTTTGGGGGTGCACCCGCAGGGCCAGCTGGAACTGGAAAAACTGAAACGACCAAGGTGTGTGGAAGATTTTATAGCCATTCTAAAGATACTGTTCAACCTTTGTTATTTGGTTGACTTCTGGGATAATAAACACTGAAGTTAGACAGTAGAAAAATTGTGTTCTTGCATGAGAAGTTCAGGTATATACTGACCTGGCCACTTCTAGTACATGACTTTCTGAAGATATGTCAGAAGTCAGTCAGAGTTGGATGAAAATTTGTATGGTGCTTTCAAGGCTGGGACCTCTCTATCTCATGTCTGCTAGAATAGCTCTCGGACATTTGACGCCTTCACCTTTGTGTTGTATCAAAAGTTCAAATCAACTTGAAGACAGCTGCTAAGGCCACACCAATTTAATTTCTTGGTTAACGGATTTTTATTTAAAAAAAAAAAAAAATTTTAGAAAAAAAAAATTCAGGAAAACAGAAGGCCTTCTGTTTTCATGATTTTTTTTGTCTAAATTTTTTTTTTTTTTACATAAAAATCTGTTAACCAAGAAATTAAATTGGTGTGGCCTAATCTATAACATTTGTTGTCCCACCTAGGATCTGGGTAAGGCCATGGCTGTGCAGTGTGTGGTGTTCAACTGTTCCGACCAGCTGGACTACATGGCCATGGGCAAGTTCTTCAAGGGCCTGGCCAGCGCCGGCGCGTGGGCCTGCTTTGACGAGTTCAACAGAATCGACATCGAGGTGTTGTCTGTGGTTGCTCAGCAGATCATAACCATTCAGAAGGCCCAGCAGCAAAAGGTACGACTGTCCATGTCTGTTTCTTTCATCTTCCAGTTTCATGTTAATACTAGAGTTCCACGAACACATTATCTTCGCCAAATAATCAAGGCTTATCATGGAGAGTGATTAATATTTACGTGCTTGTCACCCCCTGCAAATTTGATCATGCACCATACCATTTGGAAGTTATGATGGGGCGAATGAGTCCAGTCTAGATATGGTTAAAAATCATTTGGTGGTACAGGACTAGTATATGTGTAGAGTGTGCTGATATATGTTATAACTGGTCATGAAAATATATGAGTATGTTGATATCATATGGGCCACAAAGGTTCGATATTGCAGTGTTGTAAGTTGAAAGTAATGATGAAATAGCACAGTCAATATATATTTGAATAGAATAAATCTGGCTGGTTGTTGACGTGTTTTTAGGTGTTTTAGGTGTTTTTGTCAGGCTTTCTATTTTGTCCCTATTTCGTTATGTTGCTAACAACCGTGTTGAACAAAAATACCTAAACTGAACGCATTAAACCAGCAGGACCCACACCTCTGCTTGGAGAATAGTTTATTTATTTGACCTACATGTACGTTTATGCATGGCCATTTGTTTACAAGACCTGACACTGTCCCATGTCCCATTGAAATGCAGTAGGTTAACAAACTTTCCTTACTAATTATGCAAATTAGCTCCTGATTTGCATAATCAGTCATTGATAATGTAAAGCACAATCTGAGCTCTCTACATACCAAACATCACGACGATCTGTCGTCCCCTTCTCAAGTTATTCATGTCCGAATGTCAAAACAAAACACCCACTGCAGTTCTTAAAAAGCCGCTAGGGAGCCAAAATTTACAGAACTTACTTTCTGTGGCATGAACTATCTACCACACAAATATCATGACCATAGCACTTTCAGAAAATATGCCCCTAAATTTTGAAGCTCCACTGCAGTACCTTAGGTACCCGCTAGAAGGCCAATTATCGAACTTGACCTTCCTTTATGTAAACCCTACCCATCCACTAAATATCATACGGACCCATCAACAGCTTCTCGAGTTATGCTGGCGACATACAAATACACATCCACACAAAGCCTGCTGCAGTACCGACGGAAAATACCAGGGCAACCATTTTTGAACTTGACCCCCGTTTTCACAACATCTACACACCTGCAAAAAATCATGAAGATCCATCAACGTTTCCGTCACTTTTTTTGCCTACATACAAACACAAAAAAATGTAAAGTCTGCTGTAGTACTGTTGAAAAACGCAAGGTGAACCATTTTCGAACTTGACTTTCCTTTGCACAACCACTACACACCTGACAAAAATCATAAAGATTCATTGAAGCTTTCTTGAGTTATGCTCCTGACATACATTCAGACCCACCCAACAGATTTTTCAACCGAAAACATAATCTTCTCCGAGTACTTACTCGGCGAAGATAAATATAGTCAAACCTGGTCTCAACAACCACCCAAAGAACTGAGCAAAATGTGAATGACTCCTGGGAACTGATAAAAGTATACTGGTTGGGTAAAACAATTGATTGAACACTTTTTCCTTCCCTCAGTTGGACCGGTTCATGTTTGAGGGGGTTGAGATTGCCCTGAAAGCGGCCTGCGCTGTCTTCATCACCATGAACCCCGGTTACGCCGGCCGTACGGAGCTCCCAGACAACCTGAAGGCCCTGTTCCGCCCCGTCGCCATGATGGTACCGGACTACGCCATGATCGCAGAGATCTCGCTCTACTCGTTCGGGTTCTCAGACGCAAAAGTGCTGGCGAAGAAGATCACCACGACGTTCAAACTGTCGTCAGAACAGCTCAGCTCACAGGTGGGTTTGAGTGTTTTGACCTGTATAATTGAACTTTTACAGCTACTTTTACCTACCGTGCATGACTCAGTAGTTCAGGGAAAGGGCAATACACTGCATTTCATTTCTATGGCAATGCAGTTGGGAAGCTAGCAAGCTATAAAACGTTTTAAGAATTCTTTTGCAGTACACTCTATAGCTCACAGCTGCATATAAAGCATGATTGCCAGATCCCTATCTCATACTTGATGCTGTACATTGTTGGCAAACAAATTTTCTTACACATCCCAGGACCATTACGATTTCGGTATGCGAGCGGTGAAGACCGTGATCTCGGCGGCGGGTAACCTGAAGCGAGAGAACCCAGACATGGACGAGGAACTCATCTGCCTGCGCGCCATCAGGGATGTCAACGTGCCAAAGTTCCTGGTGGAGGATCTCAAACTGTTCACAGGTATGCAAATTTGTTCACAGGTATGCAAATTTGTTCACAGGTATGCAAATTTGTTCACAGGTATACAAATCTGCATACATGTATGCTAAGTTTGTGAATAGGTATAGCAGTGAAAAACACCATCAAACCTGTACCGGTGAGTGGCAGTGACTGTCTTTTTATTGTGACCACCACCTGGCCATTTTGACCACTTTTTTGTGGTCCCTCAGATTATTTTTCCCAAGTTAACCCAAGCATTCAAATTATTTAGAATCATGTCTATTGTGGCTACCTGTCAATTGTGGCAATGTTCAAGTCCTTTGAGTGATCAGGTCTGACTGTAGACACGAGTTCTCAATGTCCTTAAAATGTTGTTGTTAGATGCAGAGTTCAGCACCAAGGACAGGACTCAAACAGAAAAATTCAGCAACAAAAATAAGTTGATACTGTTGTTGTTAGCTGTACAAATCAGCACCAAGGGCAGACCTGAAAGTCTCTTTCTTTTAATGAAAAATTTACTGTCACAAAGTTCACTTTACCTTCAAAATCATCTGTAGATCCTGTCTTTGTTTGACAAGTGCTGTTTACTCTATTTCACCGCCACAGGTATCGTGTCGGACTTGTTCCCGAAGATCAAGGAGGAACCGATTGACTACGGCACTCTGGACTCCTCACTAGTCGCCAGCTGTGAGAAACTGGGCATCAAGGACGTCCGAGGTGAGATCTTGATAATGATTACTGTAGATTTTTTTATGGTGGGGACTTTTATGGTAAGAGGAGGAAGGTTTTCACTGTGTTCTGAGTTTGCATTTGAAACAATTAGAAGTACAATGCATTCGTGGTGTCATGATTTTGTGGTGGAGGGGTCACTGCAAAAACCTTGAAATTAAAACCACCACGAACCTTTTAAGATTCAATAAAGAAACATATCTACAAGTAGGACTTATCTATAACTTGCTAGGTGTATCTATGAAGAAGCCATGTATCTGTGTTATTGAGGTTTTACATTTGTATTTTCAATTCGGTGTTTTTGGTATTGATAAGTAATGTTATATTGATTAAAAAGTGGATACAATTTGTTTGGGTTTACCCCTCAACTCTGCACTGCAAGCAAACAACAGATTGTTAAAAAGTGTTTTAGACCAACTTGTTGAATGTCCAAAGCCTATTTTTTTTCATTCACACCTGTTTCACAAGGATTACTAAAAAAACACTTTTTGGCCACATTTTACATATAAAAGACATCAATACAAATTTGCACATGATGCACTAAAGTTCATTGATGGACACAAGGCACATAAACAGCACAAGGCTTGGTGAAATCTGAAATTAAAAATTCCTGACAACATTTTCCCGTTTTTGCCTACTCATTGATCAGGACCTGATGGTAAGTCTAAATTATTGAATAAGAACATAAAACATTAATTTCCTCTTTCTTGCAGGGTAGTTATGTTATCATTATATATCTCTAAGATGAACTAGCTTTCAATATTTCTTGTATAGGGGAAGTAATGGTCAGCTTTTTTTCAATACAGTACATAATTCAAGAGGTGTTTTTCACTAGACCTATGTCCTAGACAGCATACCAATGTGAAATTTTAGCTCTGTTTTCCGGTCTTTTACAATAGCATCACAATTGTTGCATACATTAAGTACTACTACCGACATGTACATGTAGAAGTGCCATCAAAGGACCAATACAGCCAATCATCAGCTTCAAGGTATACAGAAAGAGTGTTTGTTGCAGTCTCTACATAACTACATGCTGCTTTGCTCACAATCAAACCTAGCACAGCCATCACAAGTTTGTTGTATTGCCTGCCACATGCTTGTGTGTTGAGCATAATCTCACTGACACAAATTGCAACAGCTTCTTAATCTTAACTACGCTGATGCATAATTTGTTTACATGCTGAATATGCTTGCAAAGACGTCCATGCTTATGCATGCAACCATTGCATAATACAGCTGTCACAGTGAATGTGTGTGGAGGGAATTTTTGTAAGATTGAAAATTCAACTTTCGATCAGCACTTCATAAAATCCTTATCAATATCATTTTTTTCAATATCAAAACCCAATGCATTTGGTGTAGCACCACTCATTTTTGTGCTTGATGTTTGTATTTGTATTTGTCTTTATTGACAATGAATAGAGAAATTGAATCATAACCGATGGAAAACATTTTCGGACCCCAGTTCGATGTGTTTTCCTCTATACAAAGTGATTTGTTCAATTTGTTAACCTCCACACACTGTATTACTGCTGTACTAACCCATCCGCAATGTTATTCTAAATTCTGCATTTGAATTATCACATTTCCTGCTATGTCATGCACACATCATGAAGACAATGCATAAAAATCATGTAGAAATTTTGGTTTGCAGATGCAAAGCTGTTAAATGTCTATTTCAGCACCGAGGACAAACCTAGCATTTCCAACACATACAACAAAAAATTCCTGAAACCATGATTTCTCCCCTTGAAATTTGATTTGTTTTGCCATGACTTTGATGATTTTCTCTTCAAGTATGATTCAACACTATCAAGATTTTTCCTGTTGAACTGTGATATATTCACCGAAACCATTTTTTCCACAAACACAATGTTTTCCACTTGAACAATGATTTTTTTCCCCAAAACTATATCAAATTTCCCTTTCGAACATTCCTTCAACCATGATTTTATCCCTTGAAAAGTTGTTTAAAGTTCCTTTTTTTTCAATTTTGACTTTTGAATAGTTTTCTTTCTTCTTACAAAACACCATATTTAAAAATGTATTGAGAATGCTTCTTATCATGCGCCAAGTTTTCCTTTTAAACAAATCACATATTACACATAGTACCTTATTGACAGTACATAAAGATACAACGTACATTTGTAAATAAGCTTTGCTGCACACTCAACTGCTACAACTGCTGCTTGAAGCCGTAACATTAACACCCTCTGCTTGCCTTGCCTTTTCTCTTTACAGGCGCACTAGGTGAGACTGCACTGTTGTTTGACAGACTTTAAAATCCTGCACCCAAAAGTCTACTGTATAGGACAAGTACACTACTGTAGATGCATCAGAATCACAAGCTGCTTTCTAGTTTTGGAAAAAAAGATCTGAATTTATATCATATGGTACATACATTCAATTGGAATTATCACACACTTAAAAAAACAACACTTATTTTCCAAAAATAAGTCAACAACTTGTGATTCGGTTGTTTTGAGAGGTACAGAAAGGTTGGTATGAGGTCATTTTTATGGTGAAATGTGTTGTGTAGTTTTGTTAGGGACAGAGGTGCAAATTATGTGTTGTTGTTAGTGGTGGTACATACATGTGTTTTGTGTATGTCTGTTTTCTATAACTAACAATTGTTTTGTTTTGATAATGTTCAAGCAATTAACCCTACAGGTGTTTGTGTTGTTTATTCTATAACCCATGTGATGTTTTTAACCCTTGTTAAGCTGAAAGCTGGGAATAATCTTGCAGCTTTTTGTATTAACCCTGTTCTTTTTATTAGTTATGATTTTGTTTGTTATCTAACGTTACTACTTGTGGTTTGTGTATATGCTGCTTGCACTTACATGATAATCCTGTACATTGTGCTTACTATATATTGCTTGCTGCTATAAGCTTGCAAAGAAAAAGGCTAAAAATGTAAGGTGTTATGTTGTAACATTGCTTCTAAAATTGTGACCATGCAAATACTTCTACTGCATGACTAAACTCTTTCTCTTTGGCTGCTACTTGCAAAGATTTCTTCTATATGCTTTTTGTAACCTCTGAATTTTGATTAAACAATAAAACATCTCAAAAAGAAGGTTACTATGAGATAAATACACCGTTTTGCAGTGTAACTGATTCTTGCTTTTTGCCCCCCTCCCCCCTAGGGTTCATCACCAAGTGTATCCAGTTGTATGAGACCACAGTGGTGAGGCATGGTCTCATGTTGGTGGGGCCGACATGTTCGGGTAAAACTATGTGCTACAAGACACTACAGGCCGCCATGACTGCACTGAAGGTACACCATAATACTCATGAATGATAAAGAACCACATAATCATTAAGCATGATCCTTTCATGCCTCCAGTTTGTAAAAGTATTGAAATGAGTTTGAAACTACAACAGAATGAACCCCTAAAAGCTTTTAACGACCCACATTAGCATCAGTGATGACCTACTTTGTTCCAAATTGATAACAAGTATTTAGTCATAGCTAAGATTACACTAGCACTTAGTAACTGTTGCTTTTTGACACTTGTAAATCCATCCTTTCCATTCTTTATTTCTTTATCACGGGAGAGCATAATGAAATATGATACATATTATGTATATATGATACAGTATGATATAAAAAATTTGATGAAAAGGATGGATGAATGTTGAGCTTAATGTCAAGCAGTCGACTACCACTACTAGAAGTTATTGCATGATGTGGATGAGTCTTTTTTTTCAGAATGTGTTTGATTCTAAGAAAGAAATACATTGTGCATCCATCCATCTGTTCATTCTTTTCTTTTATATGTTAACCATATTCTGTTCTTTCCACTTCCTCCCCCAGGGTTTGCCGGCGGTGGGAGGGGGAGTGTACGAGGCTGTCCATGTGAACGTGGTGAACCCCAAGTCCATTACCATGGGTCAGCTGTACGGAGAGTTCGACATGCTCACCCACGAGTGGACTGACGGGATCCTGTCCACCTTGGTCCGAGAGGGCACCTCCGCAACCGACTCCGACAAGCGCTGGTAGGTTCCTTAGTCTGTATATGTTACCTAGCCTGTACCGGGCTCCACGGGTTGCTGAAAAATAGTAGAATTGGAGGTCATAAACTGTAACTTCTTTAGCGGACTAACTCCTCTGGCATGATATCCATCTATTTGGCCACTTTTTACTATTTTTCCAGCAACCTGTGGAGCCTGATAGAGGCTATATGCTACCCAGTTCCACAAACAACAAAATGGCACATTGCACTACAGTCAAAATTCCCCAAGGAGACCACACAGGGGACCAATAAAATGTGGTCTATGTAGACAGGTGGTCACTATAGACAGGATTCTTATACTTTATATAAATTTACTTTACACGGCCTTCCCTGGTGGTGGAGTAATGCCCACCGTGCCTCTTCGGCTTATCTGTCTATAAAGGTGTGCCAAAAAACACGCTACAGATTTGCTGCACCGATGTGCCAACATCTAGCACATTTTCCACCAAGAACCGTACAATTTCTTTCTTGTGTACCGTAGGTACATGTTTGACGGCCCCGTGGATGCTGTGTGGATTGAGAACATGAACACTGTGCTGGACGACAACAAGAAGCTCTGTCTGAGCAGTGGAGAGATCATCAAACTGACAGAACACATGACCATGATGTTCGAGGTGAGACTTTAACCTTCTCCCTGCTGCCTAACTCTGTAAAGAATAGGAAATCGGGTGCCAAATGGCTACTTCAGTGTGCTAAAGATTATATACAGTCACACGTACTTTGTACAAACCTTTAATTTGGAGAGTTCAATTTGAGTTTAGTCAAAACTACCCAAGAAGACCATTGAAGGGACTGATAAAAACTACCGGTAGTCTATATGGACAGGTGGTTACTATTGACAGGATGCTTATGCTTGTGTCAATGGGAAAAATTATCTAAGGAACCACCAAAAAGTGGTCGCATTGGCCAGGTGGTCCTTATGTAGAGATGGTAACTAGGATTGCACAGTATATGGCCTTTCCTTGGTGCTGAACTGAACCTTTTTCAACATAATGTCCTTTCAGATATAGAAGAGTCTGGGTATCATACCATTTGTGAAGCTATTGGGTTATATAACAGGGAAAAGATTAAACATTTATATTTTTGGCAACACCTTGCTGTAGTGCCCCCTGTGGTATGGTGTGCTGAGGGGCTATCAGGTTATATGTCATGTAACAGGGAGAAAGTTAAATATTAATCGTTAAATGTTTTTGGCAACACCTCAGGTGCAAGACCTTGCTGTAGCCTCCCCTGCGACAGTGTCCCGCTGCGGTATGGTGTACCTGGAGCCCCAGAGCCTGGGAATCATGCCGTTTGTGGAGTGCTGGCTGAAGAAGCTTCCTCCCTGCATCGTGCCTCACCAGGAGAAACTACAGAAACTGTTCGACAACTTCCTGGAAGAAGCCATCAAGTTTAAGGCAGAAAATATGAAGGTAGGGAAAGTTGGAAACTTGAAATATAGATGATCAAAAACTTGGGAAAAGTTATAACCTGGATAATTTGCTTGATTTTTTTTACCTAACTGCTGATTTATAAAAACATAATGTAAATCTGAAGTTGGGAATCATGAAATAAAGCTGCAACTGAGAAGTAGCCAATGGTACAGACAAGGTTTTGAGTGAGTGTGATCATTGTTTTTTCAGGAATACGTGCCAGCGGTGGATGGAAACCTGACCTTCAGCCTCATGCGACTGTTGGAGTGCTTCTTCCACCCCTTCATCCCCAAGGAGGGGGAACCACCTGTGCCTGAGGTAAGGGTCCACCAGGAAACAGGGTAACTTGTGATAGACAGAGACCACTGCAACTTGAGTAACTAATACGTTGATGAAGGTTAGACATCCAGGTAGTAAGAAACGCCCAAAATAGTTACTCAAGCAACTGGATAAGATTTTCAAAATTTTTGGCGTGAGTAACTAATAATTTGAATAAAATACATTGAGTTGTGATTGCATCTTTTTATGTAGGAGAAACTGATGAGAATTGAGGAGTTGATCGAGCCGTGGTTTGTGTTCTCGCTGGTCTGGTCCGTCGGCGGGACGTGCACCAACGACGGGCGCGTACGGTTCAGCCAGTGGGTGCGGGAGCGCATGGTGAAGGAGAACATCGTGCTGCAGTTCCCCAGCGAGAATCTCGTGTATGACTACCGCTTGGATGACGCCGGCCTCAGCAAGAAACCCTCAAAGGTATGGCTAACATCATTGAACCAAAATCAATCAGTCACTTCCCAAAACACTACACAGAATATGTGCTATAGAGAGACTATCAAAGGTATGTGTGGCAACTTTGGACAAAAATTGTTCAGTTATTTATGGTCAAACAATATACATAAAATAAACTGTAGATGTTAGGTGTATCTGTGACACTTAAAAATGCTATATGGCAAGTATTTGTATGTGAGCCTCTAAGTGAAATAAAAGTGAAAACATTTGGTTAAATTTGAACTGTGTGTAGTATAGAACCATCAGTCTTATTTTTTTCTGTTTGTTTGCAACATCTGATAACAATCTTTGTTAACACAATAGAAGTACAGCAACTTTTGTAAGGTCTTCCAGAACTATGCATAATTACAAACAAACAGAAGGATATAAATCAATTAATCTATGTACAAGTGATATACAATGTAGGCTACATCTTGCATAACATGTTTTCACAAAGCAGTCAACAATTTACATGGCAAAATGAAATACAGTGTACTAAGTACATTGATGAAGGTTAGAGATCCAGGTGAACAAACTCTATAAACACTTTTATCTCTGGATAAGATACAGAGATTTCTTCCAGATGCTGTTAAACTGAAGAAAAGTGATGGATGTCTCTCAAGATGTCTGGTAGTAGCTTCTGTGTCTTATCCACTTGTAGAGTGTAATAATATTGTACCTAATAGTAAATTGTTTCATGTATTCTTTTGTTTGCATTGAATGCTTGTAGGATGACATGACCGAGGAGGATGAGGGGGATACTGTGAAACAGATCCGCTGGACCAGCTGGATGGACGGCCTGCCCGAAGTCAACATCTCGCTGGAAATGCGATACTCTGACATCATCGTCCCCACCATGGACACCATCCGAGGGGCCGCCATTACTGAGCTCCTGCTAACCAATCACAAAAAGGTGAGAAAATTACAAACTAGAGTTTAAAAAAATTCATAGTCATAGAAATGAAAAAGAATTGAAAAAGATTTGGTGTTCAGATGCTGTTTGGTGTTATTAAATGATAACTTCAGCACCAATGACAGACCCAACATGTCCAACATGCAACAATATTCAAAATAGATTTCCTAGAACCATGACTATTTGCCCTCAAATCATGATTTTTTCCTAAGTTTGAACCATGATACTTCCTCCTTAACCTTTGAGTTCAGATGCAAACACTCCACTGACAGTGAACTAGCCCCCTGCTGCAGTGATTGCACCCCAGTGTGGCCCAGGGCTACTGAATTGGAGATGGGCACTGGGAGGACTTAAACTAATAAGCAGCAGGGAGAAGGTTAACAATGTTTTTTCCTTGTACCACTGTTCAGGTGTTGTGTGTGGGCCCCACGGGAACAGGCAAGAGTCTGACCATCCAGGACAAGTTGTCCCGCGGCATGCCGCCGGAGTTCCTGTCGGACTTCATCGCTTTCTCAGCACGGACCAGCGCCAACCAGACACAAGATCTCATTGACAGGTTTGTACATTTTTATGTTATTATCTTTGCCGAGAAGATTATATTTTTGGTTACTCCAGCTGTTGGGTGGGTCTATATGTATGTCAAGGGCATAACTCGAGAAACCTTTGATGGATCTTCATGATTTTTAATAGGTATGTATGGGTTGTGCAAAGGAAGGTCAAGTTCAAAAATCGCTCACCATGCGTTTTCCAACAGTACTGCAGCGGACTTTGAATGTTTTTGTGTTTGTATGTAGGCAAAAAAAGTGACGGAAACGTTGATGGATCTTCATGATTTTTGGTAGGTGAGAAGCGGTTGTGGGAATGGAGGTCAAGTTCGAAAATGGTTCACCTGGCGCTTTCCTACCGTTGTGCAGCGAGCTGTTTATGTTTCTGTGGTAGTACATGTATGTCACCAAGGTAATTTGTTTTTGATTATTTTTCATTTCAGCAAACTGGACAAGCGGAGGAAGGGCGTGTTTGGGCCCCCTCTGGGGAAGACCTTCATCATCTTCATCGACGACATGAACATGCCAGCGCTGGAGGTGTACGGAGCACAGCCGCCCATCGAACTCATCAGACAGTACATGGACCACGGGGGATGGTGCGTAGGGGTGCTTGTAGATTACATGTATATAGAGAGAGATAGCACGCTTCTAGATTAATGTCAAACCTGTATATTGTCAAGTGACCACCTCTATATAAGGACCACCTGGCTTTTGGTAATTCTATAAAGTCAAACCTGTACAAGTGACCACCTCTACATAAAGACCACCTGGCTCTACATAAAGAGGATGGTACCGGTGCGTAGGGGTTCTAGTAGATTATATCAAGATGCAGTATGATACTGTAGATGCATCTAAGTTTGCTTTGGTTTTATGTTGATGAAAAATTCTTTTTATATGGAAAACCACAGGCTGATCTTACAGAGATCCTTGAATCTTTTTAGATAGAATGTGATTGAACTGCTAAGTTTAGAGTACAGGTATGAAAGGTTTACAAACTTTACAGAGTATATTCCAGGACGGAAATTTCCTTGTTGGGATGGAAAAAAATTGAACCCCATTCCTCCCTGAAATCTGAACTTCATGTCATGAAATTGAGAAAAATACATTTTTGTAAACTGAAGATGACAGGTTTAAGAATAGAGATAAATAACATTGGCTCCCAAACAATGAGTGGGAGGGACAAAACTTTAAAGCTGGAGACAGGCCTGAAGACAGATAATTATATAACAATGACAATGTGTATTTTCCAGGTATGACCGTAAGATGATCGGTGCATTCCACAACCTGGTAGACATCACGTTCATCTCTGCGATTGGTCCTCCCGGCGGCGGGCGAAATCCCATCACGCCGCGTCTGCTGCGTCACTTCAACTACCTCACCTTCACTGAGATGGAGGACTTCAGTAAGGTCGGTATCCACAATCTACACAGTTGTACATCTACATCCTTACAGTTCTAATTAAATCCCCTTACAGAGTATTATGCTTAGGTGAGTGCACTGGTCTTGCCCTTGTGTAAGTGGTGGTGAGTGGAGTTGGGGAAGTCATAGTGCTTGCCTACCCAAACTTTAAAGTGTTCTACAGACTTTGACAGTGCGAGTTTTTTTTTGTAGGGCATTCTACTCAATGACTTTCAATTGTTTTTTTACACATTTTTCTGTGTTTTTGCATAGTACACAATTTTTCTAAATCATAGCATTAAGATTAAACGGGGACCTAAGTTGTTGAACTATTGAACATGAGCCAAGAAGATGAAAAAAAGGTGGCTTGGCTAATGGGTACCCAAGATTTATGCATTTCTTCCCTCAATTGAAACCTAGACCAAATATCATGTCCTCTAAGCAAGAATTTCTTTCCCATCACCCTCTACAGCGGCGTATCTTTGCCACCATCCTGGGAGCGTGGATGCATGGGGTCCATGGTGTGGATAAGGACATCAACGGGAAACTTGTTGACGCCACCATCGAGATGTACAACACCATCATCACTCAGCTCCTCCCAACCCCGGCCAAGAGTCACTACACTTTCAACCTCAGAGACTTGTCCAAGGTCTTCCAGGGTAGGTCATTCACAACAGATCTAGAAGAATACAACGTTTCAGCCAAACAAATAAACAAACGTCTTCCAAGCCTTATACGGAAAAGTCCAGTTGGAATCTTGTGGAGACCAAGTGAAGATGTCAAAGAAAAAAGAGAAACTGAGTCAATTATGGGAATGTCAAAAGGTTTCAGAATGATTGATAAGTAGGAAAACATTTCCCCAACTGCTGATGTGAAGAAAATTTACATCCGATTTAACATTTGCATAATTTTTACAATTCCCACCTCCTCATCCTTTGGTCTATTCCTAATTTAGATAACTCTTTTATTGATAGGTTAAAAGGTTGTGATAACAAGACTGAAAAGGCAACATTGAGGATGACTGCTTTACCTTATACATGTAGCAACATTTAGCTGCAATACCTCAGTGTTCTGCTAGGTGGGGTAATTGTACTTTGTCCACCCTGCCCCCAGGTATCCTGATGGTGGAGCCTGGTAAGGTGGAGAACCTGGAGGCGGTCCTGCGGCTCTGGTACCACGAGGGCTGCCGCGTCTTCAGGGACCGTCTGGTGGACGACACCGATCGCGGATGGTTCGACAATCTTGCAAAGGTATGCTAAAGATTCAGGTATAAACTTAGACACGCTGTCTATGCAGTTTGATGACCGTCTGTCACCTTCCTCAGGGCAGTTCTGACTGGTTCTGCTATGCACGTCAAGTAGGTGTCGCTGCTAGCAGATGCGGTCCCAAACATAAACTATCTAGTAGTAGTAATACACAAAACATATATCATACCTGATAGGTAGTACCTGCTGTGTTTACAATGGGGTCCCAAAGGTGAAGTATTCAAATACATACAAGGACAGGTAGTACAAGGATAGGTGTTTGATGCAGTGTTTTCAATGCAGTGTTATTTGTTCTGTCCCCACAGGAGAAGATGTCAAAGCTTGGCGTGCCGTTCGAAGAGGCCGTGCCCCAGCTGCCGGTGTTGTTTGGTGACTTCATGCAGCCCAACTCCGACAACAAGCTGTACAACTACATCAGCGACATCCCGAAGATGGTGCAGATTATGGTGGACTACCTCGATGACTACAACCAGGTACGGTGTAGAGGACACTACCAACTGGATTTGGGGTTAAACAGATGTTTTTTGGGGTCCTTACCCCATTTTACCTGGACCCAAGGAGTGAAAAGTGGGTTAAAAAGAGTGACTTTTTCCTCCTTTTCACCCCCCATTTTGGGCGAGGACCCCCAAAACATCACTCTGTTAAAGCTCAAATCCAGTTGGTAGTGGGAGTGCAGCAAGAAATGGCAATGCTCCTGTGGTGTCGCCAAAAACAATCTTACAGTTTTGTAATCTTTGCTGATTCAGCATGCCAGAAGTTGGGCATTATTCTAAGATGTATTGATATTGTTATACCTGAGCCATGATAACGTTTGATAGGGGTGAACGGGTGAATGTAATAACCAATCATTATATACACACATGTACATCCAAAGGTACATCCCAAACCAATTTAGCTACTTATTCATTTTCACCTGTCGTCAGTGATTAGAATGAGAAAATAAGGTGTTAAGTACATGTACCTGTCCCTAAGGGCACAACACTGGGGCCTAGAGATTTGAACCCAGAATCTTTAAGCACAAGACCACCTTTAACATTATTCTGTAAAATCTGATAACCAATTGTTTGTTCTCCAGGTCAACACAGCGCGGATGCGACTGGTACTGTTTATGGACGCGACGCAGCACGTGTGTCGGATCAGCCGGATCATTCGCCAGCCGCTCGGCAACGCCCTTCTGCTCGGTGTGGGAGGGAGCGGTCGGCAAAGTCTCACCAGGTGAAACTGAGTCATCGTTGTTTGCTTTATCCTGTATCCTTTGATGCACTACAAAAGATGCAAAACTTGTGTCTTGATGCAACCCTGGATCATAAAGTTTTTGTCTTACTGCTGTTTCATTGTTGCAAAATGGAAGAACACAATCATGTTGTCATGCAAGTACATTAACTTTCGCAGTGATTTTATTTTAGTAGTAATGCTTTTATTGCTGTGGCATAAAACGGCATCAATGTGGCACTGCTCTAACTGATTGGTTCAAGGCTTTGCTGCGTTGACAGTTTGGGTAGGGAAACTTGGACAGCCATAATTGCTGTGAAATCACAGTGCCAGTCGGCATCAATACGGCATTAAAGCAGCATACAAAATTTAAGTATCAGTGCGTGTGGCAGTGAGCAGGGGATTCAAGGTTTTCTTCTCTGTTCTAGGCTGGCAACCCACATGGCTGAGTATGATCCGTTCCAAATTGAGCTGTCAAAGAACTATGGCACTGCAGAGTGGAGGGAGGACCTGAAGTCTATCATGCTGAAAGCAGGCCTGGAGAGCAAGCCTATGGTTTTCATCTTCCCAGACACACAGGTAAGCCCGGAGAGTCAGACTATTGTTATTCGTATTATTTTTGAGTACAATGTTTACTCTCAAGAAATGAGTGCAACATTTCTTGAGAGTACGCATTGTTAGCTTTCCAATGATATATACCTTTATGGGGTTACTGTAAAGCAAAGTAACTAAAAATAAGCAACATAGTACCCCTTGTTTGAAAGTTGTCTGGGAACCCCAGCAGTGGGGGCGTGTTTTGGTATAGAACTCCAGCAGGACAAGGGTTAAGGTAAATATTCAGAAATATAATAAAATTTAATGTTAAAGATGCAGACTAAGTATGAAGTGTAAGTGTGCAATAAAATCAAATGCAAGACCTGGTACTGTATTCACATCTTGCTGATGTTTCAAAACACTTTTTTCTCTTCAGATCAAGAGCGAAGCCTTCCTGGAAGACATCAACAATATCCTGAACTCAGGAGACGTACCAAACATCTACGCTCAGGACGAGCTGGACAACATCTACACCTCCATGAAGCCCATCGTACAGGATGCCGGGATCCCCCCAACCAAGACCAACCTGTACCAGGCTTACACCAAGAGAGTCCGGAGCAACACTCACATGGTGCTCTGTATGAGGTATGACTGTTAGTAATGTTCCAACTGATCTCAGACATGTATGTGATAAATTTTGTACATGTTTTGTAAGTCAATGATTAGTAATCATTAACAGTTTAGAGATGCGGCTAGAATAAAAAAAAGGAGGGAAAGTATAGAGGAGATGGCTGTTACATGAGTTTTACTTAGTCTATATTCATATCATATTGGCATATAAGGGCTTCTAGATCTTTTTTAAAGTTTTCCTCAAAGTTTTTGAATTATGTTTTGTGATGGCATGTTCACTCACAGGCTATTTTTTACTTTTTTTTGATTGCATGGTGTATTTTTGTGCCATTTGGTCGTTCAGTGTAATATAACCTGCTGCGCTGCGTGCCTGGAAAGCAGGTTTGTTATGCCAAATGGTGGTTATACCGGCTATATAGATACAGATGCAGATAATCCATTCTTCTTCTACTTCCGTAGCCCGATAGGCGAGGTGTTCCGCGCCCGTTTGCGTCAGTTCCCGTCCTTGGTGAACTGCTGCACGATTGACTGGTTCAGCGAGTGGCCTGCGGACGCCCTGACGTCCGTGGCGAACACGTTCCTGCAGGAGATTCCCGACATCGACAGCACGGATCAGAACCTCATGGACGGACTGGTGGGTTGTGGTCTTCTTCCTCATAAAAAAATTAAGTGTCCAAGAAAATGTGCACAACATCAGTCCAGTCATGTTTTCACCACAACATAAATATACAGGACATTTTTTCCTTTTTTATTTCACTGAATGTGTACAAAAGGTGAACAATAGGTTTAGGTAGATGACAAAGTTCTTTGTACACAACAAATTGTTTTGTTAAATACCAATCTTTCGGTGGCCGTCTGTGACCTTTATCAGGGCAACTGACTAGCTCTGTTACCCACAAGTAGGTGCCGCTGCTAGCAGGTGCAAACGTAAAGAATTCACACAATCATGTACACAGAATGATAACAGAATCAGTTTACACAATAGGTTTACATGTAACAATGACATCCTTGTTTGCCGTTTTGCCAACCCACAGGTTCGGATGTGCATGGCGATGCAGCTCACCGTGGCACAGAAGTCTGGGCAGTACCTCGCGGAGCTGTCACGACACAACTATGTCACCCCGACCAGCTACCTGGAGCTGCTGGGGATCTTCTCCAAACTGCTGGGGATGAAGAAACAGGAGCTGACGACCGCTAGGAACAGGATGAAGACTGGGCTGGATAAGGTGAGGTCTTTCAGAGGGTTTGCCATCACCATTCTCCTACGCAGGGCCTCGCCCATGGCTATACAGTGAAAGTGACCTTGAAAAAGTTTACAGTAGCTCACAAAAAGCTTCAAATTCCTTCACTGGTCTTGACAAAGAAGACAGACACTACACATGCCTACATTGTACCAGTATTGTACCAGGGAAATTCCCTGGCTCTTTTTGACAAGTAATATGAACAGTGGACCATGGCTTATCGTCCTGACAACAGCTCGTAATGGGTTGGATGAGATGAGGTCTTCTGTTGTGTTGGCAAACATGACTCAAAGTGATCTCGAACCAGTTTCATAATTAGCTCGCTGAAGAGATATTCTTTCACTGATCATGACAGAGAAGACAGACACTATGTACAGTATCATCATATTGTTTTAGGAAACAAACGTCATGTTATTCAAATGGAACTCTGCAAAGAGTGGGCAGATGATGTATTCATTGATACATAATCCATTGAAAAATAACACCATAAAACACACCACAGCAACTCCCTAAAAACCCAACCATCTTTGCCGTTGGTTAAAACCTGCTGTTCGACAAGTCTTGCTCAGCGTCACTGACGAAAAGAAGTGGATGCTACTTAAAAATGTCCGACCATTTCCTAAATCATAATATTATACAGTTGCTTGTCTATGAGTAACTGTTATTTGGCATATTGTAACACCTGGATGTCTAACCTTCATTGACGTATCTTCGTCTTTGCTTCACAGCTCCTAGCCACAGCTGATGAGGTGGCCAAGATGCAGGAGGAGCTGGAGACGATGAAGCCCCTGCTGGAGGAGGCCTCCAAGGAGACTGTTGTTACCATGGAGAAGATCGCCAAGGATACGGTAAGGAGAACTTACAAATGAACTTTAATTTCAACTAAGGGTTACATTGAAAGATCTAGAGATTGTTTGGAACACTCTTGAGATTGATTGAAACAATCTTGAGATTTTTAAGAATAATCTTGAGATTGTTTGTAACAATCTTGAGATTCTGACTACTGTATATGGAAAAATCTCAAGATTGTTCGATTTTCAATGCTGGGGGTCGTTAAGATCTGTACAGTGACGGGGAAGTTTTTCACAAAATGTCAAATTTGTAGATATAAGCTGTAAAAGGTTAGAAGCATTTGTCCAAAGTGCAAGATCAAGTTCTAAATCATTTGGACAATGTTTTAGATCTTCTTTAGCCTCA